>NC_136412.1:71272500-72472500 GCF_051521515.1 Lactuca serriola | reverse complement strand
GATAAAAGTAGAACACAAGAAGCCCTCACGCCTACTCCATCAACCCGAAATACCTGAGTGGAAATGGGAACAAATTTCCATGGACTTCATAACAAAACTACCCAAGACTCAAGGTGGTCACGACACCATTTGGGTGATCGTCGACAGACTAACCAAGTCTGCTTATTTCTTACCGATCAAGGAATCTGATAAGATGGAAAAGCTAAAGAGAACCTACATCTGAGAGATCGTGCGAATACATGGAGTGCCGACGTCTATCATCTCAGACAGAGACAGTAGATTCACTTCCAGATTCTGGCAATCGTTGCAAAAATCCATGGGAACAAGGTTGGATATGAGTACAGCCTATCACCTGCAAACTGACGGACAGAGTGAGAGAACGATCCAAACCCTAGAAGACATGTTGCGAGCATGTGTAATCGACTTTGGTAAAGCTTGGGATGTTCACTTACCATTAGTCGAGTTCTCTTATAACAACAATTATCATACTAGTATCAAGACTGCTCCATTTGAAGCCCTTTACGACCGCAAGTGCAGATCACCTCTGTGCTGGGCGGAAGTAGGCGACACGTAGTTGGCAAAAGGTCTAGTCCCTGATAGCACTCTCACTGGTCCGGAGATCATTAGAGAAACAACTGAAAAGATCGTTCAAATTCGAGAACGTCTGAAAGCCTCGAGGGATAGGCAAAAGAGTTATGCCGACAAAAGACGAAAACCCTTAGATTTCAGGTTGGTGACCGCGTTCTACTAAAGGTCTCACCCTGGAAAGGCATGATACGCTTTGGGAAGCTTGGAAAACTAAATCCAAGGTACATTGGACCCTTCGAAATTACTTCAAGGATTGGTCCAGTGGCTTATAGACTTCAACTTCCGATCGAGCTTAACAAAGTACATCCAGTTTTTCACGTATCTAACCTGAAAAAGTGTTTGTTCGACGAAACTCTTGTGATTCCACTAGACGAAATCGAATTAAACGAAAATCTTAACTTTGTGGAAGAACCCGTCGAGATCATGGATAGGGAAATCAAACGAACTAAACAAAGTCGCATACCCATCGTGAAGGTCCCCTGGAATGCAAAGCGAGGACCTGAATACACTTGGGAACGCGAAGATCAGATGAAACAAAAGGACCCACATCTTTTTCCCTAATCCATAAGTGTTTTTCTTACATTAAATTTCGGGATGAAATTCCCTCTAAACCCGATATTTCGACTCTATGTAATGACCTAAAAAGTCAAGTATTGTAACCACTTTTGAAATAATGAAATTAAATTCGAAAATAAAATGTACAAAAGTCTCTATTAGGTTACCTACTATGCTAGATATTGTTTCAAGGTTTACAAAAATACTAAGAACACTAAAATCCGTGTTATAACGAAGAAGTTATGACCATTCTAAGATTTCCGACAAAACCGACAACACCGATTAAACGAAAAACGTGAAGTTTCAATACAATAGTTTTTAGCCTTAAGTATCTAAATGAAAGTTTTAGATATCATTAAACCGTAAACGTACGTAAAAAACGTCCAAATCTGACTTCGTATGAGGAAGTTATGATTTTTCCAAGATCCGGATATAGCAGTAGACAGCTAAAAACTCGAAATAGAGATCGAGATACTTTTGGCCGAAACAACCTAAATGAGAATCGAAGGTCTCAACCAAAGTAGCACAATGGTAAAAAGTCTGGCAAAAACGGACGCCGGATGAAGAAGTTATGGATTTTTAACGGGCTTTTCCAATCCCGGCCTGTTAAAAATAAATAATTAAAAATAAATTCAAAATTAGCCGACGAAGTCTAAACAAGAGTTGTAGAGTATATTCTCACCTATGCTTGCATATAAAGAACGTCGAAAATGGAGCTCGTGCGCGAAAGTTACAAATTTTACAAGTTCGAGATCCGAAATCCGAGGCTGTCAGGTTGGCCGCGACGTGGCACAGTTGGCCGCGACCCGGCAAGTGACTGAGGGCATCCAATCAATGGAAGAGGATAAGATTACTCACCACAACGTGGCAAACAAAATATGCCTCTATAAATAGAAGCTTAAGGGTGCCGTGTTTGGTGCTCATCTCTTTCCATCTAAGTGTTGTTACTCTGCATAATTATCTCGATAAGCCATCCTGAAGCCCCGGTTTTCACACTCAAGTCCCGAAGGGAGTTCTACACTCCCGAGAGTCCCGCGAATCCTGAGATTTTCCTGCGTTTTCAGCTTTTCCTGTCGAAGTTCTGCTCGATTCTTCTCTCGACTACTTCAAAGCAACCACTTCACTCAAGTGAGTTCATATCCCCTTTATACACCTTCAAATACTTTATAATATACTTTTAATACATTTCGGGGGAGAATACAGGTAAACACCCGGTTAATCCCGAGTGAAAACATGAAAACTCTTGTTATATCTTGCATGCACTAGGTTTATACAAAATGCATAGTATTCAGGGTAGCCATCCTTGTTAAACTATTTTATGCATTCAAAGGACTTAAGATTTATGCTTAGTCAAACATTGTAAGAGAGAATAAACATTGTATACAAAACTATCACTTTAATACAAACTTAGTTGAGAACCCGTGAGACATTTACATCTTCAACGCTACCTTTTTGCGAAAAGGTACAACTTAAAGTTCTGTCTATTATAACCAGAGTCCCCCATTTAAGAGAGCGTGTCAAATGTGTATAGATCTATACGGGAAGTCATGATCCCGCGCCCTGACTGTTAGCTACAGTCCTTTGGGTGACAGATTTTCATAAACGTTTCGACGCCTGAAGCCCGTCGCCACAGACATATTATGTTTAGTATGGTTATAAAACTCACCGAATAGACAATTATTATGGTATTATGATTTTATGAACGAGTAGTTATTAAAACTATTCTTCGTCTAACAAGTGCGAACTTCTTATAGCTTTATCATATAAAACTATGCCTCAACCTTTAAGCATGTCAGTTGCTTGCGATTTTCGGTTTTAGAGACTGCTTGTTACTTTAGGAAAATAAGGGATTTTCCTGTACCAAAAACAATCAACTAATAGGCAAATAAGGGATTTTCCTAGTGCAACTATTTACAATTCACAACACGAACATTCATATGCATTTCATACTTTTATAAGAAAATAAGGGATTTTGTAACAACCCGTCATTTCAGGTCCTTGAAATTCGAGTCTTGTAACCTCTTTGAAAAAGTAATTAGAATATCATCGAAAAATGAAGTATTCAAAGGCTCTGTTTGGAGTATGCTATGTAATAGATATCGTCTTAAGGTTTCCAAGCATATAAAAAACACTAAAATCCGAGTTATAACGAAGAAGTTATGACCATTCTAAGTTTTCCGACAAAAACCGGCAATACGAAGTTACGTAAAAACTCGAATCGGAGATCGAGCGACTTTTGGCCGGAATGACCTAAACGAGAATCGAAGGTCTCGACAATGGTATTTCAGCGGTAAAAAGTCTGGCAAAAACCGACGTCAGATAAAGAAGTTATGAATTTTTACAGAAATTCCTTAAACACGATGAGTTATAAAATAATTAATAAAAATAATTTCGGAATTTGCCAACGGAGTCTAAGCGAAAGTTGTAGAGCGTAGTCTCACCTACGCGTGGATATAAAGATCATCGAAAACGGAGTTGGTATGAAGAAGATATGAATTTTTGAAGTTTATTAAATAAATTATATATTTATTTAAATCAAAATTCGGACCTTATCCGAAGAGGAGTCAGCGTCCTCATCCGAGGTACGCGCTGCGTACCCCTGTACGCCCTGCGTACCCGAGAGACTTGGCCTCGGAACGTCCACGTCGCCCTATCCGAGGCTTCCGACCCGTCCGACCTGCCCGTCCGACCGACCCGTCCGACCCGCTGTCCCATCCGACCCGCCGTCCCATCCGACCCGCCTCCCCACCGACCCGTCCCATCCGAAGCCGAGGCAGTCGAGGCTTCGGTCATGCATGACGTACGCGTACGCGCTGCGTACGAGTGTACGCCCCGCGTACCGAGGCGGTTCAACCTTCCTATAAATAGAATGCGAGGGCTTCCGAGAAAAAGGCTCATTTCTCTCCTCTCTCTCACAATCTTGCCTCGTTTTCCATGCCCGTTCAAACCCGAAGCTCTGGTCTTTTTGCTCAAGTCCCGAGGGTCGATTTTACTCCCGAGATTCCCGAGAATCCCGAGGAAAATCCGTTTCCCGAGACGAAACTCTGTCCGGTTTTCCATCTCGCTATCTTCAAACTATCAAGTGAGTTCATATCCCCTTCGAACACTCTTTAAATACATTTTAAATGCTTTTATACTCTTTTAGGGGAGGAATACAAGTAAACACACGACTAAAATCGTGTGAAACATCAATCTTTTGATATACTTTTCATACTGTTGTTTTAACTATCTTATGAAGTTATTATGATGCAAAACACCTCACAACACAGCTTTACCCTCTTGGGATACAATATGTTTATAAATAGAATTATGTTTTATTTATACGTTTACATACAAATACATCATATCAAGGGTAACATTCTTTACTAAATCATTTTATGCATTCAAAGAACTTATGATTTATGCTTTGTCAAACATTGTGAAAAAGGATAAACTTTGCATACAAACTACTACTTTAATACAGACTTAGTTGAGAATCCGTGAGACGTGTACATCTTCAAACACTGCCTTTTAGATAAAAGGTATCGCTACAAGTCCTGTCTATAACCAGAGTCTCCCGTTCGGAGAACGTGTCAAATGTGTATAGATCTATACGGGAAGTCATGATCCCGCGCCCTGACTGTTAGCTACAGTCCGTCTTTTGGGGTGACAGTTGTCATAACGCTACGACGCCTGAAGAACGTCGCTGCAGGCATATTATGTTTAGTATGGTTATAAAACTCATCGGATATACAATTATTATGGTATTATGCTTTTATGAACGAGTAGTTATTAAAACTATTCTTCATCTAACAAGTGCGATCTTCGTATAGCTTTACTATGTAAAACTATGACACAACTTACAAGCACGTCGGTTGCTTGCGATTTTCGGTCTTGGAGACTGCCGGTTATGTCAGGAAAATAAGGGTTTTTCCTGTATACAAACCAAACAACTAATAGGAAAATAAGGGATTTTCTTGGTGCAACCATTTACAACTTATAACACGAACATTCATATGCATTTCATACTTTTATAAGAAAATAAGGGTTTTTCTTGGAAAATACAACAACTCATATCTCAACCATTAGGGAAAATATGGGATTTTTCTGGATCTAATACATTCATTTTCAACACAACAAATCACAACTCTTTACATTTGAAACACTGCGTTTTTTTTTGGAAAACATACACGAACTTTCGAATGGCGTACATTTTCTCAAAACACTACTCATGAACTCACCAACTTAAATGTTGACACTTTTTCTTTGAAATAACTTGTATTCTCAGGGAACCGCTAAGCAGATTTGGAAATCAACTTTTGGAGATTAACGTGCTGACGTTAATTACTTCTTTTGAAAGATGTTTATGTATTTAACTTGAGAACATGTAACGGATACAATTATGTAAACATTTTGGAAACTTTAATATATATGGTGGTGTGTACTTTCCTTTCTATGAACTGTTATGATACTGAATATGACGTCCTCCGCCCCCGAACGTTTCCGCCGTTCTGGTTTGGGGGTGTGACAGATTTTCTTGGAAAACACACAAACTTTGGAATGGCATACATTTCACAAAACCGCTCATGAACTCACCAACTTAATTGTTGACACTTTTTCTTTGAAATAACTTGTATTCTCAGATAACCGCTAAACAGGTTTGGAATTTTGGGGATTAACGCTCTGACGTTAATTACTTCTTTTGAAAGATGTTTATGTATTTATCTTTTGAACATGTAACAAATACAATTATGTAAACATTTTGAAACTTTTATATATATAGTGGTGTGTACTTTCCTTACTATGAACTGTTATGATACTGAATATGACGTCCTCCGCCGTTCTGGTTTCGAGGTGTGACATAAACCGAGAGCGTGCATAAAAAGAACGCCCAAATCTGACTTCGTATGAGGAAGTTATGGTTTTTCTAAGATTTGGCTTAACAGTGCACAACCCGAAATTCGAATTTTAGACCGAGCGGTTTTTGGCCAACGCAACCTAAATGAGAGTTGAACATCTCATTATTTGTAGCGCAACGATATAAAGACAGACGAAAACGGATCCCGTATATAGAAGTTATGAATTTTACGCGATCATTTAACAATATAATCTCCTCATACTGTTAAATTTAATATCGGTTGAGAGTTTGCCGGAGGAGTCAAAAGGAAAGTTGTAGATCTTGTTTTTACCTACGCGTAGATAAAAAGAATGTCGAAAACGAAGCTCGTATGCGAATGTTACGGTGTTTAGAAGTCGGCAAGGTGTTGCTGCAATGTTGGCCATTGCTTTCTCCGCAAGACTTGGCACTAGATGGTGACATATGACACCAATTTCAGCCACACTTCACCCTATAAATACAACCCCTTCTACCCTCATTTCTTCACACCTCCACCCTTCTCTCTCTACTCTCTCTCTAAACCTCCCAAAACTCCCCTAGCGCTAGAAGAAAGCCCCAGAGCGCTCGACGACTCCGAGAAGAAGAACTTTTAGCTCGAAAGTTCTGCTCCTGCAGAGCCCGACTTCTAGCCAAACCCCATCGTAGGTAAGATACACCTACCCTATTTTAAATATAGCTTTTATTTAAATATAATATTGTTATTAAGATACACCTACCCTAGCGCTAGAAGAAAGCCCTGGAGCGCTCGACGGCTCCGAGAAGAAGAACTTTCAGCTCGAAAGTTCTGCTCCTGCAGAGCCCGACTTCTAGCCAAACCCCCTCGTAGGTAAGATACACCTACCCTATTTTAAATATAGCTTTTATTTAAATATAATATTGTTATTAAGAACTTATAATAAATATTTGGACTATTATTATGAGTTATATAAGTGTCGTTATAATATCTTTTTAACCACTCGTGGTACAGGGAATCTGGTTTGAAGAGCCGCTTGGGTTGTTGGATTTCAGAAGTGATGTATACATAGTGGGTGAAAACTATTTTTTTTAACGCTTATATAATAGTGATAATAGCTAGACTATTAATTATTCTCGGTGAATAATAGACTAAACCCTAGTGGTAATGATACTAGGTTTTGTCAAAGGAAATTGTTTTAAGAGTAACAAAGTGCTGTCCGAGTGCCGAGTCACCACCTAATCAGGCGAGTGCATAGTTACTTTCATCTTACACATAGATATGAAGTATTTTATATAAACTACGTGTTATGTGTTCATATTATCTGTATACTTGCTACCTATGCTGGATGAACGATTTTATACAAGTTTTAAATGATTTAAACTGTATATGTATTTTATATCTACGAATATGTTGGATAAAACATGGGTAGATGAAAGATGAGAGATGAATGATGATATAAGTGAACATAGGCAGCTATAGACTTAGTGCCTAATAAATAACATCGGCAGCTATGGACTTAGTGCCAATTGAATAAACGCTGGTAGCTATGCACTTAGTACCTGTTAGATAAACGTTGGTAGCTATGGACTTAGTACCTATTAGATAAATGTTGGTAGCTATGGACTTAGTACCTATTAGATAAACACTGGTAACTATGGACTTAGTACCCGATGAATGAACTTTAGCAGCTATGGAATTAGTGCTTTACGAACGAGCATTGGCAGCTATGGACTTAGTGCATGTCGTATAAACCCTAGAAGAAATAGACTTCGGTTTGAAGGAATGTAGGATAAATAATTCTTAGGGTAGACCCTTAAGAATAAATAATATATTGGGGATGAGTAATCGAGTTAATTGTTTGATGATTAAACATAATAATTATATTATTGTGGGTTGAAAACCCTATGTCCCTACCAGGTTTCCCAACCTGACCCACTCAAGCTTATTTGTATCACAGGTATCGATATGAAGCTACTTTACACTGAGATATTTAAAAGAGACGTAGATCACTAGTGTAAATGAATGTAAGTTCTGTTTATGCTTATGTTTCTGTATTGACGATGACATCCCAAATGTTTTAAAATGAATAAAAATACATTTCTTCAGAAATGTTTTGATAATATATTTATCATGTTTTTTTGGGAACAAATTCTGCAACATTTTTATTAAAAAAGATACTCTGATTTTTATAAAGCATAAACAAAATCGGTCTTTTCTGGCCGTAAAAATGAGGATGTCACAGTTGGTATCAGAGCATTAGTTTAAGCGAACTAGGAATATGGATTTATTTCTAGACTTAAACTTAGAATGCTAAGTGATGATCGTGAGGAGTGTGTCTAATAAATTTAGGTAATACACCTGAATAGACACAAGCACTAACTTATTTAGGAAAATGCCTAACATGCTTTTATGTGCTAAATGATTTATGATATGCATTATATGATCGGATCTATGGGCTGTTGCCGACCGGATCTGGAAACTTTATGTGCTTAGACTTTTAAACGTTTAATTACGGTATTAGAACTGGCATGTAACTTTTTGGAGTAATAGGGAGATTTACATGCCGATCGTAAATAAAATCTTTTAATCTTAATTCTCGCCGTTTCGTATCGAACGTCTGATTTGGTGTATAGAATGAAATGGCACGAACCCAAAGTGGAAACGCGAATGGAAATAGAAATCAACCTCCTCAACCATTCGTGATTGAGAAAATACCTATTGTAGTAGCCACTCATGAGCCAATCACAATGGTTGGAGTACAAGCCATGATTCGGGCTATGCTGGCTGACCAAAGAGAAGAGATGAGGCAGATGTTGCATGAAAATAGGGATGAACCTATGGTGCCAATTGTGCAACCTGAGTTGATCGCTGAACAATCGGAGGAAGGAAATTATAGTCGCACTGTGAGTCAAGTTGGAACCCAAGGGGTAAGGATGAATGGCCTGGAGAAGGAAAATGACAAGGATAGGTGGATGTATAAGAATTTCTTGGGTGCAAAACCCCCGAGTCTCTGTGGAAGCCCAAACCCAGTGGAGATTATGGACTGGATCTCCGAGATGGAGATGGTATTTAAGAGCTGCGACTGCAATGATAAGAAAAAGGCAGTATTTGCAGGCAGACAACTAAAGACCAGAGTGTTACGTTGGTGGAAGTTGCTGGCAGATACAATGCCACGAGGAGAAGCCATACGAATGTCTTGGGAAGCATTCACAAAGCAGTTAAAAATGCAGTACTGCACAGAGACAGATCAGATAGACCTAAACAACGAGTTTCAGAACCTAAAGAAAGGGAAGATGAGTGTTGATGAGTATGCTACCACATTCACTGAAAGGATGAAGTTATTTCCCTACTTAGTGCATACTGAACTCTCCAAGATAGATAGGTTCGCTAACGAACTGCCCCAGACTTTGGCCCGACGGTCAAAATGGCAACTACTTTGAAAACATTCGTTACACCAGCTAAGAATATAGAGACCCAGATAAGAGAAAGGGGTCTAGAAAAAGATAAGGCAGGAGAAAAGAGGACGTTTGAAGGATCTTCAAGGCCCAACAAGGAGAGTAAATTCTCGAAGTTTGGAGGAGGAGGAAGAGGCGAAGCAAGATGGTGTGATAAGTGCGAGAAGAAACACTTAGGAAAATGTGGCGAATAGGTGATATGTTTCAAGCGTGGAAAGTCTGGCCATTACGCCAACGAGTTGTCACAACCCCAAACCAGAACGGCGGAATCGTTCGAGGGTGGATGACTTCATGTAGTATCGTAACAGTTGAATACATAGTAAAAAAAGTAAACACAACCATCATATATATAATTTAAGAGTTACATTCTCGGATGATACTTGTTTCAAAAACAAATTACAATATGATGACAAAATGAGTTTAAAACTGACGCCATAGCATTACTTCTCCAAAAGCTGAAGTTTACCTGTATTACTGAATCCCTGAGAAATACAAGTAGATTTGAAAGAGTAGATCAACATTTAAGTTGGTGAGTTCATAAGTATTTAATGTCAATGTTTGTATAAATTTTAAATGAATTAGTTTGTAGATGTTTGAAAAATCCTAGAAAATCCCATATTTCCTACTAGTATAAAAGTAGTCTTCTACTAAGACTCGACTGTTTCGAATGTTGTTTCTAAAATTCCAATATTTTTCCATAAGTGTAAGGCAGTTAAAAAGTTCCAAAGATTATTATGCAATAGTGTTTTTCATGCCTAGAATAGAAGATTTATGTATGTAAAAGAATCGCTAAGGCATTAGATAACCCCGTAAATCAACGTGTTTTTAATATGTCATGTGAGTTTTATAACCATACTATTGACCCTGACTGCCTGTAACAACGTTCTTCAGGCGTTGGAATGTTATGACGTTTGTCACCCCAGACCTGCCGATTTAACTGTAGCTAACAGTTTAGGTGCGGGATTGTCAATCCCGTATAGATCTATACACAAGTATCACGCTCTCCCTACAAGAGATTATGGTATATAATACAGGGCTTTAACTGCATACTCGAAAGTACGTGAAGCTTAACGTCTCACAAAACTTAGTATCAAATAGATTTACGTATGAAAAGTTCATTTGTTTTTGTATATGAAAGTATTTCCTTGATATAGTCCTTATAGTATGTAAAATCTCTTGAATATCTAGTAAACTATACCTTATATAGTTTTTCTCAAATGTATGATTCGTTGTATGATAAATCCTAGTGCAGTATCAGCTTGGTATGTAAGTATAACCTTTGTAATAACACTATTGAACATTTATACACCAAATATAAATAAAGTGTTTGATATTTGTATAACAACCTATTTTTACTCTTAAAGGACAAAATGTTATTGAATAGGTGTTGCATGCGAACGTTTTCATATGATAGTTATGAATCATATAGATTTGTTACATAAAGATAAGTGTGGTAAGAGTTTAATGTTTCCACACGAGAGTAACCGTGTGTTTACTTGTATTCCCCCTTGAAAGTGTATAAAAGCATTTATAAAGTATTTGAAAACGTAGGTGTAGGGGTATGAACTCACTTGATAGACAGAAGAAGGTGAAACGAAAACTGACCAGAACTTCGACTAGGGAAAGTTGAATTTCTTGGGATTCTTGGGAATCTTGAGACTCTCGGGAGTGAAAAACCTTCCTTCGAAACTTGGATATGAAGACCGGGGCTTCGGGATGCCTTCGAGGGGTTTAAACGTAGAGCTTCGGCACGAGAGAGAGATGAAATGAGCAATGGAACCCAACACCTTGGGCTGCTATTTATAGCCCAAATTTGGGCACCACGTCGTGGTACACGTCACCCCGTCGTGGTGAGGGATTCTATCCTCTTCTGTTGACAAGACGTTTGCTGACGCACCTGGAACCCATCAATCACAATACCACGTTGTGGCTTCTTCACCACGTCGTGGTAGGCCTGACAACCTCAGATTTTGTGTTGAAAACTTGTAAAATTCGTAACCTCCGCGTACGAGCTCCGTTTTTAACGTTCTTTATATCCACGCGTAGGTGAGATTATGGTCTACAAATCTTGTTTAGACTCCGTCGGCAAATTTTGACTTTATTTTTATATTTATTTATTTTTAACGGGCCGGGACATGAAAAGTCTATTAAAAATCCATAACTTCTTCATGTGATATCCGTTCTCGTCAGACTTTATACTTTTGTGCTACTATCGTTGAGATCTTCGATTCTCATTTAGGTTGTATCGGCTAAAAATCTCTCGATCTCTATTTCGAGTATTTTAGCTGTCTGCTGCTATATTCGGAACTTGGAAAAATTATAACTTTTTCATACGAAGTCTGATTTGGACGTTCTTTTATATACGTATACGGTCTAATGATAGCTCCAACTTTCATTTAGATACCTAAGACTAAATATAATTGTATTGAAACTTCGCGTGTTTCGTTTATCAGTATTTCCGGTTTTTACTGTGACTCTTAGATTGGTCATAACTTCTTCGTTATAACTCGGTTTTTAGTGTTCTTTATATTTCTGAAACCCTTGATACGTTGTTTATCATTTTATGTAACCCAATAGAGGCTTTTGAACATTCAAATTTTGATGCAAATTTCATTACATTAAAAGAGATTACAATCCTTGACTTTTTAGGTCATTACATCGATTCGAAAAATATCGGGTTGTCACATCATCCCCCCGTTAGAGGGAATTTCGTCCCGAAATTAAATATAAAGTTAAAATTTTTGGATTAGGGAAAGAGATGCGGGTACTTTTGTTTCATCTGATCTTCGCGTTCCCAAGTATATTCAGGTCCTCGCTTTGCATTCCAGCGGACTTTCACAATGGGTATGCGACTTTGTTTTGTTCTTTTGATATCCCTATCCATGATCTCAATTGGTTCCTCTAAAAAGTGAAGACTCTCGTTGATTTCGATTTCGTCTAGAAGGACGACGAGGGTCTCATCGAACAAACATTTCTTCAAGTTTGACACATGAAAGGTAGGATGTACGTTATTGAGTTCCTGCGGTAGGCGAAGTTTGTATGCTACCGGGCCGATCCTTGCAAGGATCTCGAATGGTCCGATATATCTTGGGTTTAGTTTCCCACGTTTTCGTAAGCGTATTAACCCCTTCCAGGGCGAGACCTTCAATAGCACTCAGTCCCCAACCTGAAACTCTAAGGGCTTCCGTCTTTTGTCCGCATAACTCTTTTGTCTGTCTCTTGAAGCCTTTAGTTGTTCCCAAATTTGTACTATCTTCTCAGTTGTTTCTCTTATAATTTCTGTGCCTGTGAGAGCGTTGTCGGGTACTTAACCCTTGGCTAGTTACGTGTCATCCACTTCAGCCCATCACAGTAATGATCTGCACTTGCGGCCATAGAGGGCTTCGAATGGAGCAACTTTAATACTGGAGTGATAGCTATTGTTGTATGAGAATTCAACTAGTGGTAAATGGGTATCCCATGCTTTACCAAAATCGATTACGCAAGCTTTTAGCATATCTTCCAAGGTTTGTATGGTCCCCTCACTTTGATCGTTGGTTTGTGGATGGTAAGCGGTACTCATGTCTAGTTTCGTTCAAAGAGATTTTTGTAGCGACTGCCAGAATCGCGAGGTGAACCTACTATCTCTGTCAGAGATAATGAATATTGGTAAACCATGTAGTCGTACAATCTCTCGGATGTATGTTCGAGCTAGCTTCTCCATCTTGTCAGTTTCCTTTATGGGTAGGAAGTGTGCGGATTTTCTTAACCTATCGATGATCACCCAGATGGTATCTAGCCCACCTGCTGTCTTGGCTAATTTGGTTATGAAATCCGTGGTTATCCGCTCCCACTTCTACTCGGGTATTTCAGGTTGTTGCAGTAATCGTGAAGGCTTTTGGTACTCTATCTTGACTTTGGCGCAATTCAGACACTTGCCCACATAGGTAGCGATCTCTGCTTTCATGTTCGGTCACCAATATAATCTCTTGAGGTCCAGATACATCTTGTCTGAACCTGGATGCATGGATTATCGTGTCTTATGAGCCTCATTCATGACCACATCTCTGAACCCACCAAACTTCAGTGTCCAGATCCGATCCACGACGTGACGAACTCCGTCACCCTTGACTTCAAGATTCTTATCCATCCCCCTTAAATCCTCACCCGTCACATTCTCTGTCTTCAAGGCTTCCCTCTGAGCCTCCTTCATTTGTGTGGATAGGTGGGAATGGATCGTCATGGTTAAGGATTTCACTCGGTGGCCCGAGTATTCCTTTCGACTAAGGGCACCATCTACCACATTCGCTTTTCCTGGGTGATAACGAATTTCACATTCATAGTCATTTAACAGTTCAACCCATCGTCTTTGCCTCATGTTGAGTTCCTTTTGATTGAGGATGTGTTGAAGGCTCTTGTGATTGGTAAAGATTGTGCATTTCGTGCCATAAAGATAGTGTCTCCAAATCTTTAAGGCGAAAATGACTGCTCCTAGTTTGAGGTCGTGTGTAGTGTAGTTGACCTCGTGCGTCTTGAGTTGTCTCGAGGCGTAGGCGATGACTTTTCCTCGTTGCATTAGAACACATCCAAGACCTTGATTAGATGCATCACAGTAGACCACGAAGTCTTCTGTTTCTTATGGTAAGGACAATATAGGTACGCTGCATAGGGCTTGCTTCAGTGTTTGGAATGCACCATGTTGTCTTTCTTCCCAATTGAAAACTACACCCTTTTGGGTCAAGGTGGTAAGTGGTTTAGCAATCTTCGAGAAGTTCTGTATAAACCTTCGATAGTAGCCAGCAAGGCCTAAGAATTGTCGGATTTCCGTTGGGGTCCTTGGGGCTGGCCAATTCTCGATTGCCTTGATTTTGGAAGGGTCCACGTGTATCCCATCCTAGCTAACCACGTGACCCAGGAAATCTACTTTCCGAATCCAAAATTCACACTTTGAGAATTTTGCGTATAGCTTTTCTTTTCTTAGAGTTTCCAAGATTTGTCGGAGGTTTTGACCGTGTTCTTCTTTATTCTTCGAATAAATGAGTATATCTTCTATGAACATGATCACAAATTTTTCCAGGAATGAACAACACACTCGGTTCATTAAGTCCATGAACATCGCCGGTGCATTTGTTAATCCAAAGGGCATCACTACAAACTCGTAGTGACCGTAATGAGTTCGAAAGGCTGTTTTGGGAACATCTCCTTCCAAGACTCGCAGCTGATGATACCCGGATCTCAAATTGATCTTTGAGAAATAACTCGCTCCTTGGAGTTGGTCGAACAAGTCGTCAATGCGTGGTAAGGGATATTGGTTATTGATAGTGAGCTTGTTGAGTTCTCGGTAAGCGATTCACATGCGGAAAGATCCATCCTTCTACTTTACGAATAGAACTGGTGCTCCCCAAGGTGAGAAACTCGGTCTGATGAATCCTTTGTTGAGTAGTTCATTTAATTGGCTGGATAATTCTTGCATCTCAGCTGGCACTAAACGATACGGCGACTTAGCTACTGGGGTAGCTCCAGGAATTAATGATTCTGAACTCGACTTGTCGTGCTGGTGGGACTCCTAGAAGATCTTCAGGGAAGACATTGGGAAAATCGCAGACCTTTGGAATGTCTTTGAGGTCTTTCTCTTCTTTTTCCTTATCTACTACGTGGGCTAAGAAGGCATGGTACTCCTTACGCAGGTATTTTTGGGCTTTGACGCAAGAGATGATTTGTAAATTGGTACCAGGTTTGTCACCATAAATGACAAGAGTTTCGCCGTTTGGCAGATTTAGGCGAACGACCCTTTCTTGACAGAGTATATTGGCATGGTGTAGGCTTAACCAATCCGTACCGATGATGACATCAAAGCTCTTTATAGTGATCGGCATTAGATCGATTTGAAATGAATGTTCGTTTAGAGTTAGTGTGCAGCCTATGTACATATCGTTTGTGCTTTCTGTTCTACCGTTTTCAATTTCTACTGTAAATATCTTATTGAGTGATTGCGGATTCTATTTTAGTATGTGTTTGAATTTATGACTCACGAAACTCCTCTCCGCACCACAATCAAAGAGTATGCATGTATAAGCGTTACTGAGGAGAAACGTACCCATAACCACCGTGGGACCAGCTATTGCTTCGTTCTGCCCTATTGCCAGCACTCTTCCCATGCCGCCAGTATTCCTTACCTTAGGGAAGTCTCTCTTGTAGTGTCTAGCCTCCCCACATCCATAACACGCCTGACCCACACCGACTCTAGGGACTTGAGTGATTGGTCGTGCTGGTGCCTTACAGAAACGGGCAGTGTGCCATTTCTTGTTGCAGTTGTTGCAGTGCATCTCCAGACAATTTCTGTTGTTATGGAAATTGCATTTGACGCACTTCGGTAGGTTCCCAGCGTATTGCCTTGCTGGTGCAGAGGTAACACGAGCAGTAGTGGGGGTAGTAACGGCATGGACTGCCACTATTTGTTACTTCCTAGGAGGTTCCTGTGAAAACTGACTCTTCCTCTTGTTCCAAAACTTGTTCTTGCTATTTTTGTTGGTACTGATGTTTTTGTTGTTGTTTCCTATGGTTTGCTCCGGGACAGCAGTTGCGAAGCCTTGACAGATTCCTTGGTCAACAAGGGCTTGTGCCAACTGTTTGGCGCTATCGAAAGTGACTGGTTTGGAAGCTATTACACTTCCTCGAATCTGGGGTGACAGTCCCCAAATGTATCTTTCGATCTTCTTGCTCTCTAGAGCAACCATGCCTGGGCAAAGGATTGCCAAATCACTAAACCTATTGGTGTAACATCCAAAAATTTTCAACCAATTTAAACTTTTCAAAAGCAACCCGTATTCGTTAATTCATTACAAAAAGGTTTTCAATTCATTTATTATCAGAGTATTTCCCAGAACCACATCATAAATACATAAGACATGAGGAGCGGTACGATCACGCCTTCACTTTGCCATGATCTCCTGAAGTACCTAAAACAATACACTGAAAACTGTAAGCCCGAAAGCTTAGTGAGTTACCCCCAAAATACCAACCACATATACCATACTCATAACATATCATATCATAAACAGAACAACCATGCACTTCGGGTCTACTGTGTGACTGGTCCGCCGCACCGGGCCTTCAGTCCACCTGGTCCACCCTCCGAGTCTAGCAACATACATCGAGTTTGCAGTGTGGTTGGTCCGCCTGCACCCAACCTTCAACCCACCTAGTCTACTCTTTGAGTCTACAGTATGACTGGTCCGCCCGCACCAGGCCTTCAGTCGGCCTGGTCCACTCTCCGAGCCTCAGCACGTCTGGTCCGCCCTCGTGGGGCCTACAGCCTATCCGGACCGCTCGCTGGGCCTTCGGGATATCCGGTCCGCCCTGGGTATGTTGGCCTACAACACAAAGCAGGACCCGCCTCAACCCAACCCTAGTCAATCAACCATGTGCACATAACATATAATCATATAGCAATTCATCACTAATCAACCAATCTAGCAGATCACATACATAGCACACTCTAACCAAGATACCGACCTAACCGGTCACTAATATAGCATCATCCTATATACCAGGATTCCAACCTTAACCAGGTCTCTAACATATACCATCCTAACTACCAGGATGCAAACATATAGTAAAGCAATAACATAACAACTACCTGGATTTCCATCCGATAAAGGTCCGGCCTTGGTGCCTTATACCCTATCGATATACTGAGGATAACTCACCTCGCAAAGCCGATCTGCAGAAATAAGATCACACTGCTCCAACCTCCGACACGAACTCCACCACTGATCAATACCAAAAGACTGAACTCAATAAATACCAATAATTACCAAAATACCCTTGGAAGTCAACTGGTCAACTCTTGGTCAAAGTCAAAGTCCTAAGTCAAAGTCCACCTTCCTGTGTGACCCTACTCGCCGAGTCGCCCCGTCGACTCGCCGAGTCCTACAATTCTGAGTCCCTTCTCGCTCAACTCACCGAGTCATCCCTCGACTCACCGATTCACCGTTCAACCAGAAAAAGATTAGGACTCCACGACCAGACTCGCCGAGTCCAAGGCAATCTTCAACAGACTCACCGAGTTGTTCTTCCAACTCGTCGAGTTCCTGCCTATCTTCATGCAACTCGTCGGGTACACCCATGTGACTCGCCAAGTTACTACGAGACTCATGCCTAATCTCTAGTCCGACTCGCCAAGTCATCTCCCAAACTCGCCGAGTCCAAACGTGAAGTTCCATAATCTCGAGTCACAGAGTCACTCCCTTACACCAAACACTAGATCAGGTTCCCTATGGTTCATTAGCAACATAAAGTTGCTACCTTTACGTGCTTCCATGACCCATTCATCAAAAACCAAGTTAAAATGAAACTTAACTCATTAGGGCTGGCTTTTGCATGGCTAATCAAAGGGCTTTCTTCACATAGAATCCATATGGAACTCAGATCTAGAGTTTCAACTCCATATCTAACTCATGCATTAAGATCTCAACATAAATTCTTCCCAACAAACCCTAAAGCTCCAAAAAGGTGGATCTAGAAGGAAATAAGACAAGATGACGAATCCTTACCTCAAAACAACCTCCAACTGAAGAGTAAACCAAATCTCCTCAATCCTCCTTTATCCAAGCTCCTTAGTCTTGAAGAATTCCTTCTTAAATCACTTATCTAAGCTCCAAAATGCTCCCAAGGCTCTTCTCTTATGATTTTAGGGCTTCTGATCCTCAGAGGGGTGACAAGGGGCCGAAATGGAGGATTAAGGCTCCTTAAATAGGGTGCAAACCCTAGGAATTAGGGTTTCTCATTCCAGCACGGACACGTGACCAAAATCGCGAATCGACTCACCGAGTCTATCCATTGACTCACCGAGTCGATCCTCCTTAATTACACCAAGCACCCTGAACTTGCACTTCTGAACTCGGGGTGTTACAATTGGTATAGCTTGTGATGTCCGAGCCTACCATAGTAAGGCCCCAAAGTTCCTGCTCTAGCTTTTGTACTTCGCCCCTTGGACAGTACTCTTGCATTAACATTTGCTTTAGATTCTCCCAGCCCATAGAATTTTCCACTACCAAAGTTAGTGATTTCACGTGGCCATTCCACCACGTCAGAGCTCTCTCGGAGAATGTACAAGCGACAAATTTTACCTTGCTCACTTCTAGACATGCACAGATCTCGAAAACCGCTTCTATTTTCTCTATCCATTGTGATAGAGCCATTATCCCTTCGGATCCATTAAAAGTTATGGGCTTGCTATTGGTGAAGTCCTTGAAAGTGCAATCCCCTGAACGACCCTGGTGTTGGCCATTCGTAGAGTGATATTTGCATAATTAGTCATATGTTTTGCATACATTTTTAGCTAATTATGTGCATAATGTGGAAAAAAGGTACTTAATAATGCTTGAATTTTGTTTCAGTCCAAAAGGCATGCTTGGAAGTAAAAGGAACAAGGAGAAGCAATTAGAGACCAAAGAATGAAGAATGAGGAACAAAAACACATTAACTCGGCGAGTCTGCGAGGCTACTCGGCGACTACTTAGGAATATTCCCGAAGATAAGTCAAGACTCCTGGCAAAAGACGGATGCCATGAATCTACTCGGCGAGTTGGCCGATCTACTCGCCGAGTATCCCCTGTTTGGTGATAATTATAAATAACGAGCCTTTATCCGAATGTGAGGGACTTCTGGCATTTTGGGAAGTGTACCTGCGATTGAAGAACCCTTTGGAGAGCTGAGGAACCCTAACCTTCGATCCTTTGAAGAATCAAGGCAATTTAGGTTATACATTCCACTTAATCTTTGGAATTAAGCATGTCTAGCCTAGTTGAATTTGTTTTTGAGTTTGTTTTTACTGTGACTATGAACTAAATTCGTTTTGTTTCTGTTTGGGGAAGACCAAGTTACTCCTATGGTTTAATTATTACTTTTTGATTAATTGTTCATTGGTGATCTTATTAAATTAAGTTTGTTAAAGAACCATATGCATTAACCACAACTATTTTCTGTTAATTGGAAGACAATTAAGCTACATTAACATCTCTTAGTTGTTAACCTCATATGTTTATGTGAACACTTTATCATATGCCTTGGAATAATGAATATGAAACTAGGATTAATAAGAGAATGGGTAAATTAATGTGTGAGCTTGTTTGAGAAACCAACAAACAAGAGGTTAATTGAAACACCAACTTGATTAACCAATTACAAATCTTATTTAATCCAAATAATTGAACTAGGGAATTAATTAGTTTAAACAATTGGCCACTGCTTGAATTGATTAATTGTCTAAGGGTTAGTAGTAATGAACATGAACCTAACCACTATAGTTGGTAACTAATAACAATTGATCTATCATACAAATAACCATAGGAGTGAATTGGTTGGACCTAAACAGAAACCCTTTATCAAATTTGGTGAATTTGTTACTTGTCTTAGTTGCTTAGTTAATTAAGTGCTTACGTGGTATGTTTAAGCTTCTATTCTTGTCAAACTAGAGAAAAAAACCCTTTTACTTTTATTACTTGCTTAGTTAAAATTAGTTATTAGTTTAATTTCCGTTCCTTGAGTTCAACACCCTACTTATCCAACTATACCACTAAAAGACAGGTTCACTGCCTTTGTGTGCTTAATTTATCAACTAAAAGTAGGAATAAAACCGGTGCATTTTAAACACATCATAGAGCTATTTACTCCACTTCCGGACCCATTATTACTCATCTGTGCCATTGCTATTGTCACTGCAGCTTTTACAGCAGCTATCAAGGCGGCATTATCCGTTGATGGAGGTGGTGGTGGTGGTGTTGTGTTGTTGACACGATGTGTAGATCTATGGGGCGGCATCGTGCTGCTAAGGAAATAGAATGAAGAACATAAATTTTTAATGTTTTAAAGTTGTGTGTTAATAAATTTGTTATTTTTATCAATTTATAAATTCGACTGACCTACCCGAGGTTTAGAGCTTGACTCATAATAAAAGTTTGCATAATGATAGATAAACTTATGAATCTGAGTGGTAGTCAAAGAATTTACACATAAAGGAATTTCTTCATATATATTAAACACATGCCGAGTTACATTTGAAGTTAGGAAAATTTCGACCCTTCTAAGGATCTCCGATACAGAAGTTAAAGGAAAGTAAGACTTTTAGCCGAGTTCCTATTCTATAACAAAATTTTGGGATCCGGCAAGTACTACTTGCAACGTAAGTTGCGCTTGGAGCTTGACTCCGTGTCTGATTGCTTTGCTTCCATAATACGCCTATCGAAGGCAGTTTGTTGTTCCCTTATCTCAGAGAGGGCTGTAATCAGTTGCGCTTGGAATGTGTCGGTTCGGAGTTGGGCATTATCTTGTGCCCTGTCCAGTCGACAGATGTCGAAAGTGTGAACTTGTACTTCTACGTTGACTTCACAAATCTGGTCAGCTTGAACCCCGGATTGATAGGACTGATTGGCTAGTTTTCCCACCATGACTAGGAGTGCTCGGTCGGCTGAACCTCCATCACTGACGTCATAGAAGTCCTGACACATACCGTAGGGAGGACGTACTCCTTGCTGTTGGCTCCAATGGTGAAGGTGACTTCCCCAAATGGGAGTTGGTCCATGAAAGTTTCTCCAAACTGCGGGAAATTGGGCAACTGGTGGGTTGATTACTTCTGGTTCTAAGTCTGTCCCAGAGTCATCCCCTTCTTCCAACTCTATGGGTTCTTCATCCTCTTCGGGGTCCTCCTCTACCCATCCTCCATTGCCCTGATTCGGGTAGTAGGGGTCCCCTGGTGGGTGGAATCTAGCCATTGTGTCTGTGCGAGAATAGACATATGAGAATTAGCTAGAATTTAAAACATGTACATCTAAATACGTAAGTTAAACTATTATATTTACCAAATACTCCTATAGTATTTAAGTTTGTATGTTTGATACTAGTGTTATTTTGGTAAGTTTTGACTTGTTGCTCACTACGACCATCCCTCAACATACATTAGTCCGATTTCGGATAAATAAAGTTGATCAGGCTATATTCGTCCCAAATCTGATTACATATTCCGAGACCTAGTCGTAGTGTCCAACTTGTCTTAATACTTCTTGTATAGTTCTACTATGAAAATGACTCGTTGTATGCATGTATTTGTGCTTTTACGACCCAAATAACTTAAGCTAAATGAAATGCGGTTTAGGTGTAAAAACGTTTTGTCAGAGAGTTTTAGTCCCTATGCATTTATAGTTTGTATATCTTATGTGGTTCAATATACTTAGTTCACTATAAACAATGCTCTGATACCAATCTGTCACACCCCCAAACCAGAAAGGCGGAATCGTTCGAGGGTGGATGACTTCATGTAGTATCGTAACAGTTGAATACATAGTAAAGAAAGTAAACACAACCATCATATATATAATGTAAGAGTTACATTGTCGGATGATACTTGTTTCAAAAACAAATTACAATATGATGACAAAATAAGTTTAAAACTGACGCCATAGCATCACTTCTCCAAAAGCTGAAGTTTACCTGTATTACTGAATCCCTGAGAAATACAAGTAGATTTGAAAGAGTAGATCAACATTTAAGCTGGTGAGTTCATAAGTATTTAATGTCAATGTTTGTATAAATTTTAAATGAAATAGTTTGTAGATGTTTGAAAACTCCTATAAAATCCCATATTTCCTACTAGTATAAAAGTAGTCTTCTACTAAGACCCGACTGTTTCGAATGTTGTTTCTAAAATTCCAATATTTTTCCATAAGTGTAAGGTAGTTAAAAAGTTCCAAAGATTATTATGCAATAGTGTTTTTCATGCCTAGAATAGAAGAATTATGTATGTAAAAGAATCTCTAAGGCATTAGATAACCCCATAAATCAACGTGTTTTTAATACTTCATGTGAGTTTTATAACCATACTATTGACCCTGACTGCCTGTAACAACATTCTTCAGGCGTTGGAATGTTATGATGTTTGTCACCCCAGACCTGCCGGTCTAACTGTAGCTAACTGTTTAGGTGCGAGATTGTCAATCCCGTATAGATCTATACACAAGTATCACGCTCTCCCTACAAGAGATTATGGTATATAATACAGGGCTTTAACTGCATACTTGAAAGTACGTGAAGCTGAACGTCTCACAAAACTTAGTATCAAATAGATTTACGTATGAAAAGTTCATTTGTTTTTGTATATGAAAGTATTTCCTTGATATAGTACTTATAGTATGTAAAATCTCTTGAATATCTAGTGAACTATACCTTATATAGTTTTTCTCAAATGTATGATTCGTTGTATGATAAACCCTAGTGCAGTATCAGCTTGGTATGTAAGTATAACATTTGTAATAACACTATTGAACATTTATACACCAAAATATAAATAAAGTGTTTGATATTTGTATAACAACCTGTTTTTACTCTTAAAGGACAAAATGTTATTAAATAGGTGTTGCATGCGAACGTTTTCATATGATAGTTATGAATCACATATGATTTGTTACATAAAGATAAGTGTAGTAAGAGTTTAATGTTTTCCACAGGAGAGTAACCGTGTGTTTACTTGTATTCCCCCCTTGAAAGTGTATAAAAGCATTTATTAAGTATTTGAAATCGTAGTTGTAAGGGTATGAACTCACTTGATAGACAGAAGAAAGTGAAACGAAAACTGAGCAGAACTGCGACCAGGGAAAGTTGAATTTCTCAGGAATCTCGGGAGTGAAAAACCTTCCTTCGGAACTTGGATATGAAGACCGGGGCTTCGGGATGCCTTCGGGGGGTTTAAACGCAGAGCTTCGACACGAGAGAGAGAAGAAATGAGCAATGGAACCCAACACCTTCGGCTGCTATTTATAGCCCAAATTTGGGCGCCACGTCGTGGTACACGTCACCACGTCGTGGTGAGGGATTATATCCTCTTCTGTTGACGAGACGTTTTCTAACGCACCTGGCACCCATCAATCACAATACCACGTCGTGGCTTCTTCACCACGTTGTGGTAGGCCTGGTAGCCTCAGATTTTGTGCCGAAAACTTGTAAAATTCGTAACTTCCGCGTATGAGCTCCGTTTTTAACGTTCTTTATATCCATGTGTAGGTGAGATTATGCTCTACAACTCTCGTTTAGACTCCGTCGGCAAATTTTGACTTTATTTTTATTTTTATTTATCTTTAACGGGCCGGGACACGAAAAGTCCGTTAAAAATCCATAACTTCTTCATGTGATGTCCGTTATCGTCAGACTTTATACCGTTGTGCTACTATTGTTGAGATCTTCGATTTTCATTTAGGTTGTATCGGCTAAAAATATGTCGATCTCTATTTCGAGTATTTTAGCTGTGTGCTGCTATATTCGAAACTTGAAAAAATCATAACTTTTTCATACGAAGTCATATTTGGACGCTCTTTTATATACGCATACGGTCTAATGATATCTACAACTTTCATTTAGATACCTAAGGCTAAATATAACTGTATTGAAACCTCGCGTTGTACGTTTATCAGTATTGCCGGTTTTTACTATGACTCTTAGATTGGTCATAACTTCTTCGTTATAACTCGGTTGTTAGTGTTCTTTATATTTCTAAAACCCTTGATACGATGTTTATCATTTTATGTAACCTAATAGAGACTTTTGAACATTCAAATTTTGATGCAAATTTCATTACATTAAAAGAGATTACAATCCTTGGCTTTTTAGGTCATTACATCGATTCGAAAAATATCGGGTTGTCACACGAGTGCACATTCAACAAGAAGGTATGTTTCGGATGTAACAAAGAAGGGCATATTTCTAGAGACTGCCCAAAGAAAAACGAAGCAGCAAGGCCAAATGCACTGCCAAAGCCAAGGGCATTTCACATGATCCTCGACGAAGCAAATAACAACGTGAGGAATCAAGGATGAGGACTTCATATCCGAAGATCGAGTTATGCATTAGCCATAGTATCGTATGATGTAGCCTGTTAGAGGCATAGTCTAGGGTGAACTTGAACATCTATGTAATCGTTTCAAGGAATAATATAAAACCTTAGTTTTGCTATCTGATGTGTTAAGTTGTTATGTGATTTTCTTGTATGGTGACGTGGAAAGCTGTGAGACAATACTTGGGACGGGTATGAGTAGGTGTGAATGATAGTAAAGGCCTATACTACCGGAAGCACAAGACTCACACTTGGATCAGGGAAAGTCACAAGGTTACCAAGAAGCTAGTAGTTCATTCCATTTTGTTCATATATGTCATTACCATTGTTTCGGTAATGACTAAGAAGATGATTGTTATTCCGACCCTAGTTGTCATATCAAATTAAGTCTGACTACGATGAGTATGTTACGTGGTTCAGAGAACCAATGTTCGATGTAACATCTAACTTAAGCCCGAAGATTGAAATAAAAGATAATCAAAGCGATCAGTAGAGGTATCACGATAGTTGATTGTAGCTAGAAATGCTACCTTTTAAGATGTGATTAGAACATGAAGGAAGGTATAGTCTGTTCTGGAATTTAACTCTAAGAGACCTGAGTCTAAGCCTTGCAACATGCGATGATATGTCATTAGAATATGACACATCGGTCCATTGTAACAATAAAATAACTTATCTTAAGTTTGTTAAGAAGAAGAAGTAGTCTCCAGTAAGGATCGAGATTGTGACTTGAAGGTCAAAATTTGGAGTCTAACGTGAGATAGAGAGTAGGTGCAAGATCGAGCACCACCTGAGTCTAAGCGTTGCAACATGCGATGATATGTCATTAGAATATGACACATCGATCCATTGTAACAATTAAAGAACTTATCTTAAGTTTGTTAAGAAGAAGAAGTAGTCTCCAGTAAGGATCGAGATTGTGACTTAAAGGTCAAAATTTGGAGTCTAACGTGAGATAGAGAGTAGGTGCAAGATCGAGCACCACCTGCAGTCAAGGAGTCCAAGAGTTAAATACTCGTTCGAAGCAACATAGAAGTTATAGTTATTATCTAGGATGAAGAGTTAACGTAGAGAGTCATTATACAAGCCCTGTTTCGTTGATGATTTTGGGACGTAATCATCCTAAGGGGGAGATAATTGTAACACCTGTAGATCCGGACCAGTCAATTTAGAGACAATGAACATCAATATATTGTCTAGCTAACATCCAACTATCCAACTATCCAAGTATATTCAACTATCCATATAATATCAATAGTTAACAGTCTCAAAAGTTATATTCAATTTTTTTCACAACGCAACTTATAAGTTGAGACTGTTGACTATTTGATATTATATTGTTTTAATAAATGTCTATTTTATCATATAGTTTAAAATAATTATAAATTTCCATGTCCTTAATATACAAAATATTATTTTAAAGTTAATTCGATGACATAGTTATTTTTATAATTATTTAACTGTTTCATTATATATTTATAAGTATTTAATTATATAAATATATTTAATGTAACCTACGGCCCTTCATCTAGTTTTAATAGTTCTTGTGATGAATAATTATAGTTTAAGAAAACCACCCTATTTTTACCACACATGTCTCTCGATTTTGCTCAAAGTCACCAATTCCACATTGGCATTTCAATTTCTTCAAAACGACATATTGCAATTGTGCTAACTTTATTTTTGGACTTGTGCTATTTGAAAACTTCTGTTCTTACAATGCCAAGAAACTTATAATTCGTCAACAACAATATTTTAAAAACCGTTTTTTTAGTTGAACCGGTATGGTGACCGGTTCCTAGTTCAACCGATTCGACCGCTGGGTCAACCGATTTCTATAATTATCATATATATATATTTTTCCTATTTTCCTACACATACATACATATATAAATCATTAATTTGACGTTACCAGTTTAAATATTAAAAAAATATATAAAAATAAGTTGTTGATCAATTCAAATACATTAAAATAACACATAACCATAAGTTTTAGTGTTTTATATCAATCTATATACGTCAAAAAGAAAATAAAATATAATACTGAAACAAAATATAATTTTAGATGAATACAAACACATAAAAAACTTTATAACATATATCATATGTTTTTATTTAGAGAAAATTAAATAGATTTGAAAAAAAATTCACCAAAGTTTATTATGGAAATGGTTTTTTCTCATGTGTTTTTATTCGGTTTAACTGGTTTATTTTGACCGGTTTAACCGGGTTTTTCTAAAAACCGGCCGGTTCAATCCGGTTTAGAAATCGACATAAAACCGATGATAGTTGAACCGTTCTCTCATCCGGTTTTCGGTCCAATTGGTTCGACCGTTTGGTTCAAACCAGTTTTTAAAACATTGGTCAACAAACCAAATTTATATTTTATACACCATGTATACTCATCAAATAAGCGATATTTATTTACTGGAAAAGTATATTGTCTAGCTAACATCCAACTATCCAAGTATACAATAATCTCCAAGACAATTAGGTTGATCATGACAAAATCCACCACTCCACACCTAGCAAATTGATCTTACAAATCATTTTCCCGATATAGTAATAAGTCACGTCATCTATTTCTCTTCTTTGACTTCCATAGAATTGAATAAAAGTGTAACTTCGTTGGGTTTTTTTAGGCAAAAAATTAAGTTTGTAGAATTTTCTTGAACTGACAAAACATAATTAAGATTTTTTAAACGGTTTGAAAAGTTCATTTGACAAGCTATTTTCCCATATAATAATCTCCAAGACAATTAGGTTGATCATTACAAACTCCACCACTCCACACCTAGCCAATTGTTTTAATATGGTGATCATTACTTTCACAACCAAATTTAATTGGTAACCATTGGCTAACACAACTTTTTTTTGCATTATTAAGTCGTTTTGGCCTTTGGCCTTTAATATCTATATGTTTAATATATGTGGATCTTTGCTTTAATGTGATCAAGTTGCAAAAGAGGAAAGTGGTCCTAATTAGGCAGTTGCTGAATCAGTGTGCTGAACTACAAGCAACAAACTACAAACGCGGTTACCGATGGTCCTCATCCCATTCAACGTCATCATTGTTCTGAAATCCGAACCTTATCCTTAAAAATCCAGTGGCCCTATGTTTAAACCACTATCTCACGCTTTGAGTCTCTTTGACTTTGAAATTTTCTTGGTCAAAGTTTTGCATATTGGTAAGAAACATCGTGGAAAGTCCACCTCCTTGTGGAACCAGTATATAACACCATGTAAAGGAGTGTTTTATCGATATCAGAAAATATGGAAGGAAAGCTTTACGAGGCATCTTTGAAAGGCGACGTACAAGCACTCAATGAACTACTCCATCAAGACCAACTCATCCTCGACAGACTCTCACTCACCGCCTTCAATGAAACCCCCCTCCACATCGCCACCATGCGCGGCCATCTCAATTTTGCCACGGTGGTTCTGACCCAAAAGCCGAAACTTGCCATGGCCTTAGACAGCCAAAGACGAACCCCACTCCACCTTGCCTCCGCCAATGGCAACCTGGAGATGGTGCAAGAACTTATACGGTTAGGTAGTGGCGGCGTGTGTAGTTTTCAAGATCAAGATGGGTTAACCCCTCTTCATTTGGCAGCCATGAACGAGCATTTGGAGGTTATGAAGGCTCTGATTCAGGCGAATCCTCAAGCTGCTAAGGAGACGCCGGCGAGTGGAGAAACCATCTTGCATATGTGTGTTAATTATAATCGGATTGAGGCGTTGAAAGTGTTGATGGAGCTGTGGAAAGAAGAGGAGTTAGCCAAGATCACAGATCATAATGGAAACACTCTCTTGCATGCTGCTTCTATCAATAAACAGATACAGGTATATTCTCTAATCTTTAAGCCCAAACAAGTCAAGGTTAATTATACTTTTGTTAGGTTCTATTAATAATTGATAAAATTTTGTCCAGATTTTAAGCTATTTGCTGAGTATACCAAGTATCAAAGGTAATGGAAATGCTGTAAACAAACATGGATTAACGGCACTAGATGTTTTAGATCAATCCCCGAAAGATCTCAAAGGGTTTGAAGCACAACAGATTCTTATGGAAGCCGGTGTTTTAAGAGAAAATGGTCTTCGACCTCTCTCTAAGCCTTTACAGCCATCAGCAGTTCTCTCTCAGATTAAACGAAAAGGTTTCCTATCAAGAACATGGGCTCGGTATCTGAACGACGACAAACAATGGCTGGAAAAGCAACGTGGGATTCTAATAGTTGCCGCCTTAGTGGTGGCGGCGATGGCTTACCATTCCGGTATCAATCCTCCCGGAGGGGCGATTACTGACACCCAAAATGGTCGGTATTCTCTTGGAAACGCAGTTCAAACGGAAGTAGATATGGATCAGTTCAACAGTTTCGTGATGTATAATACAATCACTATGATATTTTCGTTGGGCATAGTTGTTATCTTGATCACCGGATTTCCTCTGAGAAACAAGTTCTTAATGTGGGTGCTTACGCTTGGAACACTGTTCACGGTGGTGTTTATGGTGGCTACTTATCTGCAGTCGCTAGGGATGATGGCGCCAGATGGGTATGTGGATGCGACGAGTGTTTGGGTTTGTTTGGTTTTGCTGTTGGGTTGTGGGATCACCGCGTTGATTCATACCATTTATTTTGTTGTTTGGGTGGTGATGAAGCTGTCAAAGCTCAGGATGCCGGAGACCAATGCAACAAGGAACCAGAGTGTGGCTGAAGTTTGATTTATTTATTTATTTAATTCTTAGATAATATGCCATTTTTTTTCTGTTTAGTTGACGTACACAATAACCCTTTAATTGTGAAAATATATCAAGTTTGATTTGTATCTGTTTTCAAGGTTTTAATTATTTTCTGCATACCAAATGAGTACCAATTTTCTATGGGTTTTGTAGTTCAAAAAAACAAGATTCAATTTTGTTTTCTACCCATTCACTTTTACTATTCGGTATTTATGTTTGGTGTTAGTGATTGCGATTTCCGTAAAAGATCACTTTGTAGTTTACAAGCAACCCGACCATGCCAATTTGATCAATTATGATTGAATAAGTCGAACCAAAGAAAACTCAATTGTCTCGAGGAGCACACATTTAACCAAAGCATGCCAAGGAGACACTAAAAAGGGCCATTTTTCGAAGGCCACATCCGTCATTAATCCATCTTAAATTAGTGGCGGAGCTTAAAATTTATATATGATGATAGAAACATTATCAATAAATATTCAATAGAGTTATCGTATTCACCACATTAAGTATGTGTAGCATCAAAACCAGTTAATGAAACAATAGTTTTATCATATATATATATATATATATATATATATATATATATATATATATATATATATATATATATATATATATATATATATATATATACACGCACACACACATTGTCGGGTTTTATTTAAAAAATTGTTTTAAAACTCAAAGATAGCAGCGGAAGTAATTTATAATTTGAATAACATAAACTGGTTTTATTCCTGCCGATTGATCATCTTGCATAGGATGGAAACATGGCAGACCTAAGCCCAGGGCGAGCTGGGCCATGACCCAAGGCAACAAATTCTAGCGGGGCATCAATTTTTCAAAGCTTGTTATAGGTATTATTGTATAGTTGAGCCACATCTAGTCGGCTAGTCCAGTAAGAGATCCATTTCACGTCAAGCGGAGCCGGTTCTTGAAGACCTAATTAGCGCCAACTAAAAGCAATTTACGCATGCTGACTTCTTGATCTAAACACACGCCTAATAATTGAAGATGAAGAACACGAGGCGTCCTCTTCTGGAGAATGTAGATGGATGATTAGAATTTAAAATCATGATACAGTCCTCTCTCGATTGCTCTACTGCTCTCGTCCGCTTCTCTCACTCTTTATCGATCGCACCTCCTATGTTCTTTTTTTTTTTTCTGAATTCTGAATCGCTCTCTACTGCTCTCATCTGTAATTGTTTCCTCTACTGCTCTAAATCTGTAATAGTTTCTCTTCTGCTCTATGTAACACCCTGCTTCAAATCGTTTTATAATTCAGTGCCATGAATCGAAGACCAGTTATCATAAGGCTTCAGGTCTTGGGAGAAAGAGAGATTTAGACCCCTTTGTATGTGGCAAATGTAGCTTAGGTGATTTGAGAGTTTGGTTGGCGCTTTGGAGCCCAAGGGTATAACCGTAAAGTGATAGTTCGAGCCTTTTATGAATTTTAGATTTAAGTTTAGTAAGTTTTAAGGTGAAGGAGAGTTGATAGGGTTGTAGATCTTCTCAACACCTTTCTATGGATATAAAGACCGTCAAAATTAGAGTTGAAACAAAGAAGTTATGATCCTTTAAAATTAGGGCGGTTTTGGGTTGAGCCGCGTAAGCTGGGCGTACTAGGGCATCCCTAGTACGCTGGGCATAAATTGAGTACGTTGGGCGTACGCGATAAGTGCCCAAACCCTATTTTCGTGGTTTAAGCCTTATTTAAGCTCCTTAACTCCTCGAAACCCATTCCGTTCTTAGCCTCCACCTCTCCAACACCCTCTCTTGTAACCCTAACCCTAGATTACGCCTTGAGAGCAAAAAGAAGGTGTTCTTAAGTGCTTTGGAGTGTTCTTGGTACACCTTGGAGAATAAGGAACTCATGGAATTGTTAGATTTAGCTAGTTTTGGGTGTTATGAGTTTTGGTCACTTTAAGTGCATAAAGTTTAGATCTTGAAAGTTTGTGACCTTGTTATGGATAAAGTTGGAAACTTTATCCATCTAAACATCATTTTGATTTAGATATGAAGGTTGGAGACTTCTACTTCATGGATTAAGTTGAAAAAGAAGCACTTTTGGGTCCTTTTGAGACTTAAAGACTACATCTTGTTTGTTGGGACCATTCTAATGGATAAAGATGGAAACTTTATCCATTATGGATCTATTATGAACCATAAAAATGTGATCTTAGCCCTTCTATCCCTTCCATACGTGAGTTGTGTAACGTCCCAAAATTAAGACCAAAATTTTGATTTTTATATTAATATAACCATTATCCAAAACAATATCATAAAACCATAGTGAACTTAGAGTATGTCAATAAACATCCAAATACATCAGAGTTATAAAAAATGCAGAATAATGTGGTATGTACAATGCAGTCATCCCCAACTCTTCCTTTTTGAAATCGAGGTACCTGAAACATAAACAGAAAACCGTAATCACAAAGCTTAGTGAGTTCCCGAAGATACCATATACCATACAAACATACAGCCAAGCATATCTGGGTGCTTGCCTACCCCTTCGGTCTATTTCAACCGGATACTATCAAGCATATATGGGTGCTTGCAATCCCTTTCGGTCTATTTCAATCGGATATTATCAAGCATATCTGGGTGCTTACGATCCCCTTCGGTCTATTTCAACCGGATACTGTCAAGCATATCTGGGTGCTTGAAATCCCCTTCGATCTATTTCAACCGGATACCGGGTCTATTTCACCCTTACTACAAACACATAATATCATAACAAGAATCACACAATCATCAAAAAAATACAGCCATAACTAACAATTGCCACAAAGAAAATCTTTACACTACATCCTAAACTAGTGGGCCGACATTGGTGCCTTCGACCCACGGGTACAGTAAAGGAAAACTCATCTCTAGCTGCTAAAACACTCAAATGAATCTCGGTCTGCTGATCCAGAAAATCCCCGTGCTAACATCATCAAATAATAGCCAATTAATAATTTGATCTTGACCCATAATCAAGAATCTAAGCTACTTGACCCATATCCAGGGCAAAATACCATTTTACCCTTTCTCTTACTTGGCCTAAAACCAAGGCCCATCCCATTGCTCAAAAGGCCAAAATTCATTAATAGCATCTCAAAGTCCAATAAGGCCCAACTTCCAAATTGGGCCCAAAATCATCATGGACCTAATCCTAAGAAAGTCCATAGTCTATACATGGCACAAAGTCAAAATTCCAATGGCCCAACAAAGCCCAAACCTTAAAAGCCTAAAATATGGACCAAACCCAAAAGTCAATCTACTGAGTATGCCTGCCAATACGCGCAACGTACCAGCTGGGTACACCCAACATACTTACCAGATTACCAATCCACTCCATTAAGCACTTATTGTAACACCCATAAAATTTGAGCCAAATTAAAGCATTTTATCTCATTCAAAAACCATTATGCTCATACATCTTGTTTTCAAAATAGTTTAAACATCAGAGTATCCCCCAGAATCATATCACATAAATCATAAAACATGAGGAGCGATACGATCATGCCTTCGCCTTGCCACCATCTCCAGAAGTACCTGAAACAATACACTGAACTGTAAGCCCGAAAGCTTCGTGAGTTACCCCCAAAATACCAACCACACATAAACATACTCATAACATATCACAAATAGAACAGCCATTTGTTATCGGAGTATTCCCAGAACCAAAACATAAAACCGAAACATGAGGAGCAGTACGATCACGCCTTTGCCTTGCCACGGTCCCCTGAAGTACCTGAAACATTAAACCACAATTGTAAGCCCGAAAGCTTAGTGAGATACCCCCAAAATACCAACCACATATACCATACACATGACATGTCATATCATAACAGAACAGAATAGCCATGCACTTCGGGTCTACTGTGTGACTGGTCCGCCCGCACCGGGCCTTCAGTCCACCTGGTCCACTCTCCGAGTCTAGCCATGTACATCGAGTCTATAGTGCGATTGGTCCGCCCGCACCGGGCCTTCAATCCACCTGGTCCACTCTCTGAGTCTATAGTACGACTGGTCTGCCCACACTGGGCCTTCAGTTGACCTGGTCCACTCTCCGAGCCTCGGCACGTCTGGTCTGCCCTCTTGGGGCCTTCAGCCTATCCGGACCGCTCGTTGGGCCTTCAGAATATCTGGTCCTCCCTGGGTATGTTGGTCTACAGCACAAAGTAGGACCCGCCTCAACCCAACCCCCGTCAAACAACCATGTGCACATAAAACAATTAATCACATAACAAATCCTTAACCAGAAAAACAGTCTAACAAATCACATAGCATATCAACATCCTAAACAGGATTCCGACCTAACCGGTCACTAGCATAACATCACCCTATATACCGAGTACCGACCTTAACCAGGTCAATAACATGACATTACCCTAAATATCGGGTACCGACCTTAAACAGGTCACTAACATGACACCATCCTAATTATTAGGATGCAGATCTAGCAAAGCAATAACATAACAAACAATACCCGGATTTCCATCCGATAAAGGGCCGACCTTGGTGCCGTAGATCCTCTCGATATAGTGAGGATAACTCACCTGAAATTGCCGACTGAAGAGATAAGACCAAGCTGCTCCGACCACCGATACGAACTTCACCACAGAACACTACCAAAGAACCAATTCCACAAATACCAGAATTACCAAAATACCCTTGGAAGTCAAACTGGTCAACTCTTGGTCAAAGTCAAAGTCCTCAGTCAAAGTCAACCTTCCTGATTGATTCTACTCGCCGAGTCAACCCGTCTAATCGTCGAGTTCCTATTCCCAGAAAACCCTCATAACACAACTTAACTCGCCGAGTCGCCCCAAGACTCGCCGAGTCCAAGAATAGACTTGCCGAGTCCAAGGCAATCTTCAACAGACTCGTCGAGTTGTTCTTCCAACTTGCCGAGTCCATGCACATGCTCATACAACTGGTCGAGTACACCTATGTGACTCATCGAGTCTCTTCAATTCTCAATCCATACAGAGGCTTTTCGAGCCATGCAGGGGCTCCAATCCATAGATCCTCTCTTCTACAGCCTAACCCTCACATAAAGTTGCAACCTTTACGTGAAACCAAGGAGATATAGGCCCAAAACACACTAGGGATTGGGTTTTAGATAAAGGGGCTTCACCAACAACTCAATGACTGAAAGTTTATGACATTATGGACCATTACAAGCCTAGATCTGAAGTAGCAACCTCATATCCAAGCCTCTAACTCGAAATAGCTCTTAATCATACCAAAAGTGCCCCAAATCTCACATGATAATAGATCTAGATGCAAAAGAGCCCAAGCAATAGATTATTACCTCCAATATAATCTCCAACTAAAGTAGATCCCAGATCTACATCCCTCCTTTGCAGCAAACCTCTTGATCTTCAAGCCCCTTTTCCACCAAAATCACTTATCAAGGCTCCAAATTGCTTCCAAGGGCTCTCACTCACGATTTAGGGTTTCTGGATGTCAAAAGGGTAGTAAAGAGGCTGAGGGTGGGTTATAATGTGCTTTATATAGGGCACAACCCCCGGGATTAGGGTTTTCTCTCTTCAGCACCAACTCGTCGAGTCCAAGCCACCGACTCGGCGAGTTGGCCACTTAAACCGCAACAAAATCCCGCTCTGACTCGGCGAGTAAGCGGACCTACTCGTCGAGTCCCTTTCCTAAATTTACACTTTTGGCCCTTCATTGAACATTAGAAATTTGGGGTGTTACACTTATTCAGTTAAGAAAACTTGCCAACTCTCAGATCTGATCCTAAATGGCAACTTAATACATAAAATTGGCAATTTTACACCCATACATGACTTAATGGAACCTAACACTCAGAAAAGAAGCTTAATAAGGGTCTTAACACATGCATGGTTCAATATCTCTCATAAAGTTTGCATTTTATGAACAAGGGATCATCAAGTAGGGTCTTAACATCCATGACTTCTATAGTAGATCAAAAGCTCAAATTTAACTTTAAAGATCCAAAAATGCATAAACAAGGCCCTAAACTAGATCTAGCACAAAGAATCATCAAGTAGGGAACTTTATACCTCAAATAGCTTGCAAAGATGATGATGAATCTGGATTTACAAGCTCAAGTTATTCCCAAGCACCCTCCAAGAGTTCTTCTTCCTTCAAATCATCACAAATACCACCAAAACTCACTTTCAAGCTCCAAATATCACAAAAGGCACTAGGATTTCGTTCTAAGGGTTTGGAGAAGTGGAGGCAAGTCATAAGAAGATCCATGATTGACTTAAGGTGATTAAATAGGGCATAAACCCTAATTTTTAGGGTTTTGCCTAAGCTGGTCGTACACCCCGCGTAACCATGCATACAGACATCGTATGCTAAAGTCTCCGCGATCTGGATGTTGAGCCAGTACGCCCGGCGTACTCCTAGCATACACCTAACATACTCAGTTAGGGTCAAGAACCACCAATCTTTCGAAGGCCATAATTTCTTCGTTCTAAGTCTGATTTCAGTGTTCTTTATATCCACATACTCAGTTAGGGTCAACATACTCCATTCCCATTACCTCCTCTAGTTGTGTCATGATTGATGTGGGCTAATGCTGCAGTCACTATAGCTGATACTACCGCCTGGAATGCAGCAAAATTTATCTCTAATGGGGGCGGCGGCGGTGGTGGCGCTGTTGTAGCATTTTTGCAAATGTATCGTCTAGGCATTTCCTGCTATGAGACATGAATGATGATGAGTTTACGAAAATCCTTCTTTTAGCGGTTACGGTGGTTCAAGTGTACTTATAATTAAACTGTATTATATCAAATATAAACAAAAAGAGAGAACATAGCAGATAACAACGACACAATAAAAACACATAATTATTTCATTAAATAATAACGTTGAGTACATAGATACATGAAAAATGACCTTTTAAAGGTCTACAGTACATAGTGGATAGAGAAATTAGATAGTACAATGACCCCACGAGTAGTGTAATCAAATAATCGAAGGGTTAGCCCTACACACACAAAATAAAAGGAAATAGGAGATCATATCAGGAGCAAGTGGTGGGTAGGATGGGTCCTACTCACGGCGGGAGGTCTCCAATGGTGCTGATGACGAAGTAGATGCGCCCTGAAGCCTGGCCAACTGGCGCTCAGTGACACGCAACCTGGCTTCTAATGCCGCCTGTCGCTCCTGGCAGTCTCTCGCTACCTTCTGAGTCTATCTCTCGGCCCACTCCATGGTGGCCCTCAGCTTATCCATCTGGTTGGCGGTTACCTGAGCTTGATTGCCGATGTCCCGGGTCCACCTGGCCATAACGGGGAGGACGCGGTCCATGGGCCCTCCATGGCTAAGATCGAAAAATCCTCAGTCCATGCCAAACGGTGGACGCATCCCTTGATGTCTGCTTCATCGCCATATGTCGTAATCCCACGGAAGCGTAGGGTCGTTGGGGCCCATCCTATGTGCTGGCACCCTAGCCATGTAAGGTGGATTGATGACTTCAGACTCCGCGTACGAGTCATCCTCCTCATTTTCCTCTTCGCTAACATCAAGCTCTTCCTACTCAAAGTCTACCTCAGGCACCTCAGGTTCCACTTCCAATTCCTCTGGGTCTTCCTCTGGTTCAGCCTCCAGCCATCCAGCATTTCCCTGATTGAGAATGTATGGTGTCTATACAAGAATGTATAAGTATAAGAAAACTATGGTGTCTATACAAGAATGTATAAGTATAAGAAAACAGATCGCATGCTAAAAATACTCCTATAGTATTTTAATTGTTTAGGTTTGGTCCCTTAAAAATTTTGGATACAAAATTGGTAAGTTTTAGATTTGTCGCCCACCACGATCACTCTCAAGCACATGTTGGTCGTATTTTGAATAAATATAGCTGATCAGGCTATATGTATCCCCGATACGATTACATAACTGCCTGAGTTTAACCGTGACGTTCAACTCCTCTAAAGATTCTTAATTGTTTCTTGTTACAACAATACTCCTAATACAAAGATGTACGGATTTTATTTTATTATTTTTTTCAGAGTATTTTAGTCCCATTGTATTTATAGTTTCATATCTTATATGGCTAGATATGCTAGTTTACTATAAACAATGCTCTGATATCAATCTGTCACATCCCCGAACCAGGACGGTGGAAACGTCTGGGGGCGGGTGACTTTATCTTTTAATATCATAACAGTTGAATATGAATGAAACATAGCAACCATCATCATCATACATTAACGATATCAACATTCATAGTTTACATCTTTGTGATTGTTTACAAAATTACACTCAAAACAACATAACATATGATAATTCAAAAATACATCAAAATCCAATATCTATGGCTGTGAAAACTTGCTGAATGCGTTCCTGAGAATATAATCCGTTTGAAAAGCGTCAACATATAAAATGTTGGTGAGTTCATAAGCATGTTTATAAGAAGACTTTGTAATAATTTGTAATCTCAAGAAAATCCAATATTTTCTGTAAAAATGGGTTAAGAGTCTTGTTTAAAAATTGTGTGTATTTGCGTGTGTATACCTGGTTTACTTTGTTTGAAAATTTTGTAGAGAGTGTTTCCATAAAATCCTATATTTTTTGTGACATGAAATATTATGGTTTTAAAACCCTAAGACCCGAGTGATAAGATTAGTGCAAAATAGGTGGCATCTAGTTTTGTACTTTGTAAAACACGTAGAGTGTATGTCTTGCGTAAATTTTAAAATGATAGTGTTATTCTATATGTGATTCATTACAACCATACTGATGTGACGAGAGCGCCTGTCATGACGTTCTTCAGGCGTCGGTTTTTAAAGATAATTGTTACCTTAGTTTGGCATGTCTAGCTGTAGCGAACAACTCATGTGTGGGGGTGTCAACCCCGTATAGATCTATACAGAATATCCCGCTCTCCCTCCAGGAGACTCTGTTTATAACTATAGGACTTACGATATACACTAAGTAGGTATGAGTGAAAAAGTGTCTCACAAGAACCTTAACGGAATTTACGCAAACATTGAATTTCATTATTTAACGTTATAAATAATGTTACTAGTGTATATTTTCGACTACAATTTATAAGTGATAAAAATATAACCATTTTTACCATAAGTGTCGAAATAGCACGTTTTTACCATTGATGTAAAAAATAGCACGTTTTTATCGAAATTGTCATAAAAGACCCAATTTTACTAAAATGGTCATATAATGCCCATTTTCACCAAAATTGTCCATAAATGCCCAATTAAAATAAAATTGTTGCATAAGGCTCAATTTTACCCAAATTATCATAAGAGACTCATTTTACTAAAATGTTTATAAATGGCCTATGTTTACTAAAAAGGTTCATTTTCGGCCCATTTTTACTAAAATGTTCAAAAGTGGCCCAAGTTTACTAAAAATGTTCATTTTCGGCCCATTTTTACTAAAATGTTCAAAAATGGCCCATGTTTACTAAAAATCCATTTTTGGCCCATTTTTACTAAAATGTTCAAAAATGGCCCATGTTTACTAAAAATCCATTTTCGGCCCGTTTTTACTAAAATGTTCAAAAATGGCCCATGTTTACTAAAAAGCCATTTTCGACCCATTTTTACTAAAATGTTCAAAAATGGCCCATGTTTACTAAAAGTTCATTTTCAGCCCATTTTTACCATAAAATCAAGAATATCTCAATTTTTGCTTTATTTGCCAAACATGGTCCATGTTTACCGAAAACGGCCAAAGATAACCCATTTTTCTCTTTATTTTCAAATATAGCCCATCTTTACATTTTCTTTAGTTTCATGGTGAATTCTAAAACATTTAAACATATCAACCTAACATGAGAAGTTACATAAGGTAACTTGTTTCCAACAAGTTGAGACTTAAATAAATATCGAGTTTGTTGACTTTTAGCATAATATCACTACATTTCACACATATAACATGTAAAACATACACATGCAAGAAATTATACAAAGATTTTCACAAGAATTTGACTTGTATCCACCCCCCCCCCCCCCAAGAAGGAAAAACTCGAAAACAGTGGGTATGAAGCTCACCTTGGGGCTTTTTCGGTTTTGAAGAGGAAGATGGAGAAGGTTTTCGGCCTAGATTGCTTCCTTGAGGAGTTTTTCGAAGTTAAGGTGTTCTAGGGAGCATAATCACGAAAATGAGAGAGTAAGAGAAGTATCTTTTATATAAACTTGGAATAAAGAAAAGGGAGTTTGTCATAAACTTACCAAGGGATGAGCTTTGAAGAAAACTTCTTGAAACACACTAGTAACCCATGATTTTTGAAGAAGGAAAAGAGAGAGTTTCTTGAGTTTTTGAGAGAGAATAAGATAAGAGTTTGTGTTCAGAAAATGAAAAGTGGAGAAGAAATGGGGAAGGGGTCGGCTGATGAGGTGGCAGAGAAGGGTAGTAGAGCTTGACTTTGATGTGAAGTTCCTAGATGTATGCTAGACAATTGCTTGGTTACATGGCATGGAATGTTGAGGTGTCAACATAAGTCAACCTCCTTTATTTTGTGTTCTTTTTTTAATATATGGTCGATCGATTATGGAGGAAGAAAGAAAAGGAATGGGCTTAGGTTTTCCAAGTGTAACCGAAAACACCTAAGGCCCATTAAGGGTTTTAGGTTTGCATAAACTATTGGGCTTGGTTTGGGGCCAAGAATTGTTTCCGTCCAATACTAGGCCAAAAGAAATATTAGGCCCAATAAGGATTTTTTGGTTTAGGTGAGAGAGCCCAATAGAGATCTTTGGCACATTAGGTCCCAAAGAATGGTCTTTGGCCCAATGAAACTAAGTAGAAGTTTTCGGCCCAAAATTATACCTAATAGAGGTATTTGGCCCCTTATGGTCTAAAAGAGATGTCCACGGCCCAATAAGGATCATGTTGAGTGGTTATTGGTCCATTAAGGGGTTTGAACCAAGAAGTCAGGGTTAAGACCCAAAGTTGAGTGGACATAGCTTATTGGGTTAGGTTTTGGGCATACAAAAGGAAGTTTCGACGTGAATCACAATTTTGGATGTATAAACTTGTATAGCACTAAAGTTAATTTATACTACATGTAGTGTCACATAGTTATACAAAGAAACTATTGGTACATGGATAGAAATTTCTAGCCCTAAAATGCTAGTTGTGATAGCTGCAGTCATCCCGAGCTCTTCCCCTTGCAACTGGAAGTACCTGAAACCAAAACTTGTGACATCCCCATTTTCACGGCCAGAAAATACCGATTTTGTTTATGCTTTATAAAAGTCAAAGTACTTCTTTATTTACACTAGTGATCTACATCTCTTTAATCTCTCAGTGTAATGTGACTTCATATCAACACCTGTGATATAAATAAACTGAGTGGGTCAGGTTCGAAAACCTGGTGAGTACATAGGGTTTTCAACCCACAATAATATAATTATTATGTTTAAACAATCAAACAATTAAACCCAATTACCCATCCCCATTATCTTCTTTACTCTTAAGGATCTACCCTAAGAATCAACTATTTCTCGTTCATTCATTCCTAAGGATTATCCTAAGGAATCGGCACGAAGTCCATCGTTACCAAAGCTTATAGATTACAACTGGTGAACACGTAGTCCAAAACATCTGGTAAACACTTAGTTCAAAAGTAACTAGTGAACACACTTAGTTCAAAATACCTAGTGAACACACTCAGTTCAAAGATACGTAGTGAACACACTTAGTTCAAAATACCTAATGAGCACCTAGTTCAAAAACACCTACAGGTTACGAGCTTACTAGCGTTCCACCGGACCGTCTAGTATCGCCCATGGTCATCATCTATACTCCACTAGATGACTGGATCATTAACAACATTGATGTATCCCATCGTGTTATCACAAAACAACTATTTCATCTACCCATGTTTTACCCAACACATTTTGTAGATATAAAATACATATACAGTTTAAATCATTTAAAACATGTATAAAAATCTTTCACCCAGCATAGACAACAAGTATTCAGATAATATGCACACACAACACGTAATTTATATTAAAATACTTCATATCTATGTGTAAGATGAAAGGGACTATGCACTCACCTGAGAAAGTGGTGACTCGGTACTCAGACAACGCTTCGTTTACTTTAAAATAATTTCCTTCGACGAAACCTAGTATTATTACCACTAGATTTTAGTCTAATATTTACCGTGACTAATTATTAGTCTTATTATTATTATTATGTAAGCGTTTAAACAATACTTTCCAACCACTATGTACAGACAGGGGCCAGACATAAAACACCGGAGGGCAGGACCATTTTGGCATATAGCACTTCTGAAATCCAACAACCCTATGCGGCTCTTTAAACCAGATTCCCCGTACCGCGAGTAGTTAAAACGATATTATAACGACACTTATATAAGTCATAATAATAGCTCAAATATTTATTATAAATTTATAATAACAATACTAATTTTAAATATAAACTATATTTAAAATAGGGTAAGCATAACTTACTTACAAGGGGATTTTAGCTAGGAGTACGACTCTGTAGGGGCAGAACTTCGTCGCTGAATCTTTCTAAGAAAGATTCGTGCAGCGCTTCAACACTCACCTTACTATACTAAAACTATAGAAAGAGAAGTCGAATCACGAGGGACCGAAATGCTCAGGGGTTAAGGAGAGAAAGACTCTTGAATCAAGAGAATGGTGCAAGAAATATGAGAGCCCAAGCCTCTTATTTATAGTAATTGAATTTACAAAAACTACCCTCCATAATTACTTAAATGACCTTATAGTTATATAAACAACTAAACACCCCTTTATAATACTATTTTAAATAGATTTAACAATATTTGCACTAAACTAATGTCGACAGAACTCAACATTAGTCTTATAATGACCGCATCGTCGATACCTTTCTAATGATATATACATACGTATATATGTGTGTACGTATATATGATTTATACTTTATTTTAATACGTAAATATGCTATTATAATTTGTAACTCGTTCATACGAACTCCGTTTTTGACGTTCTTTATATCCACGCGTAGGTGGAGATGTACTCTACAACTTTCGTTTAGACTCTGTTGGCTAATTTTGACTTTATTTTTAAAGTTATATTTTTAACAAGCCAGGACATGATTGGTCCGTTAAATCCTCATAACTTCTTCATCCGACGTCCGTTTTCGCCCATATTTTTCTCGTTATGCTACTCTTAATGAGATATTCGATTCTTGTTCAGGTCGTGTCGGCTAAAAATCGCTCGATCTAATATTCGAATTTCGGGCTGTACACTACTAATCCGAAACTTCGAAAAATCATAACTTCTTCATACGAAGTCAGATTTGGGCGTTCTTTTTATCGAAGTTCTTAGTTTAACATATTCTATGACTTTCATTTATAGCGCCAAGGATAAATCTCACTCTATCGTAAATTTACTATTTACGCCTCCCGGTATCGAGCCGGTTCCGTCGTGAAACTTCGACGGGTCATAACTTCTTCGTTATAACTTGGATTTCGGCGTTCTTTATATGTATGGAAACCTAGTGACATATACTAAAAATTGGTTCAAATTATTTATAAGCTTCTGTCGAAAAGTCGTTTTCGACACTTATTGCCTCTTCTTTGACTAGCCCGGATCGACGGGCGTCACTAAACCGAAAACTGTTAGCATGAAGATTAGTGAGTCTCCCCAAACTACAACATACCATAATCACATAATAACATAACACTAGGCCTTGCCCACTATATCGGGCCCCACCCGGCATTGGACAAGTCCGGCATTGGGCCCCGCCCCGCATCAGACCGAAATCCGGCATCTGGCCCCGCCTGGTATCCAGCAAAGCTCGGTATACATATAAACTTATCAACAAATACATATAAACATAATCACATAACATAAACATATAAACATTCCTCGGGCCCCGCCTGACATCAGTTTGAAGTCTGGAAACATATAAAACAATAACATGCAAGAATCACGAAGACATTAAGCATACAAACATTCCTCGGGCTTTCCCCGGCATCAGACCGAAGTTCGCAACAAATAAACTTACATCGGGCACTGCCCAACATCAGACCTTAGTCTAGAATATGCTAGTATACATAAACAGTCCGACATTGGTGCCTTCGACCCGTTCCTACAGGAGGAAACTCACCTCACAAAGTTGAATGCAAAATCTCATGGTAAGTAATCTCTAATAGCTGCTCCGACTCCCCGACTATCATTATCACAATAACACTTAGTCAAAATCCAATAATCCATCTTAGGGTAAAATGACCATTTTACCCCTGGTCAAAGTCAACATTCTGGGTTGACTCAACTCGTCGAGTTCCATAAATCAGAAAACCATGAAATCATGATCTAACTTGTCGAGTTCTTCACGAACTCGTCGAGTTTCTCCTATCAATAGAATCGGGACTTTCCAACTCCATTCGTTGAGTCCGCCCTGGAACTCATCGAGTCTTACCTTCTACAGGGTCGGGGCATTTAGACCCAACTCGTCGAGTTCCTTTATGAACTCGCCAATTTCTTCATTCTGTTAAGCTATCTTAATAGATTAAGCTCCTATCCTTCATATCTAAGCTCCATATTTCATATACATACTGAAAATGTCCTTTTAAGGGTAAAGTTTCCAACTTTACCTGTTAATACCCTTCCTTAATGGATTTAGCTCAAACCCTAACTCATTAAGATCTAGATCTTGATCCATAAGACATTAATACTTCAAGCTAAGGCATACAAACTGAGATATAGACTCTAGATACTACATGAACATGTAAAGTCTCTGACTTTTTCTCCAAGCATGGTCTTTTGGAGCAAAAAAGGCCAAAATGACATCCTAAAGCTAGCATGGGGCTTTAAGGGGCATAAATTTTGCACCTTTATGCCATGAAAGCCCTTCAAGGACCTAGATCTGTAAGTATACTCACTTGGGACGTCCATTTCCCAATGACCATGCTACTTGGACCAAAACCCAATAAAAGTGAAAATGAAGAGATCTAAGTAATCATTAAGCAAGTTTGAGACATGCTTACCGAAAAATGCTGCAAATGGAGTGATGTTTCTAGATATAAAAGCTTTCTCTTGGGCCTCAAGCTTCTCCTTCTTTAACAAGCTTCAAATACACAAGTTTTCTCTTAAAAATGACTCACAAGCTCACACAAGGCATTAGGGTTTTGAGATTTAGAGTTTGGGACTTGGAGGTTGTAAATGAGGCCAGCCTATAGAGGTTAATGTGTTTAAATTGAGTGCAAAACCCTAAAATTAGGGTTTCATTATGCCCATCCTACTCGTCGATTTTAGGCTCTCAACTCGTCGAGTAGGCTTCACCACTCGCGTCCAAATCCATTCCCTACTCGACGAGTTTGGGGATTCCAACTTGTCAAGTTTATATACAAAAGTGAATAAATATTTAATTAAATACATACCAGGAACTAGGCGTTACAAGACTAATCATGATAGAACAACCGCAAGACTTTCTTAATGTAGTGAGAAATCTATAACCACCGTGCTGTTCTATCAGCTTAAATATCCATCCTTGTTAACTTCTTTTCAGCTTCTAAATCATTGATCAGAAGCTCATTCTCCAGAACCTTCTTCAAGTTGTCTTTCCCGACATTAGCATCACCAGACACTTCTTCCCTGGGTTAAATAAGGGATTCCTCACATCTATGTTGTTCCATGCCACCCTGCTGTTCCTCATTTATCACAAAACTATGTGTGTAACACCTGATTCCTGGTATGCCTTTAATTCAAGTATTTCTTATGTTTTTCTCTAGGACTCGACAAGTTGGAGGCCCAACTTGTCGAGTAGAGTCGTGATCCGGGGCAAGTTTAAGTAGTCTACTCGACGAGTCGGGATTCGGGAGACCGACTCGGCGAGTAGATGCTGTTTGAGTGAAACCCTAAATTGAGGGTTTTCACCCTATTTAAACACATTATAACCCCTCAACTCAACCCCCATCTTCCAGCAAACCCTAACTCGAAACCCTAGCCGTTTTTAGTGTGTTCTTGAGCCTTGCGGTGTTACTTTGTATGATTGAAGCTTGAAGAAAAGAAGGAGGCTTGTGAGATCAAGGGGGAAACAAGAAGATCTAGAGTTTTGAGCATATTTCCAGCTTATTAGAGGTATAAAGCTAAAACCTTGTCTATTTATTGTCCAGATCTTGGTTTTGGGCCTTTTTCTACATCTTTCTAAGCCCTAGTGAGGATGTATTCGGGATTGAGTATAAAAAGTGAGTTTGTACTTACAATCTAGAGCTATTGGGGGTCTTTATGGCATAAAGGTGCCAATTTTTTTGCCATAAACACCCCATGCATCTTGGAGACCATCTTTTATGGCTTTTTTAGCCAAAGATCCCATGTATGTGCACCAAGCTTGAGGCTTTACATGTAAAATGGACATTAGGAGGCCGGATTTATGGTTTTGATAGATGTGTTAAGACCCATTTTAATCGACTCTATAGTAATGGTCAAGGATGGACTCGATGAGTCGTTCTTAGGACTCGGCAAGTCGGGGTGTAATGACCACCAAATCCTTTCTGTCGATGGACCAGATGATAGTGTGGAAGGTCCCACAGTTGTTTAGGCTCTTAAAGGACCTGAGAATCATGAGACTCGACGAGTGTTTGAGCAAACTCGGCGAGTCCAAGGCAATCTCCCAATCTTTGAAAATGGACTCGACGAGTTGTTCTTACAACTTGACGAGTCATAGACTAGACACATTCTTATGAGGGAGATGAACTCGACAGAGCTTATGACTAGTTCATATGGTAATGCTCTAAGCATTAATCTTTGTCATGTGAAGATGTTTCTTTTTGTTGCAAGGTGATTGTGACCGACAGTTGGCGATGCCCACATGTGCTCGCTGGCATGGAGCACAGTTTCTTGAGAACCAGACACTAGATATGAGTTTAGCGGTAATGATAGAAGCTTGGAATTGGCAACCTATCGGTCATCAAGGCATATTAGTGAACTCCTTTCATCATTCCTTAAGAGTACCCCAAAGGATACATCATCAAGTTCCCCTAGTCTAGTATATACGGTGTTGGCATAGCCTATCTATGGTGTTCTGGACTAACAACTGCCAAGAGTCATTATCTTAACTCAGGTGATGCCATTATGGTGATCTTTTTGAATATTCCTCCTATTTAGTACCTTCATTTTATTCCTTTTTGTTGCGTAGTTGCTTCTTTCACTTTTTTCTCTACTACGAACCTTGTTCTTCTCTTTTCTTTATAGGAATTTTTTCGAGAATGTTTACTCTTGCTAGGATCGAACCAACCACTGTTATGTTCTAACAACTTTACAACCAATATGGTTTTCAATCCGAAGATGGTGTGTAATTTCCTGCTTCTTGCTCCATGTTTTCGTTCCATCCTGAAAGGAAAGTTGGGTCTACATAAAGACCTTTGATGCGGGTTTCTGACTGCCCATTATTGACTTTCAGGATGAGTCGCTTCATCAGACTGGATGTAGTATACAAGTGCTAACTCACATTGTTTTCAATAAGATGGTCACCTTCGAGATGATTTGTCGGTGTCAGGGCATGTTTCTGGACTTCTACTCGGTAGGGGTTCACATGCTTGTTCCCAACCCAAAGAGTTCTCCCAAGAACTGGTAGGAAAAGTGGATGTGGATAAAATTATCCTGAGTAAGCAGGTGTTATTATTGGATGGACCCCATCTCTAATTTTGCCCCGAGATTGTTTAATCATAACAAGGAGGTTGTTCTCACTCTAAACAGTTTTCAAGTAGTGGTGGAGAAATTTCCTAAGTGGATTCTTGTAGGGGATGGCATGAGTTCATTGTGGCGGGCACGGAGGAAGATGTTCGAGTTCTTCACAACAATAAATAGTGAGTTTTATATATTATCTTCCCCCCCCCCTTTTTTATAAATGGCTAGAAGGGGATTGACTTCCAACAAGTTTGTTCTTATATACGGGACATGTGTGGAACAACCTTTGCAATTTGACGAGGTGTTGCGGAAGAAGTTCAAAAGGAAACTATAATACATGGAGGTTAACATGCATTAGGTTATTCTGCTACCATGTCAGGTTGATTGTATTGCCCTTTTAGAGCAATCTCAAGAGATTTAGGCCGAGGAGCCCTTAATTTTAGAGGATGATCGATTACTTCTGGAAAATGTTTTGGTGAATGTTCCCATATCAGTGACGGTTGACTGATGTTGGGGGGTCTTTAGGCGGGGTCATCCAAGTTTGTGGAGGATAGAAAGGAAGGCATCATAACCAACTTCAGTCGAGCCCAAACTAAGCATAAGGCGGGTATTGAGTTCCATAAATCCCACAACTAACTTTGGTGATGCCAATATTAGAAAACGTGTACATAGACGTAGAGTGTTAAGGAAGATGTTGGCCCTTACTCCGTTCGGTTATAGTGATGTGGTGGTTATTCCCGACAATGATGTTATATGGTCGAAGGGAGACCATGGAGCAAGTAAGAAGCACATTGTGTCGAGGTCGATTCATGTGCAAGTAACTCCCGAAACATATGGTTTTGATGTTAACCCCAAAACAATTAGTTTGAACCTATCCAAGGGTGGTAATTCTGGTGGAGTCTTGTCTGAAATGTTCGACGGGGATATATTTATGATTCATCATATTTTAAATCGGTAAGGGGATATATTTGAACTTAAAAATGGCTCTTTATTCTTTGAATCTTATTCCTATAAAAAAATTTGTTCTCTGTTTTGTAGATCGAGATTGAGTTGTAAGATCAAGTTTTGAGACGCTAAATTTGATTTTAAAATCGGATGAAAACAATTGTCTAAACTAATTAAATAGTTTTGTAGATGTTGAGATTGGTTGGAGAAGGAGATCGAGAATGGAGGGTCATCAATGGGAAAATGGTCACTTGTAGAGAGGGATCGAAGAAAGTAAAATTACATAGAGAAAGAGTGAGAAAGGTTGGTTGGTGGTGGTAGGGCGGCAAAGGAGGCCACAAATGATGGCAATGGAGGGTGGTGGCAATAGAGGGTTGTCACCGACCGAAGATAGTAAGTTTTGAGAGGTATGTTGGTTTGACAGGAGAGAAAACAAAAGGTGGAAGAAAGAGGGGGGGGGGGGTTGTGTGAGCCCCAATATCTAATTACCATCTCTTTTTAATAATAAGTAACAAACAATAATAAAAGAAATTTCCATCAAGTCAAGTCGGTTAGGGACCAAATACGTAACAAAAAAAAGTTTAAAGAACCCTCCGAGTTCAAAAAATAAGTTAAGGACCAAGTACTCAGATTAACCCAAACCACAAGGACCATTCATATAATTTTACTCTTAAATCAAAAGATTTGTTTTGATAAACTTGGTAAGTACACAAGTACACGGAGGTTTGAGTTCAAAGTTGAGAGATAGATGCAGGATTTGCCATCTAAAATCATCTATATAAAAAACGATAAAACTCAAAAGGGACAATAGACACTATGCAAGCAGCCACCATTGACAATGATTTTTGAAACCTCAAAACTAATTGGCAGTTGATTGCAATTTTATTATAAACAGTAATGCAGATCTGCACGGAAATTTAGGGAAAATGACTCTTGAGGGTGACTAACTATTGCGTTTGTTTTCATTTAGTCCCCTTTTTGTACTCAATATACCATCGAACTTGTTGTTTTTGTTCACCATAACCCTTTTGACTGACTTTTGACCTGTGATAGCCGGTTAAAGGGTTATGATGAACACAAACAACAAGTTCGATGGTATATTGAGTACAAAAAAAAAAAGGAAAATGACTAAAATGAGAACAAACTCAATAGTTGGTTACCCTCCTGAGCCATTTTCCCCGAAAAGTTAAATGAAATTAAAGTTGCAAAATTATCAAAGACTACAACCTTCTTTGGCCATAACGTATATGAAGAGTGTTTCGGAGGGATAACTTCGTTAAAACATGGTCTATGCTATGTTTACTATGGTTAGTTGTCAACACCTCTCTACAAAAGGATATGATTGTGTATGAGAGGTATATTTATCAACATAAATGTTTACCTTAAGATATATTATGGTGATGTGTCTGCAAAAGCTGCATGATATTGTACATATTTATGTTGTATCTTATCCCATAAATTCGATCTTAAAGCTAAGTAAACTCAAACATTACAACACTTGTGATTCCATTCGTTTATAGACTTGTCTAGAATCCATGATACGATAAATTATTTAATTGGAAATGTAAATGTAGTCATGAAATGCACCTGCTTAGTCAAGATTTCATAATAAATATTCAAGTGCATTACAAAGTTGTACATATATGAATAATGTTCTTTTATGGGTTCTGTTTTGAAGAGAAGCAAAAATGAATCTCATAAAGTCATTCATATCAGCTAGAGATGACGTGAGATTTGTTGTAAATGAGTAAAGGAAAAATGACTCTTGAGGGTAACTAACTGTTCCGTTTGTTTTCATTTGGTCCATTTCTTTTTTTATACTCAATATACCATTGAACTTGTTATTTGTGTTCACTATAAACCTTTGACCGGCTATCACAGATCAAAAGTCGGTCAAAATGGTTATGGTGAACATAAACAACAAGTTCGACGGTATATTAAGTAAAAAAAAAAAAAGAAATGGACCAAATGAAAACAAACGGAACATTTAGTTACACTCAAGAGTCATTTTCCCCAAAAATTTAAACAATAGCAAGATATAAATAAACAAAAACATCATATTATATATGTCAATTAGTATTAGAAACACCAAGATGCTAAAAATATAACCACATATTTCTTATCAATTGTCCAATAGATTAATATATTTAAAATAATAAATAAGGGCTACATACTAGCTTAGGCCATGCTGCTGGATGGGAGGAACTGCGGTAGGCCAGCAGGGAAGAACAAATGGAGAGAACAAAGGGAAGAAGAAACTTATAACTCTCGCATCTCGAAGCAAACAAGGTAGCGTCAGAAGCTTTTTTTCCATATCATATTCAACAATTCTAATCGTAAACGAGGGAAGCTCAGCCGGACACCAAAAGAAGAGAATATCTTGATTAAGCGGATGGGGCGAAAGGAGACCCATTTTATTCTTGTCGATATTTTTATCTCCGCATTTCATTTCATCCAATTCAACTTCATGCAACAACAACCACTCACACCCACCACCATTCTTGAGTTCCCAAACTCTGTAATTCCAACTCTTCCGAGAAAAATAGAAATATCTAAGTCGATCAGCATACTCCCCTAAGCAGCAGTTCCCTGAGATGTAGCGGAAATGGCGTACTTGATTTCTGATCTCATGTGGAAGCTTAATGGTTCTACATTCACCATTGTAAGGATCATAACAGAAAATCCCACTATTTGAAACAGAATTCCAATATAGCAATCCATCACAAACCACAGCACTAGGACACCAACTATCCCATCCGCAGAAAAATCCATGATCATGAGTCGAATTTGACATGAAGTACTCCTCCCTCCACCTCCCTGACACTGAACAAAAGATTTCTAATTTTAATGTGTCTGATAGATCCCAATGCGAATTGCAGTTAACTACTTCAATACGAACAACTTTAAAACTTCCTCGTTCGTCATCATCATTACATGAATATCGGGGATTACATATAAACCCAATGTACACTGTTTTGATATTGGTTGGAGGTGAAGGAAGAGGAATCCATTGCTTCGTTAATGGGTTACAAACAATGTAAACAATTGGGTTGCGAAGAGGCGCACAGCATAAAACCAATCCGTTGTTTGAAGCCAAAAACTGTAAAATCTCTTTTTTAATGAAAGATAAAGAAAACCCTGGAGATTCAAACATGGGGAATCCGAACGCTATATCTTTCTGTATTTCGGAAGGACGAATTTTGGGGAACAGGAGTTGCGATTGATAATAAAGACCGAAGCAATTGTTGTTTTGATGATAATTCACGTAACGTCGAATGAAATACGAACGTGAAATCAAAGAACGAAAGCGTATTGAGACGCACTTACAGATATTGGCTTGCTTTTGAGGGAGACGTATTAGGATTTCGATTAAGAGCTCGTCGGTGAGCTTATCGAACACTGTCATACTACCACCACATGATCCGGCGGACTTTTCGTCGGAAAATCGGTGATTCCCTCTTCTTTTCCTGAAGCTGTGAGAACTCTCTAAGAATATGCAAGCAAATTCCCTTTTCAAGGCTTTATAGATTGCATTAATCACTGTCATTTGTATATGTTGTTGAGTAACAGGGGATAGCTTAGCAATTGGGTTTGAGCTCCATTACCGATGATTAGATTAAACACCAATATGTTACTTTGGAATACTAGTACGATGATCTTCAGCTTCTGGGAGAAATCTATGGAACTTGGTTGATGAATGTTCTACAATTGGACCAAATATAAAGGGAGCTAGTTCTGTACTTTTTTCGATTAAAGAAAACGAAAAGATGCTTTGCTCCTTAAACTCATCCAAAGCTTTTAAGGTGAAAGAGGACTAAAAGAGAAAAGAAAGAACTAGGAAAAAAACTGAAGAAAATAGTCCAAGATTTTTCTGAATATTGACTAAATGTTTTATTCTTTGTCAATAAACTGTTTTAATTAGTTTATAAACTATTTCAAAACATCGATAAATTACTTTTATATGGTTTACCAAACCTTAAATAACAATGAGCTACTTTATTTTTGCTAAACAAAGTCAAAGCCATTCGTTATTTAGTTTTCAATGGGCATAACATAAACGCCACTGATGGTTTACATTAGGTCCTGTTGTTTATGTATAACTTTCGGGTTTTGAATAGTTCGGGTTGTTTTTAAAATAGTAATAACCGATACTCGACCTCTATCGCAATTCGGATTGTCGGGTTTCTGGTATTCGGGTTTATGTCGGAATGGGTATTTTCGGAAATACCCGAAAAATTGCTTACATGTTATTTATTCGATTTTTATTATATTTGGGTGTGAATGCAACTTTTTATGATTAATTTGGGATTGTGAATGTAGTGGAACATATGCTTATATAAAAAATGATTTATATGTCTATCAAGTTTCAAGTGGGAGTGGCTTTAGGTTGGCCATTTTGAAGGGGAGTATAATATTACAATTTTCAATCATTCAAAGTAAAGTATTAAGTATGTGCATAAAAAAAAATCATTATATAAATATACTAGTAAGGGGAACAGACAAATAACGTAAGGTTTTAGTTGAAGTGGATAACAAGATGAATTTATTAAAAGTACATTGCTATTATGGGCTAGAAATAAAAGTGCATTGCTATAATGGTAAAAAAAGTATAAAATAATGAAGACTTAGAATGCCAATGACCCGTTTACATCCAGCTGCTATTCGAGCCTTGCGACCTCCTTTCTAGTCAAAGTGGTCTTTAGAGCAATGTCAACAAGTTGTCCATAGTTAGCCAAAAAAAAAAAATGTAAAAACCATAAAGGCTAAACAACCCACCTCCTTTTAGCATGTTCTTCCTTCTTAGAAAATTTCACTTTCTTAGAAAAGACCACCGGTAGAAGACAAATAAGCTACATAATAAACAAAGATTTTTGTTATTTCTTCACTACAAAAAAGGCAACCTGTAAAAAATAATTTAATGGCTTAAATCATTATATAGTGAAAAATACATTATCTAATTAATACCCCTATAGAGAGAAGTTTATAGGTTAGTGTTAGTTTTAGGTCAAGTTTGAAGATCGTTTGGTTGATTTCTTGAAATGTTTTAATCCATTTTCTTTATCTTTTCTTTTAAAAAATATAAAATCAAATCAATTGGTAATCAATAGCTTCATGGGGTAGATAACAAAGGAATTCTAGGGTGAAGTCATGAGATGATATCTAATTAAATGCACAAACATTGTATCAGGAGTAACAACAAAACAAGGTTAGCATACATCTCATTTCCAATATTTTTTGCTAGAATTCTGATAAAAAAAAAATAAAAAGTTCCAAGTCAAAAACATAAAGTCTCCACATCATTGTGACACACATCCACATTGGTAACATTTTTTTGATTTTGACCTGGAGTAATAAAAAATGCAAGCAAATTCCACCTTGATTATTTGAAAAGAAAAGTTAAGATGGTGTTTTCATTAACATAAATGTTGGTAAAGTACCAAAAAAATCTTTCAATACTTTGAAGATCCCTAATTGGACTAAAGAAATAGGAAAGTACTGCAGACTGCTTTACAAATTCAACAGATCAAATTATTTTGCAACTTTCTTTATGTAATATGGTAGATCTTCAATTCCAAAGGGAGTCTTTCCTTCCTCTTTTTTTTTTCAAAATTTTAGAAAATAATATAAAGAACAATCAGTTTGTCTATTTGTAATGTGAACTATTTGCGTCCTTAAAGAAACAAAAGGTATAAACCAGCTTTCGGAAGAAATACATTAATGGTGTGAATTTCTGTTTCAGTCCCTATACTTTGGTATACCTTTTGGTCCACTCGTGGTATCAGGCAATCGCGTAAATATTTCCACAATCATCTCCATTAGAATATTTACCATATTTAATTAGTCAAGGTTTACCATGTATAGTTATTTTAGGTGTAATTGACAGCTAACTTTACTCCTGTAAATGCTCCTGTAAAGGCTTTATATTGGCCACTTATGTAACACCCAAAGTTTTGAGGACCAAGAAAGGAAAGAAAACACTAAGTTTAGGGGTCGACTCGGCGAGTCCAAGGAGGGACTCGGCGAGTCCGAGCGGGATCCGGGCTGAGGAGTAAGTGACCGACTCGGCGAGTAGGCCAAGGTGACTCGGCGAGTCTGGTCTGTGCGTGGAAAACCCTAAATTCGGGACTTGGAGCCTATATAAACGTCTTAATCTTCTTCCTAGGGTTCCCTTACTGCCTCTTCAGCCCTGGATACCAAACCCTAGCCGACATAACCTTTGATTGAGCCATTTGTTGCCTTGGAAGGTGCATTAAGCTTGGAGAAGGAAGAAGGAACTTGGAGGAGCAAGAAGGGACTATAGAGCTGGAGTTTGTGGAGCCTTTCTGAGATATTGAAGGTAATAAGTCGTCCCTCTCTCCTTTAGGTCTTCCATGGTTGTGGGATTTGCGGCTTTTAAGCCATGGTTTGACACCCATTTGAGTTAGAAGCCGGATCTGGAATTGCTACTTCAGATCCAAGTGTGTTATGGACTAGAGAAGCATAAAGTATCAGCCCTTGAGTCAATGTTGAAGACCCCTTGGCCTTAAACCCTAGTTTATGGTGTATTTTGCTTAGATCTCTTTCTATACACGTAAAGTTTGCAACTTTACGTGAGGAATAGGCTTAGGAAGGGTAGATCTACAGATTTGAGTCCCTGCATGACTCAAAAGTCCTCTGCATGTATGAAGGACCGGATGGACTCGGCGAGTCCTTTGAGTGGACTCGGCGAGTAGCTTGAAGATGAGGAGGAACTCGACGAGTGGGATGAACAGCTCGTCGAGTCGGATGAAGTTGGGCATGAACTCGACGAGTTGGAAGAACAACTCAGCGAGTTGGATGAAGATTGTCTTGGACTCGGCGAGTCTGTTCTTGGACTCGGCGAGTCAAGTCGCGAAACCCCAAACCCTTCGAGCTTAGACTCGAATCAGTGAGTCGATTAGAGACTCGGTGAGTTGGACAGGTCAGGACTCGGAAATCGGTAGACTCGGCGAGTCATGGACTGACTCGGCGAGTAGAGTCGCGAGTGGAAGGACTTTGGACTTATGAACTCGGCGAGTCAGTAGGGTGACTCGACGAGTAGGGTTGACCTGGAAGGTTGACTTTGACCAGGACTTTGACTTTGACCTGAGTTGACTTGGTTGTCTTTCGGGGGTCAGTTAGACTCAGTGTTGCTTTGATATTGGTAGCTCGGGGAGCTAGTGGAGCAGGAGTTCAGAGAGTTGTCGGTCAACAACCAGAGGATTATCAGCAGAGTTCAGCAGTGCGAGGTGAGTCTCCTCACTGTTTGTATGGGTCTAAGGCACCAATGCCGGCCCATTTAGAATATGCATGAAAGACCAGGGGGTGGCCCCTGGCACACAGTATGTTATTATGTATGGTAGGAAGACCCGGGGGTTAACCCTAGGCAATATGCATGAAAGACCAGGGGGCGGCTCCTGGCATACAGTATGTTATTATTGGATGATAGGAAGACCCGGGGGTTAGCCCTAGGCAATATGTATGAAAGACCGGGAGGTGGCTCCTGGCGCATTGTATGCTATTATATATGAAAGACCAGGAGGTGGCTTCTGGCACACTGTATGCTGTTTAGCTAAGTAGAGTAGTATGTACGGTTGTCTTGTGATACTTGCATAGAAGACCAGGGGGTGGCCCTTGGCACATGTCTGTAAGACCAGGGGGTGGCCCTTGGCACTTGTCTGTAAGACCCAGGGAGCGGCCCAGGCTTGACCAGGAAGACCACGTGCGGCCCGTGGCATAATGGCAAGACTATGTTTGGCACATAGCACCTTATTTGATTATGGATAAGTCGGTTATGTATAGCTCTTGGCTATGAATGGTTTGTATGGTATGTGGTATCTGGGGAACTCACTAAGCTTCGTGCTTACGACTTTCAGTTTTGGTTTCAGGTACTTCCGGTAGCGGATGATGGAGCTCGGGATGATCGCATGGCACACACCATAGATTAGTCAGCCTGGGAATGTTTTACTCTGATAATGAACATGTGTTTTGAAAACTAATACTCTGTTTATGTTTTGAAATGATGATTTTACTTTAAGTGATACTTTATTAAAAGAAATTTTTAGTCTTGAATTTTGGGACGTTACAACTTATTTTCCCTGTAATGAGCAATTCAATATTAAAATCAATATCTTAATATGGTATCAAGAGCTCTCTTTCTCCTCTGAGAAATCTCGATCCCCACTGCCTTCCTTCTTCTCAAACCTACAGAATCATCACAATCATGTCAGAAAAATCAACTCCTTCTACCACCATCATTCATCTCACGACCACTACCCACTTCCTTATCAAACTAACTGCATTTTATTTTCCTTTTTGGAGAAAACAAGTTCGTCACCCTCATCGGACTTGATCTCCTCCACTTCATCGATGGTTCTTCAAAACCCCCCACTAAAACCAATGTTGAGTAATCTCACTGGTACAGGCAAGATCAAATCTTGTTCAACGCCTTACTCGGAAGTTGCACAGATGCTATACAACCCTTGCTATCTTCTGTTGAAACATCATATGAAGCTTGGTCCCGTCTCACCACAAGTTATGCCAATGCTTCCCGTTCCCGAATCATCTCGCTCAAATCTAAACTTACCACCAATCCAAAAGGATCACGCACTGTTACTGAATATCTTCATGACATGCGATCAATTGTTGACGATCTGGCCTTAACCTAAAGCCCGGTCACTGATGAAGACTTGATGATTCACATCATCAATCAACTAGGAGATAACGTCAAAACAATTGTCGCTGCTATCAAAGTCCGGGAAAACCCAATTACTTACTCCGAACTTTATGACAAATTAGTAGACTTTGAACGACTTTTGAAGGAAACAACAATTCCTCCTCCTGATGTTGTCACTAGGGATTAGCATAGAAAGTTAGAACCGGAATCGAAACTGCTCTAGTCGGTTCTTAAATTTTTGGAACCAGTCTCGGAACCAGCGGTTCTAGTTCCGGGAGCGGGTAATCCGATTATATTAAGTTTGTTAACTTTTTTTGATAAAACCGCAACTTAGTTCGATCCAAATCGAATCAATTCGGATCAAAGAAGGACATAATCGGACCAATATATTCTAAACCAGTCTAAATAACACACACATATTTATATGAAATACTAATATATATATATATATATATATATATATATATATATATATATATATATATATATATATATATATAAACCGGTTTCGGCGGGTACCCAGCGGGTAGCGGTTCTGAAAAAATGAGAATTGGAACTGGAACTGGAACCGCTTAAGGCAGTTCCAGTTCCAAAGCCGGTAGTTCCAAGGCGGTTCTGGTTCCAAAAGCGGGTACCTGGTTCCGATGCTCATCCCTAGTTGTCACAGCCAACTATACCTACACTTCACGTAATGGGTCTATTCCTCCAAACAGGTCCATGCTTCCTTTGATCTCCAATCAACGGTCAAATTGTGACATCCCCATTTTCACGGCCAGAAAAGACCGATTTTGTTTATGCTTTATAAAAATCAGAGTACCTCTTTTAATAAAAATGTTGCGGAATTTGTTCCCAGTAAAACATGATAAATACGTTATCAAAGCATTTCCGAAGAAAAATATTTTTAATTCATTTTAAAACATTTGGGATGTCATCGTCAATACAGAAACATAAGCATAAACAGAACTTACATTTATTTACACTAGTGATCTACATCTCTTTAATCTCTCAGTGTAATGTGACTTCATCTCAACACCTGTAATATAAATAAACTGAGTGGGTCAGGTTGGGAAACCTGGTGAGTACATAAGGTTTTCAACCCACAATAATATAATTACTATGTTTAAACAATCAAACAATCAACCCAATTATTCATCCTCATTATCTTCTTTACTCTTAAGGATCTATCCTAAGAGTCATCTATCCCGTATTCGTTCATTCTGAAGTCCTTTGCTTCCAGAGTTATAGGACTGACACTAAATCCATAGCTACCAATGCTCGTTCGTAAAACACTAATTCCCATAGCTGTTGGGTCATAGGCGGATCCAAGGGGATCCCGAGGTAGCCCGGGATACCCCTCAAATTTTTTTCGGTAGTGTAATTTTTGTTTACAGATTCTTCAATTTTTTTTGGTATAATGTATATATATATATATATATATATATATATATATATATGTATCCCTTCAATTATAAACACAAACAAATAGTAGAGCTACTGGATAAAGCGTTGCCTTTTCAAAGTAAAGCTCTCAAGTTCAATTTTTGCTCCTTACATATTCTTTGTTTATTTTTGTTTTATAGCTATTCTATCCCACATCGCCAAACATATGTAAACTCAACCATTTTTTTCTATTATATAAGTCTGTTATCCTCATACTAAATTTGATATCTACTTTGAATCCCACATTGATTCAAGTATCAAAATATACCTCAACTTCATGTTTATATAGCAAGACTTCAGGTTAGTTAAGGATTCAATTAAAGTTTGAGTTTAAAACCAAAATTGAACCGGGGAAACCCAAGTACCCCGGAAAAAATATTGGGTTACCCTAAAAATAAAATTGGGATACCCTTCACTTTGATCCTGGCTCCACCGCTGTGTTGGGTACTAAATCCATAGCTACCAGTGTTTATGTAATAGGTACTAAATCTATAGCTACCAATTCCTAACAGGTACTAACTCCATAGCTACCAGTGTTTGTCCAATAGGCACTAAGTCCATAGCTGCCGATGTTATTTGTTAGACACTAAGTCTATAACTGCCAATGTTTGCTCACATCATCTTTTATCTCTCATCATTCATCTACCCATGTCATACCCAACATATTTGTATATATAAAATACATATACAATTTAAATCATTTAAAACATGTATAAAAAAACGTTCTTCCATCTTAGACAACAAGTATTCAGATAATATGCACACATAGCACGTAGTTTATATAAAATACTTTATATCTATGTGTAAGATGAAAGTAACTATACACTCACCTGAGAAGGTGGTGACTCGGTACTCGGACAGCGCTTCGTTTACTTTAAAATAATTTCCTTCGACGAAACCTAGTATTATTACCACTAGATTTGAGTCTAATATTTACCGTGACTAATTATTAGTCTTATTATTATTATTATATAAGCGTTTAAACAATACTTTCCAACCACTATGTATAGACAGGAGCCAAACATAAAACACCAGAGGGCAGGACCATTTTGGCGTATAGCACTTCTGAAATCCAACAACCCTATACGGCCCTTTAAGCCAGATTCCCCGTACCGCAAGTAGTTAAAAAGATATTATAACGACACTTATATAAGTCATAATAATAGCTCAAATATTTATTATAAGTTCATAATAAAAATATTAATTTTAAATATAAGTTATATTAAAATAGGGTAAGTATAACTTACTTACAATGAGATTTTAGCTAGGAGTCGGGCTCTGTAGGGGCAGAACTCCGTCGCTGAATCTTTCTAAGAAAGATTCGTGCAGCGCTTCAGCGCTCACCTTACTATACTAAAAACTACAGAAAGAGAAGTCGAATCACGAGGGATCGAAATGCTCGGGGGGTAAGGAGAGAAAGACTCTTGAATCAAGAGAATGGTGCAAGAAATATGACAGCCCAAGACTCTTATTTATACTAATTGAATTTTCAAAAACTACCCTCCATAATTACTTAATGACCTTTTAGTTATATAAACAACCCCTCTATAATACTATTTAAAATGGATTTAATGATATTTGTACTAAACTAATGTCGAAAGAACTCAACATTAGTCTTATAATGACCGCATCGTCGATACCTTTCTAATGATATATACATATGTTTATATATGTGTACGTATATATGATTTATACTTTATTTTAATACGTAAATATGCAATTATAATTTGTAACTCGTTCATACGAACTCCGTTTTTGACGTTCTTTATATCCACGCGTAGGTGGAGATGTACTCTACAACTTTCGTTTAGACTCCGTCGGCTAATTTTGATTTTATTTTTAAAGTTATATTTTTAACAGGTCGGGACAGGATTGGTTCGTTAAAATCTCATAACTTCTTCATCCGATGTCCACTTCCGTCTGTCTTTTTATCGTTACGCTAGTAATAACGAGATCTTCGATTCTCGTTTAGGTTGTGTCGGCTAAAAACTGCTCGATCTAATACTCGAACTTCATGTTGTACACCGCTAAGCTGAAACTTCGAAAAATCATAACTTCCTCATAAGAAGTCAGATTTGGGCGTTCTTTTTATGGACGCTCTCAGGTTAACATATTCTACGACTTTCATTTAGATTACTAAGGGTAAAAGAAGCTCTATCATAAATTCACTATTTATGTCTTCGCGGTGCTGTGCCGGTTCCGTCGCTAAACTTCAACGGGTCATAACTTCTTCGTTATAACTCGGATTTCGGCGCTCTTTATATGTACGGAACTTTTGTGACATATTCTACAACTTGGTTAAGATTATTTATTCTAAATAATCTTTTGTTGAAAAGTCTTTTTCGACCCCTATTATCTCTAAATTGACTAGCCCGGATCTATGGGTGTTACACAAATCATGGGTCTCACCCGAGATCACGTAACTCACGCCCACAATGGTCAAAACTGCCAAAATCCTACACCGGAAATCGCACCACTCGCTCGAACTCTCACTGCCAGTTTTTCTCCATCGATGGCCATGATATGAAGGAATGTCATAAACTCTCACATTTTCTACGTGAGAACAACATTGAAATAAACACAGGACCTGTTGCCAACACTACAACAACTAGAATAAACCCAGTTCAACCCACTTGGCACTTTGACACCGATGCATCACAATATCGGATCCATCTAACCTGCAACCTCTAATGGATGATGGAGGGCCTGATGAAATTGTTATTCGAAATGGTATGGGTCTCAAAATTACTCACACCGGTGACAGTAGTATCCCTACATTGTCCTGTTCTCTTTCCCTACCTCATATATTATGTTGTAACAACCGAACACTTTTATTGTATACGATTGGTCAACTTTATCAATACTAAACTCGATTCTGTTATCTTTTAACGCCGTTTAAGGGTTCGTTTAAGTGTTCTAAGCTTGAGTACATCCGGGAATGAGTTTAGGAATGAGTCAACAAGTCGTATAGGGACAAAACCGGGCTATACACCCTCTTGGGAGGTGTGTACGGCCGCACACCCACCCCCAACCGCATACTCCCCTCTATATATAGGGGGAGACCACTTCATTCATTATTTTCCCTCTTTGGTTGCACTCTACTTTCTCTCTCTAGAAACTTCATCCAAGAACACTCCAAAGGCCTCAAAACGTGAAGTATTCCATCATCTAACTTGTTATACTGGTAAGATATCTTGATCTAAGCCTAAATTCTTCATGTTCTTCATTTCCTTGAAGGTGTATGGCCGCACACCTCCATAAGGTGGCCGTACACACCTTAAAGACTCTCCAAAGTGAGAGTTTGGCCCCCTATTTTCTAGTTGGACTTGGTTTGAGCCTTAAAGCACCTAAAAATCGACGTTTTGAGCATAAATGAAGAGTGTACGGCCGTACACCCCTATGTACAGCCGCACACCACTATGTACGACCGCACACTCCTGTGTACAGCCGCACACACTCTTATCGCCTTACACCCACTTTAATGCTCATATTCGGCCTTAAAATTGCAAAAACCACTAAGTGTGAGACCTAAAACACTCCTTGGATGCTTGTAGAACATTGGAAACACCTCGTAAAAATAATCCCCATAATGAGTGTACAGCCGCACACTCATGGGCCGTACATCCATGGCCGTACACACCCTTAGGGTGGCCCTACACCTCCCTCGTTAGATCAATAATGGTTCCGAGACTTAGTCCAAGCATTTCCAGGTCCTTTGGGTGGTTTCTCGTCATGTTTAGTCATGGAATACCCTAATCTAATACATTTATGTGTTATCAAATTTTAATAGGGTCCACTTACATACAAAACATCAGTTGACACTCGGCACTCATATCGATCGTACACTCGAATCCTACGTTAAACAGTGAGTTCATACCCCTATGCTTTTCCGAGTTTTTCATGTTTTCAGGGGGGAATACAAGAAAAAGTACAAGGAAACTTGTGCTCAAAGTATATTATTTGTTTAATATAATTACATGTTCAATATGCTTTTAACACAGAAACAGTTTTACCAAACGATTAAGAAATCAACTTGTAGAAACAGTTTTCAAAACTAAAGCAATGAAATCGTGAATCATATCGTGAAATGTGCTATTTAATAAAGGATTCATGCAAGTCATAAACAGGATTTCTAGTATTATTACTTGTAAATTGTTATTCTAAAGTTGGAGACACGTCGTTGGTAACACCCCCACAGAATCAGGGTGTAGGATTAGCACTTGTAACCAGAATCTCTTGGAGGGAGAACGTGATTGATGTGTATAGATCTATATGGAACCGACTATCCCGCACCTTACTGCTAGCTACAGTTGGACCGACAAGTCCAAGGGTGACAAAGTCATAAAAAGATATTGGCCCCGTTACGTGCCATATCAAGTCTAAGTACGGTTATGACACTCATAACCTAGATAACAGTAATTTACTTTTGTAATAATGAAACAAGTTAACTAACCTCAAAGTATTAACCGATTTGATTACTAGAGGGTATTAATAATACCCTTAGGATTTAGTTCGTCACGTATTTATTAGTTTTATTTATGTAATAAGGCTAATACACCTCTCAGGGAGCAAACAGGGTTCTACAAGAAAACTACGTCTAACGATATAAGTATGGTAGATACTTGTACACCTCAGACTAGAACAGATAACTGACCATCAACTTTTAAGGGAAAATATGGGATTTTCCCGGGATAACTCGACTTCTCATAAACAGGTTGTTCAACAAGTAACTAATGGATGTTTAAACATACTTTCTATAAGAAAATATAGGATTTTCTTGGGGAAAACACTTTTCAAAAGGATCAAAGAAATATTTTTCACCAAAATTAAATACTTATGAACTCACCAGCTTTATGCTGATACTCTTTCAAACTGCTTGTATTCTCAGGGAAACAATAGACAGGTACTCTTGCCAACTTTTGGAGAAGACGAAGCATTTTGGAGTCACGTCTTTTACTTTTGTTATACATTGTTATGTACAAAATATGTTTTCAAACATATGTAAATAACCATATTGTAATGTAATGGTTGTGTTTACTTTGCTTGCTATGATACAACTGTTGTGATACTACGCATGACCTCACCCGCCCCCGGACGTTTCCGCCGTTGCTTTCTGACGGTTCAGGGGTGTGACAGATTGGTATCAAAGCTATTGTTTATAGTGAACTAAGTATACCGAACATTACATGGTATACAAATATAAACACTAAGGGGCCGATGCGCTCTGAACTAAAACTATACTTTTAAAATATAAGTATTTTTACAAAAAGTATACAAGTATACCTACATACCAGAAACAGTATCATAAGTAGAACAAAACAAAAGTATTTGGATGTTGGACATTGCGGTTAAACCTGGGCAATTATGTAATCATGTCTAGGGTCAATATAGCCTGATCAACTATATTAATTCGAGACATGACCAACATGTGCTTGGGAGTGACTGTGGTGTTGCAGCAAGCCTAAAACTTATCAAGTATTCCTACCACAAGATATCGATAGAACAAAGCATTTCAACATAAAATACTATAGGGGTATTTTAGCCAGAACCAAATACATTATAGAGATTCACTCCAAGTGTTGCTACTCATTCTTTCTTAGCGATAGTTTACTTGTTTTAGTAACTCATTCTTGTTTATCGCTTAGTAGAACACTTTATCTATCAGAAAGAGATATACCTTGCTTTATATCTCTTGATTCTAAAGTCAAAGGGACTTATCATCTTCTTCTTCCTGATATAGAACAAGATGGATCCAAAGGAAAGACCCAACAAAAAGAGAAACAATTCCTCGACGGATCCAGCGCCACCACCACTTCCTCAGTTCGATCTTGCCATGTTTTAGGCAGCTGTTACTGCCACTGTGACTGCCGCTTTATCAAAGATTAATCATGGTGGTTCTGGTGGTGTCGGGAGTGGTATTCATTCCTAAAATCATGAAGGTAGTCAAGGGCACCAGAAGGAGTGATCCTACAAGGACTTCATGAATGCAAACTCCACATCTTTCGACGACACTAGAGGTGTTATTGTCTTGACTCGATGGTTCGAGAAGATCGAGTCTATCTTCGAAATTTGATCCTGTTCCGAAGCCAGTAAGGTAAAATTCGTCGCTTGCACTTTCACCAACAGAGCGTTGACCTGGTGGAATAGTCGGGTCAAATCCCGAACCCTGACAGTAACAAATGCTATGGGTTGGGAGAGCTTGAAGGAGCTCATGCTCACTGAGTACTGCCTACAGGGCGAGATGCAAAAACTGGAGCACGAGCTATGGAACTTGAAAATGAAGGGTTCCGACATTGCTGCCTACACTTCTAGGTTTGATGACCTAGCACTTCTTTGCCCGGGAATGGTCACCCCAGAAAGCAAGAAGATAGAAAGATACATTTGGGGATTGACGCCCCCAACTCAAGGAAACGTCTTGGCTGCTAGGCCAACCACTTTTGACAGTGCCAAGTGCCTGGCGCAGACCCTTATAGATCATGTAGTTGATCTTGATAAAGTGACAGCCGCTCCCGAACCGGCGAAAGAGAGTGACGATAAGAGAAAGTTCTAGAAGCAGCGAAAGGGCCAGTCTTCACAGGAGCCCTCCAAGAAATAGCAAAGTGTGGCAGTTCATGCTGCTACTACTCCTACTCCAGTCCCTGTTACTCCAACGAACCCCAGTCGTTATGCTGGGAAACTACCTCTATGCAACAAGTGCAACTACCACCATCAGGGACAGTGCCAGGAAATGTCATGCACCAGCTGTGTTAATAAGGGGCACACACCTCGATTTTGCAAGGAACCAGTCCAACCAACCAATTAGGCATCTGGAGCAGGTGTCGGTCAAGCTTATTACAGTTGTGGTGAGGTCAGACACTACAAGATAAATTGCCCCAAGTCAACAATAGGTGGCAATACAAGATGGGTGTTGGCAATGCGACAAGAGGAGGCAGTTGCTGACCCTACCATTGTTACGGGTACGTTTCTCCTTAACAACTCCTATGTATGTATTCTTTTCAATTCTGGTGCGGAGAGAAGCTTTGTCAGTCATACATTCAAACATCTTCTCAAACATAAACCCCAATCTTTAACCGAAACATTTACCGTTGAGATGGCTAACATCGAGAAAGAGAGCACTAACGACATATTCATCGGTTGCACCCTTACCCTAAACGATCATTCTTTTCCTATCAATTTTATGACAGTTTCCATAAAGAGCTTTGATATCATCATTGGCATGGATTGGTTGAGCCCCAATCATGCTGATATCCTTTGTTACGAAAAAGCTATTTGTCTCAATCTTCCATGTGGAGAAACCCTCATGATTTATGGCGATAAACTCAGTTCAAACCTTCGTATCATATCATGCATCAAAACCCCGAAACTTCTGCAAAAGGAGTGTCACGCATTCCTAGCCCATGTTGTTAATGAGAAACAGGAAGTAAAAGACCTCAAGAGCATTCCCGAAGTCTACAACTTTCCTGATGTCTTTCCTGAAGAACTTCCGGGAATTCCTCCTGAGCGCCAAGTCGAGTTTCGCATCGACTTAATCCCCGGAGCTACCCCCATAGCTAAATACCCATATCGTCTAGCGCCAGCAGAAATGCAAGAGTTATCCAGCCAACTTAATGAGCTGCTCAACAAAGGATTCATCAGACCGAGTTCCTCACCCTGAGGAGCCCCGGTTTTATTTGTGAAAAAGAAGGATGGATCTTTTCGGATGTGCATTGACTGCCATGAACTGAACAAACTCACCATCAAAAACCGTTATCCTCTTCCTCGGATCGACGACCTTTTCGACCAGCTTCAAGGAGCCAGCTATTTCTCCAAAATAGACCTCAGATCAGGGTACCATCAGCTGTGAGTCTACGAGGGTGATGTTCCTAAAACAGCATTCCGAACTCGATATGGTCATTTTGAGTTCGTAGTAACGCCCTTCGGTCTACCTAACGTATCGGCAGTATTCATGGACCTAATGAATCGGGTGTGCCGTCCTTTCCTGGACAAGTTTGTAATCATGGTCATCGACGATATACTTGTCTATTCTAGAAGCGAGGAAGATCACAGACAACATTTAAGATTGGTGCTGGAAACTCTAATGACAGAGAGGCTATACGCTAAATTCTCTAAGTGCGAATTCTGGATTCGAAAAGTAACTTTCTTGGGTCATGTGGCATGTGAGGAAGGAATACACGTGGACCCGTCCAAAATCAAAGCGATAGAGAACTGGTCAGCACCGAAGACGCCCACAGAAATCCGTCAATTCTTGGGTCTCGCTGGCTATTATCGTAGGTTTATCCAGAATTTCTCTAGAAATGCCAAACCCTTAACCACTCTGACCCAGAAAGGTGTCACCTTTTGTTGGAGGGTAAAGCAAGACACTGCGTTCCAGACATTAAAGCAGGCCCTATGCAACACACTTATCCTGTCTCTGCCCGAAGGGACGGAGGACTTCGTTGTCTATTGTGATGCATCCAGTCAGGGCTTAGGTTGTGTGCTTATGCAGCAAGGAAAAGTTATTGCTTATGCCTCAAGGCAACTAAAGGCACACGAAGTCAATTATACAACTCATGACCTGGTCTTCACATTGAAAATATGGAGACATTACCTCTACAGAACCAAGTGCACAATCTTCACTGACCATAAAAGCCTGCAACACATCTTTGACCAGAAGGAGTTGAATATAAGACAATGGCGATGGGTAGAACTACTCAGCGATTAAGAGTACGAAATACGTTATCATCCCTGCAAAGCCAATATGGTGGCGGATGCCCTTAGCCGAAAAGAATGCTCAGGTCGTAGAGTGAAGGCACTAACAATGATCATCCATTCCGACTTATCCGCACAAATCAAGGAGGCTCAGCTGGAAGCCTTAAAACCAGAGAACATACTGGGTGAAGCCTTGAGAGGAATAGAGAAAAACTTAGAGGTCAAGGGAGACGGAGTCTACTATTTCATGAACCAGATCTGGACCCAAAGTTCGGTGGTTACAAGGAGGTTGTCATGAACGAAGCTCACAAAACTAGATACTCTGTTCACCCAGGATTGGACAAGATGTATCTTGATCTCAAGAAACTATATTGGTGGCCAAACATGAAAGCGGAGATCGCTACCTTCATGGGAAAGTGTCTAACTTGCGCCAAGGTGAAGGTCGAATATCAGAAGCCCTCAGGTTTGCTTCAGCAACCGGAAATACCTGAGTGGAAGTGGGAGAGGATTACTATGGATTTCATCACTAAATTACCCATATCTCTTAGTGGGTACAATACCATTTGGGTAATTGTCGATCGGTTGACAAAATCCGCTCACTTCCTGTCTATCAAAGAAATTTTCAAGATAAAAAGACTTACACGGATCTACAATCAGGAGATAGTTCGACTGCACGGTGTGCCTGTGTCCATTATCTCCGATCGAGATAGTAGGTTTACCTCAAGATTTTGGCAGTCACTACAGAAAGCTCTTGGAACTAAGTTGGATATGAGTACAACTTACCATCCCCAGACAGACGGGCAGAGTGAGAGAACCATCCAGACCTTGGAAGACATGTTGAGATCATGTGTCATCGATTTCGGTAAGTTGTGGGATATCCATTTACTCTTGGTCGAATTCTCCTACAACAACAGCTACCACACGAGTATCAAGGTTGCGCCTTTCGAAGCCCTCTATGGTCATAAGTGCAGATCCCCTCTGTGCTGGGCTTAAGTGGGCGACACGTAACTGGCCAAGGGAAAAGTCCCTGACAGCACTCTCACAGGCCCAGAGATCATTCGCGAAACCATAGAAAAGATCATACAAATCCGAGAACGACTAAAAGCCTCACGAGACAAACAAAAGAGCTACGCCGATAAACAACGAAAACCCTTGGAGTTCCAGGTCGGAGACCATGTTCTATTGAAGGTCTCGCCTGGGAAAGGCATGATATGCTTTGGAAAGTGTGGAAAGCTAAATCCAAGATACATAGGACCTTTCGTGATCCTTGCTAGGATCAATCCCATGGCATAGAAACTCTGTTTACCTTAAGAACTTAGTAACATTCAACCTGTCTTCCACGTTTCGAATCTTAAGAAGTGCCTAACCGACAAAACTCTTGCGATTCCTCTCAACGAGATTGAAATCAACGAAAACTGAACTTCGTGGAAGTGCCAATCGAAATCATGGACCGGGAGGTCAAGCGAACAAAGCAAAGTCGCATCCCAATAGTGAAGGTTCGCTGGAATGCCAAGTGGGGTCCTAAATTCACTTGGGAGCGCGAGGATTCATTGAAACAGAAGTACCCCCATCTTTTTCCAAATCCATGATTTAGACCTTTATTCTTGAATTTCGGGACGAAATTCCATCAAACGGGGGGATGATGTGACAACCCGAAACTTTTATTCTGTATGATTGGTCAACTTTATTAATATTAAACTCGATTTCGTTATCTTTTAATGTCGTTTAACGGTTTGTTTAAGTGTTCTAAGCTTGAGTACATCCAGTAATGAATTTAGTAATGAGTCAACAAGTTGTATAAGGACAAAACCGGGCCATACACCCTCTTGGGAGGTGTGTATGGCCGCACACCCACCCCCAGCCGCACACTCCCCTCTATATATAGGGGAGACCCCTTCATATATTATTTTACCTCTTTTGCTGCACTCTACTTTCTCTCTCTAGAAACTTCATCTAAGAACACTCCAAAGGCCTCAAAAACGTGACGTATTCTATCATCTAACCTGTTATACTGGTAAGATATCTTGACCTAAGCCTAAATTCTTCATGCTCTTCATTTCCTTGAAGGTGTATGGTTGCACACCTTCATAAGGTGCCCTTACACACCTTAAAGACTCTCCAAAGTGAGAGTTTCGCCCCTTATTTTTCTAGTTGGACTTGGTTTGAGCCTTAAAACACCTAAAAATCGACGTTTTGAGCATAAATGAAGAGTGTACGGCCGCACACCCCTATGTACGGCCGCACACACACTCTGTATGGCCGCACACTCCTGTGTACAGCCGCACACACACTTTTATGGCCTTACACCCACTTTAATTCTCATATTTGGCCTTAAACTTGCAAAAACCACTAAGTATGAGACCTAAAACACTCCTTGGATGCTTGTAGAACAAGCATTTCTAGGTCCTTAGGGTGGTTCCCCGTCATGTTTAGTCATGGAATACCCTAATCTAATACATTTATGTGTTATCAAATTTTAATAGGGTCCACTTGCGTACGAAACATCAGTTGACAATCGGCACTAATATCGATCGTACACTCGAATCCTACGTTAAACAGTGAGTTCATACCCCTACGCTTTTTCGAGTTTTCCATGTTTTCAGGGGGAATACAAGAAAAAGTACAAGGAAACTTGTGCTCAAAGTATATTATTTGTTTAATATAATTACATGTTCAGTATGCTTTTAACACAGAAAACAACTTTACCAAACGATTAAGAAATTAACTCATAGAAAAGTTTTCAAAACCAAAGCAATGAATTCGTGAATCATATCGTAAAATGTGCTATTTTATAAAGGATTCATGCAAGTCATAAACAGGATTTTCAGTATTATTACATGTAAATTGTTAGTCTAAAGTTGGAGACACGTCGTTGGTAACACCCCCACAGAATCAGGGTGTAGGATTAGCACTTGTAACTAGAATCTCTTGGAGGGAGAACGTGACTGTTGTGTATAGATCTATACGGGACCGACTATCTCGCACCTTACTACTAGCTAGAGTTGGACCGACAAGTCCAGGGGTGACAAAGTCATAAAAAGATACTGGCCCCGTTACATGCCATATCAAGTCTAAGTACGGTTATGACACTCACAACCTAGATAACAGTAATTTACTTTTGTAATAATGAAACAAGTGAACTAACCTCAAAGTAATAACCGATTTGATTACTAGAGGGTATTAATAATACCCTTAGGATTTAGTTCATCACGTATTTATTAGTTTTATTTATGTAATAAGGCTAATACACCTCTCAGGGAGCAAACAGGGTTCTACAAGAAAACTACGTCTAACGATATAAGTATGGTAGATACTTGTACACCTCAGACTAGAACAGATAACCGACCATCAACTTTTAAGGGAAAATATGGGATTTTCCCGGGATAACTCGACTTCTCATAAACAGATTGTTCAACAAGTAACTAACATATGTTCAAACATACTTTCTATAAGAAAATATAGGATTTTCTTGGGGAAAACACTTTTCAAAAGGATCAAAGAAATATTTTTCACCAAAATTAAATACTTATGAACTCACCAGCTTTATGTTGATACTCTTTCAAACTATTTGTATTCTCAGGGAAACAATAGATAGGTACTCTTGCCAACTTTGGGAGAAGACGGAGCATTTTGGAGTCACGTCTTTTACTTTTGTTATACACTGTTAGGTACAAACTATGTTTTCAAACATATGTAAATAACCATATTGCAATGTAATGGTTGTGTTTACTTTTCTTGCTATGATACAACTGTTGTGATACTACGCATGACCTCACCCGCCCCCTGACGTTTCCGCCGTTGCTTTCTGACGATTCGGGGGTGTGAAATATGTGCTCCTAATTTACGTTGTAATCTAATTTATGTTGCCAAACTATGCAAAACTAACAAAGTTTCTGTCAAATTTTTTCCCTCGTGCTTTGTTGTGAAGGATCTACTCACGAGGCGCCTTTACTTCGGGGAGTGAACGATCATGATGTGTACTATGCACCGGCCTCATCTCTTCCTCACGCAAACACGGTTAAAATATCTCCCATTCATGATTGGCATCATCTTTTTGGTCACCCAGCTATCAAGATTTTTAAATCTATTGCAAATTTTGTTGGTTTTCATTCAAATAAAATGGTGAATCCTACATTTCACTGTGAATCATGCTCTATAAATAAAATTCATAAACTTCCATTTAATGACACATCATTTGTGACTACAAAACCATTGCAACTTATATATACTGATGTCTGGGGACCAACTCAAAAATCTATTGATGGTTACCAAAACTATGTAATATTTGTTGACTTCCACACCAAATATGTATGGCTCTATCCCATGTCCCACAAATCTGATGTTTCCACGTTATTCCCTCACTTCAAAAAGTTAGTCGAACACTATTTTCAAACACCCATCATCTCTATTTTCTCGGATAACCGGGGGGGGGGGGGATATCAAGCCCTTATCCCTCTTTTTTAATCCGTTGGTATCTCTCACTTCACTTCACCACACCACCTCACACACCCAAACAAAATAGTATCGCCGAAAGACGTCACCACCATGTGGTCGAAACCAGACTAGCTTTTCTTCACTTTGTCGGTCTACCTTTAAGTTTCTAGTCACATGCATTTCAAACGACGGTTTACTTAATCAATCGGCTACCTACACCCATCCTCAACCAAAACAAGCCCTATGAACAATTGTATCGACAACCACCAAACTACACCAAAATTTTCCCGGTGTCTCTTTCTTGGCTACTCCACCTCCAAGTCCGCTTACAAATGTCTTGATATTGCTACCAACTGACTTTATCATTCTCGCCATGTTCAATTTGTGACACATGTCTTCTCGTCACATGATTCACATACTACCACCACCACACCTACTCAACTTGATAATTTTCTCTCCACCACACTACATTCCTCACCAACTACTTCCCTAACATCATCTATTACTGTCCCTACAACATCTATTACCCCACCTACCATCAACCCATCTTCCACCTCATTTACCCCTCCCTCTTCTCCAACTACTTCTCTCACACCAACAACCGACGTCTCCTCACAGTCTCCAATCCTACACGATCATCATGATTACCCTTCCATACCAACGACAAACCCTCCTACACCTCCCACCTCTCCCACCATCACCACCCAACCCGCTTCTACCGCGCCCTCCATGAACTTGAAAAATCAATTCCAAATACTATGGTGACAACTATGTCAACCACACCACAGTTCATCCTCTACCTGCCACCATAGAACCCACTTGTGTTTCCCAAGCCATTAAAGATCCTTTATGCAGAAAAGCCATGGATGAAGAATACAATGCCCTACTTCACAACCATAAGTGGGAACTTGTTCCACCATCGTCCAACATAACCATCGGCTGCAAATGGGTATTTCGTGTCAAATGGAAACCTGACGGGTCTATTGACAAGTACAAAGCTTGTCTCGTGGTAAAAAAATTTCATCAACAACACGACAAAGAATATTTTGAAACCTTTACCCTGGTAACCAAATCGGTCACCATTCGAGTCATCTTATCTCTTGCCCTTGCCCAAAATTGGATTCTTCGTCAACTTGACATCAACAACGTCCATTTACAAGGTACTCTACATGAAGATGTTTATATGATCCAACCTCCAGGGTATGCAAACAAAGAATTTCCAAATCACATTTGCAAACTCCAAAAGTCCCTCTACGGCCTCAAACAAGTGCCACGAGCATGGTACTGGAACTCCAAGCCTTCCTCTTAAGTTACGGGTTCAAGAGATCTCAATCGGATGCCTCCCTTTTTATCTATAGTCATAACAACTTTATTATGTATTTTTTAGTATATGTGGATGATATTGTCTTAACAGGAAATTATACAAGCTCCTTGGACAATTTTGTGGCTCTTTTGTCAAAAAGATTATCCCTCAAAGACCTTGGCAATCTTCACCATTTTTTGGGCATAGAATTCATTTCCATACCTCAAGGTCTGTTCTTATGCCAACATCGACACACCAGTGATCTTCTGACGACCATCCATATGGATGGTGCAAAATATGTTGTCACTCCCTTAAGCTCCACTGAATCTCTCACTTTAGAAGATGGCTCATCCAAAATCGATCCAATCACTTACCGAAAAATTATTGGATCTATATAGTACTCAGCGTTCACTCGCCTAGATGTTTGCTTCGCAGTCAACAAGTTATCTCAACACATGCATGATACTTCCACAAAACACATGCAAGCTGTCAAACGGGCCATGCGATACTTAGAAGGCACCATTCAATACAGGTTGTTCTTAAAGCGTGGATCACTGGTCCACATCACTACCTTTGCAGATTTTGATTGGGTGGTATCAATGATGGGGGCCGATCCACCTCGGCATATCTTATCTACCTTAGATCCAACATAGTCTCATGGAAATCCACACGTCAAAAAACCGTCTCCCGATCCTCAACGGAAGTTGAATATAAGGCGTTGGCTAATGTTGCAGCGGGAGTAACTTGGGTTGAACACTTGTTACAAGAACTTCATATCACAACTTCCACACAACCGAGCCTATATTGTGATAACACCGGTGCCATGTATATGTGCTCCAATCCAGTTTATCACTCTAGGATGAAGCATGTCGCACTAGATTACCACTTTGTTCGGGAAAAGGTTACTGCCGGACTGCTATAAGTATATCATATCAACTCCAAGGATCAACCAGCCGATGCTCTCACCAAGCCACTCGCTCGTCCACTATTTCTCAAATTTAGACCCAAGATTGGTGTCTCCAATAGAGCCTCCATCTTGCGGGGGCGTCTCAAGGCAATCACGTAAATATTTCCACAATCATCTCCATTGGAATATTTACCATATTTAGTTAGTCAAGGTTTACCATGTATAGTTATTTTAGGTGTAATTGACAGCTAACTTTACTCATGTAAATGCTCCTATAAAGGCTTTATATTGGCCACTTATTTTCCCTGTAATGAGCAATTCAATATTAAAATCAATATCTCATTACGTGGTAGTTGGAAAATTATGGAAGATAAAGGGGAAAATATTGCTCAGGAACAAGCTTTTAAGGTGATTATCATGAATGGTCCCTATAGTTTGGGGTAATTTGCAAGTTTGGTCCCTCACTTATTTTTTTAACTCGGAAGGTCCCTACTGTTTTTTTTGTTACATGCTTGGTCCTTACAGTTTGTTTTTGTTACGCGTTTGGTCCCTACCTTACTTAAAAAAGATGATTATTTAAATAGAGAAAAATGGTGAGGTAGGTAAGGTAAGATGAGGGGGTGGGTTCGAGGTGTGTTTATTTAAAGAAATTAAAAAATCAAGGGAAAAATAGTCTTTTTTTAGGTAAGACAGGGAACAAATGCGTAATAAAAATAAATAGTAGGGACCTTCCGAGTTAAAAAATTAAGTTAGGGACCAAACATGCAAAGTACCCTAAACCATAGGGACCATTCGTGTAATTTACTCAAATAAAAAGGTTAAAGAGAAACCAAAATTAATCAACGCTACAAAGCCTGTATGATTATCATGATACTACTCATGAGAAGCCCCCTTTTTAGGCAATGGAATCCGAATAAAAATTGTTGAATTCACTTATTTCATTTTTCTCAAATTAAAACATATTAAATAAGCAAAATAAACCCCCCAAAAGGCAAAAAGAGATAATTTAAGCGACCTGAGCAGAACGAACCCATCAATGTAGCTTTTCGAAATTAACCTTTATATCAAGGATCTCAAACCAAAGCAATATCAATTAATATAGATATTAATCTCACCAGATTCGACCAGTCATGTATTAATATAAACACAAGCACACATATACTTATTAAGATTATAAACTTAAAACTATAGACATGAGGTACCCAAGTTGACCTAATTTTCCTGAAATTAAACAAATCAAATTCATGATTTTTTAATCAAAGGAAGCTTAATATGAATTTGAAATGGGAAATTTTGGGGGATTACCCGCTGTTTTAGGTTGCGATTAGAATCGGCGAGAGGAGAATACGTCGGAGAAAGACGACGAGCTTCTAGTAGAGAGAGGGAGATACAGTGGAATGGAAATACTGGAAGAGAATGAGAGATAGTGAGGAAAAAATAGATGTGGGATCGATGGTGTGGCAGTGGATGATAAAGATAACGGAGTTGTGTATAGCGTGTTCTTTTAGGTAGTGGAAGATACAGGTGTAAGAGATACTCAAAGAGAGTAAGTCTGTCTAAATAAAACAGGTAGTGACATCTGGCAAGGCTACAAATGACTATCCAATCCTATAAGCAGACTGAAAAAAATTAACAGGTCTAAAAAAGCCTAACGTGAAGAAGCTTCGCGTGCCAATAAAATGGTCTACGTGAGCTTCACGAAGTCATCTTAAACACACACACACACACACACACACACACACACATATATATATATATATATATATATATATATATATATATATATATATATATATATATATAGGTTTAGGTTATATGGAAAACAAAAAACCCTAAAAATATATAAAAAAAAATTACCTACGGATCACAAAACTTTTTTTTGAAAAAATCGCACATTTTAACACAAAATGGATGAAAATAAATTTTAAAAAAATTTATAAAAAAATTGATTTTTTATTTTTTTCAGCGAAATTTAAAAAAAAAAGTTGTGATTTTTTTGATGTGTGAAGTCAAAAAAAAAAAGTTTTGTGATGTCTAGGCATTTTTTTTATGTATTTTTATGATTTTTAAGGTTTTTTTGTTTACCATATAACTCTTCCCTATATATATATATATATATATATATATATATATATATATATATATATATATATATATATTCCTAAAGGAACAATTTTTGATTGTTATCGGTTGTTTTCATTTATTTATTAATTGTTTTATAAACAAGTTTTTATCTGGTTTGAAATTGAAGCATGATGTTTTTTGATTCACAGTTTTTTTCAATAACTTTTTATTTTCGTTTACCTTCTTTGATGTTTTTTGATTCACCTACAATCCATCGAAGGGAAGATTGATTGACGGTGGGGAGGATGCTAACGAACCACCACTAAACATTGTCGTCAACTTCGGCTCTGGTTCACCAGAATACAGTTGCCGGTGCCTTCTCCTTCCGGTGAAACGTCCGTATGTACCCTTCGACGGTATTGATTCCATTTGCCTTAATACCTAAGGTGTTCAAAAGGGAGCTACATGGGTTAGTTTTCCCCTTAACTCTGGGGTTATAGCCCTAAAGTATTGGCATCTTTGTCGATTGGGTCAGATTCGGTTGTCAATCAGCCATCCGATTCCTCCACCACTACCTTACATATGAAGTTATGAACCACCGATGTTCCACTATCGAAACTCTGTTCACCGATTTCTTTCTAATAAAATTTGAAAAGATTCACCAAACATCCTCATCTTCTTTGATTAAATTTGGTTCTTGATTTTCACAATCTAGGTTTCTTTTTTCACTCATTTATGTGATACTACATAAAGAAAACAATAATCATTTTCCTCTATTGTTGATCCCTCTCCATTCTCCATTCTCTCTATTAACAATTTTGTTTATTTCAACAGAAGATTAACTATGTTTTTTTTGGAAGGCGGATCTGGCAAAGAAGGGAACCAAGGCTACAAATATACTGAAAATATAAACAAGTAAATGAATTTGGTCTTATTTTCTTATTTGTCTCTAACTAGTAAAAACTTCTCCCAAGCGTTGGAAAAGGTCTAATTTTCTGTTTCGAACGTATCATGGAAAGTTTAGGGGGTGTTTGGATAAATATGTTTTTAACTTATTAGCTTATTGCAGTGAGAATAAGCAATTTTTTAAAAAGTGTTTGGATTAGCTTATTTAGCTTATTCTACCATAATAAGCAATAAGCAATAAGCATTCCTCCCCCCCCCCCCCCCCCTCCCCTCTTGCTTATTAAAATCAGCTTATTTAGCTTATTCTTACCACAATAAACTGATTTTTAAGCTTCTTTTCCAAACACTTCAACTCACCTTATTGTGGTGAGAATAAGCAATAAGCAATAACCAACCACTTTTTTTCCCTATCCAAACACCCCCTTAGAAAGTAGTTGAAACAAGTAAGTTCAGATTTTTTTATTTTGATTTTTATGCTTTTTGGGGTTAAACTGTTAATGACTTTTGCCATGGAATATGTTGTAGTGTGGTTAGTTTTGTTAATAAAGGGTTCATTCTGATTTTTATTGCCTGCTGCTTCATTACTTTATATGTTGTGTGTAATAACCCAAAATCGGTAATGTATGTCTGCAAATCTGATGTTATTCTTTCATGTAATTAATGATATATAAGTTGTTCTAGCAGATATGGTTTCTATACAAGTTGGAATCATAATTTTTCCCAATATTCCGATTGATGATACCTTGTGTGTAGATCCATATAATGAAGAGTTAGTTACCAATAGTTTGTAATTTTTTCACACACAATGAATGATTGATGATTAAGTTGAAGTAAAATAGATTCATATGATAATGCTTACAAGGGCTTCTATTTGGGCTTCTAAACATTCATTTAGTTGGAATCAACTTAAGAAAAAATAGAAAATTTAAAACAAATGACACCAATCCAGAATTACCATGTTGATGTAAACATTTTCTAGAATGTCATTTTGCTCTATAATGTTCTACATGATTTATAATCTCTGTTAAATTAATAACTAGAATTGACCGCTTTCCTTTTTTATTTTTATATATTAATTTTTTTTATTTCCTTATCACAGTTGGTCAAATATATGATTGGTATTTTAAGGCTCAAAAGAATTAAACTTGATATTGTCTAATACCATGATCAGACCACCACTCCTACACCATATGTACATTATGACTAATACACCACTACATCATCACTAGACTTTACCGCCCTCATCATTCAATATTTGCAACCACTACGAATCCATTGACTCCACTTGCATTAAAGTTGATGGAAAATCTATAAAGGTGAAATTATTAAATAAAATATTTTCTTTTCTGATTGCTTTGGAAATAATACAAAAAAGTAATTGCATTTTAAAGGTGTATGATTTGGTGTTGTATTTTTTTTTGACCGGATATCCAAAAAGATTTTGGGAAGCGAAATTAGGTTTCTATAACACACTAATAACAAAAGTCAATTATTCATTGTTAATAAAAACCACCGAAAGTATGTTGCCAATTAGTTCATCGTCATTTCAGTTCTATGTAACAATTTTGTACAAAATATGACCATTATGCCCTGTAAAAGTAAATTCCTATTTCTTGCTTTTGCTCTTCTATAATATGTAAAAGGAAACCCATTACATAACTTCGAACAGACCTATCCGAACCCAAAGGAAACCCATGACCCTAATTCATTCAAATCCATCCAAGCATGTGCCAACGGCGCAGTCAGTTCTAACTCTAGTTAATGATAAAAAAGTAAAGAGACTAAAAATTAAACCTTTTTTTAAACAACCCCATTAAAAAATAAATGTCCAAACACAATAAATAGTAATAATTCATAACCTAACTGAAAAAATATCTAAGTTCCAAAACACCTTAAAAACGTTTCAAGTTTCACAAAATATATTCATCCATCTTGCATCTGCATAATGTCACATTTATTTTCTTATCCAATATGAGCTATAATTAGACATACCAATTTCTTTTAATTCTATACAAAAAAATCAAATAGTATAAAAATTAAAACGATGAAACATAACATGTAAAAACATTAAAAAATATTTATAGATAAACAACTACTTTTATCAATTTCTTGTAGCTTTTCCCAATCTTCTTCAAAATCAATTTTGTCACTTATGTCATCTCAAAGCCAATCTTAATTACATATTATACTTTTAACTTTTTTAGGAGTCAAATAACTTCTACTAAGAAACAAATATTGTCTCTTGCAAAAGCATTTCTATTCTCTTTATGATCAAATTTTCAAGATGCTAATTAATTTTCATCACCATACACTATAAGAAAATTTCAATTTGCTACAAAAAAAATCATAGCAAAAATATAAATTTTTGTAGCTAAAGTTGAATAGCTAAGCAATTTGCTACCAAATTTATCAATTAGACTCGGTCGTTTTATTTCTTGTAGCAAAATGTTTAGCAATGAAATTGTAGTTCCATAGCAATTTTGTTATGACAATTTCTACAACATCTATTTCGTTGCAATTTTAGTTTCATTGCATTTTTCTAGCAAATTACATAGCAAATTTGGTAGAAATTTTTCCGCAACCAATTTTGTAACAATGTTTTCATAGCAAATTCCATAGTGATTTTTTTGTAGAAAATTCTATAGCAATTTTCCATAACAAATTCTATAACAGTGTTTCTATAACAAATTCCATAACAATTTTTCCGTAGAAAATGTCATAGCAATTTTTCCATTGCCAATTATGTAGCAATTTTTCTGTAACAAGTTTTTCATAGCAATTTTTCTATACCGTTATTCGATAAAATTTGATTATTCAATTCCACTATTTATATCAATTTATTAAAATGCAATTAATATAAAACCAAAAGAAGCAGAGTATTTCTATATAAACTAAAAGAAATATCTAATAAATCAAAAGATAATATTTCAAAATCAAAAGTCACTACAAATTAAACATAAAACGTTATTCGATACACAATATTTTATCATTGATTAATACAAGTTTTGAACTGTTCACACAAAGTGTTAATCACATTCATTGTGTAGCGTCCCATTTTTCATTTTCAAAATACAATAAATACACCTTTTTATAAAGATATAATAAGGTCAAACCAATTGTTCATAAACCATAATCCATAATCAGATTTATAAGGAAAACAATGTGGAACCTCGAATCATAAAAACTATTGATATGTGTGTACAGTCCCGCCTTCTCGATCCGAATAGTACCTAAAAAACATTTAATCCACAACTATAAAGACAAAACTTAGTGAGTTCCCCAAAGTAGCATATACCATACTTATAGCATCACATAGCTATAATAGGTTTGTAACAAGCATGGGTCCGTATCAACCCTGAGTCTGTATTGACTCCAAGTCCAGATCGACTCCATAGGGTCCGCATCAACCCCGATTTCATATCAACACTGATTTTGTATCAACCCCAAGTTTGTATTGACTCTAAGTCCAAATTGACTCCATCAGGACCGTATCAACCCCATGTTCGTATCAACCCACATGTACATAACATACAAACATAGCAACAAGAGTCACGAAGACAACATGCACAAAACGCCACCTAGTGTCCTATAGTATAATGAGAAGAATCACCAGAACTAACCAGTAGAAGCTCAACATCAGCCTCAGCAACAAAACAACTAACTCGATCTTCCCAAGGATAAATTGTGACTATCCGTTTGCTAAATACTCAGTTCTACCTAAGTTTGACCAAAAGTCAAACTGGTCAAAAAGTTAACGGTCAATGGTCAAAGTCTAACAGATGGCCACCTTGTCATGGCCAAACATATGACACGTCAGTGACTTCATAACAAAATAATCATGAGGACTGTTATCTCCAACTCGTGGGAATTGCTTTTGGCGATCTTAGTGTATTAACTTCTTAATCCTTCAAGCCACCCATTCATACTTTCAAGAAGGCCTTAAAGCACTTACATGGCTCACAAAAATCATGACTTTATGAACATGCATGTCTCACACCATTCTAGGTCAAAATGACCAAAATAAGATCCTAGCTTCAAGCATGGTGCCCAAAACATCATGAAAGATCAGATCCATAGACCAAAATACTCTTGTGAAAAGGTAAAATGATAAAATTGCATACTTTATCATATCCAACAACACAATATTCATTTAATGGACCAAAAAAAGCTTAAAATCTAGATCTAGCAACTTATAAGCATAAAGATGTGAACTTGAATCATACCCAACGCCCAGAAGAAAGGTGGATGTTGAGATATTCATTGCTAAGCTTTAAGGATCAATCTTACAAGCAAATCTATTTTAAAAATCATAAGAAGCCTCACAAAAAGGATGAAAAGAGGTGAGAGGAGGCTCAAAGTGGTGAAAGGTAAGCTAGGGTTTCTCTTAAGAGGCTTTAGGTAAGATGTAGGCTAAGAAAAATGCCCTAAAATATGAAACTACCCTTTAAATACATTGAAAACCCTAAAAATTCATGGGCGTGGGCTGCCCCAGTTACCACCTCTTAGCCGCCAGATTGCCAACTCATGGCGACTCCCACGTCGTGGCAACCTTTTTCCCACCTCGTGGCAACGATGTTCACCCAATTCCATTCCAGCTTCAAACAACCATAACTCCTTCATTTCAACTATGTTTTCGACGATCTTTATATGCATGCGAAGGTATTGAAAAGAACCATAATTATATCCACTTATAATTGACAGATGGGATACCAAACTTAACCAAAGAGTCCAAACATCAATTTACCATTCTACCATTTGGTTTTAAAATATAATTTAAGAGCTTGAATTAGTTAACCAACATTATCAACATCCAATATGGTATAAAGTCTATTCCTTTGAAGACCAAAACCTTTAATCGATTACATTATGGCCTGAAATCCCAAAATAAGAAACGTCATGAAATTAGAGGTTTCAACTCTCCCCCACTTCAATTGGATTTTGTCCTCAAAATCCGCATCAGTTAGAATCTCTGAAATAACGCTAACATATTCCATATGCTTTCTTCAACGACTTCATAAAATTGAGGCATCCATAAAGAAGTCTTGAGTGACCACTCGAAACTCATCCGATGCCAACAGACAATGCATTCACTTGAAATACTCAACTACAACACTAAGTCTCTCCCCACAACAATTAGAACAAAATCACAACAAAAACCACTCAAACTAGAAAACTCTCAAAATTGTTATTACAACCAATTCCATCAATATACTTCACAAGATTGGGAACCAATAGGTCTAACGTCTAAAAACCAAATCCAAAGACAACTGATCTTTTACTCATCATACTTACCCCTGGCCCCTGACTAGTAATGGCACCAACCATGCAGAACGGACACTCCAAAACGTCCTAATCATGAATTCCAACCAAACCTAAACACAAAAAATAAATAAGCCTAAAGACCTCAAATACATACTTGACTTCTGGATAACTCATCACTAACCAACTAATCCCATGAGCATATCCATGGTAAATTCCAAATCTCACGTGGTATCCAAACTCCTAAAACCGCTCAGGTGTACAACCACCTATCAAATTATCCAAAGGACCTTCAACGAACTCCATCACTGGTAACCTAACCCGCACAAAACATTCTCATAAACGTCGATCCACTAAAAAGAAGCCTACCGTGACTTTTCAAACATGTCAACATTCTCCAAAAGCCCGACCAAGAGTTGTCTACTGAGCTATTAGTAGTATCCCCATATTGCTCAATTCCCAACTATGCCAACGACTAATGACCCCAACATATGGGTCTCCACTACACAACTGTTGGGTCCATCTCACATAAATAAACCTTCGATGGTTCACCATACGCCATGAAACCATCCAGAGACAAGAGTGAGAAGATTATGGTTCCACACCATTCTTGTTTTCCTAATCCTCATATGGATCCTTTGGTTTTAGTAGTATGGGATCACACTACCTTCCATATATATTCATATTTGTTTTAGGAATCATCACAAAGTGCTAGGTCACTTCACTCGACCATATTCAACTGTCTTGGTCATATATAACCGCACCCGAATGAGTACACATCACTAATCTTCCTAGATTCCCCTTCTACGATCTCTCTTATGCAAGTGACCAAACTAGAACATTCTAACATTCTTCCTAGGTCACTAGGAACTCTCACCCCACCCTGCTATCAGCTGTGGAAGAAACTTCCACCAATATTTTAATAAAATAAGTTGGAAATTTCAACCCAATCCAAACTTTTGGCATAATGGGTTGTGATCAGGTTGACCTATTTATGTTTTTTCCAATCCATCCTATTAAATAAATAGGTTGAACCTAGATTACCCATTTAAAAGTAGAAATGTAAACAACATATAAAAAAATTACACATAATTAAACTAGTTTAAAATCCAAATAAATATTAAAAGTAAAATAGTAGTATGATCACAATTCAAAATCTTTCCAAATCTCTATTGATTTATGTTTGTATAATTGTATTTGATCTTTAAAATTGAAGCATAGATCATTTTTATGATCCATGATTCAACTTTTGATGATCCAAACATTTTTTCAAATTTTTTTCTCTCCAATATAGTACTATGGTTGGTTTTATGATTTGTATTTTTTAAATTTTTTAAGGTGTCTTCACCGAAAAAAAGTCATCATCTATGTGTGTGTATGTGTATGTGTGTGTGTGTGTGTATATATATATATATATATATATATATATGTATATAGAGGGTAAAGTGAATATACCTAACAACCTTATATAAGCTTAGGTACCTAACCACATTATAGTACATTGTTTTGCATTATATTTTCATTGTAATTGTCTAAGGTTCTTAAACTTCAACCCTTAACTTGATTTACTTCCAAAATTTTCAGACATTCACCATTATATTCCTCTTACATCATTTGATTTGTAACGGTAGTACATGAAGCCCACCAGAGGGTCTCCGATAGAAAGACGTCATTTGAAGGAAAATAATGGTGAAAGTCCAAAGATTTTGGAAGCAATAAAGTTATGATGTTGAATTTTAAGAACTTTGGGTGATTACAATGTATATATAATACAAAATTACGTAGTATGATGTGGTTAGGTACCTAAGCTTATATAAGGTTGTTAGGTATATTCACTTTACCCATATATATATATATATATATATATATATATATATATATATATATATATATATATATATATATATATATATATAAACAAGATAATGTGAAGACTCTTTTTTCGGTAAGGAGACCTTAAAAAACTTGAAAAAAATTATAAATAAAATACAAATCATAAAATCGAACATAGAATTATATGAGAGAGAAAAAAAATTGAAAAAAAAAAATTGATCATTAAAATTCAATCATAGATCATTTTTATGATCCATGATTTAATTTTAATGATAAAAAAAATCCAATTTTTTTTATCTCTAATATAATACTATGCTCGATTTTATGATTTGTATTTTTTTAAGATGTCATCACGAGTCATCACCGAAAAATAAATCCTCACCGGATATATATATATATATATATATATATATATATATATATATATATATATATATATATATATATATATATATACTAGTAATGTACACGATGCTGTGTTGGTTAATAGTTATTTTCCGTGAATTATTTCAAACGAATATTACTTCCTTTCAAAATGTTATATATATATATATATATATATATATATATATATATATATATATATATATATATATATATATATATATATATATATATATATATATATATATATAGACACATTAGTGGTGTACCCACACAATGTTACGGTGGTGAATAGTTTTTTTCGATGAACTATTTCAAGCGAAGATTATTTTCCTTTCAACATGCTGTTTTCGAATAAAAATTAGAATACATTTTAGTTTTGGGTCAAAAGTAAAAATATTTTGTTGTTTAGGTTAAAATAAAAAGCATATTACTTCTTTTTTTTTTTTTTGGAAAAGGAAATCTTTTGTTGTAATCACTTATAAAATAAAAGTGTTCTTTTGTTTCGAATACATTGTCAACATTAATATTTGTCAAAATGTTAAATAATGAGCATAAGAACACATCACTCTATAGTGCTCTTAGACTGTGTTTGGACATCTTTTACTTGCACTATGATCCTTTCTTACACGTCTCATTTAGATTTAAAGAAATCTCCCTCAGAAATATCTCTGATGACCTCAAACCAATTTCCACTCGACGACCACCTCCGCATTTGCTTCACTGTACCATCCCCTATCTCACCGTTGTATACAAACTTCACCACCACCATGACCACTGCCTTTTGTTATCACCGTCCCCTCCGTTTACAGCCACTACCATTATCTGTATTCTCTTCACCTAAAATCCTTTTTTTTGTGTTTTGGATTTCTAATTTGTGATCATAGACACACGCACAAAGAAGGTACAACATATAGGGTTCAGAGCAAGAAGATGGTTTCAAGCTAAAGGTTCTATATCTTTTCCTAATTCTTTTTGTTTTGTAATTGCGTTTATTTTATATGTCGTTTTAGGTAAGGATTTTTCAATATTTTATAATGGTAGCACTAGCTTAGCATACCATCGGTGATGAAGATGATATTCATATTTATTATCTAGATGAAACCAAATCCACGCAGTACGTTACGGAGAAGAAGTAATGGTCGGTGTGGAGGAGATAGAGACTAAGAAGAAGAGCTTATACGACTTACTAGGGACTAAAAAAGAAATAACTAGGATGGTTCGGCGTTTATACGAGTCACCCTTTTTCATGCTTTCTCTCTTTCTTTCACCCAACCCCCTTTCTTAGAAAAGCATAAAAATTCATGAGTAATGTTCATATATATATATATATATATATATATATATATATATATATATATATATATATATATATATATATATATATATATATATATATATTTTGCTGAAATTAGGGTTCTTCAGAGTTTAAAGTAAAACCACATGTGTTTCTCTATCCTATTACCGGGAAAATGTACTTCAAGATCTAACTGCTTCATCTAACTAACTATACCTTAAATTGCATATTGTTTGTTTTTTAAGTTCATGGTTTCTTTTCATTACTTTCGTTAAAATATTGATTTTATTATTGTTTCAGGGGGAAAATTGGAATACGCAACACTACAAAATCAAAATGCAAATAACTCTATTAATAGGTTGATGGAGTAAATGGAAGAACCGGCTATGGCAATTAGTTTAACAAACATGTTTATTTTATTATCAATCAACTTTATAACATGTTTCCTCATACTTGATTCTTTCTTTTGCATTTTATAGCATGCCAAAAATTACTGATGCTCTTCTTGACATTGAGGAGGAAAATGCAATATATTCCATATCCAAAACACAAAAAGCTTTTGTAGAAGCCATTAGAAGGAAATCAAAGTCTTATAATGGTGAAATTTATTTATTAAAAAAAATACAATATTAGATGTAATAATCAAAACAATTATTTACAACATATGATAAATTGCTTTGTAATGTGTTTAATGCTTTAAGTGAGGAATAAATGCAAGCATATCTCTGAAAACTGGCTTTTATAGAAAAAAAAAAAAAAAGACAAAAGGGCATGGCGAAAGACATCAAGTTTACCCATATCCTTTAGGGTTCATGGTTTTAGGGCCAAGGGTATTTTTGTCTTTTGATATGTTTAAGTTTCTAATATAGTGTGGAGAACACTTGAAATAGACTGACCAAATAATGATCTTATACTGCTTCATGATGTAAGTTCTACACATTTAATTAAAAAATATTCCACTTCATACTAATTTGTTATTATACATATTTTAGTCATATATCATATTACATTCAATCACTTTTTAGTCATTTGGGTTGAGCCGGTTCTAGGAGCTGGGAGTTATTCAGACTACATTCAAATTGTGATGTGAGTTTTCCCCACTGTACCCGTAGGTTGAAGGCACCAAGGCCGACCCACTATATTATTTATCTCGGTTAGGATAGCGATATGATGGTTGTAGTTGTTCAGCAGATCCATATGATTATCTGTATTTGTTGGGTATGTATTTATGTTTATTTGTTGCATATGTCGACATGTTGTGTTGGGTTGAGGTGGTCCTGCTTTGTATTGTAGGCCAAGACACCCGGGGACAACCAGATAGGATGTAGGCCCTACAAGGCGGTCCAGTCAGGTCGGTGGCCCGTAGAGTGGCCCGAATAGGCTATAGGCCCTACGAGGCAGTCCAGTCATGCCGAAGGCTCGTAGAGTGGTCCAGATAGGTTGTAGGTCGTGCGAGGTGGTCCAGTCAGGTTGGTTGTTCATATTTTATGCTTGTTTGTTGGGGTGTGTTGGTGCTTTAGGGGAAATCACTAAGATTTGGCTTACAGTTTTAGTTTATGGTATGTACTTTAGAGGATCCTGGGAAGGCAAAGCCATGATCGTACATAGCTTCTTGTTTTGTAACTGGATCTTGGGGAAAATCTGATTTGAAATAATGATTTTGAAACAATGACTCTTTTTGTAAACAATATTGATTAATGGTTGGTTTTAAAAAATTTAAATTTATTGTGATTTTTGGAGTGTTACAAGTTGCTATCTGAGCCTTGGTTTAAGAGAACTGGATGACCATTCATGTGAGTTCAGACTCAAACTATAGAACTGCAAAAGTTTTAAAACTAGTTTTTAAATTGTTTTCAAAAGTAACCAAGGAAGAACGTCATGTATATGATCATCTGGAGCAATAAAGTGTGCCCCAAGTTATCGACACTGTTATTTGATGTTATGTTATGTTACAACATCATGCTAGTGGTAGGCTAGTGATCTTTTGGAATCGTATGACAGACTTTTCTGATATATGATGCTTGATGCCTAGGGTTATTCTTGAATGAAATTGACATCATTACTATTGGTGCTTAGTGTATGCATCAAAATTGTACATAACTAAGATTTTATAGCTTGAGAATGTTTGATTTGGCCTTATTTCCCATTCCTTGTATTGTTATGGGATTAGGGTGGAATTAAGTATTCGACTGTCTATAGAATCCAACGTTATGTATGATTAGCATACACGAGTGCTACATTGTTGGTGGAAGTTTCATGAATGAGTTTGTCTGAGGGCAGTTGTCCAGTTGAAGAATGTCTAGTCTTTCTCTAGGGAGTGAGAATAGGATGTATGTGTATGCTAGTGTGTGTCGTTAGGGTTTTTGTGATGATCCTCTAAGACAAATACGGGTAGGTGTGGAAGGTAGTATGGGCTTATACTACCGGAAGCACATGACCTGTACGTGTAGCAGGGAAGTCACAACCCCCTAAGGTTTTGTTATTTGGAATAGATCATATGTTATGAATTGCGCTTTATCTGATAGTTTTTGGTTTATTTCAGTATAGTGTTCACGAGGGGATCCAGATCAGGAGCAGGAGCGAGTGACCAAGATAAGCCAGGGACGACTGAGGACTAGGTTAGGGAGATGATTCATGTTGAGGTTGTTTCTATTGTCTGAGGGCAGATACCGGAGTTGTTTGGGTTTATCAAGACCACCATGATGGAGTTATTTGATGACCGATCTACTACACTTTTTTATATTGCTATTATTACAACTACTGCAGTCGTTGCTGTTGCGGGGATTGGCGTCGGGAGAGCCTTCTAGTACTGGTACTTTGACAATATGAAACCCCCAGCATTTGATAGGGTTCAGGATTTGATAATTGCCATGAGGTAGCTGTCCGATGTTGAGGGATGTTTCTTTACTTGCTCCAGCCCAGCAGACCAAAAGGCCAAGTGCGCTCTGAACCTTCTTCGGTCTGGAGCGATGGATTGGTGGAGACTACTTACTGGTTCATACACTTCGGAGCAGAGATCTGTTGTATCATGTGAGTAGTTTTCGGATATGTTCCACTCGAGATATGTTTGTTTGGTTGAAAGAGAATGATTAACCCAAGAGTATCTGGACCTAGGGCAGGGGACGGATTCAGTGACTAAGATCACCAAGATGTTCACTAAGAGAGCACTGTTTTGTCCTGAGTTTGTTGCTTTTGAGCAGGATTAGATGACCTAGTACTTGAGCATGCTCAAGACGGACATCTGTCAATTTGTGTCTACTCAGCACTATGGTACACTTGTATATATTCAGAAGGCCGCTAGGTGGTGGGAAATTGAGTTGGAGCTCCAGACGAGGGAGTAGAGGCAGGCTCCGGTGTAGTCAAAGCTTGCGACGAAGCGGTTTAAGGTCGCTGATGTGAGATCTGGGAGTCAGAGGGGCTGCACTTGTGGCAAGTGCGACAAGGTTCATGAGGGTTCTTGTATATCTACTTATGGATGCCACATATGTGGAAACGATGGACATTATGCCAAGGATTGTCGCCAGCATAACCCCGCACTGACCACCAGGATTTGTTATCACTATGAGTAGGTTGGCCATATTAAGGCCAATTGTCCTTTGATCACGGTGGGACCAATGCAGGATCCACCGCCAGCTACCTTGAGGATCACTGATAGGCGACAAGGCAGGACGGAGCCCCCGAATGCTCGAGGTCACACTTTTCAGCTCACGACAGAGGATGTCAGTGCAGCGCTAGACGTCGTTACAGGTATGTTTCTATTTATCATCTTTTTGATTATTTTATGGTATGCTTGTGTTTATGTTTCTGATAGGTACCTTTTTAGTGAATTTGTTGCCTGCTCTTGTGTTATTCGACTCGGGTGTGAGTCGGTCTTTTGTATCTCGATCTTTCATTAGGGATTTTGGTATACACCTTAGTGAGTTAGAGTGTCCGTTGAGGGTTTCTATCGCCAATGAACATGGGATTTATGCATCTAGAATGCATCATGGTTGTGTTTTAGAGATTTTCGGGGTACCTTATTCGATTTATTTGATTCCTAACCCCATGGGGGATGTATGCGTGATAGTGGGGATGGATTGACTGAGCAGGTTTAGTATTATGATAGACTGTGAGGGTCGGCGAGTAATGGTTCGAAACCCAAGTGGGGGGAACTAGTCATCTACAGAGAGGGTATCAGGGTTGGATCAAGGTTTTGTTCAGCGGACAGGGCTCGACAGTATATTCAGAAAGGGTGTATGGATTATCTTGCCTATGTGGTAGATAATCGGGTGGGGGAGCAAGTCTCGGTTTCAGATGTGCAGTTGTCAAGGAGTTTGTTGATGTGTTTCAGAAGGAGTTACCCGGTGTGCCTCCCAAGAAGTAGGTTGAGTTCAGGACTGACCTAGTGCCAGGTACGACTCTGATTGCCAAGGCGTCATATCGTTTTGCACCGCCTGAGATGCAGGAGTTGTCCTCTCAGCTTCAGGAGCTGTTAGGCAAGCAGTTCATCAGACCGAGCAGTTTGCTGTGGGGAGCGCCAATATTATTCGTCGTGAAGAAGGATGTTTCACACCGAATGTGCATTAATTACCGGGAGTTAAAAAAGTTGACGATGAAGAACCGTATCCTTTTCCACGGATTGATGACCTCTTTTATCAGTTGCACGGAGCATATTGGTTCTCCAAGATCGATATGAGGTCTGGGTATCATCAGGTGAGGGTTAGAGAGGATGACGTGGAGAAGATTGCATTTCGGACTCGTTATGGGCATTACGAGTTCATGGTGATGCTATTTAGGCTCACCAATGTGCCTGCAGTATTTATGGATTTGATGAATTGGGTATGCAAGTCGATGCTCGATCGATCAGTTATTGTTTTTATTGATGATATCTTGGTGTATTCCAAGACCAGAGAGCAGCATGATGAGCACCTTTGAGAACTTTTGGGAGTGTTGAGGCGAGAACGATTATGTGTCAAGTTCTTGAAGTGTGAGTTTTGGTTACGAGAGGTCTAGTTCATGGGGCATCTCGTTAACCAAAATAGGATTTTAGTAGACCCGGCCAAGATTGATGTCATGATGTAGTGGGAGGTTCCGAAGTCTCCCTTGGAGATCAGGATTTTCTTGGGTTTAACAAGAGATTATCGGAGATTTATCCAGGATTTCTCCAAGATTGTTGTACTCTCACTTGTTCGATGAGGAAGGGCATGGATTTCCAATGGGTCCCTGAGCAGGAGATGGTGTTTGAGACACTGCGACATACATTATGCGAGGCCTCAGTGTTGACCATTTTGGAGGATGTTGAGGATTTCATTGTATTTTGTGATGCTTCCATCACTGGTTTGGGAGCAGTTCTTATGCAGATGTGGCGATTGATTGTGTATGCTTCTTGTTAGTTGAAGCTACATGGGGCACGATATCCTACTCATGACATGGAGTTGGAGGCAGTGGTGTTTTCCCTCAATATTTGGAGACCTTATTTATATGGGGTCCGTTGTACTATTTACACAGATAACAAGAATTTGTGATATCTTATAGACCAGCCGAACCAGAACATGAGGTAGCACAGGTGGCTTGATGTGGTCTAGGATTATGAATGCGAGATTCTTTACCATCTGGATAAAGCGAACATGGTCGCAGATGCTTTGAGCCGCACGTTGGCTAGATCTTCAGATTAGGATATGTGTATGAGGATATCCATTGATTCTCCACTTTTGGATTTAATTAGAGGGGAACAGGCAGAAGGAGTCAAGAAGGAGAGATGGAAACAAGAGAGGATCAGGAGTGAGATTGACAGATTCATCACCGATAGTCGGGGATTGTTGACCCGATGTGGTCGAGTATGGGTTTTGGATTCTGGTGGGACCAGACAGATAGCTTTGGAGGAGGCACATAAGTCTCGATTTTCGATACACCCCGGAGCCACCAAGATGTATCGGGATTTGAGACTAGGTTATTGGTGGTTGTGTTTGAAGAGGGAGATAGACTGGTACACTGAGAGGTACTTAACATGTAGGATGGTCAAGGCTAAGCATCAAAGGCCGCATGGAAAGTTGCAACCTTTAAAGGTTCCCATGTGGAAGTGGGAATAGATCACCATAGATTTTATCACCAAACTACTGAAGACTACCAATGTTTCGATGCTATTTGGGTCATCATGGATTGATTGACCAAGATTGCCTACTTTTTGGCCATTCGGGAGAGCTCCTCGGTCGAGAAATTGGCCGATGTGTATGTCTGGGAGATTGTTCCGTGTCATGGGGTTCCGGTTTCCATTGTTTCATACCGAGATGTTCGGTTCACTTCCTAATTTTGGCAGAAGTTCCACAAGGAACTAGATACAGGACTACATTTCAACACTGCTTATCATTTGCAGATTGACGACTAGCGTGAGTGGACCATCCAGACAATTGAGGATATGTTACGGGCTTATGTCATATATTTTGGTGGGATTTGGGATCCCTACCTACCTTTTGCGGAGTTTTCCTACAATAACAACTATCACTCCAGCATTGGTGCACTGCCTTTTGAGCTCCTGTGTGGTCGGAGATGTCGTACCCCAATTTGTTGGGGGGAAATTGGTGACAGAGTCATGGGAAGGACTGAATTAGTCCTCTAGACCACGGAGCTTATCCAACAGATCAGACAGAGATTGCAGACCACTCAGAGTCAGCAGAAGAGTTATACTGACCGACGCCGGTCAAAGATGGAGTTTCAGGTCGACGAAATGGTACTACTGAAGGTATCACCCTGGAAGGGTGTGATACGCTTAAGGAAAAGGGGGAAATTGGGTCCCCAGTTTATTGGACTGTTCCGTGTGACCGGCAGGGTAAACAGGGTGGCCTATTGGTTGGATTTGTCGAGTGAGCTCAGTCAGATCCACAACACTTTCTATGTTTCACAGTTACGGAAGTGTGTGTTAGACGATGAGGCAGCAGTCCCTTTGGATGATATTCAGGTCGATGAGCGCCTTACTTATATTGAGAGGTCGGTAGCGATACTAGAGAGAAAGGTGAAGTTCCTAGGCAACAAGGAGATGCCTTTGGTAAAGGTTCAGTGGCAACATCGGAGAGGCTCCGAGTGGATGTGGGAGCCGGAGGTGGAGATGCATGAGCATTATCCTTAGTTATTCGCAGCAGCTGACTATGAGGATGAATTCTAGTTCAAGTGGGGTAGAATTGTAACATCCCGATGATGACGTATTTTCAATTTTAACCCTATGTATAAAAGAATATTGCATTTTGACCATAAGGCTTGAGAAAGTTTGCAAGAATGGCCCATATTGGCATTTTGGTGGTTTTGGCCAAAAGCCTAGTACGCTGGGCGTACGTTGTGTATGCTGAGCGTATTAGGGTGAACCTTAGTATGCTAAGCGTACACCGCGTATGCAGGGCGTATGTAAAGAAACCTCAAACTCTAATTTTTAGGGTTTGGTCCATATGTAAGCATCATTATCACCCCATTTCTCATTCCCTCATCAGCCTCTATCTAAGAAAATGTCCCTCTAGCAAACCATAAGTCAGAAGATTGCATTTTGAGCTCATTTGTGTGCTTTGGCGGTGTTCTTGAAGAAAAAGAAGTTAGTACAAAGACCTTGAAGATTGGAAGCAACTTAGATCTAGGATTCTTTCCTTGCTAGCAACCTCCAAGAGGTAAAAAGCTCCTTGCTTGATCATCTTATCTTGTAGATCTAACCATTTCTTCATTTAAGGCATTTTTGGTCGCAACTATGATGATTCTTGAGCATGACATGATCTTAATCGAATAATCCGTTCTTTCATACCTAATGAGGGGTCTTGAGTCATAAAAATGTGGTCTTGATGCTTAGTCTTTCGCCATGCATGCTCTAGAAGGTCTTAAGGTGTAAGAATTTAGGATTTGTGTATTAAGCACTTATTGGGCATGCAAAGTCATAAAGTCGGAAACTTTATGATTCTTAGGGGTATTTTAGCCTTGGCTATGCATTTGGACGTATTAAGTTGTAGTAATAAGATCTTAATAGGTTAAGAAGGAAAAATGTTGCACGCGTAGGGCTACCAAATGGTATCCTGCGTGTACGCAGATTTGGCCCCAACGTCTTGGATCACTAGTACCCCCTACGTACATCCAGAGTATTCCCCACATTCGAGCCTTGAGTTGACTCGGCTGTGTTGACTCAGTTGACTTGTTGATTTTGACCAGTTTTGACCAAGGGTATTTTAGGAAAATGTTATTAATTTAGAATGAGAAATGTTTTGACATTTAGGATTTAGGTTGATCCGGTTGTCGGATCTAGGAGTTATTCAGACTACATTTAGATTGTGAAGTGAGTTTTCCTCACTGTACCCATAGGTCGAAGGCACCAAGATCGACCAACTAGATTATTTATCCTGGTCAAGATAGTAATATGATAGTTTTACCCAGGGGCGGATTTAGGGGGGTTCCGAGGTGGCACCGACAATCCCTAAATTTTCCGGCCGCAGTGGAAAATTTTTCGAAAATTTTTAAAATTTTTATTTTCTCTACTATCGTGCAACCCCTAATTTTCCCGTGCAACCCCTACTATGAAATACTGCGTCCGCCCCTGGTTTTACCTATTCAGTAGATCCATATGATTATCCGTATTTGCTGGTTCTGTGTTTATGTTTGTCTGTTGCATATGTCGACATGTTGTGTTGGGTTGAGGCGTCCTGCTTTGTGTTGTAGGCCAAGACACCCGGGCATGACCGAATAGGATGTAGGCCCTGCGAGGTGGTCTAGTCACGTCGCCAGCTCGTAGAGATGTATGGATAAGTTGTAGGCCCTATGAGGCAGTCCGGTCATGCTGAAGGCTCGTAGAGCAGTCCAGGTAGGCTGTAGCCCCTGTGAGGCTGTCCAGTCAGGTTGGTTGTTCATATTATATGCTTATTTGTTAGGGTGTGTTGGTACTTTGGGGGAACTCACTAAGCTTTGGCTTATAGTTTTAGTTTATGGTTTTAGGTACTTTAGAGGATCATGGGAAGGCAAATGCGTGATCGTACACAACTTCCTGTTTTGTCACTGGATCTTGGGGAAAACTCTGATTTGAAACAATGACACTTTTTTTAAACAATATTGATTCATGGTTGGTTTTAAAAAATTTTAAATTTATTGTGATTTTTGGAGTGTCACAGATGACCATCCATTTGCCATACCTACCCCTAGTCTCTAATTAGGAACACTATCAAACCGTGTATAACAAACACTCAAAACATCTCGATCGTCAATTTCAACCAATCCTAATGTAACACCGTGAAATTTCAAAACAATTTTTCATTTTAATTTAATAAAAATACTCCAATCACAATTCCCAAAAACGTGTATCAATTGTTTTTACATAACATAAGTACAAATCAAAAACCCCAGAATCTCAAAACATCTCCACCATAAGTGTGTATTGATCATGTCAGCGCCTTCCGACGATCATCACTGGTACCTGAAACACATAACACGCAAACGGTAAGAAATAATGCTTAGTGAGTTCCCCAAAATACCAGGTACATCACATACGCCTTTCCAGGCCATAGCTCTATGGGATCTTCCGATCCAGGTGTCTCAGGGGATTTCCATCCCATAACTCTGTTGACCTTCCGGTCCATATCATCATACCCATATCATAACATATTACATATACAACATACATCACATTTTCATCATACACATAAGACCTTCCGGTCACGCATAATCACCCCATCGGGTAAGGCATAGTGAGAAGACTCACCTCAATGAAGTCGGATAAACTCTTGTGCTCAACAACCCGACCTAGCCTCCTCCTATTATTCAAATAACATTCCCGATCAATACTCTCCCATGATCTCATCTCTACAGACTGGGTAAAAGGTCATTCTACCCTTCCCTGAACTCTCCTGTATCAGTCTTGACCAAAACCCTAAAGTCAACGAAAGTCAACGGTCAACTTTGACCCGACTCGTCGAGTGCATAAAGGTGACTCGGCGAGTCCACTCAGGTCCTCTAAATCCTTTCAGACTCTCTTGGCTCGTCGAGTCTTTCTTCCACTCAACAAGTTACACTTGTCACGAATCGAGGGGCAACCTCGACTCGACTCGTCGAGTCCGCTCATGGACTCGGCGAGTTCGTTCCATGCTCACACTCAAATGACCTTCTGAGGTCAGATCTGTTTCTCTAATCCATAGATCTAATATTCCCAAGCTCAATAATCACGTAAAGGTTCGAACTTGATGCTCATGCAACGTCCAAATGAAATTACTTGATGATTTAGCCCCAAATACAACATCCTAAGTCCATTTCTTCCATAACTCCTCATAAAGCAAGATGGAATAGGTTCTCTATTGTTACATACGCGTTTTGAAATCGTGTTTTAAGTAAATAATATTATGAAATATTATGTGAATTTGAATTTTGAGTTCTAACCGATAGTTTTTACTAGAAATGAAGTAAAACTATGTTTAGAATCACTCATAAAATATTGGAAGTCTTATGAGATTCCAATTAAAAGCCAAATAGTGAAATATAGCAAAAATATAAAATTTGAAATAAGTAAAATTTTATTATTGAAAGTGGTACATAATCTCGTTAGAAACACGTATGCGAAAACCTCGTCAAAATCCGAGTTATAACGAAGAAGTTATGACCAATCGAAGATCCGCGACAAAACCGGCACGGCGTCGAATGACGTAAAAAGTGAGTTTTTGATAAACTGCTTTTTATCCTTAGTAATCTAAATGAAAGTCATAGTATTCGTTAAATCGAGAAGTTCGATAAAAAGAACGCCAAAATCTGACTTCGTATGAGGAAAGTTATGATTTTTCTAAGTTTCAACTTAGTAGTAGACAGCTAAAAACTCGAATTTTAGATCGAGTAATTTTTATCCGACACAACGTAAACGAGAATTGAAGGTCTCATCATTAGTAGTACAACGGTAAAAAGTCTGACGAAAACGGATGTCGGATGAAGAGGTTATGAATTTATAACGGATTTTCCTGTCCCGGTCTGTTAAAAATAATAATATTAAAAATAAAATCAAAATTAGCCAACGAAGTCTAAACGAAAGTTGTAGAGCATAATTTTACCTACACGTGCATATAAAGAACGTCAAAAACGGAGCCCGTATGTGAAAGTTATGGATTTTAGAAGATTTGAGCCCATTTTCCGAGAAATTTTGCATGGATAAGCTTGGCCACGTCATCCGATCTAGGTGAGTCATCTGTCTCGCATCCAACGCGTGTCGCCTGCTGATTTGACCGAGGGTTTGGTCCAATGGCTATCCGACACGCCTCGCATCAGACTCCACCCCGTGTCCGAGCCGATGACGCGCCTGAAGCCGATGACTCCTCGCATCCGACCCTCGCCGAAGCTGCCATTTGGTCTGAGCCTCGTAGCCACCTGCCCTCTTCCCCTTGCTTCGGATCCGAATCTCGGACCTATATAAGGGGTGCGAGACCTCCCGGGTAAATGTTAGAAATTTGCCACTTTTTACCCCTAAACTTATATTTCTTCTACTTCCACTTCCCCCGAAGCCCCAGTTTTATTTTTAACACCCGAAACACGCCTCGAAGTGCCCGAGAAGCCTGAAAATTTTATCTTTTCAGTTTTGAAGCTCTACCTTCGCAGAGCCCAGTTATCAAGAAAACTCTTGGTTTTCAACAAAGAAAGTGATATTTACAGCCGAAGTGTTGCCCAAATTAATATTTTAGCCCCCGATTATTTCACGGTGAGTTTAATATATAGGAGCAATTGTATGTTATGTGTTATATGTGCTATGTGCTTTTCAGTTTTATTATTCCAGGTTATTTTCCTAGGTTATTTTTATTCGCTATTTTTAATAGCAAAGAAATACCTTTGACCATGTGATCAATGAAATGACTTAGATTCACGTTGGTACTGGTATATAGCCTCTGGCCATGTAGAACATGTCTCCGTAAGAGAACGATTTCTATTCTATGGTATTGGCAGAAGGTTGGACAGGGCTAGAAGCCTGAAATTGACCAAAATGTTAATCCGAAGTTGTATGTCTTCTGTGCCATTTGGGCCAAAGCTTTATTGATGTATGTCAAGCATGGAAACTATTATGTCTTATTGATTGTATAGCTTTAAATCAAATCAATGATTGATATGGAATGTTTGTCACATGATTCATATATGCCTTGTTGTTCCTTGTTCGTCTTTGCTTCTGCCATATTGAAGTATATATATGACATAACGTTATATTGTATCTATTATTGAACTCACTAAGCGTCACCGCTTACCCTCTCAATGTTTAACAAATTGTAGGAGATAAGCATCCGGTATAGTTATATACTGGTAGAAGATTTTTGAATAGTTTGAAACTATTGTATCGATAGAAGCTTATGAATAGTTTAAAACTATTGTATTTTGCACTCCCGTATGTATAAAACTATAGAATCCTAGGAAGTTATGTAATATATAACACTTTAAAATAGTCGGTTTGTATCCAGCGGTTTGTAACCTCTTTATCAATGAAAAATATTGTTTTTATGAATATGCAAGTAGCATGTTTTGGAGTAACTATATTGTCAAGTATGAAAGTTTGGGTCTTTCATAAAGACGAAAGTGAGGGTCTTTCAACTATGGATCCAGATCTGACGTCTAAACATGATAAGGGACCATATTCCCAATAAATCAACCTAATAAAGGGTATAGAAAACCCTAGATCCATGGATTCTTTAACAAAACAGAAAAAGGATCGATATGCTACCTCAAGGATGATGTCCTTTGCTTGCAATCCACAAATAAGCAACCTCCTTGGCCTCCTCGAAGCTGGAATCAACATCTTCTTGCAAAACAAACCCCCAAAGGTCCAATAATGGCTTCTTCTCTCTCACAAATGCTCAAGCACTATAAGGGTGGTTTCTTTCAATGGTCTGGTAGCCGCAAATGGTGGCTATAAGGGTCCTTAAATAGGCCCCAAACCTGAGAAATTAGGGTTTCATTAAATAGCGTGGACTCGCTGAGTCCACGTATGGACTCGCCAAGTCCTCCATTAAATCAGACCAACGCATGCGCGATCCCACTCGGTGAGTCTGAGCGCCTACTCGCCGAGTCCCTCTCTAATATTCAATAAAATACTTAAATGAGATACCTGGGAATCTGGATGTTACACCTAAATTCGAAAATTATGCCCAAAAGACCTGAAATACATACTTTACTTCCTGATATGTCATCACTAACCAACCGCTCTTACCAACGTTACCATTATCAATCCAAAAAAATCTCACATGACATACAAACTTTCATACTAGCTCAAGTGCACAACCATCTTACAATCCTTCAAGAGACATACAATGAGATCTATATTTGTTAATTGAACTCATATGGAACGATGTAACATTTCGTTTATTAAATAAATAAATAGATAAAATTAATAAATGAATAGTAGCCCTAAATTCGGAATAATTTAGCAAGGCGTTGGTTTCAAGGGTTAAATGATAAAAATTGGACTTTAGGGGTTAAGAGTGTAATTTTCGGACTAGTTTCTAAAGAATTTTGAAGGTTGAGGGACTGTTTGGTAAATTATGGATTTAATTTGAAAAGGATTTCAAAAGTTAGGGTATGATTGGTAATTTTTGGACTTATTATGAAAGGATTTTTGGAGGCAGGTGCCAAAGGGTGAATTCTGGATATAAATTGAAAAACCTTTATGGAGGAGGGACTAAACTTGTAAAAATGCATCAAGGATTCATTTGGAACACGGGATTGAACCCATCACTTTCCTTCCCGTTTTTGAGGGTCATCTGACCCCAAAACTCCAACCGCCGCAACCTTATCTCTCCCATCCCAGCTTCGTCGTCCCCTTCATTGAACCACCACCGTGACTATTCTTCTACCAGCGACGACCAGCGCTACAAGGGAAGTCTTCGGGGCTCGGAACGACTGTGAATGATCACTGCCATCATTCCTTCACCACTTTTTCTTTTTTGTCGTCCTCTGCAACACGACATTCCGACCGCCCCTTGCCTTCTTAATGTTCCGCAAATGCTAGTTTCCACTGTCGTCGTTCGTACAACCCTCCCATCCGCTGCTCCAATTGTAATACCACCTCCGAAGAAGGTTGTTGTTGACGCATTTGAGTATGTGTTAACGTGTGCGGATGCGTGTTTTGGTGTTGCTGTACAATTGTGTGCGTGTTTACTTTTAGTTGTAAGCTGTAAGGGAACCGCCATGGCGGCCAGCCATGGGGTTGCCACCTTGTACCACCGCCGATTGCCACGAGGGTGGCTATGTGTGTGCATGTGTTTTATTGTGTGTGTGTGTGTTTGTTTCTTTTGGGTATTATGTTTTATAATTGTATTTTTTGGCTGGTATAATCAAGGAAATTTGTAAGGTGGTGGCTGCCGCCATCAGCCCCCATGTTGGGTGGCGGTGTGCATTTGTGAGTGATTAGATGGCTATTTGAGATGCTTAGGCATGATTTGGACTAGAATCATAACCACCACTACGAGGTGGTGGCTGCCACCGTGAGCCGTCGTCGACTATCACCGCCCGAGGTGGCAGTGGGTGGTGCCCGACCTAATGAAACCCCAGTTGACCTAATGAAACCCTAATTGATCTAAAATCCTAACCGTTTGACTAATTGGCACGCGATTGGGCTGAAAACCCTAATTAGGGTTTAGAAAACCCTAATTTTGGATATGTTAGTTTTGGAGTGTCGGGACCCGCATTTTGGACGATTGGAATTGAATTATAAATTACGCCCGACTACACCGCATGATTGACATAGTAGAATGATGGAATTAATGGATTAAGTCCTTAATGGGTTAAGTGTTTTAATTAACCCTAATCGTCATTTTATGTGAAAACCCTAATTATGTTTGGGCTTCATGTTGAGCCTTTTGTTGGGCTTTGGTGATTGGGCTATTGATGGGCCATCCAAGAACAAGTATATGGACTAGAATATTGGATGGGCTTTAGGTTAAGGCCCATGTGAGGGGTTTGGGCCCAATTTGGAAATGGGGTCATAATTTGGCTTTTGGGCCTCCAGAGTTTGAGTTTGGGCCTTGGTTTTGGACCAAGTTAGGTTAGGGGTAAAATAGTCTCTTTACCCCAAGTGTGGGGTTATGGTTATGCATTGGAACCCTATTATTAATTGGGTGTTGTTTTGATGTTGACAGTTTGCGGATCTGTCAGCCAGCACCTACAGTTTTAACTGCAGGACTTCAAAAGCGCGAGGTGAGTCTCCACACTGTTTGTATGGGTCAAAGGCACCATTTTCGGCCCATTTGGTTTATGTATTATAGGAAGACGTGGGGGTTAGCCCTACGCATTATGTATGAAAGACCAGGAGGCAGCTCCTGGCACACTGTATGCTATTATGTATGGTAGGAAGACCCATGGGTTAGCCCTAGGCATTATGTATGAAAGACTAGGAGGTGGCTACTGGCATACTGTATACTAATTGGCTAAGTAGATTAGTATGTATGCTAGTTGTCTTTGTGATGTTTACATGGAAGACCAGGAGGTGGCTCTTGGCACTTGTCTATAAGATCGAGGGGGTGGCCCCCGACTTGGCAAGAAAGGCCACGTGGCGGTCCGTAACATAATGGTAAGACTATGTATTAACACATACCATTTTATTTGATTATTATATATGAATGATATGTATGGCTCACGGTTATGTATGGTAGTATCTGATTGAAAAAGACCGAAGGGGTAGGTGTAACATCGTAAAAATTAAAACAATTTTTCACATTTGAAAAACACATTTTAAATAAAACCATTCATTCATAAAATGTCATAACATCATGTTTTTAATTCACAAATGTCTCCCAAGATCAAAATACATCCAATCCCATATGTGTGTACGAATCAACCCGACGCCTTCCCGCGGTCATCACTGGTACCTGAAACACATAACACTGAACACTGTAAGCATAAGCTTAGTGAGTTCCCTAAAATACCACACTAATCACATAATAGCCACTCGAGGCTGTAACTCTGTTGACCCTCTGGTCAATGTGTCTCAGTAGGGCCCTCCAGCCCCAACTCTCTGTGGGCCCTCTGGCCCTAACTCTAGGGACCCGAAAGTCCCAACTTTGTAACTCTGAATCATGCATATCACATATCACAATAAATCACAACACATAAATGACATGCAATCACACTGGCATATAACTCTATAATACTTTTTCTCTTAACTCTATTACCACACTAGGTAAAGTATAGTGAGAAGACTCACCTTGGGTATCTCGGTAAATCTCTGACTCGGTAAACGCTGGCCTAGCCTCCGCCTAATCATATGAAAATAACACTCTATTTAATATAACTCTCAAAGGCTAGACAATGTTCTCTTATGACACTCTCAGAAGGGTAAAAGACCATTTTACCCCTCTCATAGCTCAAAGGCCCCACAATAGACCATACCCTAAAACTCAACCAAAAGTCAACTTTTCGGGTTACGCTGCGCGTACCAGATGTGTACGCTAAGCGTACCTGGTTGCACCTCAGAATCGGGGAGCGCCACCCAGTACGCGGCGCGTACTAGGAATTACGCCCGTCGTACTCCTCTGCTTCAACCCTTTTGCTCTTGAGGTCCTAAAAAGGTTAAGACCTACGTCCATATTTTAGATCTGACCCCTTCTAAGCCCCTTAATCCATAAAGTTGATGACTTTAAGCCTTTGCATGGCTGAACAAGTCACTAACTCCCAAAATGATCCAACCTTCAACTCTAGAAGGCTTAAAACACATGCATGACCCCAAAGTAACATCCAAGATGGGAACTTTATGGCTCTACATCACTAATAACACTGAAAAGGGACAAATCTCGGACCATGGAGCACTTTACACTCATAAAGTCTCCACCTTTGGGGTTTTTAGCCCTAAAAAGGACACATACAACAACAACCAAAAGAAGGGGAAAGTTTTGAACTTTATACCTCCAAGAGTAGCCCTTTACTCTGTAGATCTCAGATCCAAAATGACACCTCAAGCTTTAGCCTCCAAGAACTCCTTTCCTCCTTCTTCACTAAGCCACTAAAGCACCAACAAGCTCAAATCAACATTCTCACACACTAAGAACGATGGGGCTCTCTTTTAGGGTTTCACTCCCTGATATGAAGGCTAAGGAATGAGCCATAAAACCTTTTAAATAGTGCACAAGGAGGATTAGGGTTTTTCCACCTGGGTCGGGTACGCCCGGCGTAACTCTAGGTACGCCCAGTGTAACTTGGCGACTCCGCGTCCAAATTAAGCGCGTGAGTACACGCGGCGTACCCCTCTGGTACGCCCAGCGTACTCACTTGCTACAAACCCTCCACTCAAGGACTAAACATGACAATTCAATAAAGAATAAGGATGAAAGAAATGCACCTGAATCTCAGGGTGTTATAATTCTCCCCCACTAGAACTAGACTTCACCCTCAAAGTCTCATTCCTCGAACAACTCTGGATGCTGCCCTCGCATCTCCGACTCTGACTCCCAAGTCATCTCGGACCCCTTCCGATGTTGCCACTGAACCAAAACCTAAGGTGCCTCCTTGTTCCTCAAAACTTTGATCTTCCGATCTCTGATTGCCACCGGTCTCTCAGCATAATTCAAGGTCGCATCCACCTGAATATCCTTTAATGATACCACTACCGACTCATCGGCTATACACTTCCGCAACTTCGACACGTGGAAAGTGTCATGGATCTGACCTAACTCTGCAGGTAGCTCCAACCGGTAGGCTACCCTGCCTACCCTTGCAATCACCTGAAAAGGGCCGATATAACGGGGCCCCAACTTGCCCCCCTTCCTGAATCGGATCACTCCTTTCCAAGGAGAGACCTTCAGGAGTACAAAGTCGCCGACCTGGAACTCGAGCTCGGACCGGCGCCTGTCCGCATAACTCTTCTGACGACTCTGAGCGGTTAATAACCTCTGCCTGACCTGTTGTATCTACTCAGTCGTTTGTAGCACAATCTCCGTACTACCCATAACACGCTGCCCGACCTCTCCCCAACAAATGGGGGTCCGACACCTCCTCCCAAACAACAGCTCAAAGGGTGGCATACCAATGCTCGAATGATGGCTGTTATTGTAGGAAAACTCTGCCAAGGGCAAATACGTGTCCCAACTCCCCCCGAAATCCAACACACATGCCCGGAGCATATCCTCGAGCGTCTGAATCGTCCGCTCACTCTGTCCGTCAGTCTGGGGGTGATATGCGGTACTAAAATGCAGCCTAGTACCCAACTCCTCGTGAAACTTCTTCCCGAATCTGGAAGTGAAATGCACATATCGGTCTGATACAATCGAGATCGGCACTCCATGTCGTGATACCACTTCCCTCACGTACATCTCTGCTAACTTTTCTGCGGAAGAGCTCTCACTGATAGCAAGGAAGTGGGCGCTCTTTGTCAACCTGTCCACAATCACCCAAATTGCATCGACTCCCCTAGCAGTACTTGGCAATTTGGTGATAAAATCCATGGTAATTTGTTCCCACTTCCATTCAAGAACTTCCAACGGCTGCAACTTACCATGCGGTCTCTGGTGCTCGGCCTTAACCCTACGGCAAGTTAAGCACCTCTCAACAAACCATGTGACATCCCTCTTCATACAGGGCCACCAATACTCCCTCTTCAGGTCTAAATACGTCTTAGTGGCCCCAAGATGGATCGAGAACTTCGACCGATGAGCCTCTTCCATCAAAATGGTACGCGTCCCTCCCACAAACGGTACCCAGATACGCCCCTGAAATGTCATAAGCCCCCGGCCATCGGTAACGAACTCCGACACCAACCCAACAACTCGCTCTTTCTTCTGCATCTCAGGCTGCACAGCCTCAGCCTGTGCCCCACGAATGGTGTCCAACACTGGAGCTATCACGGTCAATCTCAAACATATATCTCGCAACGGGGTGCTCTCCGCCCTGCGGCTCAGTGCATCGGCTACAACATTAGCCTTGCCCGGGTGGTACAGGATCTCACAATCATAATCCTTGACCACGTCCAACCACCTCCTCTGTCGCATGTTTAGGTTGGGCTGATCCATCAAATACTTCAGGTTGTTGTGGTCCGTGTATATTGTACACCGAACCCCGTACAGATAATGACGCCAAATCTTGAGAGCGAACACCACTGCCCCCAACTCTAGATCGTGGGTGGGATACCTCATCTCATGAGGCTTCAGCCGCCTCGATGCGTATGCTATCACATGCCCTCTCTGCATCAGCACCGCTCCCAACCCCAAGATCGACGCATCACAATACACCACAAAGTCCTCCATCCCCTCTGGGAGGGCTAACACTGGGGCTTCACATAGCCTCTGGCGAAGCGTCTCAAAGGAGGTCTGCTGCTTTGGTCCCCATGAAAAAGCGACACCCTTCCGGGTTAACCTGGTGAGTGGCACGGCGATCTTGGAGAAATCCCTGATAAATCTACGATAATAGCCTGCCAATCGCAAGAAACTCCTGATCTCGGACGGTGACCTCGGCACCTCCCAACTCATCACTTCCTCCACTTTGGCCGGGTCGACCAAAATCCCCTTCTGGTTAACGAGGTGCCCTAGGAACTGGACCTCTCGCAACCAGAAATCACACTTGGAGAATTTGGCGTAAAGCCTCTCCGATCTCAGAACTCCGAGGATCTCCCTCAAATGCTCCTCATGATGCTCTCTGGATCTCGAATACACCAAAATATCGTCGATGAACATGATCACCGACCGATCCAACATCGGCTTGCACACTCTGTTCATGAGATCCATGAACACTGTCGGAGCATTGGTGAGTCCGAAAGGCATCACCACAAACTCATAATACCTATAACGAATCCTGAACGCTGTCTTATGGATATCCTCATCTCGCACCCTTACCTGATGATACCCCGACCTCAAATCGATCTTGGAGAACCAAGATGCTCCCTACAACTGATCAAACAAATCATTGATCCTCGGCAACGGGTAACGGTTCTTGACCGTCAGCTTGTTCAACTCCCGGTAATCAATGCACATCCGGTGTGAACCATCCTTCTTCTTGACAAAAAGGATAGGCGCTCCCCATGGCGAGCTGCTTGGCCGAATAAACCCCTTTCCCAACAGCTCCTGAAGCTGTGAGGATAACTCTTGCATCTCTGGAGGTGCAAGGCGATAGGGCACCTTGGCAATAGGCGCGGCCCCCGGAACCAAATCGATACTGAAATCCACTTGCCTCATGGGAGGCACACCCGACAACTCCTCTGGAAATACGTCCGGGAACTCACGCACTATCGGAACCTCCTCAACTGACCTCAGTCTCTATGAATCAACCCGCGTATCCATCACATACGCCACAAAGCCCTTACAGCCCTACTGTAGACACTGTCTCACTCTAGCGGCCGAACAAAACGCTGACCCAGAACGTGTACCCTCGCCGTACACCATAAGAACTCCCCCACTAGGGTCTCGTATGGTCACCAGTTGTCGCTCGCAGTCGATAACCGCACCGAATCTGCTCAACCAGTCCATGCCCACAATGACACAGACATCACCCATCGCAATAGGAACCAAATCAATCGGGAACTCAATGCCGAAAATCTCGAATACGCACCCACGGATCACCTCTGTGGCATATATCACCCTCTCGTCAGCTATGGAAGCTCTCAGAGGCCGACTCAACGCCTCACGACTAACACTGATATGCTGACTAAAAGCCAAAGATACAAAAGACCGACTCGCACCCGAGTCAAATAACACCAAGGCAGGTACAAAATTCACAAGAAAAGTACCTACGCATAACATAATATAAGCACAATATCTCAACATCAAAATAAATACACGAAAGAATACATACCAGCCACGACATCGGGCGATGCGCGGACCTCTTCCACGGTCAACTGAAAGGCTCTCCCTCGTGCCCTCGGCGCCTCGGCCTTCACTAGCCGACTCTCGGTAGATCTGATGGCGGCAGGGGTATATCCCTGAGTTGCTCCCTGTGCTGATCCCCACAACTGCGAACACTCCTCCTTCCGGTGTCCGTTTTGGTTGCAGTGAAAACATACTGCAAACCCCTTGGGGCAGTCCTTGGCCATATGCCCCTCCTTGCCACATTTGTAGCAAGACCCTGCTCTGCATACTCCGTCGTGGCTCTTGCCACACTTGCCACAAATGCGGCCCCTCTGGCTCCCTGATCTCGAATCGGCGGGCTTGGCCCGCTTGGCTACCGGCTGAGACTGCACCGGTCGCTGATCCCTCCCCTGAGACTCAGCCTCCTCCCTAGCCTGAGTCTCCAGCTCTATCTCCCTCTTCCGGGCATTTGCCTGAAGCTCGGCAAATTTCCGGTACATCGAGTTCGCCACGAACTCTCATATGTCCCTCCTCAGAATGTTCAAATATCGACTCATACGTGCCTGCTCGGAGGACACGTGCTCTGGGCAGAACATCGCCCGCTCATGAAACATCCTCGTAATCACCGTAACAGACTCATTACCCTGCTTGAGGGTCAGAAACTCCTGGGCCAAACGCTCCCTCTCCACCTGGGGAACGTACTCATCTCGGAACATAGCAGGGAACCTCTCCCAGGTCACTGCTGCAAGCTCAGCATGCGTATAGTGCGCCGTCACAAACTTCCACCAGTCCTTCGCTCCCAAGCGAAGCTGGTTCAGCGCGAACCGGACTCTCAAATGCTCAGGAGACGAGCAAGTAAAGAAACACCCCTCTATGTCTGAAATCCATCTCATCGCCGCAATCGGGTCTTGGGTCCCGTCAAACTCTGGTGGTTTCGTGTTGCTGAACTCTCGGAACAGCAACGCATCACCACCCTGCGGCCTCGTCGCAGCTATAGCTGTAGTGGCTGCAGCAACAGCAGCTTCAGAATGAGCAGCGTACTTCTCATCAAATGTCTCTATCAGCATGGTCTTGATAGACCCGAACATCTTTGGTATCTCTGCCCGATGGCCGCAGCCACCTCCTCCTGGATGATCCTACGGATCTCCTTATCCCTCGTATCACTGGTCCCTGGTGTGTGGCGAGTCCCAACCATGATCTCTCTCTCTCTCTGAAATACAATATAAGAATAATATCAGGGACTCGCTCGACTATACTCACGCTCGAGTACTCCATCCTACTTGTTCCTTGGTACTCCAAGGATTCTTACTTGGACTGTGCACTGACCCGGTGTCTTCAGTAGTACGGGCCCAATACTACCGTCCACACCGCATCAACATCCACCCCAAGTCATCCTCCCAGAGTCCTGAGTCCCAAGCACTCTACTCTCTCTAATCATATGATACTCGCAAACAGATCTCTCACAATCTCCTCGCTGCTACCTAACCACTCTGAAATATTCATAGCAGCAAGACTCCTAGAATCAGGCATCACATATCATGCCACTCTAGTCCTAATAAGAATACCTAGTCTACTATAGCATGCATAACATAGCTCATCATATAACATATCACATCATATCTCATAACACTTATAATAATGGTATTTTGGGAAATCACCGTTCGGGCGCTGGCTGTTCGTACACACGACTCTGCTCTGTTTGTCTCGCAAGTTCTTCTTTTGAAAACTTGTTTTATTATCAAGATTTTCTCAAATCCTCGGTTTGAGTTTATATACGCCCGAAGGTGCACCCGAATCCCTCAAACCTAGGCTCTGATACCAACTTGTAACACCGTAAAAATTAAATCAATTTTTCACATTTGAAAAACACATTTTAAATAAAACCATTCATTCATAAAATGTCATAACATCATGTTTTTAATTCACAAATGTCTCCCAAGATCAAAATACATCCAATCCCATATGTGTGTACGAATCAAGCCGGCGCCTTCCCGCGGTCATCACTGGTACCTGAAACACATAACACTGAACACTGTAAGCATAAGCTTAGCGAGTTCCCCAAAATACCACACTAATCACATAATAGCCACTCGAGGCTGTAACTCTGTTGACCCTCTGGTCAATGTGTCTCAGTGGGGCCCTCCAGCCCCAACTCTCTGTGGGCCCTCTGGCCCTAACTCTAGGGACCCGAAAGTCCCAACTCTGTAACTCTGAATCATGCATATCACATATCACAATAAATTACAACACATAATGACATGCAATCACACTGGCATATAACTCTATAATACTCTGTCTCTTAACTCTATTACCACACTAGGTAAAGTATAGTGAGAAGACTCACCTTGGGTATCTCGATAAATCTCTGACTCGGTAAACGCTGGCCTAGCCTCCGCCTAATCATATGAAAATAACACTCTATTTAATATAACTCTCAAAGGCTAGACTATGTTCTCTTATAAAACTCTCAGAAGGGTAAAAGACCATTTTACCCCTCTCATAGCTCAAAGGCCCTACAATAGACCATACCCTAAAAGTCAACCAAAAGTCAACTCTCCGGGTTACGCTGCGCGTACCAGATGTGTACGCTAAGCGTACCTGGTTGCACCTCAGAATCGGGGAGCGCTACCCAGTACGCGGCGCGTACTAGGAATTACGCCCGACGTACTCCCCTGCTTCAGCCCTTTTGCTCTTGAGGTCTTAAACAGTTAGGACCTACGTCTATATTTTAGATCTGACCCCTTCTAAGCCCCTTAATCCATAAAGTTGATGACTTTAAGCCTTTGCATGGCTGAACAAGTCACTAACTCCCAAAATGATCCAACCTTCAACTCTAGAAGGCTTAAAACACATGCATGACCCCAAAGTAACATCCAAGATGGGAACTTTATGGCTCTACATCACTAATAACACTGAAAAGGGACAAATCTCGGACCATGGAGCACTTTACACTCATAAAGTCTCCACCTTTGGGGTTTTTAGCCCTAAAAAGGACACATACAACAACAACCAAAAGAAGGGGAAAGTTTTGAACTTTATACCTCCAAGAGTAGCCCTTTACTCTGTAGATCTCAGATCCAAAATAACACCTCAAGCTTTAGCCTCCAAGAACTCCTTTCCTCCTTCTTCACTAAGCCACTAAAGCACCAACAAGCTCAAATCAACATTCTCACACACTAAGAACGATGGGGCTCTCTTTTAGGGTTTCACTCCCTGATATGAAGGCTAAGGAATGAGCCATAACACCCTTTAAATAGTGCACAAGGAGGATTAGGGTTTTTACACCTGGGCCGGGTACGCCCGGCGTAACTCTAGGTACGCCCAGCATACCTTGGCGACTCCGCGTCCAAATTAAGCGCGTGAGTACGCGCGGCGTACCCCTCTGGTACGCCCAGCGTACTCACTTGCTACAAACCCTCCACTCAAGGACTAAACATGACAATTCAATAAAGAACAAGGATGAAAGAAATGCACCTGAATCTCGGGGTGTTACAGTAGGCCAGCACCCGAATATTCTAGGCAGTATGTTTATTGTATAATATGTGGTATTTGGGGAACTCACTAAGCCTCGTGCGTATGGTTTTTAGTTTTCGTTTCAGGTACCTCCAATTTTTAAGTAAAGGAGCTCGGGACAATCGCAGCGCGTACACCTGTGTTTTTCTGCAATGTGTGATTTCTGAGAATGAAATCCGATAAATGTTTTAGTTGAAATGCTTTTCTATGTGTGAGCAAAGTTACAATAGTGTTTTAGTTATACTAAAAATGAAATTTGTGGTCCTGAATTTTGGGATGTTACAAACGATTCTTATAGAGCAATATGGGTCCGCTAAGAAGAAACCCAACAAGGAACTACTGATACACACTGATAATGTTTCTAACAAGTCAACATTCTACATATGCTCGACCAAAACTGCCTTTTTACTAAGCCACTAGTAGTATCTCCATACCACTCAAACACTCAACTATGCCAAAGGACTAACAAACCAAACACACGAATCTCCACTACACAACTGTTAGGTCTAAATAACATAAGTCGTATCCACGATGGTTCACAATATGTCGTGACACCATCCAATCATTGAAATAATGTGACAAATGGGAAATTTAAGTCATCATGTCGATATGTGATTTCCCATCGATAGTACTCACTTTAAGGGTTCGTATAAAGGAAAAATGTTGGTGTATGTCTCAAAAGATGCTAAAAATAATATATTACTTATTGCTTATGCTATTATCGATGAGAAGATTGTGCACACCTTGTGTTGGTTTTTTGATCAATTTAGAAGTTTTGTTGCTCAAAATAGACAATTGTGCGTTATTCCAACATGCATCAAGGAATAATTCATGCAATGGTGAATTATTGGTAGCAGATCATCGCTTCTGTCCGCGACACATCATAAGTAATCTCATGAAAAATAAAAGAGCTTGAGACTTAATAAATCTTGTAGAGTTATTGGTAGCACCATACAAAAAAGAAAATTTATTAAGTGTATCAACGAAATGAAAGCAATCGGTCTTGAGGCATGGCAATATCTAAGGAAAATTGACAAAATTCAGGGGTGTCTTTTATATTAAAAAATCATTGATAGGGTTTCTTGACAACAAATATATCCGAGAGTATGAATAATACACTGTGAGGAGCAACACAATTACCAATTAGGGCATGTATTGACCTTACATTCAATAGAACCGTGCAACTATTTATAAAGCATAATGATATTGGAACGAATTGCAATGCACCTCTACCATCACGTATGTGACGTCTCTTTTAAGCGAGACATTCATGCACAAAGTCAAACTTTGACTATAATGAAGGTGTGTACATGCTCATTACAAGGCCACAAATAAATAGAAGCAGTGGATTTAAGCATACTATTCCTTATTTCGATCATATGTGCACATGCGCTAAGCGGCAAATGGAAAGACTTCCATGTTCACATGCTTTTGCAGTTTTTCCATTGTGAATGTGGTGTGAACTAGTGTTACATATAAACAACAATATAATGTTGGTTTCGCACCACTTTCTCATGTTGAATATTGGTTGGATTCAAATTTGGCGATTGAAGCAGATTACTTAAAACTTTGCACTGCTCGAGGTCGGATGCTTGCAAATCGTATTCGTAATGAAATGGAAATTTGTCATCCTGATGAACCTCATAGATGTGGAATGTCACCAGCCTAGTCATAATCGGAAAAATTATCTGAATTCTTAACCAAGGTATAATGCGATGTAAACCATGTCTTTTTTTATTGATCTCGTAATTTCAAGTTTATTTGATATTCTAAAACTTATGTATTTTTACTTTTATAATTTCATGTTAATTTGGTCTCATAATTTTTTAATGTTATTATCATGATGAGAATTATGTGTTTATTTTATCGCGTGTGTATAGTTTTAGTAATATTAAATATTGGTATTGATTTGAAAATATTAATAAGATACTTTTAGTAGTATAAATTGTTAAATACTATATATAAATTTTAATAATATATTCATAATAAAATGATTTTATCAAAATATATATATATATATATATATATATATATATATATATATATATATATATATATATATATATATATATATATAATTTATCATAAAGCAGCAAAGACCATTTATGTAACTATATAAAAAAACGTATGCAAGGAAGTGGGGCCACGACCCCATTTTTGCAAACAAAAACCATACGTCCCCGTTTATGATTATTTAGCTGCAATTGTTGGACGTCAAGACAAGTTGTAGATTGTTAACTATGAGCATTTAATAATCACATGGTAGGAGATCTATAGATTCTTAGGATTTTCAACCAAATTTTGTGAGATATTGAAATTGTTGATTGTATTAGTAATATTAATAGAGAAATTAAATATCATTTTTTTTTTTTCTACAAATTCTTCTATCCAATTAAATAGTGTCTATGTGTAATATTTAATGTTCATTTAATAATATTTTAGTATATCATTATCATTTAAATGGATAGTTGGATTTGTAGAAACAAAAAATAAAAAAAAATATTTAATTTCTCATATTAATATTATGAGGATGTTATTTGGAACTGGGTAATCTTTTTCCCAAATCTTGATTACATTATTCGGTTGATTAGTGGGCTTACCTAGAAGTTTAACGACTTTACTAAGTTTTTTCGTAATATATTTGGATTTCAGGTTTCGAGTTCAGGAAAGAAGTTGGCACTTCTAGGGTGAGGGGTGGTCTCTATCTCCTGCAAGTTGAACAACCACATAAGCCCTTGGGTTATTCGTTCCATGTTACTTCTAGTAAAAAAAAAGTTATGTTATGTTCTAGCATAATATCATTTTATCAAACCATTTACCTTTATTATAATAATAATAATAATAATAATAATAAATAAATAAATAAATAAATAAATGCTTTTAAAGCATCTCACAACTTTTAACTAGTGATGTATGGTGACCATATTGATTCAAGAATTAATATTTCTGGCTCAAGATGGTTTGTTACATTCAATTACGACTATATGTGTGTTATCACGACTATATGCGTGTTAGGCCATGCGGTATGGTTCTTTTTCACGCGTAAGAATCATATGTGGAGCCTAGGTGGAGGAGATGTTCACCAGTGAACACCGCCCCCAATAGAAGTAATGATGGTGTGGATTGAAGCCAATTACGGTTCTCACACCCAATCAAAACCGTTTCTTTCTATCTCTCTCTTCTTTCTCTTTATCTCTCTTTTGTCTCGCTCTTGTTCACTAGTGAACACCACTCCCATCAATAGTAAATGAGTTGTGAAGATGAACAGAGGATGATGTGGAATGACTTTCACACGTGTTAATATCCATAGCCTTATTGTAACAAAAACAAAATGTGCAACAAGAAGGCTCAAAAGTCAAAACCAAATCATATTTTCATAATCATCAAATCATATTTTCATAATCATTTGTGCTATAAGAATGTAAAACATAGATTTCTATATATATAAATTAACAGATGAGGGATATTAGTGTTGAATATTGATTCTTTTAGCTTAACCCATGCCGCTTGACGATAAGATATGCTATAGGTCAGCAGGGAAGCACAAACAGAGACGACTATATAAATTACGTGATAATTTCAGAAACATATTTGGTTTCCTAATGTTCTATCCCACAATTTTACACCAAAAGAAACCAATTGTCCTCTTGCAGATGTTTAAGGTGAAGTTTGCCTCCGGAGCCTAGCGAAACTTAGCTCTAGTCTTAGAAGAAACGAGTTAATGATGACATTCAAGAACCCAAAATAGGCATGTCTCCATGAATGTTTGAGAATCAACGACCCACAAAAACCCCAAAACCCAAAGGCAACACCAGCCACAACGCTAACAATGAATCCCTTATCTAACTTGTCATCATCGGATTCTTGTTCTGAATTATCTTGGTTTGTACTTCTTCCCTCATCACCAGGGCATACGTTCAGCAGCGGAACCCCACAAAGATTAGAATTTCCAGCATATGACGACCCGTTGAAGCTCTGTAACTGCGTGCTTTTTGGGATTCTTCCCGACAAGTTGTTAAAGGACAAATCCAAGAACCCTAGATAGCTCAATTGTGCAAGGCTTGTAGGGATTCCTCCACCCAGGTCATTTCTCGATAAATCAAGAAAATCCAACTGACCCAGACGACCGATGTCTTCAGGTATTGATCCGGATAACGAGTTTCTCGAAAGATTCAAGGCAATGAGACCCAAAAGACTCGTCATCTCACCTGGGATTTCGCCTGTTAGTCTATTGGAAGAAAGATCAAGGCTAACGACAAGACGCAACGTATTTTGATACTCTGATTGCCTTCCTTTCCATTGCAGTAACACTTTAAACACAACCCTTGCTCTGACAGCTAGTCTTGTTCGTACCAACCCTACTGCATTGTACTCAAAACTTGATCGCAAGGTACCTCTATCCCTCATACTCATCCCTGTAATGTTATTGAGGCATTTGGGTATGTTCCCGGAGATATTGTTAACAGAGAGGTCCAAAATTTGAATCTTCTCGAGCTTACATAAGCTTCTAGGAATGGTTCCATGAAACTGATTCGACTGTAAGCTAAGAACAAGCAGCAATGACAAGCTTTCCCCTAACCATTCTGGTATCTTACCCGATATTTCATTTTCTCCAAGATCAAGAAGTAGCAACGAAGTGCAGTTTCTTAAGGATGATGGCAGCTCCCCTGTCAAACTATTGCCTCGAATACTTATCATATTAACAAACTCGAGGGCCCCTATCGATTCAGGCACTACCCCAATAAATCCATTGTCTTCAAGGTTGAGAATAGCCAGGTTATTAAGAGTGTTCCAGCAATTTGGAAGCTCTCCTGAGAGTTTGTTATTAGAAAGATCAAGAAGGCTTAAAGTAGTCAGGTTACACAAGGAAGAAATCGACCCGGATAAGATGTTGTCATTGAGCTTTAGAGTAACGATGTCAAGAGGAAACAAAGGTAAGTTACCCGAGAAGTTATTTGAGCTCATATCGATTATAGGTTCGTTACCGGATATAAAATCCAAATCCGGAATCATCCCATGGATCTGGTTCGAGGAGAGATTTAAGTATCGAACGCCTGGAATTAACGATTCCCAAAACCAATTGGGGACGGAATCACTGATTCCGGTATTAGATATATCAAGCACGGAGAAATTCGTTTGAGTTTTTAGCCATCTCGGGAAAGAACTCCCGAGTTTGCAGGATGACAACGAGATGGTTTCGAGTTGAAAAGTTACAGACCAGTTGGAGCCCATTTCTATAGCCAGGGAGTTATTCGACAAATCAAGGTATCTCAAACGAGAAAGATTAGCTACATGTGTTTCAGATATTGTTCCTTGAAAGAAATTCGAAGATGCACCCAAAGACTCGAGCTTGGAGAGAGGCTTTAACTTTTCAGCTAGAGTTCCATTTAATAGGTTTCTCTCAAAATACAATTCCCGCAAAGAAGCGAAGGCAGAAAGATCAGGAAGCAATCCGTTGATACTATTATCCGCCAAATCAAGGATCGATATATTCGAGATTTTTTCAAATTTTCGTGGGAAAGATCCGTTCAACTGATTTTGTCCAAGGTACAGTTCCTTGAGAGCTGTGAATGTTGTAAAATCAGGCAAAGAACCGCTTAGTTGATTCCCATATAAATCAAGAACTTGTAACGACATCTGTGGCAGGCTGCTGAAAAAACTAGGAAGGTCTTGGTTGAGATTGTTCCCAGATAGGAAAAGTTCACGTATCTTGCCCAAGTTTCTAAATGAAACCGGGATACCACCTTCGAGGCCATTGTTGGTCAAATCTAGGGTTTGAAGGTTTTTAAACGTACCAAATTCTTCAGGAATGATACCAAGGAGCTCGTTGTCTGAAAGATTGATGTCAGTAAGGCTGCTACTAAACTTGAATAACCAAGGGTATATCTCAGAGGCTGGAAGATAGTTAGAATTGATATCAAGAACTGCAAAAGAATCGGATAAGTTTGTCATGGAGCGAAAGAAAGATTTGGCAGTGTTATTCGGAAGCAAACAGTTTACAAGGCGTAAGTCTACAAGGGAGGGTAATCTGATTGCGTTACTCAGTAAACCAACTGAGTCACTGAGGTCTATATAACTTAGATTTAGGTATTTGAGAGAGGAAAGACGAGAGAGCCAATCTGTGTTCTTTAAGACGATTGATGTGGCTGAAAGATCAAGAGTTTGTAAGTTGGAGAGATTTCCTAACTGATAGGGAATTTCGGGTGAAGTTAACTCGATGTTAGAAAGTATGAGGTGTTGTAGGCTGTTGAGGGAACCAAGGAAGTTTGGGATACGAGTGAAACTGTTTCCACTCAAATCTAAATATGTCAAAGAATTTAATGAAAGCAATGAAGAACCGATTTCACCACTGAGACCAAGTAATTGATCAACTTCTTCTAAAAATACTGCAGGAAGATCAAGCCTAATGACTTGGCCTGTGTCGTTGCTGCATCCTACTCCTCTCCATTTACAACAATCTCGTGAAGTGTTGGTATTTCTCCATGACTTGAGAAGGGCGTAATCGTCCACAAGCCCTTTTTTGAATTGCAAGAGTGCCATCCGGTCACGCTCTGAGCACCTTGTTTGGGCATGGTTTCTTCTATGGATACAGGAAACAAGATAGATATTGCTGCATATGAGAATGAAAAGCAAATAAGGAGGAAGATTCATGAGAGATGAATTTGGTTTCAAGAAACCAAAACAAATTAATATGAATTTCTTGTACAGATATACCTCGCAAACACTATGATATTATTTGTAGAGTTATGGGCAATATTCTTTTTTATATTATAATATTAAGATAGGATGATGGCAAACAATAGTTGACTATGGAGATTTTATACTTCCAAAATGTCAAAGGTAGCATTTAACAGATGTCATCCCCTTCACATCGGCATTCTCATTTTATGATATTTTCAATATATAATTAACAATCTTGCATACCCTTGGACATAATCCTAGTTGTTTGGATACCGAACAATAATTCTATTAGCTTAGGACATGAGGTGGAATGAGAAAACTGCAATAGGCCAGCAAGGAAGATGCATGAGCGATAATATGGTTCCAAGCATGGAATTCTAACTATCCTAATCTTAATTTTATTATCTATAGTAATGTTATTATTTTTAGAGTTGACTAGAGGTAATATTCTCTTTTATATTATAAAATTAAGATAGAATTGACTATGGAGATTCTTCGGTTGCAGAATCTCAAAGGCGGCCTAAAAACAAAAGTGTGGTCTTCATGCTATAGCCTTTTCCATCCACAAGATTGCTTATTATCTGATATGGAATTTTTAATTAATATTTATCGAGTTATGCGCAATATTATTTTTTATATTATAAAATTAATATTGGATGATGGCAGCTATAGTTGACTATGGAGATTTCACAAGTCCAAAATGTCAAAGGTAGCATGAACAATGTGCCATACCCTTGCAAATACTCAGTCGTTTGCTAAGAAATGAGGTCCAACCTTCCTGATTATACCAAATATAGTATACCTAAAAGACCCCAAATGACTACCATTAGCATGCCAATCGTGTTTTATTCGGGTTAGTGGGCCATAAAGCTCAAGCCCGACATGCATGAACCCTATAAATAATGTGTCGTATTTTTCAATTGTAACCTAGATATGTCAAACCCGAACACAACCCGCCTAACCCGTTGATTTATATGGATTCGTGGGTTAGAACCATGCTCGTGGGTCATAATCGGGTTTGTGGGTCATGTTTGTTTAATTAGGGAAAATTCCAGAAAATGAAACTACTAAACACATCCAAATTTTGAAAAATGATTTATAAACAAATCCAAATAATAAGTTAAAAACATTCATGCAAACTCACAGCAAATGAACACATCGGGCTAAGGAAAAGAAACCATGAATTGAGAAACGCACTTGCTTATGTTTACTGATGTATGATATTACATGTTAGTCGTTAGTCCTTACTCAACTCCCTTAGGCATTTGTTTAATTAATATGTTTTATTTGTCAATCTAATAAAATAAATGAGTTGACATGACCTCTATAATAAAGAGCTTATGCAGGTTGCGAGTTACGGGTTGGATAGTGGTGGGTGGAAAACTCAACTCAAACCATTTTATTTGCATGTCGGGTTCGTGTTGTGTCGAGAATTGTCATCCATAACTACCATTAACAAACAAGGTCAAAGAAAAAAAAAGCAGGTATGTGATATGTTCGTTTGGATATGTCATCAAGAACTTAACAAGTAGAAATTTGAAGTTTGACCACTAGTATTGAGAAAGATATCGGTAGTTGAGGATATAACTGATGAGTTTCATAGGTTACAAAAATCTTATTTTGGCGGAAAAACTTAAACCCTAAGTTCACATGCAACTTAAAGGGTCTATGTTCTCACTATGATGTGCAACAAACAATTGAATATCAAGAACCCTAAAAGTACATTGCTATTTTCAAAACTAAGAAACGGATATTAGAAATTACATACATTTAGTTTATTATAGCAAATAAATTAGTCTACCTTCTTGATTGGTCTTTAGAAAGCAAGCACCAGAAGTCTTATGCCTCTAATGGCCTACACCCAAACGTTAGCAATTGGAAGCTAAAGAGGAGTGAGGAGAGGGAATGAATTTTTGGCTCTAAGATCCTAGAGAAGGGATGACCAAAAATATGAATATCATAAGAGGTTTATATAGGTGAGTAAGGAAGGTAGGATAAGGCGGGTTTCCTTGGATAACCCTTATCCATTTTCTTGCTCCCTAAGACATTCTAATCTTCCTTAAATCCAAAGAAAAGCTCTAGAATCCCCCTCTAGAACCGTCCCCCTCTTGGCAAGTTCTAGAATTAGTCAATATTCAACTTTTGAACATTGTTACCTTTAGTCCTTCTAATTTTAATTAATCAAGTTAATCCTAAAATCAAGTCCAATTAATTTCTGCTTAATTCTTAATTAAATAATACTATTTCTAATTATAATTCTCATATTATATAAATAAATCATTTATTTTGATTTCTGATTAATTTATAAGTCATATAATAAATTAATAAACCAGTATCTCTCCAAAAAGCATTCTAATCAATTACTAGGTTTAAGGGTAACCCAAAAGGACTTTGCTAACTATTCAAGATTATAGTAATTTAGTTATTGGCTTAGACACCTAATCTAATAGTCTCCCACTTGGATAAGTCTAAAACTAAATTATAGGTATACCTTTTAAATCAAACAACAAAGTGTGTTTTCCAAAGCAACTGCCGATCTCTGATCCGATAAGATATTGGTCCTTAGATAAGTGATTAAATATTCCTCTGTTCTTCAAGATATCATGTAGACATGAGACATGGATCATAATAAATCTCATTGTCCCAACTTTGTTTCCCGATTTCCGATTTGTGATGACGTCATATGACTTCTAATTGAACACATTAATTTAGTCATGGTTAGGCCCAAGACTATAAGTGAACACCAAATCAACGAGGGGCCCAAAGATATCGCTTTTCCTGTTAGGGCAAAAGGAACGAATAAAATTTGACTCATATGCTTGTATCCTTTACTCACCGAATCGTACATGACACTACATTTTATAACATCAAGTTACTGATGCGGTTTCACAATACCATTGTACAACCGACTTGCAAAGTACAACTCATAAATCTACATTTTAAGGATATAAGATATTATCGTTTCATAATTGCTCATGATATAATCCATGAAGTAATTCTCTGAGCGTGGGTTTATCTAATACTCAAATCTCCATTTTCAAAGTACTCATGAACGTTGCAGCAACACAATTGCTACGTCTAAACTCCTTAGAAAATCTACAATGCAATTCATGACAGTCATTATTCACTACTTTCTTCCTAAAGTATGAGTGACTGTGGAGCTTCGAATAATTGAATTATTCAGGAAGTAAAACATACAAAATGAAACACAAGAATAAATAATTGGCAAATGCAGTAAACAAACTCATAAATAATATCTATTATTCAATCAACAAGATCAATTACATTTATTTTGTTACAAGTTTCAAACTAATCATCTAATTACTAAAACTAATGTCATCACTCAAACCAATGCTCCTAGCATGTTGACAATGTTTAACCCTACTTAGAGTTTTTGTGAGAGGATCTGTATGACTTTCTTCTGATGAAACTCTCTTTACTATGAGATGACATTCTTGGACTCTATGTATGATATAATGGTACTATATGTTGATATGTTTTGATTTACCATGATTTCTCGGTTCTTTGGTCAAAGCAACAACTCCTTCTATATCACAAAAAAGTCACTACTCCGAGATCACCGATGAAATTCTTCAGCCAAGCCGCTTCCTTTGATGCCTCACTTACTGCTATGTACTCTGATTCACAAGTAGAATCAACCACTTGTTGGATTAGTGTCTAAGTCCATAACTATTTTAGTATGAACTTGACCCGGTGGTGCATGGTCCTTTTGGGTTGCCTTCACCAAAGCAACTTGATAGGATGAATTATGGAGAGAAAGGATTAATTATGATTTATTAATATATTATAAGAATAATATATTAAAGGAGAAATCATATTGTTTAATTAATATTAGTCAAGAATTAATTGATAATTAATTTTGTGGCTAAAAGAGATTAATTAAACTTAAGGGACTGGAATTGTAATGATAAGATAATTGCAATTGGGCTATGGATTACCTTATAATATAAGGTTGGACGAATTCTATGGGGAAACCCATTAGAAATCGTCAAAGGCTTATTAAAGAAGGGTCCATGGGCTGCTTAGGGCTTAAGCAGTCAATTTAGGGTTTCCTAGTTCAAAACCCTAATAGCCTACATGTATATAAAGTGCCCTTAAGCCCTAAAAACGTGGCTAAGACTCCTTCTAGGGTTTGTAGACGTTTTTGGGAAGCCTTCTTCTCTTCTCTTCTTCATCCTCTTGCTCTTGGTGTTTGTGAACCATTAGAGGAGTGACATTTGTGACTCTAAGCTTTCTAAAGTCATTACAAGAAGGATTTGAGATTAATATTGCTACATAACAATCAAGGTAATATCTTAAACCCATTGTTATGTTAATATTGATTATCATATGCTAGATCTAGGGTTTAAAGTCTTGGATGAATTGCATGTACGATAGAGAAACCTAGATCCAAGCATTAGGGTTTGTATGAGCACATAGGATGTTCTTATGGCCAAAACCCATCAGTGGTATCAGAGCCTTGATTGGTTTCTATTGTATTGATGCCTTGTATGTTTGTTCAAGCTGTAAAATCGATTTTTGGCCCCCCTGCCTACTGAACTCGGCGAGTTCCAATGTGGAATCGTCGAGTTAGCTCCTACTCGGCGAGTCCATAGAGAAACTCGGCGAGTTCGAGCGTCAGAAGGAGGCAGTTTCGGGATTTCTTGCTGTTTTGCTCAAAGATACTTGCCTTAACTTTTATGGGTCATTAAAATTCGAATTTTAATCATATTTTGAGTGTATCCTTGATTAAACAAAAGATAATTACCAATTGATTAGATAATAACTTCCTTTTTTGATTAAAGTTTGATTATTTGTATTAATTGGATAACTTATCTTGCAAGAAATTGAAATTAGGTCAAATATAGATAATGACAAAATTAATTGTTTAATTTATATTATTTGTTATTTGATCCTTTTGTTGTGAAAAAGTTTCTATTTTCCCCCTTTAAGTTTTATAGTTTAAATTTGAACTGAAAAGTTTTTTGTTTTGAAATTTAAATAGTTGAAACCCTAATGTTTTGAAATGTTTCAAAACTTGCCCTCAATTTTTGGAATTTAAAAGTTGATTAAGAGTTTAATTTAGGAATGTTAAATTCTAAAACCCTAGTATTGTTTTGAAAAGTTCAAATCACACCCTTATGGTTTTATGAATTAATTAAAGTGTATAATTAAAAGAGATTTAATAAATCCATATAGTTTTTGGTTTACATTTAATTAAATTAAAGGTATAATCTTTAATTAAACCAACTAGTATTTTAAAAGTGTAAAGTACACCCAATACTATATATAACATTAAAATTCTAACATTATATATATGTATGAGTAAAAGTTAGTCTTACCGTTAGTAGGCCTCATTCACGAAGCTGGTCTATAAGGGGTTTTTAAGGAAATTGCCTATAAAATGGCGATTGAATGGGTATCCACTCTTACCCACCGCACTCTTGACTAGTGGAGGGTCGTTAGCCGAACGGGTAGGATAGGACAGGAACCTTCCATTATAAGTATAATGAAGTACAAAAGTAACTAAATGTTTTACAAATTCCCAATCTTAGTTACATTAGGCAAAAGTGAATTGATGCGATTCCATGAAATTACACATCGAATAGGTGACTGTAACATGTGGGGGCACCATGTAAGTTTGCATGGTTATTCACACCCGCTTTGTGATCCTCGGTATCCCAGTCACAAACTAGAGGGGCATATCGAGATTTAAACATGCCATTGAAAAGTTCAATGAATCTCAAAGGATCTAGGAGTTTTCAATACATTTAAAACTTAATCGGTTTTTCGTTTTTCATGGTGGAAAATTAGTGAATCGTCATTCACTTACCTTCAAATGTTCTGCAATTTGGGTTACGACATCCCTCTCCCGAGTTGTAGAATATTGTGTTGGGTCCTAGCCTTAGTATCTCATTTGGGTGATTTACTAAGGACTCAATCTATCAACTAACTTGAATTTATTTTTCTCCCGTTTTGTAGATGTCAAAGTATGACAACTATGGTCTTCCCAAATCCCGTGGAACGAGCATTCCACATGAAGATGATATTCCACGATTCGATCGAGGAACAAGAGATCATGCTTCACTTCCTCCACCTCCTCCAATTATTCTCCCTAACCCACAAGTTCGAAGGCTTGAAAAGTTCAAGCTCACTCAAACCCTTTTGGCAAGTAAACATAAGGAAGGAAAGTCGGTGTGTTCACACGTCCTAGAGATGAAGTCACACATTGATAAGTTAAGAATGTTCGGATCCATTGTTTGTGAGGAGCTGGCTATTGACTGGGTTCTTCAGTCTCTCCTTAAATTATATAGTGAGTTCGTAAGAGAGTACTATGTGATGAACCACGATGTGACCCTCATCGATCTCACCTATATACTTATTGTTGCTGAATCAGCAATGGTTTGGCGCACTGGAAAAGCAAAGTTGATTGGTGAATCTACCTTCCAGAGCTCTATGGATATAGGCAATGGGAACGAAATGCATGCCATGATCGAAAAGTTTGATCATAAGAGAAAGGAAAAGTCGGAAGTAGTTCCATGTGCTGTTCCAAAAGAGTCAATTTGCTTTTATTGCCAAGATAAGGGGCATTGGAGACGAAACTTCCCTATTTACCTAAGAGATATAAGAGATGGGAGAGTCAAAACGTGTGGCTCTGCTTTAGGTAAAATCCATTAACTAACTCTTTTAAGCTCCTATTCTAGATTCTTAATACATGATGTGATAAGATTACAATTGATGTTTCGTAGGATCGAAGAAAAGAGAGGAAGCTTAAGGGAAGAAGTGAGCGGAATTTAATCGTGAAGAAATGGATTTCGATCGCATTCTTAGATTCTTGAGCTACTACTTAGAGTTAGAATAAGATTGCTAAGAAATATGTATAAGCATAGTTTTTCAATGAATTGCATTGTAAGGAGAAATTTTTCCGCAATAAAATAAATTTTGATTTTATATTATTTATTTATCCTTGCAATGGCATTCATGAAAATTGATGTTTGAAGGTTTCTAATATTAGCAATAATGGATTTGATTCTTAATTATGTTGTTTGTGGAAATGTCAAGAATTTACCAAATAGGGAGAGTTTCTCATCGCCCAAATTTTCAATTGGATAGAAACTTGGAATCATGCAACTTGGTTGCACGATGAATGAGAAATTTCATATTTGGAAATTAGACTAATTCGTTGAAAAATATCAAGTCCATCACAAGAATAACAAAGATATTCGTCATGATTTACTAAAGGTTTAGTAAATATGATTATACTTATAAGATTAAGTGTAATTCTGAATTGATTGAAAAGGTTTAAATCAATAGCAGAACGAATAAGAAGAATTAAGTAGGCAGAAAGATAAAAGTTTCTCTATTCTAAGAAGAAGGGAGAGTACCTTTTATTATGTTTTATGATAGGTCTTAATGATTAAGAACCATATCTCAATTGATCCTCTAAGAGAGTCTTGGTGCAATTGTATGTCTGAGAAGAGGAATCAAGAATTGAAGAAATGGTTAAATCAAGAAGTCAATCATACTTCGTTCCAAAATCAAGTCTTAGAATCGTACTCCAAGATTGTGAATTGAGTGACACGCATTCATCAAATGTGAAGTAGAAAAATTGTTTTCCTACTCTAAAACGTTTGAATTTGGTATGCTGTGATGTCTTGAAGAAGCCAAAGACCAACTAAGACCAAATGTGTGTAATGTTTTGATATAGACACACACTAACTCTTGGATATTTGTTTATCAAGAAATGTTCTTGATAAGAGAATCTAATATGTCAAGAGGTCAGTGGGAGTCTGAAGATCTTGAAAGGATTCAAGAATTAATCTAGAGTAAACACTAGCACACGACTTGAGGTTTGTAACCTATCGTGTTGACAAAATTCTATTTATGTGCCAATCCAGTTAAGTGATTATGCATATGAGTTCTACGAGTTCTCAATAGACTACATAAGGCAAAAACCTTGTTCAATGAAAGTACATTGACTGGCATAGGTGAGGTGCTAGATAACTTGGAAGCAATGGCGGGACCTTTAATGGCAAGAAATCAAAATTGAGAAAGTTCGGTCCATTCGAGTTTGGATTTGTTGCAAACCTTGGTTTTGACAAATTCACATGGATAGGAACACATACACCATTAAAATCTAAGTGTCATAAGATTTCCTCCTTCATTAAAATGACTGTGAGGAAATGCTTTCACTAAGGAAAATTTTAAGAAGATAGTGATTGTGAAATTATATTCTCGAATTCAATTATGGTTACGGTATCCCTTTCCATGATTCGAATTGTGAGTTTTGGCAATTAGACTGAATTGTTTAGACACACATATGATCTATCTAAGGCAAAGGTGTATAAGTTTAAGAAGCCTTGATAAAAGATTATCAAAGCATTGGGTATTAGAGATATGAACTTAAAGAAATTCAATAGGCATTGTTTTTCTGAAAGTTAAGCTGTTTCTGAATACATGTCAAAGCTAGTGGGAGCATAAGTGCTATGTTTATAATAATCATCGTGATAGTGGGAGCATAAATGTTTTGCTTGTATGATTATTAAGGCAAGAATTGCAAGTTAGCAATATTAATTATAGAAAACAAGAGTCATACTTTGCAAAGTTGTAAGGGTTGAATAGTTGTTTTTCTATAATTAAGGGAGAGAATATTATGCTTCATTTCAAATCTAAAGGCTTAGGTTGTGGAATGTTAATAATTTTAGTCAAGGATACATAGTGTGTTCTTAAATTTCAATTATGATTACGGCATTCCTCTTCATAGTTCGAATTGTGAGAACGTAGCACATAAAATATTATGGCAGAAGATTGATAAAGTATCAAATCTTTATGTAAGACATTATGCATCGTATCCTATACGCTTCGGGTATAGAATCGATTGCAAATGCTATAATATTTTACCATTTTAAAATTTTTTCCAAATGTCTAGCGCATTAAGAGGGAAAAAGGACAAGAATCGGTCTTGACTAAGATAATTAAACAACTATCAAAGGACGATCCAAAGCTCGATGAGGATTGGTCGCTTGTGAGAAGTTGGAAGTATGATATTGGATGGACCATATCGACATTATTATGAATAGAAAAGATTCTATTAAAAATGAGTTGTCATATGGCAAATATGGAAATGGTTCCATATTGGGAGTTAGATATTGAGAGTCTATGTCTGGATTAGAAACTTTTATGCAAGAAAGATGTTCAAAGGAATGTACTTTGAGTGAGAGACATCACGTCTATGGAATTGTATTGCAACAATCTCCGATAGAGGACTTTGTAATTTCATTGGCAATAGTCATTGTGACTTTAGTTCAGTGACATTACGAAAGGATCATTGCATAAAATGTTAGAATCTAGCATATTCTATAAGTGGCAAGAATTTGATATTCTTTCACTTGTAAAAAGGATTGGGAGTCATGAAATGAGTATGATTGGAAATGTGTTCATTTGATCTATTTCACAAAGTAAGAACCGTAGGTAAACATTGTGTGCATGCTAAGAGCATGGGACAAGTGTTGTAATAATTCAAGTAAGAAGTTGATTACCTGAAACAACAAATAATGAGTAATCGATATGGTGATAAATAATAGGTGTTTTATTTATACTCAAAGGTTTGAGGCCATATGGGATTAGTATTATTCTTGTGTTCCACTTTGCATGTTTTGACTTCCTGAATAATTTAATTGGTTTAGAACAGTCCATAAAGATTTTTTCCAAGGGGGCCTTCTAGAAGGGCTTCATGGATTGCTTAAGGCCTAAGCAAGGAAATTAGGATTTCCACCTTAAAACCCTAGTAGCCTCAACTATAAATAAACCCCTTAGCATGTGGAATTTGGCCCTATGCCTTCTTTGAGTTGCCCTAGCCGATTTCACCTCTCTCCTACATCATCTTCTTGCATTGGGTGGTTGTGACTCCATTAGAGGTGCAAAACTTAGGGCACTAGGCTTTCACAAGTCAATATCAAGAAGGATTAAACTTGTTATTGCTACATAACAAGAGAGGTAAAGACTCTAACCCTAATCATGTTTGATTTTTGATATGTGTATGCTAGTCATAAGGTTATTGCTTTGGTATTCATAGTTGTGTGTTCAAATTAGAAAAACATAGATCGAAAGCAATTAGGGTTGAATGTACACCATAGGAATGATGTTATGCTCTGTAACATCCCAAATTTCGAGGCCAAAATTTTCACTTTTAATTAAGTAAATCACATCAAAGTTTACTAAAACATTTCCCTGTGTCATATCATTTGTAAAAGAAACATAACAATGTGTCTGATAACCATATTGTCAAAAGTAAAATAAATCAGAGTACATTCCTAGGAAACTCCATGCGGAAAACATGTGTGTGTGTGTGATGCGTTGCTACACCGCCGGTTCCTTCCCCTTAGACGAAGAGTTACCTGAAACCAAAACTGAAACTGTAAGCACGAAGCTTAGTGAGTTCCCCCATCATACCCATAGCACATAATCATTGGTATCTTTCAACCGATAACCGGGAGCAACCCTCCCCTTCGATATCTTTCAACTGGTAACCGGGAGCTACCCTCCCCTTCGGTATCTTTCAACTGGTAACCGGGAACTATCCTCCCCTTCAGTATCTTTCAACCGGTAAACGGGACCTACTTTCCCCTTCGATATCTTTCAACCGGTATCTAGGGACTATTTCACCCCTTATCTCTATGACATATTACATGTCATAAACATATTGGTTTCATAATAACATACATAAGCATACCGAGTCACATAATGACATATCATAATCATACTACTATGCATGCGTGGGTTTTGTCCACCCCTTCGATATCTTTCAACCGGTAATCGTCTTCGGTATCTTTCAACCGGTAACCAGGGGCTAGTGCGCCCTATGACTACTAGCACATACTCAACACAGATATAGAAACCAGACAATTATTACAAAGATAACCATCTCAACCATAATCACCTACTGGTGGGCCAGCATTGGTGCCTTAGACCCACCCCTACTCGAAGGTAACTCACCTCGTAAGGTTGACTGCTGAAAAGCTGATCAGCAGATGTTTGACTGCTGCTCCGGTGATCCTCCGACTATAATTCCCATAAAACACTTAGTCAGACACTGATAACTGCTCTTAGGGTAAAATGACTATTTTACCCCTGACCAAGTCAAAGTCAAAGTCAGCTTCCAGTTGACCTGACTCGCCGAGTTGGGCCTCAAACTCGTCGAGTCCCTACCCGTCATCTGTCTTTCTTCACGCTTCCACTCGTCGATTTTAGCAACGATTCAACGAGTTCTCCTTCTAAAACAACCTCGAATGAACCTTCATCCGACTCGCCGAGTTGTATGAACAACTCGTCGAGTTCATCCTCATCCTACAAACAAGTCATGTCCTTGACTCACCGAGTTGTATGAACAACTCGTTGAGTTCATCTTCAAAAGTTGGGAGATTGCCTTGGACTCGCCGAGTCCTATGATTTCCAGGTCTATGGCTAAGTCCAATGCGTTGGGTCACTCCCCCGGACCCCTCTAAGACCATTCTAACACTCACTGGGTTCCTTTGAACCCTAACAGAAAAGGGGAGTCAAGCCTCGGACCCGCCGAGTCCCAAGAACAACTCGCCAAGTCGAGGTTTTCCAAGTTCTATTTCTCGATTTCTGGTGTACAACACTTGACCAAAAGATAGATCTAGGATTCTAAGACCGATCTAGCACGTAAAGTTACAAACTTTACATGCATGCATGGGAGAATAAGTTCAAATGGCCCAAAAAGAGACTCTTAAGATACATGGGATTCTCTTTGTCCAGAAAGCTAGTCTCTTTCTGCCTTGTAGTCCCTTAAGGACCTTGGATCTGAAGTCTTAACCCCCAACCATGCTTGCATTCATGGTTGGTTACCAAGAATGGCTCCTAAAAGACCTAAATCACCTCCAAAAAGGGATCTAAAACGTGAATGAGCAAGGTATCGAATTTATACCTCCAAAGGATTGAAGATGATGCACAAACTCGAACTCCTCTGGTTTCCTCTTGGTTCCTCAAGCCTTTTCCTTCCTTCTTATGATCACGAACCACCAAAATCCACCAAGAATGCCTTAGATCTCACAAAACGATTAGGGTTTCTGAATGGAGTGTTCTAGGAGCATAAAGGGACGATGGAGGCTGTATAAGGAGGTTTAAATAGGGTGGAATACCCTTAGATTAGGGTTTTGTCCAGACAGGGCCTACTCGTTGAGTCATGCCGCCGACTCGACGAGTCCGCCACTTAACCCTCGGGTCCAATTCGCTACTAGTCGACGAGTTGGGCCATCAACTCGCCGAGTATCAGTCCAAATTGTGAAAATTACTTGAATAAAATAGATACCAGGAACTGGGTGCTACAAAACTTCCCCACTTATCTTAGACTTCGTCCTCGAATTCTACTGCTCGATCCTGGAAAAGCTCCGGATAATGCTCCATCATCTCGTCTACCTGCTCCCACATCCACTCCGAGCCCTTCCGATGCTTCCATTGCACCTTCACCAGCTTGACCTTCTTGTTCATCAAATCCTTCGACTTCCGGTCGAGGATCGCCACAGGCCGCTTAATGTAGTTCAGGCTGTCATCAACCTGAATATCCTCTAGGGGAACCACCGCTGAGTCGTCCACTAGACACTTCCTTAGTTGGGAGACGTGGAAAGTGTTGTGGATCTGACTAAGTTCGTCTGGCAGATCCAGCCGATATTCCACCTTACCCACCCGGGAAATAACCCTGAAGGGTCCAATGTACTTGGGGCCCAACTTGCCCCGCTTCCTAAATCGAATGACGCCCTTCCAAGGCGACACCTTTAGGAGAACCATATCCCCGACCTAGAATTCCAGGTCTGGACGGCACTTGTCGGCATAGCGTTTCTGCCGACTCTGTGCAGTCTGGAGCCTGCTCCTGACCTGCTGAATTATGTGTGCCGTCTTGAGCACCATTTCGGTGCTCCCTATGGCCCTCTGGCCAACCTCACCCCAACATATCGGGGTCTTACTCTTCCTCCCGTATAACATCTCAAAAGGAGGACGATCGATACTCGCGTGGTAATTGTTATTGTAGGATAATTCAGCCAATGGGTGGTAAGCATCCCAGCTACCACCGAAATCTAGCACACACGCCCACAACATATCTTCCGAAGTCTGGATGGTCCGCTCGATCTGACCATCCATTTGCGGGTGAAATGCGGTGCTAAAGTGCAGACGAGTCCCCAACTCGTCGTGGAATTTTTTCCAGAACCTGGATGTAAACCGCACATCTCTATCGGAAATCACGGAGACTGGCACTCCATGCCGAGCCACCACCTCTTGAATGTAAATATCGGCCAGCTTCTCAGCCGATATACTCTCATGTATTGGTATAAAATGGGCACTCTTGGTCAACCGATCCACGATGACACATATGGAATCCACTCCCCGCGCGGTCCTGGGAAGTTTGTTGATGAAGTCCATGGTAATATCTTCCCATTTCCACATGAGAATATCCAATGGTTGCATCTTGTCGTGTGGCTTCTGGTGCTTGGCCTTGACCTTCCTGGAGGTCAACCACCACTCCACATACCATGCTACGTCTCGCTTCATGTAGGGCCACCAATAGTCATGACGAAGATCCCTATACATCTTCGTCGCCCCGGGATAGATAGAAAACTTGGATTTGTGCGCCTCCTCCATCAATATCTGGTGTACGCCTCCATGATAGGGGACCCACACCCTACGTTGGAGGGTCAAAAACCCTCTTCTATCATAGTCGAAGGAGGAAACCAGACCCACAATATGCTCGCTCTTCCGGTGTTCCTCCTTCACGGCCTCCTGATGGGCCTCTCGAATCTGCTCTAACAGTGGAGTCACCACAGTCATCCTCATACAGGTATCCCTGATTGGCACTGCCTTGCGGCTAAGCACATCGGCCACCATATTAGCCTTCCCCGGGTGGTAAAGGATCTCACAATCATAATCCTTCACCACATCTACCCACCGACACTGCCACATGTTCAGATTCGGTTGGTCCATGAGATACCTCAGGCTCTTGTGGTCCGTGTAAATGGTACAACAAACCCCATAGAGGTAATGACGCCAAATCTTGAGGGCAAAAACAACCTCCATCAACTCCAAATCATGTGTCGGGTAGTTCGCCTCGTGAGGCTTCAGCTGTCTCAAAACGTAAGAAATAACATGCCCTCTCTGCATCAATATTGCGCTCAAACCCGAGATGGACGCATCGTAGTACACCATAAAATCCTCCATGCCCTCCGTCGGGGCTAAGATTTGCGCCTCACACAATCTTTTTCTCAATGTCTCCAACGCAGCCTGCTGCTCAGGCCCCCAGCAAAAGACCACGGCTATCCTTGTCAGCCTGGTCAAAGGTACGACAATCTTGGAGAAGTCCTGAATGAATCTCCGATAGTAGCCTGCCAGCCCCAGGAAGCTCCGAATCTCAGATGGAGACCTCGGAACCTCCCACCTCATCATGGCCTCTACCTTGGCCGGATCCACCGAAATCCCATTCTACTTGACAAGGTGCCCAAGAAACTGCACCTCGTGCAACTAGAACTCACTTGGAGAACTTAGCATACAAGTTCTCCCCCCCCAAAGTATCCAAAACCACCCGCAAGTGCTCCTCATGTTGCTCTCGTGTCTTCGAATAAACCAAGATTTCATCGATGAAAACTATCACAGACCGATCCAACATCGGTCTGCACACGCGGTTCATGAGATCCATGAATGCGACAGGAGCATTGGTGAGCCCAAAGGGCATCACCACGAACTCATAGTGGCCATAATGCGTCCGAAAAGCAGTCTTCTGCACATCTTCCTCTCTGACCCTGATCTGATGATACCCCGAACGCAAATCAATCTTGGAAAACCAAGATGCTCCCTGTAGCTGGTCAAAGAGGTCATCGATCCTCAGAAGTGGGTAACTATTCTTCATTGTTACCTTATTCAGCTCCCGATAATCTATATACATCTGATGCGACCCGTCCTTCTTCCTCACAAATAGAATCGGGGCTCCCCAGGGTGAACTGCTCGGTCTGATGAATCCCTTGTCTAACAGCTCCTGCAGCTGTGTAGACAACTCCTGCATTTCAGGAAGAGCCAACCGATATAGTGCCTTGGCTATCGGAGCCTTACCAGGGACGAGGTCAGTCCTGAACTCCACCTGCCTCTCCGGAGGTATCCCAGGAAACTCCTCAGGAACACATCCGCAAACTCACATACCACGAGCACATCACCTACCGTCGCCTTACCCGTCTCCCGGGTATCCGTAACATAGGAGACAAATCACGTGCAACCCTGCTGAAGGTAGCGCCTAGCTCTCGTTGTTGAACATAAAGCTGGTCCTCGATGTGGCCTCTCACCCTGGATCTCCAGCTCTCCCCCACTTGGGGTCCTGATCCGCACCAACTATTGCGTGTAGTCAATCACTGCCCCATTAGGGCTTAGCCAATCCATACCAATAATAACCTTGTTCCCCCGCAAAGGTATGGGAACTAAGTCTACCAGGTAACGTTCCTCGAACAACCTCAATACACAATCCCGATAGACCTCTGATGCTCGCACTGACGGGTCGTCCGCAATCTCGACCTCTAGAGGGAAATCCAGCATGCCCGAAGACTGAAGAAACTTCTTGCTAAGCGCAAGAGAAACAAACGATCGGGTAGCACCTGAATCAAACACCTGAACGGGGATACCGTTCACATGGAACGATCCTAAACAGATCATACACATAACATATCAAAATCACAGCAACATGACAGAAAGAAATAAGAGAAGAGACCATACCCGTCACCACATCGGGTGCAGCGCGTTCCTCCTTGCCTGTCAACTGAAATACTCGGCTCCCCACCACTGTAGCCTCTACCTTGGCCTTTCGGCCATCTGTAACCCGCACTACTACTGGGGTTGGCGCCGCTGTTGGCGCTGCTGCTGTCACTGCTGTCAATCTAGGGAAATTGGCCTTCTTGTGGCCCCTCTGATTGCAATGAAAGCAAATCAGGTCTGACATCTTCACTGTGGGGGCGGGGGCAGTACAATCCCTGCCAAAATGCCCAATCTTGCCGCACTTATTGCAGCTGGAACCCGATCTAGCTGGCCCTTCGACCTAGAGTCGAATCCCTTGGGTTTCTTCCCCTAAACCCCTGTAACCTGCCCAGTCTCTGCCTTCCTCTTCCTGAGGTACTCCAAATCGATCTCCCTCTCCCACGCCCTGGTAATCATAGAGTCCAAGGTCGGGCATGCCGAGAAGCTAACATGCTTCCTGATGTCAGCACTCAACATGTCGTGATCGCGGGTCCTCCTTATATCCTCATCTCCTGCATACTGGGGCACCAAAAGAGCCCTCTCCCGGAACTTGGCAGTGATCTCTGCCACAGTCTTCGTAGTCTGTCTCATGTCCAAAAACTCCCTAGCCAGCTGCTGAAGCTCCACAGTTGGCGCGAACTCCGCCCTGAATCTGGTCACAAAGTCTGACCAGGTCATAGCCTCGATGGTCAGGGTTCCCAATGAGTCACCAATCGACTCCCACCAATCTCTAGCTCTGCCTCTCAAACATCCTGCTGCAAAGCGGACATTCGATCCTTCCGGGCAGAAGCTCGTCAACCGCGCAGACTCAATGTCTGCAATCCATCTCCTGGCAGCAATAGGGTCCTTTACCCCGTGAAAATCCGGCGTGCCACTCCCTCTAAAGTCCTTGAAGGACAGTGTGCGCGTACTCGCCTGGCCAGATGCCAAATCACTCCTGAATAATCGGAGGCGATCCTCCATCAGCTCGATGATCCCCTCCTTGATCGACCCAAAAATAACCGAGGTCGCCTCAAGGATGCCTCTCGTAATCTCAGACGTGATGAACTCGCGTAACCCATCATCAACCTGCTCGGATTCCGCGCCCGCGCCTGATCCCGATCCTGACCCAGATCCTGAGCCTCCTGCTCCATGTCGGGTGGTCACCATACTGAAAATAAACACATAAACTTCAGAATTAAAACATTCCCCGAGAGGTCTCACACATTATCCAAGATTCTTGGTTCCATCTCGGCCCTCCTTGACTCGAGTACGGATCCTCTGCTTTCAGTACTACGGGCCCATACTACCTTCCACATCTATCCATACTTTCTTCAAGGATTGCTTCGACTTCACCAAGTCCCTTAACGAATATCCCTTTCCAACTATTCTCATCCTAGGCTTTCCTAGGGCACTCTCCGACCTACTCTCCGCCATCTGCTGCACCAAGAGTCCCTACCATCCTCCCCTAACTAGCTTGCGGATATTGTTACATATCCGCTCACTAGTTAGTTAAAGTTAGCCAGGACCTCTATAGCACAAAACAAGTAGCATACGTGCATTGAGTAACCATATCAAGCATTACCTAACCAGGTCATTCTACTACTGACTAGGCAGTCCTAGTGTCCAGCTCATACAGCAGGCGTATAAGGCATCCTTCCTAGATCCTCAGCCCTAATCTAGCTTGCAGTTCTCAGAAACATATATTAGGCATAAAACGCATCCTCCTAGATCCTTATCCCTAATCTAGCATGCAGTTCTCAAAGTCATATATCATATAACATAACATAAGAAGTGTGTGTATCTTGGGGAAAACTTACTTGAGCTCGGCCGGTCGCACGCATCACACACCTTGTTCTTTCTCAAACTCTTTTTCTTAGATATAGAAAACCATTTTCTTTGTAAAAATCATTTAGCCCCACGGTTTGAGTCCAGACACCCCCGAGGGTATGTCTGAATCCCTCAAACCAGGGCTCTAATACCAACTTGTAACATCCCAAATTTCGAGGCCAAAATTTTCACTTTTAATTAAGTAAATCGCATCAAAGTTTACTAAAACATTTCCATGTGTCATATCATTCATAAAAGAAACATAACAATGTGTCTGATAACCATATTGTCAAAAGTAAAATAAATCAGAGTATATTCCTAGGAAACTCCATGCGGAACACATGTGTGTGTGATGCGCTGCTACACCGCCAGCTCCTTCCCCTTAGACGAAGAGTTACCTGAAACCAAAATTGAAACTGTAAGCATGAAGCTTAGTGAGTTCCCCCATCATACCCATAGCACATAATCATCGGTATCTTTCAACCGGTAACCGGGAGCTACCCGCCCCTTCGATATCTTTCAACCGGTAACCGGGAGCTACCCTCCTCTTCGGTATCTTTCACGTGGTAACTGGGAACTATCCTCCCCTTCGGTATCTTTCAACTGGTAATCAGGAGCTACTTTCCCCTTTGGTATCTTTCAACCGGTATCCAGGAACTAACCTCCCCTTCGGTATCTTTCAACCGGTATCTAGGGACTATTTCACCCCTATCCCTATCACATATTACACGTCATAAACATATTGGTTTCATAATAACATACATAAGCATACCGAGTCACATAATGACATATCATAATCATAATACTATGCATGTGTGGGTTTCGTCCACCCCTTCGGTATCTTTCAACCAGTAATCATCTTCGGTATCTTTCAACCGGTAACCAGGGGCTAGTGCGCCCTACTACTACTAGCACATACTCAGCACATATATAGCAACAAGAAAATTATCACAAAGATATCCATCTCAACCATAATCACCTACTGGTGGGCCGACATTGGTGCCTTAGACCCACCCCTAATGGAAGGTAACTCACCTCGTAAGTCTGACTGCTGAAAAACTGATCGGCATATGTCTGACTGTTGCTCCGGTGATCCTCCGACTATAATTCCCATAAAACACTTAGTCAGACACTGATAACCGCTCTTAGGGTGAAATGACTATTTTACCCCTAACCAAGTCAAAGTCAAAGTCAACTTCCAGTTGACCTGACTCGCCGAGTTGGGCCTCCAACTCGTCGAGTCCCTACCCTTCATCTGTCTTTCTTCACGCTTCTACTCATCGAGTTTAGCAACGACTCAACGAGTTCTCCTTCTAAAACAACCTCGAATGAACCTTCATCTGACTCGCCGAGTTGTATGAACAACTCGTCGAGTTTATCCTCATCCTACAAACAAGTCATGTCCTTGACTCGCCGAGTTGTATGAATAACTCGTCGAGTTCATCTTCAAAAGTTGGGAGATTGCCTTGGACTCGTTGAGTCTACTCATGAACTCGCCGAGTCCTATGATTTCCAGGTCTATGGCTAAGTCCAATGTGTTTGGTCACTCCCCCGGACCCCTCTAAGACCATTCTAACACTCACTGGGTTCCTTTGAACCCTAACAGAAAAGGGGAGTCAAGCCTCGGACTCGCCGAGTCCTAAGAACAACTCGCCGATTTGAGGTTGTCCAAGTTCTATTTCTCGATTCCGGGTGTGCAACACTTAACCAAAAGATAGATCTAAGCTTCTAAGATCGCTTGTAACTCCCAGTTCCTGGTACATGCTTATTTTGATTAAAAGTTCTTTTTGGAAGAGCTACTCAGCGAGTTGTAGCCCTAACTCGCCGAGTAGATGTCGAGATGGGTGCGGGCTTTAAGTGATCTACTCGGCGAGTCCACGCCTGGACTCGACGAGTAGGCCAATCAGGAGGAGACCCAAATCCTTATGGTTTGCACCCTATTTAAATGTCCTTATAGCCGCATCTCAGCCTCTAGCATCCTCAGAGCGTTCCTTATCGAAACCCTAGCCTCCATTTGTAAGTTTGAGTGATTTGTTGCCTTGTGAAGGATTTTTGGGGCACTTTGGAGCAAGTGGAAGAAGAGAGAGATTGAAGAGTTCAAGGAAGGGGACTTAGATCCAGAGCAAGCTCATTTGTAGTCATCCATTCTGGTAATAAAGTTTCCATCTTGGTTATTGATTTATTAGATCTTGTTTGTCCCTAAATTGTTGCTTTTAAGCCCTAAAACTCCAAATCCGCGAAGAGAAACCTTATGGTTGGGTTATACTTCGGATCTAGACCTTATGGATGTGATAGAAGCATAAAGTTGTTGTGGTTGAAGTGATTAAGGACCCCATTGAGTGCATGACCCCTTAAAGGACTTGGAATTGCACTTTTGAGCTTATAGGGCCATGCATGCACGTAAAGGTTGCAACTTTATGTGTTAAGCATGCCCTAGGATCATGGATCTGTGGTTTTGAACCGTTTCATGTCTCTGTTTCGGCTTATATGGAAATTGGGTCTAAGGACTCGGCGAGTCCCAAGGTGGAACTCGACGAGTTCTATGAAGATGGCCTTAGACTCGACGAGTTGGAAGAACAACTCGGCAATTCCTATGAAGATTGCCTGGTACTCGACAAGTTGTTCATACAACTCGGCGAGTAGGATGAAGGACTATTGGACTTTTGTTTAGAAGGAAGACTCATCGAGTCAACGCTCAACTCGACGAGTAGAGACGGGTTTATGGTCAGACAAAGGCGTAGGGACTCAGCGAGTTGGCAAGCCAACTCGGCGAGTCGGGTCAACTGACAGTTGACTTTGACCTTGACTTTTGGTATGGTTAGGGGGTTAATGGTCATTTTACCCTAAGGTCGGTTAGTAGTATTCGACTAAGTGTTTTGTGGGAATTGTAGCCGGAGGATATCCGGGACAGCAGCAGCAGCAGGAGACAGTCAGTTCCCACGCAGACCAGTAGCTATCTTTCGAGGTGAGTTTCTTTCTAGTAGGAACGGGTCTAAGGCATTAGGGTCGGACCGTATAAGCGATATGATAGTATCAGAGTGTGGGCAGAGCCCGTATCTCTTAGTTGAGTCTGATAATGCTATATGCTGGCTTGGTAGAATTGTTTATACTCGTTGTCTGTGTGATACTTGTATGTTATGGTATAGATAGCGGAGTGTGGGCGAGGCCCATATCTCCTAGATAGCGGAGTGTGGGCGAGGCCCGTATCTCCTAGGTAGCGGAGTGTGGGCGAGGCCTGTATCTCCTTGAGTATGGGCGAGGCCCGTATCTCCTAACTGTTAATTATATGATTGCATGGTATGGGATATTATAGGGGAACTCATTAATCTTTGTGCTTACAGTTTTCGGTTTTGGTTTCAGGTACCTCTTCTTCGAAGGGAGAGGAGCTGGCGCGGTAGCAGCACATCACACACATGCCTCGTATTCCCCACTATGAGATCTTCCTGGGGATTTGTACTCTGATATTATTATTATGTTTTATAAAACATTTTCTAGACATGAGACATCTTTTATGAAATGATATGATCGGTGAACATTTTATTTCTAATGCTTTGCTAAGTATATGTTTTCAAAAATGAAATTTTTGGCCCGTATTTTTGGGATGTTCCAAGTTGGTATCAGAGCCCTAGTTTGAGAGATTCAGACACACCTTCGGGGGTGTCTGAACTCAAATCAAGGGATTAAAAGATTTTGAAAAAGAAAATGTTTTCTAAAAGGTAAAGTAAAGAGTTTTAAGAAGGAACGAAGTGTGTGATGTGCGCGACCGACCGAGCTCAAGTAAGTATTCCCCAAAGTACCCATACAAGCTTATGTTATGTTTATCAGTTTCAGTAGAACAGCATGCTAGAATAGGACTAAGGATCTAGGATTGATGCCTTATGTGCCTGCTTTATGTGCCTCAGTGTATGAAAAATTGCATGCTAGGATTAAGTAGACAGCAGTAAGATAGCCTGTTAGGGTTATGCCTGATAGTACGAGTTTAGCACTGTATGGTAGTTCAGTTTTTCTCTATGAGGGAAGAGTTGCTAGAGATTGTACCCTTTGTTCGAATGCTGCTTGCTTTGTGCTTTGTGGTACTCTGAGTCATGGGAGTTAGCTATTAGGTGAATACGTCACGTCACCTGTGATCGGGGTTGAATAATCTTAGAGTGTTGGATTTGGCCCTATTGTGCAGCTCTTGTCTGAGTCTAACCGTGGTGGGGACGAGTCTTTTACTCGAAGGATTATCTGAGCCTCATCGCATGTGATGGTATTCAGGTAATGGCTAATTGGTATTACAAGGAGGCCTTCAACAGCTAAGGACCGGGAAGGGTGGAGTTGGAGATTTCCCTAGGGCAAGTCTAGGATGGGTATAGCAGTGATCAGCAGTAGTGAACGGGATCTGGAGGAGTCGAGGTAGTCCTTGAAGAAGGTATGGATAGATGTGGAAGGTAGTATGGGCCCGTACTACTGAAAGCAGAGGATCCGTACCCGAACCAAGGAAGGCCAAGATAAGACCAGGGAACTTGTATTAGATGTGATCCCTCAAGAAGTATCAATATCACTAACGAATGTTATTTATGTATTGCAGAATGGTGGTACTACGATCGAGGCCGATAGATGGCGGTTCAGGAGAGGGGTCAGGTTCAGGATCAGGTTCCGATCCAGTAGATGAGGGACTATGTGAGTTCATCGCGTCAGAGATCACCAGGGGTATCCTTGAATCGACCCCCATTATCTTCAGGTCGATCAAGGAAGGGATAATTGAGTTGATGGAGGATCGCCTCCGGGCATTCAGGAACGATATGTCATCTGGCCAGTCGGGATCTCGCACATTGTCCTTCAAGGACTTCAGGGGCAGTGGTGCGCCGGATTTTCACGGGGCGAAGGACCCCATAGCTTCCAGACGATGGATTGTAGACATTGAGTCTGCACAGTTGACTAGCTTCTGCCCTGAGGGGTCAAAGGTGAGATTTGCAGCAGGATGTTTGAGAGATCGGGCTCGGGACTGGTGGGAGTCCGTTGGTGACTCGTTGGGAGCCTCGGCTGTCGAGGCTATGACCTGGTCATACTTTGTAACCAGGTTCACGGCAAAGTTTGCGCCGGCTGTCGAACTTCAGCAACTGGTCAGGGAGTTTTTGGACATGAGGCAGATGACGGAGACTATGGCGGAGATCACCGCCAAGTTTCGGGAGAGGGCATTGTTGGTGCCCTAGTACGCGGGTGATGAAGATATGAGGAGGACCCGCTACCATGACATGCTCCGAGCTGATATTCAGGAGCATGTCAGTTTTTCAGCTTGCCCCACCCTGGACTCTATGATTGCCAGGGCAAGGGAGAGGGAGATAGATCTGGAGCACATCCGGAAGAGGAAGGCAGAGGAGGGACAGACAGGAGGGGCTTCGGGGAAGAAGCCTAAGGGATCAGATGGTACGCCGAAAGGCCAAAGGGGACCAGGCCGCTGCAGGAAATGTGGCAGGTCACACGAGGGAGCATGTAGATTGGGATCGTCGGGCTGCTACAAGTGCGACAAGGCGGGACACTTTAGCAGAGATTGTACCGCCCCTGCACCTGTGATTCAGACATCGGAGTTACCGTGTTTCCACTACAACCAGAGGGGCCACAAGAAGGCCAATTGCCCCCAGTTGACAGCATCAGCGCCGGTTAAGGCGCCGACTCCAGCTACCCTGCGGATTACAGATGGCCGGTAGGGCAAGGCAGAGGCTCCAGTGGTGAGGAGCCGGGTGTTTCAGCTGACGGCAGAGGAGGCACGCAATGCACCCGATGTGGTGACGGGATCGTTCCATGTGAATGGTGTTCCTGTTCAGGTGTTGTTTGATTCGGGTGCCACCCGATCATTTGTTTCCCTTGCGCTTAGCAACAGGTTTACTGAGTCTTCGGGCATGTTGGATTGCCCTTTAGAGGTAGAGATTGCCAATGATCGATCGGTGCGAGCGTCAGCAGTATTCAGGGTTGTGTCCTAAGGTTATTCGAGGAGCGCTATTTGGTGGACTTGGTTCCCATTCCGTTGCGTGGGAACAAAGTGATTATAGGCATGGATTGGTTGAGCCCTAATGGGGCGGTGATACACTGCGCACAACAACTAGTGTGAATCAGGACCCCAAGTGGGGGAGAGTTGGTGATCCATGGCGAGAGGCCACACCATGGACCCACTGTATGTTCAGCAACGAGAGCTAGGCGTTATCTTCAGCAGGGTTGTGCGGCATATGTCACGTACGTTATGGATACCTGGGAGACGGGTAAGATGTTGGTGAGCGAGGTTCCAGTGGTGCGAGACTACACTGATGTGTTCCCGGAGGAGCTTCCTGGAATACCTCCGGAGCGTCAGGTGGAGTTCACGATCGACCTAGTTCCTGGTGCGGCTCCGATAGCCAAGGCACCCTATCGGTTGGCTCCTCCCGAGATGCAGGAGTTGTCTACGCAGCTGCAGGAGCTGCTAGACAAGGGGTTTATTCGACCGAGCAGTTCACCCTGAGGAGCCCCGATCCTATTTGTGAAAAAGAAGGATGGGTCGCATCGGATGTGTATAGATTACCGGGATCTGAACAAGGTAACGGTGAAGAACCGTTACCCACTCCCGAGGATTGACGACCTTTTTGATCAGTTGCAGGGAGCATCTTGGTTCTCAAAGATCGATTTGCATTCAGGTTATCATCAGATGAGGGTCAGAGAGGAGGATGTGTAGAAGACTGCGTTTCAGACGCGTTATGGCCATTATGAGTTCATGGTGATGTCGTTCGGGCTCACCAATGCTCCTGCCGTGTTCATGGACCTCATGAACCGCGTGTGCTGACCGATGCTGGACCGGTCTGTGATAGTTTTCATTGATGACATCTTGGTTTATTCCAAGACGCAAGAGGAGCACGAGGAGCACCCGAGGGAGGTTCTGGAGACCCTGAGGAGGGAGAGCTTGTATGCTAAGTTCTCCAAGTACGAGATCTGGTTGCGCGAGGTGCAATTCCTTAGGCACCTTGTCAACCAGAATGGCATACTGGTCGACCCGGCCAAGATCGAGGCTGTGATAAGATGGGAGGTTCCGAAGTCTCCATCCAAGATTTGAAGTTTCCTAGGATTAGTAGGTTACTATAGGAGATTCATCCAGGATTTCTCCAAGATAACTGTACCCCTGACATGGTTGACTAAGAAAGCCGTGGTCTTTCGGTGGGGGCCTGAGCAGCAGGCAGCGTTCGAGACTGTCAGACAGAGATTGTGTGAGGCGCCAATCTTAGCCCTGCCCGAGGGCATAGAAGATTTTGTGTTATACTGTGACGCGTCCATTTCGGGGTTGGGCGCGGTACTGATGTAGAGGGGACATGTCATTTCTTACGCCTCGAGGCAGCTGAAGCCTCACGAGGCGAACTACCCGACACATGATTTGGAGCTCGGGGCGGTGGTCTTCGCCCTCAAGATTTGGCGGCATTACCTCTACGGAGTTCGATGTACCATTTAGACGGACCACAAGAGTTTGAGGTACCTCATGGATCAGCCGAATCTGAACATGAGGCAGCGTCGGTGGTTGAACGTGGTGAATGATTATGATTGTGAGATCCTTTATCACCCGGGGAAGGCCAATGTGGTGGCCGATGCGCTTAGCCGTAAGGCGGCACCGATCAGGGATGTATGCATGAGGATGACGGTAGTGACTCCACTGTTGGAGTAGATTCGGGAAGCTCAGCGGGAGGCTATGAAGGAGGAGCATCGGAAAAGTGAGCGGATAGTGGGTTAAGTCACCTGCTTCGATTATGATAGACGAGGATTATTGACACTACACAGTAGGGTGTGGGTGTCGTATCACGGAGGCGTGCGTCAGATCTTGATGGAAGAGGCGCACCTATCCCGATTTTCTATTCATCCAGGGGCAACGAAGATGTACAGGGATCTTCATCTAGACTATTGGTGGCCCTGCATGAAGCGGGATGTAGCTTGGTATGTTGAGCTGTGCTTGACCTGTAGGAAGGTCAGGGCCGAACATCAGAGACCGCACGGAAAGATGCAGCCGCTGGACATCCCGTTGTGGAAATGGGAAGATATTACAATGGATTTTATCACAAAGCTTCCTAGGACCGCGCGGGGAGTAGATTCGATTTGGGTCATCGTGGATCGATTGACCAAGAGTGCCCATTTTATTATGATCCAGGAGTGTATCTCGGCCGAAACGTTGGCCGATATCTATATCAGGGAGATAGTGATGCGGCACGGGGTGCTGGTGTCCATAGTATCAGACATAGATGTGTGATTCACTTCCAGGTTTTGGAAGAAGTTTCATGATGAGTTGGGCACTCGTCTACATTTTAGCACCGCCTTTCATCCGCAGACTGACGGTCAGAGCGAGCGCTCCATCCAGACTCTGGAGGATATGTTGCGAGCGTGCGTGCTAGACTTCGGTGGTAGTTGGGATACCTATCTTCCCTTGGCTGAGTTTTCGTAAAACAACAGCTACCATGCGAGTATTGACCGCCCTCCTTTCGAGATGCTCTACGGGAGAAAGTGTAGGACCCCGATTTGTTGGGGAAAGGTCGGTCAGTGCGTCATCGGGAGCACCGAAGTGGTGCTCAAGACAACGGAGTTGATCCAGCAGGTTCATAGCAGGCTGTAGACTACGCAGAGTCGGCAGAAGAGTTACGCAGACAGAAGACGTTCAGACTTGGAGTTTCAGGTGGGTGACATGGTCCTCCTGAAGGTATCACCCTGGAAGGGTGTCATCAGGTTCCGGAAGAGGGGCAAGTTGGGCCCCAGGTTCATTGGTCCTTTTAGGGTTCTGGCCCGGGTGGGTCGGGCCGCCTATAGGTTGGATCTTCCAGCAAAACTTAGCCAGATCCACAACACTTTTCATGTTTCTCAGTTGAGAAAGTGTTTGGTGGACGAGTCAGCAGTTGTACCCTTGGAGGACATTCAAGTTGATAGCAACCTGAATTATATCGAGAGACCAGTTGCAATCTTAGATCGAAAGACGAAGACCTTGAGGAACAAGGTGGTTCAGTTGGTGAAGGTGCAGTGACAACACCGGAGGGGTTCAGAGTGGACATGGGAGGCGGAGGAGGAGATGAGGGAGCACTACCCATTGTTGTTTCTGGAGTCAGCAGACTTTGAGGACGAAGTTTAAGTTAAGTGGGGGAGATTTGTAATGCCTAGTTCCTGGTACGTGCTTATTTTGATTAAAAGTTCTTTTTGGAAGAGCTACTCGACGAGTTGTAGCCCTAACTCGTCGAGTAGATGTCGAGATGGGTGCAGGCTTTAAGTGATCTACTCGGCAAGTCCACGCCTGGACTCGGCGAGTAGGCCAATCAGGAGGAGACCCAAATCCTTAGGGTTTGCACCCTATTTAAATGTCCTCATAGCCGCATCTCAGCCTCTATCATCCTCAGAGAGTTCCTTATCGAAACCCTAGCCTCCATTTGTAAGTTTGAGTGATTTGTTTCCTTGTGAAGGATTTTTGGGGCACTTTGGAGCAAGTGGAAGAAGAGAGAGATTGAAGAGGTCAAGGAAGGGGACTTAGATCCAGAGCAAGCTCATTTGTAGTCATCCATTCTGGTAATAAAGTTTCCATCTTGGTTATTGATTTATTAGATCTTGTTTGTCCCTAAATTGTTGCTTTTAAGCCCTAAAACCCCAAATCCGTGAAGAGAAACCTTATGGTTGGGTTATACTTCGGATCTAGACCTTATGGACGTGATAGAAGCATAAAGTTGTTGTGGTTGAAGTGATTAAGGACCCCATTGAGTGCAGGACCCCTTAAAGGACTTGGAATTGCACTTTTGAGCTTATAGGGCCATGCATGCACGTAAAGGTTGCAACTTTATGTGTTAAGCATGCCCTAGGATCATAGATATGTGGTTTTGAAGCGTTGCATGTCTCTGTTTTGGCTTATATGGAAATTGGGTCTAAGGACTCGGCGAGTTCTATGAAGATGGCCTTAGACTCAGCGAGTTGGAAGAACAACTCAGCGATTCCTATGAAGATTGCCTGGTGCTCGACGAGTTGTTCATACAACTCGGCGAGTAGGATGAAGGACTATTGGACTTTGGTTTAGGAGGAAGACTCGTCGAGTCAACGCTCAACTCGACGAGTAGAGACGGGTTTATGGTCAGACAAAGGCGTAGGGACTCAGCGAGTTGGCAAGCCAACTGACAGTTGACTTTGACCTTGACTTTTGGTATGGTTAGGGGGTAAATGGTCATTTTACCCTAAGGTCAGTTAGTAGTATTCGACTAAGTGTTTTGTGGGAATTGTAGCCGGAGGATATCCGGGACAACAGCAGCAGCAGGAGACAGTCAGTTCCCACGCAGACCAGTAGCTACCTTTCGAGGTGAGTTTCCTTCCAGTAGGAACGGGTCTAAGGCATTAGGGCCAGCCCATATAAGCGATATGATAGTATAGGAGTGTGGGCAGAGCCCGTATCTCTTAGTTGAGTCTGATAATGCTATATGCTGGCTTGGTAGAATTGTTTATACTCGTTGTCTGTGTGATACTTGTATGTTATGGTATAGATAGCAGAGTGTGGGCGAGGCCTGTATCTCCTAGATAGCGGAGTGTGGGCGAGGCCCGTATCTCCTAGATAGCGGAGTGTGGGCGAGGCCCGTATCTCCTAGGTAGCGGAGTGTAGGCGAGGCCCGTATATCCTTTAGTGTGGGCAAGGCCCGTATCTCCTAACTGTTAATTATATGATTGCATGGTATGGGGTATTATGGGGGAACTCACTAAGCTTTGTGCTTACATATTTCGGTTTTGGTTTCAAGTACCTCTTCTTCGAAGGGGAAGGAGCTGCCGTGGTAGCAGTACATCACACACATTCCTCGTATTCCGCACTATGAGATCTTCCTGGGGATTTGTACTCTGATATTATTATTATGTTTTATAAAACATTTTCCGGACATGAGACATCTTTTATGAAACGATATGATCGGTGAACATTTTATTTCTAATGCTTTGCTAAGTATATGTTTTCAAAATTGAAAATTTTGGCCCGTATTTTTGGGATGTTACATCGATCTAGCACGTTAAGTTACAAACTTTATGTGCATGCATGGGAGAATAAGTTCAAATGGCCCTAATAGAGACTCTTAAGATGCATGGGTTTCTCTTTGTCCACAAAGCCAGTCTTTTTCTGCCTTGTAGTCCCTTAAGGACCTTGGATCTGAAGTCTTAACCCCCAACCATGCTTGCATTCAAGGTTGGTTACTAAGAATGGCTCCTAAAAGCCCTAAATCACCCCAAAAAAGGGATCTAAAACATGAATGAGCAAGGTATCGACTTTATACCTCCAAATGATTGAAGATGATGCACAAACTCGAACTCCTCTAGTCTCATCTTGGTTCCTCAAGCCTTTTCCTTCCTTCTTATGATCACAAACCACCAAAATCCACCAAGAATGCCTTAGACCTCACAAAACGATTAGGGTTTCTGAATGGAGTGTTCATGGAGCGTAAAGGGACGATGGAGGCCGTATAAGGAGGTTTAAATAGGGTGTAATACCCTTAGATTTGGGTTTTGTCCAGACAGGGCCTACTTGTCGAGTCATGCCGCCGACTCGACGAGTCCACCACTTAACCCCTGGGTCCAAGTCGCTACTACTCGACAAGTTGGGCCATAAACTCGCCGAGTCTCAGTCCAAATTGTGAAAATTACTTGAATGAAATACATATTAGGAACCAGGTGCTACATGCTCAAAACCCAATAGTGGTATCAGAGCCTAGGTCGTTTTTCTATTGAATAGATGCACAAGTGAACTGCCAAAGGATCAAAAAGTCGAAATCTTTGTTGTCCGGCAGGTCTACTCGACGAGTCCATGTATGGACTCGACGAGTTGCATGACGTCGACAAGTTCCATAGTGGACTCGACGAGTTCAGGGTTCTAATGCCGGGATTTTTGTTTTTTTTGACCAGTGTTTTATTAGGATAATTACCAAAACTCATTTTTCTTGCCTAAAATCGATTTTTATGTTTGGTATTAGATATCCTTATCAAAATTGGTGGATTTTGTCAAATATGGATAATATAGAATTATTTTGATTCAAGTATTTATGTAACGTCCCAAAAATACGGCCCAAAAATTTTTTGTTTTATAATATTAGAATTGTGATACTGAAAACCATACTGATAGACATATGTCAGAAATCTCAAAACATAATAAAGTGTATCATATCAAACTGTATCACACATGTGAAAATGTCCAATCAAACTCCCAGGAAAAGAAACTGCCGAAGCTGTGGTGTGTGCGATGCTATCAATCCGAGCTCTTCCCTTTTCTTGTGGAAGTACCTGAAACCAAAATTGAAACTGTAAGCACGAAGCTTAGTGAGCTCTCCCAAACTACCACATACCATACAATACATATAAATCACATACTGGGCCTTGCCCACTACATCAGACCGAGGTCCGGAAGCTGCATCGGACCGAAGTCCGGAACTAACTGCATCGGACCGAAGTCTGGGAACAACTGAGCATAGCATAGCATAAACACATATCACTAGCATATAAACATACCAACCAGCATAAACACATATACTAAATACTGCATCAGGCCGTAGCCTGGAACACATAACACATAAATCCTGTTTGAGCCACGAAGGCATCAAACACACTAACTGCTACATCATACTGAAGCCCGGAAACTACTGCTAACTAGTCGGGTCAGCATTGTGGCCGTAGACCCGTTCCTACTGGAAGGAAACTCACCTCGTGCACTGGCTGCTAAGTGAACTGCTTTGGAAACTGTCTGCTACTGCTCCGGTACTTCCCCGGCTACAATTTCCATAAATACACTCAATTAATTACTGATAACTGTACTGAGGGTAAAATGACTATTTTACCCCTGGTCAAAGTCAACTTCCGGTTGACCGGACTCGCCAAGTCAGGGCGCAGACTCGCTGAGTCCTTCCTTTCCTGACTCTAATTTTTACTCACCGAGTCCCTCTTTCACTCTCTGACTCACTCCGAACTCTCGACTCAAAGAAAGACGGGGACTCACGACTCGACTCACCAAGTCCAAAGAACGACTCGCCGAGTCTGAAGAACTACTCGCCGAGTTCTATCCTGCAGACTCCATATACTGCTTTTGAATCCGCTCTATGGTTCCCAACTTGTAGATCTGAATTCTTGGACCCATTTGAACACGTAAAGTTGCTAACTTTATGTGTAACTATGAAGGAATGAAGCCATTGATCTTTGACACACTTTATTCGGGAAAACTCATCCAACTCGCCGAGTTGCTCATGCAACTCGTCGAGTTCTAAGGCAAACTTCATCGGACTCGCCAAGTTGTTCTTCCAACTCGCTGAGTCAACGGGTATCTTCATACAACTCGCCGAGTCAGCCTTGGGACTCGCCGAGTTCTTTCAGTCCTTTTTCCATATAGCTCCGATCTGAGCCATGCAACTGATTCCATTCACGGATCTGAACTTCTAGGGCATGCTTTTCACGTAAAGTTGCTAACTTTATGTGCATGCATGCGTTTAAAGGCTTCATATGGCCAAAATAAGCTCTTAATGGGGTTCTAGGCTCAATAGGGACTTCAATCACAACCACAACCAAAACTTTATACTTCTAGCATGCCATGAGTGTCTAGATCTGAAGTATAACCCGGACTTAAGGCCTAATCATGGAGAATTTGGGGTTTTAGAGCTTAGAACCCACAAATTAGGGACAACATAGATCTATATGAACAATAGCCAAGGCATAGAATTTAATACCAGAAAAGATGACCAATAGAGTGTGTATTCCGGATTTACTTCCTCTTCCTTGGACTCTCCAACTTCCACCTTCTTCTTCTTACTCCAAAGATGCCTTCACAAGCAATAAACACACACACTCATTAAGAACGGCTAGGGTTTTGTTAGCAGATGCTCTGGGGTGAAAAGGGACGAGTTTGGGCGCATAAGGGAGTTTAAATAGGTCCAAAACCTTGAAATTAGGGTTTCTTCCAGACAGACAAACTCACCGAGTCCAGCGTATGGACTCACCGAGTAGCCGGCTAAATGCGCGCACTCATCCCGTCTCTACTCGGCGAGTCAGGCAACGGACTTGCCGAGTTCTTCCTCAAAAATGGAAAAACTTATTTAAATACATACCGGGAATGAGGCATTACAACTCTCCCCCACTTGTCTCAGACTTCGTCCTCGAAGTCCACTGCTGTTAAATCTTGGAACAACTCTGGATAGTGCTCCCTCATCTCTTCTTCTGCCTCCCACGTCCACCCAGACCCTTTCCGGTGCTGCCACTGCACCTTCACCAACTGAACCACCTTGTTCCTCAAGGTCTTTGTCTTCCGGTCCAAAATCGCAACCGGTCTCTCAATGTAATTCAGGCTGCTATCAACCTAAATATCCTCCAAGGGTACTACTGCTGTCTCGTCCACCAAGCACTTTCTCAACTGAGAAACGTGGAAAGTGTTGTGGATCTGGCCGAGCTCTGCCGGAAGATCCAACCAATAAGCAACCCGACCCACCCGGGCCAAAACCCTGAAAGGACCGATGAACCTAAGGCCCAGCTTGCCCCTCTTCCGAAACCTGATAACACCCTTCCAGGGTGATACCTTCAGGAGGACCATATCGCCCACCTGAAAATCCAAGTCTGAACGCCTCCTATCGGCGTAACTCTTCTGCCGACTCTACGCAGTCTGCAGCCCGCTACGAACCTGCTGGATCAACTCTGTCGTTTTGAGCACCACTTCGGTGCTCCCAATGACTCGCTGACCGACCTCGCCCCAACAAATCGGGGTCCTACACTTCCTCCCATAGAGCATCTCGAAGGGAGGCCGATCAATACTCGCATGGTAACTGTTGTTATACAAAAATTCTGCTAACGGAAGATACGTATCCCAACTGCCACTGAAGTCTAGAACACATGTCCGCAGCATGTCTTCGAGAGTCTGAATCATCCTCTCGCTCTGCCCGTCCGTTTGAGGATCGAAAGCGGTGTTGAAATGGAGACGAGTACCCATCTCGTCGTGAAACTGCTCCTAGAATCTAAAGGTAAAACGGACATCTCGGTCTAACACCACTAAAACAGGCACTCAATGCCGTGCCACCACCTCTCTCATGTAAATATCGGCTAGCTTTTCGGCCGATATACTCTCCTCGATCGGTATGAAATGAGCACTCGTCGTCAACCGATCCACTATAACCCATATGGAATCCACCCCACGCGTGGTCCTGGGAAGCTTAGTGATGAAATCCATGGTGATATCCTCCCATTTCCACACTGGAATGTCTAGCGGCTGCATCTTTCCATGAGGCCTCTGGTGCTCTGCATTGACCTTCCTGCAGGTCAGGCATCTTTCTACGTACCAGGCGACATCCTGCTTCATGCAGGGCCACCAATAGTCGGGTCGAAGATCTCTATACATCTTCGTTGCCCCTGGATGGATGGAAAACCGAGACTTATGAGCCTCATCCATCAACACTTGTCGTACTCCACCCCAGTACGGCACCCAAACTCTCCCATGAAGGGTTAAAAATCCTCTACTATCATAGTCAAAAGAAGCTACTCGGCCCACGATCCTCTCACACTTCTGCCTCTCCTCCTTGAGGCCCTCCACCTGTGCCTCCTTGATTTGCTCCAATAATGGAGTAATCACCGTCATCCTCAAACAAATATCTCTGATCGGGGCCACTACTGCCTTGTGGCTCAGGGCGTCGGCCACTACGTTGGCCTTCCCAAGGTGATAAAGGATCTCACAGTCATAATCCTTCAACACATCTAGCCATCGTCTCTGCCTCATGTTCAGATTCGGCTGATCCATGAGGTACCTCAAGCTCTTGTGATCCGTGTAAATGGTACACCGGAACCCATAGAGGTAATGTCTCCAAATCTTGAGAGCAAACACCACTACTCCCAACTCCAAATCATGCGTAGGATAGTTAGCCTCGTGGGGCTTCAACTGTCTCGAGGCGTAAGCTATCACACGGCCTCGCTGCATCAGCACTGCTCCCATACTTGTGATCGAGGCGTCACAGTAGACTACGAAATCCTCTACTCCCTCTGGCAGGGTAAGGATCAGTGCCTCGCACAATCTCTGCCTGAGGGTCTCAAATGCTACCTGCTGCTCAGGCCCCCAACGAAACGCCACCGACTTCTTGGTCAGTCCAGTGAGCGGTACTGTTATCTTAGAGAAATCCTGGATGAATCTCCTGTAATAACCTGCCAAGCCTAGGAAGCTCTGAATCTCGAATGGAGACTTCGGGACCTCCCACTGCATTACGGCCTCTATCTTGGCCGGATCTACCAAAATACCCTTCTGGTTGACGAGGTGACCGAGGAACTGCACCTCGCGCAACCAAAACTCGCACTTGGAGAACTTCGCAAAAATCCGCTCCCTCCTCAAAACTTCTAGCACCTCTCTTAGGTGTTCCTCATGTTGCCCCTGAGTCTTGGAATACACCAAGATGTCATCTATGAATACTATCACAGACCGATCTAGCATCGGACTGCATACGCGATTCATGAGATCCATGAACGCGGCTGGAGCGTTGGTGAGCTCGAACGGCATCACCACAAACTCATAATGACCATACCTAGTCCTGAAAGCAGTCTTCTGCATATCCTCGCCTCTGACCCGCATCTGGTGATATCCGGAGCGTAAATCGATCTTGGAGAACCAAGATGCCCCCTGAAGCCGATCAAACAAATCATTTATCCTCGGAAGTGTGTAACGGTTCTTCACCGTTACCTTATTCAGCTCTCGATAATCTATACACATACGGTGCGACCCGTCCTTTTTCTTCAAAAACAAAATCGGTGCACCCCAGGGTGAACTGCTCGGCCTGATAAAACCTTTGTCTAACAGCTCTTGCAGCTGCATAGACAACTCCTGCATCTCTGGGGGTGCCAACCGATACGGTGCCTTCGCTATCGGAGCCGCACCAGGAATTAGGTCGATTCCGAACTCGACCTACCTCTCAGGAGGTATTCCCAGCAAATCCTCTGGAAATACATCCAGGTAGTCTCGCACTGATAGCTTCATTTTATTTACTTCTTTTTATAGTTTTTTTTAGCGCATTCCATTTGCATTTTAGTTAATTTCCATGCATATTTTCCTTTTTGTTATTTTTATGACCATTGTGGGTACTTTCTAGTTTCTTGAGCATTATTGCAGATTTTAAGGAAACTAGAGGAGCAGGAGTGTGCGGGATCTTTTGGATGGCGTTTGGACTTGAAGAGCAATGGGGATATCATGCTTGATAGCTTTGGAGGTGATCCACGGAATAGGCTTGTCGATTGCTTGAAGGCGCAGAAGTGTTGAACTTTAAATTTGAAAGGGCGCGAGAGAATTCTTGAGTGTGCAAGATCGATGTTTAAGAGTTTGCTGCAGTTTTGAGTGATGTGGAAAGACAAATTGGGCTTTAATTGAAGAAATATTGAAGAAAAATTGGCTAGGAGCTGATTGGATTCGAACTGGGCCAATGGATTAGCTGTGGGGGCTTAAGACTTGAAGAAGCCCAAAATACCCGTCAGAGCCCGCGGCTCGCGTAAGATTCCCCGTGGCCTGTGTGGACTTTTGACAAGGGCAATTTCGGGATTTTGCTAAGAGCTCTATATTGGGAAGGTGGGTGTGCCTCTTTAGCCTTATCTTGAAGGTCCGAGTTTGACTTGTTCTCTCTGGAGTTTGGAGTGCTTTTGAAGGCCAAGAACACCTCAAGAACATCTTGATTTCACCTCTTGATTATTGTAAAATGTTTGGTACAATTTTCTCTAACTTTGTTTCTTTGAGTTTAGCCATGCTTGGCTAAACTAATCTTGGTTGACTTTTTGTTGAATCCTTTGAATTTTTGTTGAATATTGAAGAATACATGAACTTGTTCTTAAATCTTTATGGAAATGTTTTGTGTTTTATCATATTATCACTACTAGTATGTTTTCATTCATGAGTTTAAATGTGTTTGTGGTGATTAGTTGGCTAATTTCTTGATTAAGTAAAGGATCCTCAAATTAGCAAGCAACAAATGATTTTTGTGTTGTTTTTGCTTCACACAATCATAAAAACATTTCCTCCAACATGGTGGTGAAAGCATTTGACTCCTCTTGGATTTGGTGACTTTTTGGTTATTAATGCTAGTTGACTTTCAGTAATTACATGCTATTTGGAATTAGTGACTTTGACTAAGGAAATTGTTATGAGCTTCTCTAGCCATTTCAACAATTAAGAAAAGTCTAGGTAATCTCAAGCTCCTTGGATTACTATAGCCAGATTAAGGATTTAAATCAAAGTATTGCACCATTGGATTCTAATGATATGTTCATCAAAAGTCAAAGTGAGGAAACTTTAAGTCAACCATCTTTCCCATATTGATTCTACATCAAACCCTTATTTTCGTTGAAATTGTCTATTTAAATTATAGTTAATTCTAGTTTGTTTCAAGTATTTCAAAACACCAAAACCCCCCATTTTTTTTCTATTGTTATTTTACAAGTATTTTTACAAAGAGATTTTTCATAGAGTTATAAATTGAACCAATCTCTATGGATTCGATCCCTTTACCACTATACACTATTTTAGTGTGTAATATTTAGGGTTATTATTTGTGTTGGCCTCGACAACCACCAAATTTTTGGCGCCGTTGTTGGGGATTGGTTTATTTTTAATCAATTTGTTTCTCTATGCCCAGATCTTAGCGTACAGGTGACTTGATTTACAATCCAGAAATCGAAAAAGAAGCAAGACGTTTGGCGAAGGAAAAGCGAATTGAAGGTGGTCAAACTTCTAATCCTCACGGGGATCCGGAGGTTGAAACCGCTTCATTAAGTGATATAGAACCCAATTCTAGTCCCGACCCTCGCCAAGAAATTCCCGAAACACCACCCCTACAACAAAATCCACCCATTATTGAACCAATTGCAATGGCGGACGGAGGAGAAGTTCCCGAAAGAACTTTGAAGCAAATGATGGAGACCGATGTTACACAAACTCCAACCGGTATCAATTACCCGGTTTTAGAAGGAGGCTCGGAGCTGAAGTCAAGTTTAGTCCATCACCTACCAACTTTTCATGGATTGGAGAATGCAGACCCTCATAAGCATTTGAAGATGTTCCACATTATTTGCACTAGCATGAAGCCACAAGGGTCAACTATAACGCCCGTAGATCAGGGCTACTCAATTTAGAGACAATAAGCGTCAAAAATAACTTTTGATAGAAGATTATTTAGAATGAATAATCTTAACTAAGTTGTAGTATATGTTACAAGGATTCCGTACATATAAAGAACGTCGAAATCTGAGTTATAACGAAGAAGTTATGACCTGTCGAAGTTTCGCGACAAAACCGGCACGACGCAGCGCTACGTAAAAAGTGAATTTATGTTAGAGCGATATTTAGCCTTAACGATCTAAACGAAAGTTGTAGAATACGTTAAACCGTGAGCGTGCATAAAAAGAATGTCTAAATCTGACTTCGTATGAGGAAGGTATGATTTTTCTAAGTTTCGACTTAGTGGTATGCAGCCCGAATAAGCGATTTGAGATCGAGCGGTTTTTAGCCGAAACAATCTAAACAAGAATCGAAGATCTCGTTAATAGTAGTAAAACGATAAAAAGATAGGCGAAAACGAATGTCAGACGAAGAAGTTATGAATTTCTAACGGAGTTTTCCTGTCCCGGCCTACTAAAAATAATATAATAAAAATAAATTCAAAATTAGCCAACGGAGCCTAAATGAAAGTTGTAGATCATAGTCTCACCTACGCGTGGATATAAATAACGTCGAAAACGGAGCTCGTATGCGAAAGTTACGCAATTTTGAAGTTTAGTATGTCGGTGTACGCTAAGCGTAATGGAGTACGCCCAGCGTACCCATATGCATGAACTGAAATGGGCCACGTCGACCTGACCCAAAACACGAGTACCCGGGATCGTAAGCGATGACGTATCTGGCCTGATCCGAAGCGTACGCCCAGTGTACTCCGAAATTATGCCCAGCGTAATCTCAGATCCAGCACCCTATAAATAGAATGCGAGGGCAGCCGATTCCTTTGCTCATTTTCTCTTCTCTCTCTCTCCCGTTTTGCATCATTTTGCGTGCAAGAAATATACCGAAGCCCCGGTATCATTCCCGAGACCCGAAGCGAGTCCCGAAGCCCCGAAGATCCCGAGAAGTGAAATTTCCAAGCCAAAGCTCTGCCCGCGAAGAGCCCGGTTTTTGTGAAGATCTTCCAGATCTACCGAAGAATACTACTTTTACAAGTCATAGTGCTGTCCAAGCATCGTCTAATCAAGTGAGTGTGTAGTTACTTTCTTCTAACACATAAATATGAAGTATTTGCTATGAAATACGTGCTATGTGTTTATATATTATTTGTCTATTTGAGATGGGCATGGAATTGATGTTTTATACAAGTGTTAAATGATTTCAAATGTGTAAGTATTTATATCTACGAAAATGTTGGGTAGAACTTGGGTAGATGGGATAGTTGGTGACTATGGAGTTAGTGCCTATTGTATAAACCTTGGCTACGATGTGACTTCGTGCCTATTTGATGAACCTTGGCGACTATGGAGTTAGCGCACGTTGAGTAAACCTTGGCGACTATGGAGTTAGCGCTTGTTGAGTAAACTTTGGCGACTATGGAGTTAGCGCTTGTTAAGTGAACCTTGGTGACTATGGAGTTAGCGCCTGATAGCTATGGATTTAGTACCTGATAAATAAACTTTGGCAGCAATGGATTCTGTGCCAATTCCTTAGGTAAATCCTTAGGAATAAATGAATGAAGGATAGTTGGTTCTTAGGGTAAAACCTTAAGAAGATAATGGGGATGGGTAATTGGGTTGATTGTTTGCTGATTAAATATAATAATTATATTATTGTGGGTTGAAAACCCTATATGCTCACCAGGCTCCCACGCCTGACCCACTCAGTTTTCTTTGCATTACAGGTAATGGCACAAGAGTATAAGTTGGTGGACTTGACGAGATATTTTGGATTATAGATCAGTAGTTATAAATAACTGTTGTAAGGTTTATTTTATATTGTTTATGCTTTTGGTCTGTATCGAACATGACATCCCAAGGTTTTATTATTTAATGAAAATACATTCTCTTTGAGAAATGTTTGGATAAATGGTTATCATATTTTTGTTTTTGGGAACAAATTCCGCAACAGTTTTCTTTAAACGATTACTCTTATTTTAAAAATAAAGCATAAACAAATCGGTCTTTTATGGCCATGAAATTGGGGATGTCACATCAACCGATGACCAAATCAAGCTAAGGGCATTCCCCTTTTCATTGGCCGATAGAGCAAAAGATTTGTTATTCTATCTTCCACCGGGGTCGATCAACTCATGGACCGACATGGCAAGAGCTTTCCTTGATAAATTATATCCCGCCTCAAGAGTCTCAAGTCTTATAAATGAGATTTGTGGAATCCGCCACGGTCAAAATGAGACTTTCCATGATTATTGGGAGAGGTTCAACAACTTGTGTTATAGTTGCCCACAACACCAAATTCCGGAAGAACTCCTCATTCAACACTTCTATGAGGGATTGTTGCCAATGGAGAGAAGACTAGTTGATGCCTCAAGTGGTGGAGATGTCTTTAGTAAAACCCCACAACAAACAAGACAACTTTTCAACACCATAGCCGCAAATTCACAACATTTTGGCCATCGCCAAGACATGAAGAGAGACACACAACACAAAGTCAATGAAGTGGGAACATCGAATCTTGAGTCTCAAATAAAAGATCTAACATCCGTCGTCCAAAAGCTAGCCATGGGACAAACTCCACAAGTGATGGTTTGTGGATTATGTGCAACAATGGGACATCCTACGGATATGTGTCCCATCCTTCAAGAAGATGCGGAACATGTGAATGCCACGGGAGAGTTCCAAAACTACCACAACAAACCATCTGGTTACCAAAATGCATATAATTCAAGTTGGAAGCCAAATCCCAAAATGAGCTACAACCCAAGACCGTTGCCTCAAAATGCATTGGTTAGACTGTCCTATCCACCACCACAACCTCAATACCAACATCAACAACCACACTATCAACCCAAACCGCACCCTCCACATCATCATCAACAACCTCCTCAATCTCAACCAAGTAGCTCCGGAATGTCTCTTGAAGACATTGTCAAATCTCTAGCCACTAGTACCCAACAATTCCAAAAAGAGACAAGGACTAGTATCTCCAACCTTGAAGCACAAATGGGAGATATAGTTACATCTATAAGCAAGTTGGAATCTCGTGGTAAACTCCCTTCTCAAACCAAAAAGAACCCAAATGTCAATGTGGTGACCTTGAGAAGTGGCAAACAAGCCGGAGAAAGTAGTTCAAAGAAGAAGCCAAGGGAAGAAGAGGAAGAAATAGAGATCATTCCCATTGAAGAACCTATAGTCAAGAACGATGCACAATTCGGAGTTCCAAAGAAGACTACCCCTCTAGTAACACCAATAGCCACTCAACCACCGTTCCCCTCCCGACTTGTAGCTTCAAAGAAGAATATGGAGGAGAAAGAGATTTTGGACACCTTCCGAAAGGTGGAAGTAAACATCCCTCTGCTTGATGCGATCAAGCAAATTCTGAGATATGCAAAGTTCTTGAAAGAACTTTGCACCAACAAGAGGAAGTTGAAGGAAAATGAGAAAATTTTGATGAATGAAAACGCATCCGCGGTTTTACAAAGGAAACTTCCACCCAAATGCAAAGATCCCAGAATGTTCACGGTTCCTTGCAAGATTGGAGATGTCACTTTTAGTAGTGATATGCTTGATCTTGGTGCCTCTATCAATGTCATGCCCTATTCGGTGTATGAATCATTGAATGTTGGACCCTTAAGTGAAACCGGTATCATAATCTCTCTTGCGGATAAATCAAGTGTCTTTCCTAGAGGTGTTTTGGAAGATGTCCTAGTGCAAGTGAACCAATTGGTCTTCTCGGCGGATTTCTATGTGATTGATCTAGATGAGCAAGTGTCCTCCAAATCGGCTCTAATCTTACTTGGGAGACCGTTGTTGAAGACGGCTAGGACGAAGATCGATGTGTATGCGGGAAGTTTGACAATGGAGTTTGATGGTGAAACAATAAGTTTTAATATTTATGATGCCATGAGATATCCTAGTGATGTTTCATCTTTGTACTTTGTTGATGTTGTCGAGCCAATTACTTAAGAATTGTTTGAGTTATCTAACGGTGATATGTTAGAGATGATCTTAAGCAAAGGATTTGGTTGTGGGAAGCTAGCCGAGCAATTAAAACTTTATTCTTTGGATCCGGAAGTTGAGAAGTTGGTAAATAAAATGGAGATGAAGAAATCCACAAGATTAGATGTCAAGCAAATTGAATTGCCCCCAACTCATACAAAATTGCCCCCATCCCTTGTTCAACCACCCGAATTGGAATTGAAGGTCTTACCTCAACACTTGAAGTATGCCTATTTGGGAAAGAATGAAACCCTTTCGGTTATCATTTCAACTCACTTAACCAAATTTGAAGAAGAACAACTTGTCAAGGTGTTGAAGGAGCATAAAGAAGCCATGGGTTGGACGATTGCGGATATCAAGGGATTGAGTCCCTCCACTTGCATGCATAAGATCTTAATGGAGGATGAATGCAAGCCGGGCCGGGACGCACAAAGAAGGTTGAATCCGCCAATGATGGAAGTGGTCAAGAAAGAGATTTTGAAGCTCCTAGATGCAGGGATGATCTATCCAGTCTCGGATAGCAAGTGGGTGAGCCCGGTGCAAGTCATTCCAAAGAAGACGGGAATCACGGGGATCGAAAACAACAAAGGTATGATGGTCCCCGCCCGTGTGCAAAACGGGTGGAGAGTATGTATTGACTACCGCAAACTCAATGAAAGCACACGAAAAGATCATTTTCCATTGCCTTTCATCGACCAAATGTTAGAAAGTTTGGCAGGGAAATCCCATTATTGTTGTCTAGACAGGTATTCCGGTTTTCACCAAATCCCGGTGGCACCGGAAGACCAAGAAAAGACGACATTTACATGTGCATTTGGTACTTTTGCATACCGGAGAATGCCATTTGGATTGTGTAACGCCCCTGCCACTTTCCAACGTCGTATGGTTAGTATCTTTTCGGAATACGTTGAAAACATAATTGAGGTTTTTATGGACGATTTCACGGTATATGGCAACTCCTTTCAAGAGTGTTTGACCAATCTCACCAAAATTTTAAAAAGATGCATTGAAACAAATTTGGTTCTAAATTTTGAAAAATGTCATTTCATGGTGAGTCAAGGTCTCATTTTGGGTCACATTGTGTCTAAAAAAGGAATTGAGATAGATAAGGCCAAAATTGATGTTATCCAAAGCTTACCTTACCCGACTTGTGTTCGGGAAGTTCGTTCTTTTTTGGGCCATGCAGGTTTCTACCGAAGGTTCATCAAGGATTTTTCAAAGATAATAAGACCAATGTGCCAACTCTTGCAAAAGGAGGTTGATTTCGAGTTCAATAAGGCGTGCAAAGAAGCTTTTGACAAGCTCAAAGAGTTGCTTACATCCGCTCCCATCATGCAAGCACCAAATTGGGATCTCCCCTTTGAGATCATGTGTGATGCAAGCAACTATGCGATAGGCGTCGTTTTGGGTCAAAAGAATGGGAGGGCCTCCCACGTGATCTATTATGCATCAAGGACACTAGACAATGTTCAAAGCAACTACTCTACCACGGAGAAGGAGCTATTGGCCATAGTGTTTGCTTTGGAGAAGTTTCGGCAATATCTACTTGGCACCAAAGTCATAGTGTATTCAGATCATGCGGCTCTCAAGTACTTGATGACAAAGAAAGATGCAAAGCCGAGACTCATCCGGTGGATCCTACTGTTACAAGAATTTGACTTGGAAATCCGGGACAAGAGCGTATGCGAGAACCTCGTGGCCGATCATCTAAGCCGGATCACTTCAAATGAAACTCCTCTCCCGCTGTGGGACGAGTTTCCGGATGAGCATCTCTTTTCCCTTACTCAATCTATTCCTTGGTATGCGGATCTCGTTAACTATTTGGTCACAAAAAGGTATCCCGACACATTCACACGTGCTCAAAAAGACAAGCTCAAAAGTGATGCAAAATACTATGTGTGGGATGAGCCTTATTTGTGGAAACATTGTCCCGATCAAATCATTAGGCGATGTGTACCCCAACAAGAGCATCAATCTATTTTGCAATTCTGTCATGAATTTTCTTGTGGGGGACACTTCGGACCTAGCCGAACCTTGAGAAAGGTTCTTGAATGTGGACTATTTTGGCCAACCATGTCACGCGACTGCTACTTGTTTTGCAAAAGTTTTGAACGGTGTCAAATGACGGGAAACATTTCGCAAAAGAACCAAATGCCCCAAAATCCAATCCTTGTTTGTGAAATTTTTGACGTATGGGGGATTGATTTCATGGGCCCATTTCTTGTTTCGTTTGGCAACGTTTACATCTTGCTCGCAGTTGACTATGTTTCTAAGTGGGTTGAGGCCAAAGCCACAAGATCGGATGATGCCAAAACAGTTATCGAGTTTTTAAAATCTAATGTGTTTGTGAGATTTGGTGTGCCTAGGCCTTTGATTAGTGATTGAGGGACGCACTTTTGCAACAAAATGATGGAAGCTTTATTGAAAAAGTACAACGTGACCCATTGTGTCTCTACCGCCTACCACCCTCAAACGAATGGTCAAGCGGAGGTCTCGAATCGTGAAGTGAAGTCTATTTTAGAGAAAACGGTGAATCCGACAAGGAAGGATTGGAGTTTGAGACTAGACGATGCCTTATGGGCCTATCGGACCGCTTATAAGACCCCGATAGGAATGTCGCCCTTCAGATTGGTTTTTGGAAAACCATGTCATCTTCCCGTCGACTTAGAGCACCGCGCATTTTGGGCGGTCAAGCAATGCAATTTCAACATTGACGACGCGGGAAGGCATAGCAAACTTCAACTCCAAGAGCTAGAAGAATTGAGAAACGACTCCTATGAAAACGCAAGGATTTACAAGGAGAAAACGAAGCTCTTCCACGACAAGTCCATCACCTGGAAGCATTTTGAACCGGGGCATAGGGTCCTACTATACCATTCGCGATTGAAGTTATTTCCAGGCAAGCTAAGGTCAAGATGGATTGGACCTTTTGTCGTGATAAGGACCTTTGACCATGGGGCGGTAGAAATTCAAAGCGAAAAGACGGGACAAATTTTCAAAGTCAATGGGCATCGGTTGAAGCCATTCTATGAAGGTTTCAGTGCTAATGCTCTTGAAATCATCCACTTGGATGTCCCGATGTGTTGAAGCAAGCCAAGAAGAACGTCTCGCTAAAGACGTTAAAGAAGGGCATTTTTGGAAAAGCAATGTGCTTTCGCCATTTTTCAAATTCAAATAAATCATTTTGAAAAGCGTTTTTTTTTGGGATTCAAATAAATTTTTGAAAGGTTTCACCAATCGTTCCCCGTTTTACTCCAAATTTTGTCAAAATTTTGATATCGGGCCTTAAGGGGATCGTTTTGGCTTAAAAATCAAGTTTTTTTGAAAAATCTCATTTTTGATGTGCATGCATACCCGCGGCCCGCGTAAGATGCATGAAGGATTACCCGCGGCCCACGTAGGTCAAAAGATCCAATTGTCATTCAGTACCCGCGGCCCGAGCCCAACCCGTGTGTGGGATCAGAGAGCAACATTTCATCTCGAGTAAGTAGACGCAGCCAGCCCGCGGCCCGAGTCCAGCCCGCGTAGGACAAAGCTCAAACTTCATTCAGTACCCACGGCCAGCCCGCAGCCCGCGCCTGACCCGTGTGGATTTTCGAAGCACTTGGAAAAAATTTTCGAGCAAATCAGTTCCCGCGGCCCGAGTGCCACCCGCACAGATGCCTTTCTTATTCGTTGTTGGACAGGTCCATTTTTGGGGACTAGACGCGGCCAGCACGCGGCCCGCGCCCAGCCCGCATGTTGGTCGCTTGACTGTTTCGTTGGAGCTGTTGACTGCCTTAACTTTTGTTGACCATGGGGTTTAATGAGTTGACCAAACATTGACCGGGTTTGACCTTCCTTGACCAAGGATTAAACACCTCCTGCCTTCTTCTTCCTCATTCAAACTCTACAAATTCCTCCATTCTCTCTCTAGAAGCTCAAGAACACTAAACCCACTTCTCACAAAAATCTATTTTCCTGGAGTTCTACCGGTCGGAATCTCGTGAAACCACCGCCATTCTCCTCCATTTTTCATCCTCTACAAACCCCACCCAAATTCCGGTCCCATCTGTGGCCGGAATTCCGGGCACCACCGCCACCCACCACCACCTTCTTTCGCGTTTTCTAGCCAACTCCGGCCACCATTGGAGATTCCAAGCACGGGGTTTTGTTTCTCTCATTAAGGGCTTTCTAACCATACCAATCTTTCCGCAAAAACTCACGAAAAATTTCCGTCTAATTCCGGGTGCTGCCACTCTAGTCGCCGGAAAGTCATCTTGAAGCTTGTTTGTGGGGTTGTTTTAGCGATTAAAGCGTCAAATACGGAGCAAAATTGCAATCTTGGGGTGTTTCTTGACGAAATCTTTTTGGTGGCACTAGTTCATCCCGGGTCTAAGAAATTGGGTAATCTCATTCCTTTAACTTGATAGTTTACATCCCAATTTCCCATTTGTTGTTGGTATTGTGTGCCTTTGTTGTGGCTTAAAAGTTATTATTGGTAAAATTTTGTCCCGATAAAATGTCTAAACGTGCAAAAACGGGGACGGGAGCAACTTCCTCTAAAGGAGGGTCGAAGGGAAAATCCAAGGATCCCCCGTTTCGTTTGTTGAATCGCGAGGACCATAAAACTTATGATTTTCTCGTTTCAAATAAGCGTCAAGTCAAGTCAACGAAATTCCTCCATAGGGAATCTTTTGCTAGTCTTGGGGTGCTCGATGGAGTCCAAGCGTTGTTTAACAACATCGGGTGGGGTCAATTCCTCTATAACCACGCCGCCACCTATGTTGAACCTACCTTGGAATTTCTTGCCACATTCAATCCCGAGGAGGAAGCCCAAACCGTCACCTTCCAAATACTCGGTGAGAGACGATCCCTACCGCATCGGGTCGTAAACGCCCTAATGGGCGCACCGACAACCTATATTACCAACAAGACCCATGGCCAGGAAACTTCAATGAGTATCACTTTTGGCAGCAAATTACCAACTAGCCACAATATTCATCGTCTTCGTCAAAGGCCTCCTCCATAATTCACCCATGTTTGCGCCTAGCGCATCGAGTTCTCACATGTACCATTTTCCCCCGCTCCGAAGTGGGACAAATTTCAAAGGCGGAATTATTTTTTCTTTGGTGCATGACTCGTGAGAACGGTCCGTGGCCAGATTTTGCCTCCTTTTTCTTCACCAAATGTTACAACCTCACAACTATGGACAAAGGAGACATTTTCATTGGGGGATTGATCACCCTCATTGCATCTCGGCCACCGCTTCAACTTCATCTCTCTACTCTTCTATTCGAGAAGGCTTCCAGCCCCTCTAGCCTTGACGGCAACGCACTTCGCCGAATGCAACTCATCCGGGATTCTGTCGTCGGTCTCATGTGGATCCTTGACAACCAACCATACCTCATTCTCCCCCATGAGTATATAGGGGGTTTTGAGCCGACCGATCCCGAGCAATGGATCATTCCATCAGACTACCCTCCTCCTGTAGATGATGAGGATGACCAATTTCAGCCGCAACTACAGGGGGGACACGAATTACCACCATATTTCCCCCTATGTTCTTTGAGCAATTCGCCACAATGTTCTCCATGGTGCAGCGCATCGATACCCAAACGCAAGAGAACACCAAGGTCATCCAAGATGCGGTGACCCGTGTTGATCAGCTGGAGCAGTCCTTCTCGTCCACTTCCCGCCAGGTTCAAGATATGTGGGACTACCATTATCGCCACGGGCATTTTCCGCCGCCCGACCCTCCGATTTAGGTCCTTTCAGCCCTTTCCCTAAGCATTGAGGACAATGCTTGTTCTTAAGCTTGGGGTGGGGAATTTCCCTTATCTTTTACTTTTTCATGCATTTTTAACTAGGTTGCATAACATTTTAGTATTAAGCTAATTTTCATTCATTTTATTTATTTATTTAAAATTCCAAAAAGATTTTATTTTCTTCTTTTTCACCTTTTATATTTTTGCATAACATTTAGCTTAAGGCATTAGCATTCATGCATTTTTGTTGTCTGTTTATTCCCACCTCTCTTGGATGCCATGGAACAGGTTCACAGTTATTGTATCATTATTGGTCCAGGATCTTGTTGCCATCTCACCCATCGAACCGGGACCACTAGCTGTAGTTTGGGATTTCATACTTGGGATCAGATGCTGGTAGCTTAAAAGGGTAAGTGATCATGGCCAGGTAGTTTCATGAAAAATTATGCATACAATACTAACAACTGTAGGATATACTATAGCAATGGATGTTCTTAGCCTTGCGGTCACTACCGCCGAGAGGATCACACTTGATCATGTTTGAACCGTTAGGATGAAGCACTAGTGCTTGTCCCCGAGTAGAATCCATATCCGGTCTCTTTACATCACCATATCTTTTTGCGATTTTCTTAGAATTTTAGAGAGTCTTTTAGTCCACATTTGGACATTTTCATCATCTTTGAAAAACCACAAGTTTGAAAACGAGCCTACGTTACATCTTTATGCTCCACACATGGTCATTTTCACACTTAGGCCATTCGGATTATATCATTACCCTTTCAGTTCCACTTACACACCTTTGGGAACCAAATTTTGAGTCAAAGGGTTTTCTTATTAAAAAAAACGATTGTTAATATGTTACCTTCAAGTATGTTATACAAAGAAGAAGAAGAAGAAGAAGAAGAAGAAGAAGAAGAAACATGCAAAATTTTCAGTTGCAACTATCTTAGATAGGTGGCCGGTTCAATTATTGAACAAATTTTCCAACATCTTGGCCACCCGGCGTTTGATATTCATTTGTATAAGTCTGTTTTATTGTATATAGATTGAGTTGTTTTTTTCGCAAATTGGTGATGTTAGAGAGACTGTCGAGTCGGATACTACGGGAGGTTTGGGCCAACACTAAGTGAACCGATTCCTACAACGGTGCCCGAGCGATTAAACCTAGTTACACATGAGAGAAACCGGAAAACGTGAGAACATAGTGTGCACTTAAAGAAGAGCTCCACTCGAGCCCATCCAGTTGCTTTCTCCCTACTACAGATGTTCTTCATTGTATGCATGTTCCATTAAGACTACGACTGACCATCCCTCCTTATTCACCTAGAGGAGTTGTCCTAGCTGTGGTTTATGGTCCCATTGTCATCGGATGAAAAAGTTGTGAGATAGCAGCGAGATCAATTCTAACCATGTTGACTAACGTCGAACAGGTTCCCTGGTTCTATCCATTCTTTTTATTTCTAGGGTAGTTCGTCCCAAGTTCATTTTAGTCTTGTCTTACTTGAGGACAAGTAAGGTTTAAGCTTGGGGTGATTTGATAGCTTCATTTTATTTACATCTTTTTATAGTTTTTTTAGCGCATTCCATTCGCATTTTAGTTAATTTCCATGCATATTTTCCTTTTTGTTATTTTTATGACCATTGCGGGTACTTTCTAGTTTCTTGAGCATTATTGCAGATTTTAAGGAAACTAGAGGAGCGGGAGTGTGCGGGATCTTTTGGATGGCGTTTGGACTTGAAGAGCAATGGGGATATCATGCTTGATAGCTTTGGAGGTGATCCACGGAGTAGGCTTGTCGATTGCTTGAAGGCGCAGAAGTGTTGAACTTTAAATTTGAAAGGGCGCGAGAGAATTCTTGAGTGTGCAAGATCGATGTTTAAGAGTTTGCGGAAGTTTTGAGTGATGTGGAAAGACAAATTGGGCTTTAATTGAAGAAATATTGAAGAAAAATTGGCTAGGAGCTGATTGGATTCGAACTGGGCCAATGGATTAGCTGTGGGGGCTTAAGACTTGAAGAAGCCCAAAATACCCGTCAAAGCCCGCGGCTCGCGTAAGATTCCCCGTGGCCTGTGTGGATTTTTGACAAGGGCAATTTCGGGATTTTGCTAAGAGCTCTATATTGGGAAGGTGGGTGTGCCTCTTTAGCCTTATCTTGAAGGTCCGAGTTTGACTTGTTCTCTCTGGAGTTTGGAGTGCTTTTGAAGGCCAAGAACACCTCAAGAACATCTTGATTTCACCTCTTGATTATTGTAAAATGTTTGGTACAATTTTCTCTAACTTTGTTTCTTTGAGTTTAGCCATGCTTGGCTAAACTAATCTTGGTTGACTTTTTGTTTAATCCTTTGAATTTTTGTTGAATATTGAAGAATACATGAACTTGTTCTTAAATCTTTATGGAAATGTTTTGTGTTTTATCATATTATCACTACTAGTATGTTTTCATTCATGAGTTTAAATGTGTTTGTGGTGATTAGTTGGCTAATTTCTTGATTAAGTAAAGGATCCTCAAATTAGCAAGCAACAAATGATTTTTGTGTTGTTTTTGCTTCACACAATCATAAAAACATTTCCTCCAACATGGTGGTGAAAGCATTTGACTCCTCTTGGATTTGGTGACTTTTTGGTTCTTAATGCTAGTTGACTTTCACTAATTACATGCTATTTGGAATTAGTGATTTTGACTAAGGAAATTGTTATGAGCTTCTCTAGCCATTTCAACAATTAAGAAAAGTCTAGGTAATCTCAAGCTCCTTGGATTACTATAGCCAAATTAAGGATTTAAATCAAAGTATTGCACCATTGGATTCTAATGATATGTTCATCAAAAGTCAAAGTGAGGAAACTTTAAGTCAACCATCTTTCCCATATTGATTCTACATCAAACCCTTATTTTCGTTGAAATTGTCCATTTAAATTATAGTTAATTCTAGTTTGTTTCAAGTATTTCAAAACAGCAAAACCCCCCATTTTATTTTTGTTGTTATTTTACAAGTATTTTTACAAAGAGATTTTTCATAGAGTTATAAATTGAACCAATCTCTGTGGATTCGATCCCTTTACCACTATACACTATTTTAGTGTGTAATATTTAGGTTTATTATTTGTGTTGGCCTCGACAACCACCACGCACCACCGAAACATCGTGAACTGTCGTCTTGCCCTTCTCCCGGGCATCCAAGACATAGGCTACATAACCGGCGCAACCCTGCTGAAAATAGCGCCTCGCTCCTGCCGCTGAGCACAGAACTGGTCCGTGTTGTGGCCTCTCGCCCTGGATCACTAACTCTCCCCCACTGGGAGTGCGAAACCTCACTAATTGCAGCTCACAATCTATCACCGCCCCATTGGGGCTCAGCTAATCCATGCCTACGATGACCTTATTCCCTCGTAGGGGAATAGGGACCAAATCCACTAGAAACTGCTCGTCGAATAACTGTAGAGAACACCCTCTGTGTACCCTTGCAACCCAAACGGTCCTATCAGCTGTTATCTCGACCTCAAGGGGACAATTTAGCTCCCCTGGAGCTCTGCTAAACCTCTTGCTAAATGCAAGAGAGACGAATGACCGGGTAGCCCCCGAATCAAACAACATTGTAGTTGAAATGCCGTTCACTGAGAACGACCCTATACCAAACATACACCCATAAGAAAATAAACAATAAAAAGGTGCAGAGATAAAAGAGAATCACATACCCATCACCACATCAGGAGTTGCCTTCGCCTCCTCTGCTGTCAGCTGGAAAGCCCTACTTTTTACCACTGGCGTCTCAGCTCGGCCCTGACATCCATCTGTAATCCTCAAAGTAGCAGGGGCAGGTGCTGACACCTTATTTGCGGCCGCTAAACTCGGACACTGGGACTTTTTATGTCCCCTCTGGTTGCACTGAAATCAAATCAGATCTGACGCTGCAATGGCGGTGGCGGTGGCGCATTTAAAGCAGTCGGAACTCCCTGCCTTGCACACCCCGTCGTGCAATCTCCCACACTTACCACATCGACTGTGGCTTTGCTGACTCCTGGATCTATGATCAGAAACCTTGGGCTTTTTGCCCGAACCCCCTGGAACCGAAGCCGCCTCCGGCTTCCTCTTCCTCTCCAACTCAAGGTCAATCTCTCGCTCCCAAGCTCTAGAAATCATGTCATCCATCGTTTTTTACAGCTGGACCGTTTCACAAACTGGCGGATATAACTCCGCAGCATCTCATGATAACGGGCCTTCTTCATTTCCTCATCAGTTGCGTACTGAGAAGTGCCCTTTCCCTGAACTTGGCGGTAATTTCCGCCACTGTCTCTGTGGTCTGGGTCAAATCCTGAAACTCACGAGCTAACTACTGCACCTCAATAACCGGTGCAAACTCGGCTCTGAATCTGGTAGAAAAGTCTGCCCAAGTCATGGCGTCCAAAGCTGTGTCATTCCCGATGGGATGACCAACCTCCTCCCACCAATCCCGTGCCCTGTCCTTCAGAAGACAAGACGCCAATCTGACATTGTCCCCCTCGGGACACCTGCTCGAGCAGAAAGCGTTGGCCACGTCCGCCAACCATCTAGTACTCGCTATGGGGTCTCGCGCCCCATGGTAGTCTGGAGCTCCACATGCCCGGAACTCCCTGAAATTAAGCGTGCGCGACCCCATCATGGCCGCCACCTCAGCACGAAAGGTGCCTAGCTTCTCCTCTATCAACTCTAGTATACCCTCCTTGATCGAACCAAAGATCACTGGAATCTACTCAAGAATGATACGAGTGACTTCTGAAGTGAAGAGCTCTCTGGTCTGCTCATCCAACTGTTCGGCTCCTGAGCCTGATCCCGATCCTTCTCCGACACCTGAACTGCCGCCTGCTGGTCTAGAGCGTAAAACCATCATTCTGAAAACACATTACGATAAATGTCAGAAACACTGATATATCTCAAGGGATCACTACTACTACAAACCCTCCGGTCTCATCTCAGCCTTCCTTGATTCGAGTATAGATACTCTACGTCCAGTAGTATGGGCCCCTACTACCGTCCACATATATCCGTACTTTCCTCAAGGACTGCCTCGACTCCACCCGACCACTACTATTGATGTTGATCTCTACTACACTCATCCTAGGCTTGCCCTAGGGAAATATCTGGCTCAACCCTTATCAGTCCTCAGCTGCTGAAGGCCTCCTTGTGATGCCAATTAGTCATTACATGAATACCATCACATGTGACGAGGCTCAGATAATCCTTCGAGTACAGAACTCGTCCCCGCAACGGTTAGACTCAAACAAGAGCTGCGCAGCAGGGCCAAATCCAACACTCTGAGATTATTCAACCCTGTTCTTATGTGTTGTGACGCATTCACCTAACTGCTAACTCCCATCACTCAGAGTCCCACAAAGCACAAAGCAAGTAGCATTCGGACACGGAAACTACTCAAACAATTCTATCCTCGTAATGAGGAACTGTACTAGCATACAATGCTAAGCTCGTGCTATAAGGCATAACCTAAACAGGCTATCCTACTACTATCTACTTGATGCTAACATGCAATTCTCATAAAGCTGGAATACACAAAGTAGACACATAAGGCATCCTCCTAGATCCTTAGTCCTATACTAGCATACTGTTCTAATGAAACAATTAATCATAATATAAACTTGTATGGGTAATTTGGGAGTACTTACTTGAGCTCGGCTGATCGCATGCACCACACCCCTTTTTCTTTATCAAAACTCTTTTCTTTCTAAGTTCTTATCAAAAATGCTTTTCTTTTGAAAACCCTTTTTCCATTTTCCTTAGTTTGAGTTCAGATGCACCCGAGAGTGTACCCGAATCCCTCAAACCAACGCTCTGATACCAACTTGTAACGTCCCAAAAATACGGCCCAAAAATTTTTTGTTTTATAATATTAGAATTGTGATACTGAAAACCATACTGATAAACATATTTCATAAATCATAAAACATAATAAAGTGTATCATATCAAACTGTATCAAACATGTGAAAATGTCCAATCAAACTCCCAGGAAAAGAAACTGCCGAAGTTGTGGTGTGTGCGATGCTATCAATCCGAGCTCTTCCCTTTTCTTGCGGAAGTACCTGAAACCAAAACTGAAACTGTAAGCACGAAGCTTAGTGAGCTCTCCCAAACTACCACATACCATACAATACATATAAATCACATACTGGGCCTTGCCCACTGCATCAGACCGAGGTCTGGAAGCTACATCAGACCGAAGTCCGGAACTAACTGCATCAGACCGAAGTCTGGGAACAACTGAGCATAGCATAGCATAAACACATATCACTAGCATATAAACATACCAACCAGCATAAACACATATACTGCATACTGCATCAGGCCGTAGCCTGGAACACATAACACATAAATCCTGTTTGAGCCACGAAGGCATCAAACACACTAACTGCTACATCAGACTGAAGCCGGAAACTACTGCTAACTAGTCGGGTCGGCATTGTGGCCGTAGACCCGTTCCTACTGGAAGGAAACTCACCTCGTGCACTGGCTGCTAAGTGAACTGCTCTGGAAACTGTCTGCTACTGCTCCGGTACTTCCCCGGCTACAATTTCCATAAATACACTCAATTAATTACTGATAACTGTACTGAGGGTAAAATGACTATTTTACCCCTGGTCAAAGTCAACTTCCGGTTGACCGGACTCGCCAAGTCAGGGCGCAGACTCGCTGAGTCCTTCCTTTACTGACTCTAATTTTTACTCACCGAGTCCCTCTTTCACTCTCTGACTCACTCCGAACTCTCGACTCAAAGAAAGATGGGGACTCGCGACTTGACTCACCAAGTCCAAAGAACTACTCGCCGAGTCTGAAGAACTACTCGCCGAGTTCTATCGTGCAGACTCCATATACTGCTTTTGAATCCGCTCTATGGTTCCCAACTTGTAGATCTGAATTCTTGGACCCATTTGAACACGTAAAGTTGCTAACTTTACGTGTAACTACGAAGGAATGAAGCCATTGATCTTTGACACACTTTATTCGGGAAAACTCATCCAACTCGTCGAGTTCTAAGGCAAACTTCATTGGACTCGCCGTGTTGTTCTTCCAACTCGCTGAGTCAACGGCTATCTTCATACAACTCGCCGAGTCAGCTTTGGGACTCGCCGAGTTCTTTCAGTCCTTTTTCCATATAGCTCCGATCTGAGCCATGCAACTGATTCCAATCACGGATCTGAACTTCTAGGGTATGCTTTTCACGTAAAGTTGCTAACTTTACGTGCATGCATGCCTTTAAAGGCTTCATATGGCCAAAATAAGCTCTTAATGGGGTTCTAGGCTCAATAGGGACTTCAATCACAACCACAACCAAAACTTTATACTTCTAGCATGCCATGAGTGTCCAGATCTGAAGTATAACCCGGCCTTAAGGCCTAATCATGGAGAATTTGGGGTTTTAGAGCTTAGAACCCACAAATTAGGGACAACATAGATCTATATGAACAATAGCTAAGGCATAGAATTTAATACCAGAAAAGATGACCAATAGAGTGTGTATTCCGGATTTACTTCCTCTTCCTTGGATTCTCCAACTTCCACCTTCTCCTTCTTACTCCAAAGATGCCTTCACAAGCAATAAACACACACACACACTCACTAAGAACGGCTAGGGTTTTGTTAGCAGATGCTCTGGGGTGAAAAGGGATGAGTTTGGGCACATAAGGGAGTTTAAATAGGTCCAAAACCCTGAAATTAGGGTTTCTTCCAGACAGGCAAACTCGCCGAGTCCAACGTATGGACTCACCGAGTAGCCGGCAAAATGCGCGCACTCATCCCGTCTCTACTCGGCGATTCGGGCAACGGACTCGCCGAGTTCTTCCTCAAAAATGGAAAGACTTATTTAAATACATACCGGGAATGAGGCGTTACAATTTAACCTAGTAATTTTGAAAAAAAAATGTTTTAAATTACACCTTTTAGGTTTTATAGTTTAAATTTGAAAATATAAGTTTTAGTTTTGAAATTTAAATAGTTAAACCCTAATATTTTGAAAATGTTTCAACATTTATCCTCAAGTTTTGGAATTTAAAATTTAATTGAAAGGTATTAATTTTGAAATATTAAATTTTACAACCCTAATATTTTGAAAAGTTCAAATTACACCCTTATGGATTTTATTAAATTAATTAAGTGTTTAATTAAAAGAGAGAATTAATAAATTCATAATAATATGGTTTAAGTTTAATCAAATTAAAAGTATAATTTATTAATAGATTAAACCACTTAGTATTTTAAATGTATAAAATACACCAGTATACTATATAAAATTAAAAGTTTAATATTTTATATGTATAAGTGAAAGGTTAGTCTTACCGTTAGTAAACCTCATTCATGAAGCTGGTAACTAAGGAGTGTTTAAGGAAGCGACCTGTAAAATGACTGCTGAGAACCCAAAAAAGTTCAGAACCGAAGAACAACTTTTTTTTAAAAATATTTACATTAAGAGCATTTTGGAGAAATCCAACATTATATTATATTAATCAAACTTTTTCATTCAATTAGTTTTCATTCGTCGTCGTACCATCATCGAACCGATAACAGACTGTCTTTGGATCACCACCGGACAAACACCAAATCCATTGGCATTTTTCTAGTTGTATGCACAATTTGATAGAACATATATTGTAGCTTCCATTTCTTTGGTAATACTCATTTCATTTTTACAGCCAAATATAGAAAAATTAATAATAAAAAAATTGTCTTGACAAATTTAATTTTCTCTCTTTTAAATTGTATGCTTTTAAAAAAATGTATCGTTTATAAGATATGTTCGCTATTTAAATTACCATATGCACAGTTTAATAGATATATTAATTTATTAATACCCGGATTAATATATTCATGCATACATACATTCATATTTTAACACAAAATTTATATAATATATACAATTTAATACAATCAATTTTTAGTTTAATACATAAATTCACAACATAATACAATCCATTATACATTAATTCACATATTTAAATAAGTCAAACCCAAACTCTACCATCACCATCAATAACCACACATCGTCATAAACTACATTTATCACTTCCGTAACCATCATTCCTTCCAAATCATATCTGTATATAAATCATGGATCAATATATTAAATACTATATTCACAATTTAATAAACCAATTAATTTACTAATCAAGATTTTAATGCAAAACAATTATAAAACTAATACTACATCTGTCCCATATTTATTGTCCACTTTTGATTTTAGAAGTCTTTATTCTTTAACTTTGACCTTAAATATTTTTATTTATGTTATATATTACTTGATGAAACTTATAACAATCAAAATACATTTAAACCACAATCCATTCATATATTTTGCATCAAGTATTATATATCAAAAATAAAAATATTTAAGGTCAAAGTTGAAGAATAAAGACTTTAAAAATCACAAGTGGACAATAAATATGGGACGGAGGGAGTATATTCTTACAAATTTATCAACACAAAAATAAATATATTCACAAAAAAATTAATACAAACATTCATACATAAATGAATCATATTTTAACACAGAATTCATAAAAAATTCACAACTTAATATATTTAATTCACAGCTTAAAACAGTCAATTCACAATTTATAACACAAAATTCACAACTTAATATAATATATTTACTATTTAATACACAAAATATATAGTCACAACCTTATTTTCAACTTAAGACTTACATTTATACTTTCAGATCTATATACACTAGTGTTTTTTTTTTAAGTTTATTTACATAAATATTAAAAGTTTAAATTTTACGTACTTTAATGAAATTAGATAAAATCACATGTGTATAAAGCTTATTTCATCTCATATTACATAAGCAAACAAAAAATTCATGTAGCACCCGGTTCCTGGTATGTATTTCATTCAAGTATTATTCATTTTTGGCCTAGGACTCGGCGAGTTGATGGCCCAACTCGTCGAGTAAGAGCGACTTGGACCCGAAAGTTTAATGACCTACTCGACGAGTCAGCGTCCAGAATCGACAAGTAGGCACTGTCTGGACAAAACCCTAATCTAAGGGATTGCACCCTATTTAAGCATCTCATTTGGCCTCCCTTCGTCCCTAATGCTTTCAGGACTCTCCATATCAAACCCTAATCGTTTGTGTAAATATCTAAGGCCTTTGTGGTGGTTTTTGGTGATTTTGGAACATAAGAAGGAAGAGAAAGGCTTGAGGAAGCCAGAGGAGTTCGAGTTTGTGCACCCTCTACAGTTCTTTAGAGGTATAAAGCTGATACCTTTCTCTTTCGTGTTTTAGATCCCTTTTTGGGGTGATTTAGGGATTTTAGGAGCCATTCTTGGTGACCAGTCATGAGTGCAAGCATTGTTGGGGGCTAATACTTCAGATCCAACGTCTTTAAGGGGTTATAAGGTAGAAAGGGACTGATTTTGGAGCCTTAGAGAGCCTCATGCATCTTAAGAGTCTCATTTAGGTCCATTTGAGCTCATAGTCCCATGCATGCACGTAAAGTTTGTAACTTTACGTGCTAGATCGATCCTAGAAGCGTAGATCTATCTTTTGGTCAAGTGTTTTACATCAGAAATCGAGAAATGAGACTTGGTCATTCTCGACGCGGCGAGTCGTTCTTGGGACTCGGCGATTCCATGGCTTGACTTCCCTTTTCTGTTATGGTTCGAAGGAACCCAGTGAGTGTTAGAGTGGTTTTAGAGGGTCCGGGGGAGTGACCCAACGCATTGGACGTAGACATAGACCTGGAAATCGTAGGACTCAGCAAGTGTATGAGCAGACTCGGCAAGTCCAAGGCAATATCCCAACTTTCAAAGATGAATTCGACGAGTTCTTAATACAACTCGGCGAGTCAAGGACAGGACTTGTTCATAGGATGGGGATGAACTCGACGAGTTGTTCATACAACTCGGCGAGTCGGATCAAAGTCCATTCGAGGTTGTTTTAGAAGGACAACTCGTCGATTCGTTGCTAAACTCGACGAGTAGAAGCATGAAGAAGGTCAGATGAAAGGATAGGGACTCGACGAGTTGGCGGCCCAACTCGGTGAGTCAGGTCAACTGGAAGTTGACTTTGACATTGACTTGGTCAGGGGTAAAATAGTCATTTTACCCTAAGAGTAGTTATCAGTGTCTGATTAAGTGTTTTATGGATCTATAGCCGGAGGATCACCGGAGCAGCAGTCAGACATATGTCGATCAGCTTTTCAGCAGTCAGCCTTACGAGGTGAGTTACCTTCCAGTAGAAGTGGATCTAAGGCACCAATGCCGACCCACCAGTAGGAGTCGTATGTTAGATGATTGTCTTTGTGATATTCATCTAGGTTTGCTGCTACCTAATATGTTATGTGCTAGTATGATATGATGTTATATGCTAGTAGTAGTAGGGGAGATAGTCCCCAAGATTTTCGGTCGATAGGGCCGAAGGGGGTAGTCATACCCAGTCATGCTAGAAAGAATATGATTATGTGTTGCATGTTATGTGATAGTAGTAGTAGAGGGGTGAAATAGTCCTTAGTATCTGGTCGAGAGGACCGAAGGGGTAGGTCGGGCACCCAGATATGTTTGACAGTATATGTATGTTATGTGATTGTATGGTATGCGGTACGATGGGGGAACTTACTAAGCTTCGTGCTTACAGTTTTCTGTTGTGTTTCAGGTACCTCTTCAACGAAGGGGAAGGAGCTGACGCGGTAGCTGCACATCATACACACACACATTGGATAGAATTGCTTGAGCTTGTTTCCTTTTTGTCTGAATGTCGTTTGCTTTGTGCTTTGTGGGACTCTGAGTGATGGGAGTTAGCTATTAGATGGGTACGTTAGGTCACATGCAATCAGGTTTGAATAACCTCAGAGTTTCGGATTTGACCCTATTGCGTAGCTCTTGTTTGAGTCCTAACCGTTGTATGGATGAGTCCCTTGCTCGAAGGATTATCTGAGCCTCGTGGCATGTGATTGTATCCATATGGTGGCTAATTGGTGTTGCAAAGAGGCCTTCAACAGCTGAGAACTGGTTTGGGTGGAGTTAGAGGTACCCTAGGGCAAGCCTAGGATGATAATAGCATAGATTAGTAATAGTAGAAGGGACTTGGTAGAGTCGAGGCAGTTCTTGAGGAAAGTACGGATAGATGTGGAAGGTAGTATGGGCTCGTACTACTGAAATCAGAGGATCCGTACTTGAGTCGAGGAAGGCTGAGACGAGACCAGGAAACTTGTAGTAGATGTTATCCCTCTAGATATATCAGTATTTCTGACGGTTGTCGTTGTGTGTTTTCAGAATGGTGGTACTACGCCCTAGACTAGCAGTTGGCAGTTCAGGAGAGGGATCAGGTTCGGGTTCGGGCTTCGAGCCAATGGACGAGAGGTTACGCGAGTTTATCGCGTCGAAGATCACTAGAGGCATCCTTAATGCGACCTCGGTTATCTTTGGGTTGATCAAGGAAGGGATAGTAGAGCTGATAGAGGAGCGCCTCAGGGCATTCAGGAGTAACATGGCGACCAGTTAGTCTGGATCACGCACACTGTCCTTTAAGGACTTCAGGGGAAGTGGTACACCAGATTTCCATGGGGCGAAGGACCCCATTGCTGCCAGACGATGGATTGCAGACATTGAGTCTGCACAGTTGACTAGCTTCTGCCCCGAGGTTCGAAGGTGCGATATGCAGCAGGATGCTTGAGGGACCGGGCCAGGGATTGGTGGGAGTCGGTTGGTGACTCTGGGAGCCTCGGCTATTGAGGCTTTGACATGGACGGATTTTGTGACCCAATTCAAAGCTGAGTTCGCGCCTGCGGTGGAACTCCAGCAGTTGGCCCGGGAGTTCCTGGATATGAGATAGACGATGGAGACAGTGGCGGAGATCACCGCCAAGTTCCGGGAGAGGGCGTTACTGGTGCCCCAGTATGCGGGAGACGAGGATATGAGGAAGACCCGCTACCATGACATGCTGCGAGCCGACATTCGGGAGCATGTCAGTTTTTCAGCTTGCCCTACCCTAGATTCCATGATTGCCAGGACAAGGGAGAGAGAGATTGACCTGGAGCACATCCGGAAGAGGAAGGTCGAGGAGGGACAAGTGACTGGGGCTTTGGGGAAGAAGCCCAAGGGATCAGACGTTTGGCCAAAAGGACAGCAGGGCTGAGGCCGCTGCAGGAAATGCGGCAAGTCACATGAGGGAGCGTGCAGGTTGGGATCGTCGGGATGCTATAAGTACGGCAAGTTGGGGCATTTCAGCAAGGATTGTACCGCCCCTACACCCACTATTCAGACATCTGAGTTGTTGTGTTTCCATTGCAACTAGAGAGGCCATAAGAAGGTCAATTGCCCCCAGTTGACAGCAGCAACGCCAGTGAAGGCGCCAGCTCTAGCGACCTTGCGGATTACGGATGGCCGACAGGGCAAGTTAGAGGCTCCAGTGGTGAGGAGTCAGGCCTTCCAGTTGACTACCGAGGAGGCACGCGCGCACCCAATGTGGTGGTGGGTATGATTCTTTCTCCCTAATTTATTCATATGATGCTTATGATATTGATATATGCTCTGTATTATATATGTTTAGGATCGTTCCATGTGAACGGTATCCCTAGTTCAGGTGTTGTTTCATTCGGGCGCTACCCGATCGTTTGTTTCTCTTGCGCTTAGCAAGAAGGTTCTTGAGTCCGCGGGCATGTTAGATTGCCCTCTAGAGGTCAAGATTGCAGACGACCGGTCTGTGCGAGCATCAGAGGTCTTCCAGGATTGTGTTTTGAGGTTGTTCGAGGAGCGTTATCTAGTGGATATGGTCCCCATATCGTTGAGGGGGAACAAGGTTATTATTGGTATGGATTGGCTAAGCCCCAATGAGGCAGTGATTGACTGCGCGCAGCAGTTGGTCCGGATTTGCTGGTGATTCAGGGCGAGAGGCCAGCGCTAGGAGCTACCTTCAACAGGGTTGCGCAGGATACGTCGCCTATGTTATGGAAATCCGGGAGGCGGGAGGGGCGACGGTGGGTGATGTGCCAGTAGTGCGAGAGTTTGCGAATGTATTCCCCTAGGAGTTTCCTGGGATACCTCCTGAGATGCAGGAGTTGTCTACACAGCTACAGGAGCTGTTAGACAAGGGATTCATTAGGCTGAGCAGTTCGCCCTGAGGAGCCCCGATTCTGCTTGTGAAGAAGAAGGACGGGTCGCATCGGATGTGTATAGATTATCAGGAGCTGAATAAGGTAATGGTGAAGAACCGTTACCCACTCCCGGGGATCGATGACCTCTTTGACCAGCTATAGGGAGCATTTTAGTTCTCCAATATTGATTTGCGTTCATGTTATCATCAGATGAGGGTCGGAGAGGAGGATGTACAGAAAACTGCCTTTCAGACGCATTATGGTCACTATGAGTTCGTGATGATGCCTTTCGGGCTCATCGATGCTCCTGCCGCATTCATAGATCTCATGAACCGCGTGTGTAAACCGATGTTGGATCGGTTCGTGATAGTTTTCATTGATAACATCTTGGTTTATTCCAAGACGCAAGAGCAGCATGAGGAACACATGCGGGAGGTTTTGGATACTTTGAGGAGGGAGAACTTCTATGTTAACTTCTCCAAGTGCGAGTTCTAGTTGTGCGAGGTGCAGTTTCTTAGGCATCTTGTCAACTAGAACGGGATATCGGTTGACCCGACCAAAGTGGAGGCCGTGATGAGATGGGAAGTTCTGAGGTCTCCATCTGAGATTCGGAGTTTCCTAGGATTAGCCGGCTATTATCAGAGATTCATCCAAGATTTCTCCAAGATAGTCGTACCCCTGACCAGGCTGACGAGGAAAGTCGTGGTCTTTCGCTGGGGGCCTGAGCAGCAGGCTGCATTTGAGACGTTGAGACAGAGATTGTGCGAGGCGCGAATCTTAGCCCTGCCAGAGGGCATGGAGGATTTTTTTCGTATACTGCGATGCATCCATATCGGGTTTGGGCACAGTTTTGATGTAGAGAGGACATGTTATTACTTACGCTTCGAGGCAGCTGAAGCCTCACGAGGCGAATTATCCGACGCATGATTTGGAGCTAGGGGCTGTTGTTTTTGCCCTCAAGATTTTGCGTCATTACCTCTATAAGGTTCGTTATACCATCTACACGGACCACAAGAGTCTGAGATATCTCATGGATCAGCCGAATCTGAATATGAGGCAGTGTCGGTGGCTTGATGTGATGAAGGATTATGATTGCGGGATCCTCTACCATCTGGGGAAGGCCAATGTTGTGGCTGACGCGCTTAGCCGCAAGGCAACGCCGATCAAGGGTATCTGTATGAGGATGACCGTGGTGACTCCGCTGTTGGAGCGGATCTGAGAGGCCCAACAGGAGGCCATGAAGGAGGAACACCGGAAGAATGAGTGTGTTGTGGGTCAGGTTTCCTCCTTCGACTATGATAGCCGAGGGTTGTTGACCCTTCACCGTAGGGTGTGGGTCCCCTATCATGGAGGCATGCGTCAGATATTTATGGAGGAGGCGCACAAATCCAGGTTTTCTATCCATCCTGGGGCGACGAAGATGTAATTATTATTAGTATTTTAAGGTCAAATGTTATAAATTTGATTTTTGGGGGTTAAAAGTGTAATTCTGGGGTTTATAATTGTAAAGACTTTTGAGGGTCGAGGGTTGTTTGTTATCTTTTAGAATTAGATTGGAAGAAATCTTGGAAGCAAGGGACTATATGGTAAATTTGGGACTTTAATTGAAAGCCTTTTGGGATGGAGGGACCAGAAGTGTAATTTTGCAAAAGATTTAAGTGGTTGGGATTTATAACCCGCCACCTTTTTCATTCAAACCCTAGTTGCCTTCTATCAGCCGTCTCTCTCTCTCTCTCTCTCTCTCTCTCTCTCTCTCTCTCTCTCTCTTCGTCTTCAACCTCCGGCTGCCATCTCCTTGTTAAAGCTCGACCCACCGGTGTCTCTGTTGCCGGCAAGGACGTGAATGATATAGAGGCTATCGGGAGGGACCACCGAGACCATGGAGGGTGCTGCCAAACCCTAGTCGCTACCATCGGTTGAAGACTGTCGAGCCCTCACCGCCTTGCTGCGGTCGATGCTGCCATTTCCAACAAGAAGAAAGGTTGAGGATCGGAGTCGGACGACGGGAATCGCTTTCATTCAACCTAAGTCGCCGAGCAACCATTGATTTTCAGCTAACCGTCACCTCCCCCGCTATATTCACTTGTTCTCCTTCTTATGTTTGTCATCATCGCGTCTCAGCCTCGTTGGCGTCGCCATGACTGTCGCCGTTATGCTACTCATGGCGTTGTTGCTGTCGTGATGCGCCACCGGTGGCGGTTGTGCTCAAAATCTCGAGGAAGGGCCTGCTGTGTATCTTGATTAACTGGGAACCAACAAAAAACCACCACCACCACCACGAGGTGGTGGCTGCCGACATGAAATCGCTACTACCGCTGCCATATGTCACCAAAAGGGTGGTTGGTTTCCCATTCCGAGCAAGAGTCGTGTTTGATGGGTTGTATAGTCGGAGAATCGAGGAAGACCGCCACTGCCACCACTGTGAGGTGGTAGCTAACGTCGTGTACCACCGTGGGTGGGTGTACTTTCGTGTGTATGTGTTTGTAATTAGATTAGGGTGTGCGTGTGTTGATCGAATGGGCATTGTAATTGTAACAAATTGGAATAATGAAAAGGAAAAAATCAAAACCACCATCGTGAGGTGGTGGCTGCCGCCACCGGCCACCGTGTCGGGTGGCAGTGTGCCTTGTTGGATCGTGACTAGTTTGGGACGTTTGGACAATGGACTAAAACCCTAATGGGCCCAATAAAGCCTAATGGGCCTAAAAAACCCAAATGGGCTTAACGATATCCTAGTGGGCCTAATAGGCCCAATAAAGCCCTTGTTGATCTAAAATCCCAACAAATTGATAAATGGGCTATTATTTAGGTTGGAAAAAAAAAACCATAATGCCAATAAAACCCTAATTTGGGGAATTAATCGGGACACACGAGAATTATTTAATAACCGGATATTAAATAATAATCATTAGCAAAAAATTAATCTAAGTAATATTGAACTTAATGGATTAAGCCCTTAATGGATTAAGTCCTTAATGGGTTAAGTGAGAAGACTTAACCCTAATCATCATTTTATGTGAAAACCCTAATTTCACTTGGGTGTACTATTGGGCCTTTCAATTGGACCTTAATGATTGGGTTATTAATGGGCCATCCAAGATCAAGCAAATGGACTAGAATAATTAATGGGCTTTAGGGTAAGACCTATATGAGGGGTTGGGCCCAATTTGGAAAATTGGGCCATAGATGGGCCATAGTTGGGCCTAGATGATTATGAGACATTGGGCCATGAAATGCCAATTGTTTGGGCTGGGATTAATGGTTAGGCCTTAGGGTAAGACCTTTTAAAGGTTGGGCCCAATTTGGAAAATTGGGTCATATGTTGGGCCTTGATTCCTAGTTTAACTTTGGGCCTATGGATTGGGCCTTGGGCTTGAATAAAGCCAAGCAAGGGGGTAATGTAGTGATTACCCAAAGTATGTACTTATGGTTATGTATTGGAACCCAATTATTAATTGGTTGTTATTTTAATGTTAACAGTTCGAGAATCTGTCATCCAGCAGCTGGGGTTGAGTCAGCGGGACTTCAGCAGTGTGAGGTGAGTTACCTTCCCGTAAGGGTGGGTCTAAGGCCACAATGCCGGCCCACCAATAGGAGGTGTTTATGAGATGATTGTCTTTGTGATAATTGTCTGGTTTTCTCTTATTTGATGTGTTATTTGCTAGGATGCTATGATTATGTGATGATATATTAGTTAGATACTGGTTGAAAGATACTGAAGGGGTAGACAGTTTTCGTATATGCCTAGCAATATGATTATGATTACTTAATGATATATTTGTTGGTTACCGGTTGAAAGATACCGATGGTGGTTATCGGTTGAAAGATATTGATGGCAGTTACCGGTTGAAAGATACCGATGACAGTTACCGGTTGAAAGATACTGAAGGGGTATACAGAACCCATGCATGCTTATCTGTCTGTTTATGATATGTTAGCATGTGATCAGTATGTTTATGATATGTTAGTATGTGATCAGTATGTTTATGATATGTTAGTATGTGATCAGTATGTTTATGATGTTAGTATGTGATCAATATGCTTATGATATGTTATTATGTGATAGTGGTAGGGGTGAACTAGTCCCCGGTGTAACACCCCAAAATACGAGCCAAAATTTTCATTTTTGAAAACATATATTTAGCAAAACATTTGAATAAAACGTTTACTGGTCATAACATCTTATAAAGATATCGCATGTCTAAAAAGAACATTTCAATAACATAAAAATGTCAGAGTACAAATCCCCAGGAAGGTCTCATGATGCGGAATATGAAACATGTGTGTGATGGGCTGCTACCGCGCCAGCTCCTTCCCCTTCGAAGAAGAGGTAGCTGAAACCAAAAATGAAAACTGTAAGCACGAAGCTTAGTGAGTTCCCCCATCGTACCGCATATCATACAATCACATATCATACATATTGTCGGGCATTTCTGGGGTGCCCGACCTACCCGGTACGACTATTCTGGGGTGTCGGCCTACCCGTGTCAAGGCGTTCTGGGGTGCTGACTACCCTTCGGTCCTGACGACCGAACCTCGGGGACTAGTCCCCTCCTACTACCTCTATCGCATATAACGTAAAAAGCCAGCATGCAAACATATCATCATATACTGTCAGACGTATCTGGGGTGTCTGACTACACTTCGGTCCTAACTACCGAACTCTATTACTATCACATGTAACATATCATGCTAGCATATAACATATCAGGTGGTAGCAAACCTAAATGATATCACAAAGAAAATCATCTACCATACATTTCCTACTGGTGGGCCGGCATTGTGCCCTTAGACCCACCGCTACTGGAAGGTAACTCACCTCGAAGTAGCTGCTGATCTGTGTGGGAAAGGTCTGTCTGTTGCGGCTGCTGCTGCTTCGGAAATCCTCCGACTATAATTCCCACCAAACACTTAATCAATTACTGCTAACCGCCCTCAAGGTAAATTGTCCATTTACCCTTAACAAGTCATGAGTCAAGTCACAGTCAACTGCCAGTTGACCAGACTCGCCGAGTTGGCTAGCCAACTCGCCGAGTCCCTTTCCTTTAGTCTGACCATAAGTCCATCTCTACTCGTCGAGTTAAGCGTAGACTCAACGAGTCTTCCTTCTATACCCAAGGCCAATAGTCTTTCATCCTACTCGCCGTGTTGTATGAGCAACTCGCCGAGTTCATCTTCATCCGAAGAACACTCTAAGCTGTGACTCGCCGAGTTGTATGAACAACTCGCCGAGTTGTTCTTGAGACAAGGAGATTGCCGTGAACTCGCCGAGTCGTTGCAATGACTCGCCGAGTGACTTCATGAGTGAGTCTGACTTCCAACCCACTGAGTCATACCCTATGACTCACCACTCCAACTCGCAACACAAAAGGGGAACAACCCGGGGACTCGCAACCCGACTCGCCGAGGACTCAGTAAACCTCTTGCTAAGCGCAAGGGAAACAAATGATCGGGTGGCACCCGAGTCGAACAACACCTGAACCGAAATACCGTTCACATGGAACGATTCTAATGCATATACACAGAGCACAAATCAATAACATAACATCATAAAATAAAATAGAGAGAAAGAATCATACCCGTCATCACATCGGGTGCGGCGCGTGCCTCTTCTGCTGTCAGCTGAAACGCCCGGCTCCTCACCACTGGAGCATCTGCCTTGCCCTGCCGGCCGTCCGTAATCCGCAGGGTAGCTTGAGTTGGCGCCTTAACCGGCGCTGATGATGTCAACTGGGGGCAATTGGCCTTCTTGTGGCCCCTCTGGTTGCAGTGAAAACACAGCAACTCTGATGTCTGAATCACATGTGCAGGGGCGGTACAATCCCTGCTGAAATGCCCCGTCTTGCCGCACTTAAAGCAGCCCGACGATCCTAATCTACATGCCCCCTCATGAGGCATGTCGCATTTCCTGCAGCGGCTCGGTCCTGACTGGCCTTTCGGCCTACCATCTGATCCCTTGGGCTTCTTCCCCGAAGCCCCTCCTCTCAGTCCCTCCTCAGTCTTCCTCTTCCGGACGTGCTCCAGATCTATCTCTCTCTCCCTCGCCCTGGCAATCATAGAGTCCAAGGTAGGGCAAGCTTAAAAACTGATATGCTCTCGAATATCAGCTCGGAGCATGTCATGGTAGCGGGTCCGCCTCATGTCCTCATCACCCGCATACTGGGGCACTAATAATGCCCTTTCCCGGAACTTGGCGGTGATCTCCGCCATAGTCTCCGTCGTCTGTCTCATATCTAGGAACTCCCTGGCCAGCTGCTGAAGCTCGACAGCCGGCGCAAACTCTGCCCTGAACCTGGTTACGAAGTCCGACCAGGTCATAGCCTCGACAGCCGAGGCTCCCAACGAGTCACCGACGGACTCCCACCAATCTCTAGCTCGATCTCTCAAACATCCTGCTGCAAATCTCACCTTCGACCCCTCAGGGCAGAAGCTAATCGTCTGTGCAGACTCAATGTCTGCAATCCATCGTCTGGCAGCTATGGGGTCCTTCGCCCCATGAAAATCCGGCGCACCACTGCCCCGAAAGTCCTTGAAGGACAGTGTGCGGGATCCTGACTGGCCAGATGCCATGTCACTCCTGAATGCCCGGAGGCGATCCTCCATCATCTCCAATATCCCTTCCTTGATCGACCCGAAGATAATGGGGGTCGACTCAAGGATGCCTCTGGTGATCTCTGACGCGATGAACTCGCGTAGCCCCTCATCTACTGGCTCGGAACCTGATCCTGAACCCGATCCCTCTCCTATACTGCCAACTGCTGGCCTCGAACGTAGTACCACCATTCTGAAATACAAAAGAAATAACAACTGTTAGTGATAATGATACCTCTGGAGGGATCACACCTACTACAAATTCCCTGGTCTTATCTTGGCATTCCTCGATTCGGGTACGGATCCTCTGCTTTCAGTAGTACGGGCACATACTATCTTCTACATCTATCCGTACCTTCTCCAAGGACTGTCGTGACTCCACCAAGTCCTTTTCACTACCGCTGATCTCTGCTACTCTTATCCTAGGCTTACCTTAGGAAACCTCTGACTCCACCCAAACCAGTCCTCAGCTGCTGAAGGCCTCTTGGTGATGCCAATTAGCCACCACCTTAATACAATCACATGTGATGAGGCTCGGATAATCCTTCGAGTGAGGGACTCATCCCTACCACGGTTAGGACTCAAACAAGAGCTACGCAATAGGGTCAAATCCAACACTCTGAGATTATTCAACCCTGGTCACATGTGACTTTAACGTATTCACCTAACAGCTAACTCCCATCACTTCAAAGCCCACATAGCACAAAGCAACAGCATTTGGACATAAAGGAAACAATTTCAAGCAGCTCTATCCTCGTGGAGAAAAACTGGACAAGCATACAATGATAAACTCGTACTATCAGGAATAACCTAAACAGGCTACCCTACTGCTGTCTACTCAATTCTAGCATGCAACTTTTCATATACTGAAGCACAGAAAGCAAGCACATAAGGCATCACTCCTAGATCCTTAGTCCTATTCTAGCATGCTGTTCTACAGAAACTGATAAACATATATAAACTTGTATGGGTACATTGGGGATTACTTACTTGAGCTCGGCCGGTCGCGCACATCACACACTTCGTTCCTTCTTAAAACACTTTACTTAACCTTTTGGAAAACATTTTCTTTTTCAAAATCTTTTAATCCCTCGATTTGAGTTCAGACACCCCTGAAGGTGTGTCCAAATCCCTCAAACCAGGGCTCTGATACCAACTTGTAACACCCCAAAATACGAGCCAAAAATTTCATTTTTGAAAACATATATTTAGCAAAACATTCGAATAAAACGTTTACTGGTCATAACATCTTATAAAGATATTGCATGTCTAAAAAGAACATTTCAATAACATAAAAATGTCAGAGTACAAATCCCCAGGAATGTCTCATGATGCGGAATACGAAACATGTGTGTGACGGACTGCTACCGCGCCAGCTCCTTCCCCTTCGAAGAAGAGGTACCTGAAACCAAAAATGAAAACTGTAACCACGAAGCTTAGTGAGTTCCCCTATCGTACCGCATATCATACAATCACATATCATACATATTGCCGGGCATTTCTGGGGTGCCCGACCTACCCGGTACGACCATTATGGGGTGCCGACTACCCATGTCACGCCGTTCTGGGGTGCTGACTACCATGTCACGCCGTTCTGGGGTGCTGACTACCCTTCGGTCCTGACGACCGAACCTCGGGGACTAGTCCCCTCCTACTACCTCTATCGCATATAACGTAAAAAGCCAGCATGCAAACATATCATCATATACTGTCAGACGTATCTGGGGTGTCTGACTACACTTCGGTCCTAACTACCGAACTCTATTACTATCACATGTAACATATCATGCTAGCATATAACATATCAGATAGTAGCAAACCTAGATGATATCACAAAGACAATCATCTACCATACATTTCCTACTGGTGGGCCGGCATTGTGGCCTTAGACCCACCGCTACTAGAAGGTAACTCACCTCGAAGTAGTTGTTGATCTGTGTGGGAAAGGTCTGTCTGCTGCGGCTGCTGCTTCGGAAATCCTCCGACTATAATTCCCACCAAACACTTAATCAATTACTGCTAACCGCCCTCAGGGTAAATTGTCCATTTACCCTTAACAAGTCACGAGTCAAGTCACAGTCAACTGCCAGTTGACCAGACTCGCCGAGTTGGCTAGCCAACTCGTCGAGTCTCTTTCCTTTAGTCTGACCATAAGTCTGTCTCTACTCGTCGAGTTAAGCGTAGACTCGACGATTCTTCCTTCTATACCCAAGGCCAATAGTCCTTCATCCTACTCGCCGAGTTGTATGAGCAACTCGCAGAGTTCATCTTCATCCGAAGAACACTCTAAGATGTGACTCGCCGAGTTGTATGAACAACTCGCCGAGTTGTTCTTGAGACAAGGAGATTGTCGTGAACCCGCTGAGTCGTTGCAATGACTCGCCGAGTGACTTCATGAGTGAGTCTGACTTCCAACCCACTGAGTCATACCCTATGACTCACCACTCCAACTCGCAACACAAAAGGGGAACAACCCGGGGACTCGCGACCTGACTCGCCGAGTCTGCCTCATGCAAAAACTATACACGTGATTTTGCTTGAATCTAGTCCATGTCATTCGTAGATCTGGGTTCCTAGGGCCTGGTTTACACGTAAAATTTCCAACTTTACGTGTAGATAATCACCAATGAAGGTTTTAGGGCTCAAAGTGCACCAAAAGGGGTAGATCTAGGACTTTCATGCAATATGACTCCATAAAGGCAGTAGATCCAAGCTCCAGGGACTAAATCATGCCTAGATCTAAAGGCTAACAACTTATTACAACCCACCAAGCACAAACAAGCTTGAAGAATGGCTCAAAAAGGACTTTCATGAAGCTATTAGGGACTACAAGCTTGAAAACAGAGGGGAAACGAGCTATACCTCAAGGAAAACGTTGAGATGTCACAAAAATGCTTGGCCTCCTTCTCTTCTTCTTGATCTACTCCTCTTTCTCCTTAAAAACTTCAAGAACACACCCAAAACACTTCAGTCTCACAAGGAAAAGGGCAAAGACGATGTTGGGAGCTCTGAGGGTGAATGGGGGCGAGGTTGGGGTGGAAATGAGCGTTTAAATTGGGTGCAAACCCTTGAAATTTAGGGTTTCAACAGACAGCAGTGACTCGCTCAAGTCCAGAATATGGACTCGCCGAGTCGCCAACTTAAACGTGCCCCCGGACCGCGTCCCTACTCGGCGAGTCAGACCTACAACTCGCCGAGTCCAAGGCTAAAATGACATTTACTAGGATAAATTTTACGTACCAGGAACCAAGTGCTACACCCGGTTACCGGTTGAAAGATACCGATGGCAGATACCGGTTGAAAGATACAGATTGCAGTTACCGGTTGAAAGATACCGATGACAAATACCGGTTGAAAGATACTGAGGGTATTATGTGGTATGTGGTATGATGGGGGAACTCACTAAGCTTCGTGCTTACGATTTACAGTATTGGTTTCAGGTGCTTTGTTTTTAAAGGAAATGAGTCGGCTCGATCGCAGCACATCACACTATGTTTTCCGCAAACAGGATCCTTGGGATTACACTCTGATATGGTTTTATGATACTATGTTTTGATTATTGACACTTTGGTTTTGACATGAGATATTATTATGAAAGTTTTTATATTGATCGGTTTTATACAATAACTTAATCAAAACGAAATTTTTGGCCTTGAATTTTGGGATGTTACACAGTGGTACAACGCCAAAGAAGACTAAACCTGAATATGCAAGTAGTCATGAAGAAAAAGGTGCTAAAACTTTTGGATGTCGGGATTATTTATTCGATATCGGATAGCCAATGGGTGAGTCCGATGCACGTAGTACCCAAAAAATGAGGAATGACGACAGTCACCAACGAGGAGAACGAGCTCATTCCAACAAGAACGGTAACCGGTTGGCATGTGTGCTTCGATTATCGTAGGCAAAACGATGCTACATGCAAATATCATTTTCCATAACCTTTATTTATTTTTCTTTGCTCTAAATTCCTGGAAATTTTTAGTCTAAGTGAGTTGTTGTTTTGGCAAAAAGATTGCTGAAATTTAGAGAAAGATTTGAGAAACGGCGAGAGAGGCGAGAGTTGAGCATTTCGAGTGCTATTTTTAGCAAACAAGTGAAGCGTCATGTTCAAGAAATGTTTATCTTTGTTGGTGCTAAGGAATTTTGAAGAAATATGTTGTATACAGCACTTATTTGTGCCATTTTTCTCTCAACACAACATGGTATCCACCACCACAATGTGTCGTCGCAGACAGAACAACAAAAAATTATTCCAGCAAGCCGAACATGGTGTGTTCCTTTTTACCACGAGGTGGTTCCTTCTCAAGTCCTATTTTCGAGTCTAATCATATACATTCTGAAGTAAAAATGTCCAAGTCATTGAGTCACGTTTTGTAGCGGTCAACCACTTCTGTTTCCACACTTTTGAGCAAGCTATCCTACACACATGCAACGCAATTGAAGATGCATCTTCTATCCCAGGAGAGTCTGTTCCTTTGTCTCCCTTTTTAATTTTATGTTTTGCATAGCATGCAATGAGGACATTGCATGAATTAAGTGTGGGGTAGGGGTTATATTGCATTAGAGAAAAAAAAAAAAAAAACATTTGATTTTTCAAAATTTGCATTGCTAGTTTTCAAATTTTACATTCATATACACTTGAAATAATAATTTAATTTAGGAAAACCTAGTTAATTAAAAAAATTACTAGTATTGGATTGGATGATCCGATGAGAGCCCAAATGTTTACCCGAGCAACACATGTTATAGAGTATTTGTGGCTTTTCATTTCCTAGTGAAAAGTCATGAAGTATGAAAAGTAATCTGGTAGCTTATATGATGTAACAAGTCTTGCAACCTATACCTGAAATCCATCCAGGAGAGCTTATGTAGTCAATGCACTTAGACTAATGCCTCTAACCAATAAAGGTTAAAGTCAAGCTCCTAGATTAAGCATGTACGACTTCGGGTGAGAGATTAAAAAAAGACAGAAATTACCAAAAAGTTGAAGAATTTTAGAGCTGACAAAGTATGAAATCTAAAGATCAAAAAGTCTGAAGAAATTATAGAAGTGAAGATACCAGAATCAAACAACAAGTTGGTGAATTTAAAGAATTGAAAGGCAAATATCAAAGAAGAGATGAATTCCAAAGAGCTCCATTGTGGTATCAAGTTCTAATTCTTTCTAGAGTTTATGTATGCTTGGTAGTTTAACCAAAAACACATTGAGGTTAAGAAAGATTTATGGGGATGGATTTGGAAGATTGCAAAAATGAATGTTGTATAAACTAAGGGTGAAGGTTCATATGGACTGTGAGTACTTAGGAATGGGAAGTTTTTAGGAATCATAGACACAAATGCATGCATTGCGGTCTTGGGATAATGAATGAGTTTGAAATGGATTGTTTTAGGCGATATTGGTCAGATAATAAAAATCAATTTGCTTGGGGGCAAACAAAGAATAAGTATGGGGTATTTTGATATGTACACATCTATACATATAATTATACATCATATCTTAATATTTTTAATTATTTTATGCTTATTATAGAACAAAATGTGCTTACTTTGTTATGTATTTTGTTGTAAGAATAAAAGATATACTTGGAGCAGAAATGAAGCTGGAAGCTAAGGAATTTGAATGAAGACTATTAAATGAAGAATAATGCACTAAACACGTCCTAGTGACTTTCCCACAACGTGGTGTTTTGACCTTTCCCGATTGACTTCGAAGACTTGTTTAATACATGATAACAATGAAGACCACGATGTGGTGGCATTGTTTAAATCGTTTCTTTTGTTTCTTGCTTTAGTTTGATAATTGATTTAGTTAATTGTTAGTTTAGCTTATTTAATTAAGTTTCTAGTCTTCCAAATTAGAGAAAAAACCTTTTTTCTAAATTTCTTAGTAATTTAGTTAGTAGTAGGTAAGAATTAGCTAATAATATCGTATCTTTAATTCTTTACCTATTCTTTATAATGGGGTTATCCGGTTTCTTTTTTTGATATAAAATTTATATATAATCACATTATAAAAAATCCAACATTATTAAATAAAATTCCAACCTTATTAAATAAAAATAAGGATGTGTGTTACATAGACTATTAATCTTCATCTCTAGTTTATTTTAATTATTTCAATAATATTCTTATGCTATTATATACATTTTTATTTATTTTTAATACTTTTGGTCCTTTTATTGGGATTTTATGTTTTATTTTTATATTTTTATCGGTTGCCACAATTTTTTAGTACAACATAGAATCATTATCTTGTAATAATTTAATTAGAGTTTAATTAAATGATGTTTAAATGAAAGTTGTTTATAATTATAAATTGTAATATAAATGACAAAAATATAATTAATATAAAGCATTTAAAACTTAAAAAGATACTTATCTAATGTGATTATGGCAACCATAAAAAAAATAAGTAGAAAGGTTTTAAAATATATTTTAATTAAAAAGGTTTAAGATATTTTATTCTAACGTGAAAAAAAAATCTTATGAAAATGTCTAATCATCCCCTTAGGGTACATGAATAGTAGACCTAATCATATATTGTTTAGCCTAAAAAGCTATTTTCTAAACAAATTACTTTATAAACATTAATATTCTTTTAAATAAAAAAATTATCCTATTTTCTATTGTAATTTTGTGAGAACTTTGTATTCATTTCTTTGACAAATTACATATTTATAAATGGGGAAATTCTATTTGTACTCTCAATTGCTTTGTGTACCCTCCATGTGAGTGTAATAATGCTTGTGTACCCCTCATGATGTTACGATTTATATGAGTAAGAGGAATATATATAGTAGCACCCTATAAATGAACCAACGATAAAAAAGAATAAAGCATTGTTACAGCCTTTTATTATATTAATAATAGTTTAGTATTTCAAGTTTCAATAATATCACATATATTAAAGAAAGATAAAAAGTTGTAGAAATCGCATTCACAATTCAATAAAACAGTTCAAACTCTCATTTATAGTATTCACAACTTATTTGATTTGTTGAATCTTTTCATCAAACACCTTTTACGCACCATACTAAATCACATTTTAATAGAGCATTTCAAGACTATCATTCTCAATTTAATATAAGATTTAGGGCTTTCATTCATAACAGGTTCAAAACATACCTCATTTTCATTGGTGGCCGACCTCAAATCCAAATCTGGCGACGGTAAAGCATGCAGTGGTTGGTTTCATATCCTCGGCAGCATCAGTAGTTGTTTTTACTGGTGGTTCGTGGTGGTGATTTCTGGACCGATATCTGATTTGTGTTGGTGGTTTTCAATTCCAAATTTGATGTAGATCAGGTGATATCTGATGTAGATCTATTGAGATCTGAACAGATCTAGTGATAGATCAGAAAAGGTGGTGGCGATTTTTATGTCGGTGAATGAGATGACGTTAATAGAAGTCGTCGAATGTGTAGGTAATGGTGATGTTGTCAACAGAGGAACCACCACCAGTCAAGAGGAACCACCACCAGTCACCAGGTGAAAGACGAGTTTTGAAATTCTCTTCAAATCTAGATCTAACCACAAAACAAATTCTTTGGCTTTAGATCTTAGAGTTTGTTTTGATGAAGTCGGCTACCAAAAAACAATCAACAAAACATGAACCATAGATCTCAAAAAGAAAGCGGAGACAAAGCAGATCTGGAAGGAGATGGTTGTAGTCCTCATTGTAACTTCATAGTCTACGATCGAATATTGTAGATCTAGAGTCGAATATTGTAGATATGAGCTAGAAATCACAAATCTAAAATCGACTAGAGCTTGTACATCTTTGACAGGGAAGAGGCAACGACGATTCCAGATCTGAAATTCGTCGCTGACGGTGATTGTTGTGGTGCGGTGGTTGTGTTCATCAAAGGTGGTTAAAAGGAGATGAGAAAGTTTTTTTTCTTAGGTAATTATGAAAGCTTGTTATCTGATTAATGATTAAAGGTTATGAAATGAGTTTCACAAAGATCATTGTGACCTTATTGTTTTTTTTCTATTTATAAAAAGCTTAAATAAATCAAAATATTAGAAAAATAAAAAAAATATCTTAAACATAAATTAAAAATAAATTATTTTTACGGTTTTTAATCTTTTATGGTTCACATTTAATCTTTTATATATATATATATATATATATATATATATATATATATATATATATATATTAAAATTTGACAAAGTTAGGAATAATAAATTTTTGATGATCTTCATTTTGACACACCACTTACCAAAGTTTTATATGTTTAGTCCCTTAGTTAACTTTTGATGACCCATTTTGCTACACCACTTCTTATGACTTCTAGCTTTTGTTTTCACGACGTTTTCACGATTAACAAAAAGAAAAACAAAAAAACGTCGCGAGGCTAAGCCCGAGGTATTTTAATAATTAACATTAAGATGGTAGATCCTCAACTATGGATATATTTCTCTATAACACAATAATACCAGTCAAATTCCAATTTCTGCGTAACTTAGTTCTCTATTGCATATCCAAACAAACATATAACATACAGTTTATTTTTGTTTGATCTCGTTTGTTAATGATAGTCATTTAATTAAACCAGGATATAGAAGAATCGTGAATACAACTCATAAAAAAACACAAAATGGATCTTAGGAAAATCAACTAATCATTGCGTAGACGGAAACAAAATACTTGATAAATATTATATTAATGAAGGATCTCAAGAAGTTTAAAGTATCATCACATCCGATTAAGGAATTTACAGATAGATAACGCAGTTTTTTCATAATCATCATCGATCCAAACACTTGAATAACTAATAAACGTAACATTTAAAAAATTTGTAAAAAAATGGATGACAAGTAAAGAAAACAAGACAGATTGAAATCAACATCAAATAGCATACGATAGACTTAAGAACTGATCCCGGTGGTTTTTTTATGATAGAATTAAAACGCAAGTTGTATACTTGTAATGGCAGCAAGATCACCAATATACCAGGACTATCTACCCTAATGGAAAAACAACCGCATTTACAGGCCGTAATGGGCCAGAATGGGCCGCATGTCTTCTTCTAAATTCTAAACTCTAAAGTCATCCAAAAACAGATCGGTTTTAATAAACAAGTAAAGAAATTGATATATATTTGGCGACGTAAATGTAGAAGAAGAAAAAGCATCTCAGAATTACTTTCCCCGTTGTTTTCTTCATTATGAATCAAAGTGCAAGGATGACAAAGTCTGATTATCATCATCGATGCTAATTCCAATTAATTCCAATCCCACATAAACATCTAAAAACTAAACCATTCAGATACAAAAGCAATTTAATCAAACCAGGATATACAAGAATCGTGAATACAACTCGTATGAAAACAGAAAAAAGGATCCAGAGGAAAATCAACTAATCACTATGTAGAGGGAAATAAAATACGAGATAGATATTATATAAATGAAGGATCTCAGGAAGTTTAAACTATCATCAGATCCAATTAAGGAATTTACAGATAGATAACGCAGTTTCTTCATAAGCATCATCGATCCAACATAACATCTAAAAAAATTGTAACAAAATGAAAGACAAGTAAAGAAAACAAGACAGATTGAGATCAACATCAAGTAGCATACGAGAATCATGAAAGCAATTTAATCAAACCAGGATATACAAGAATCATGAATACAATTCGTATGAAAACACAAAACAGATCTGAGGAAAATCAACTAATCATTTCGTAGAGGGAAATAAAATACGTGATAGATATTATATAAATGAAGGATCTCAAGAAGTTTAAACTATCATCAAATCCGATTAAGGAATTTACAGATAGATAACGCAGTTTTTTCATAATCATCATCGATCCAACACTTGAATAATTAATCAACATTACATTTAAAAATTTTGTAACAAAATGAAAGACAAGTAAAGAAAACAAGACAGATTGAGATCAACATCAAGTAGCATACGATCGACTTAAGAACGCCTGATTATTTTTTTATGATAAATTTAAAACGCAAGCTGTATACTTATAACGGCAGCAACATCACCATCATATGGAGACTATGAACCCTAATGGAAAAACAACGCATTTACAGGCCGTAATGGGCCAGAATGGGCCACACGTCTCCTTCTTCTAAATTCTAAACTCTAAAGTCATCCAAAAACATATCGGTTTTAATAAACAAGTAAAGAAATTGATATATATTTGGCAAAATAAATGTAGAAGAAAAAGCATCTCAGAAATACCTTCCCCGTTGTTTTCTTCATTATGAATCAAAGTGCAAGGATGACGAAGTCTGATTATCATCATCGATGCTAATTCCAATCCCACATAAACATCTAAAAACTAAATCGTTCAGATATAAAAGCAATTTTATACTGGTGTAATAGGAAGAAATGTGAAGCATATGCTACAATAAACAAATTAAGAAAAGTATGATGTTAGTCTGGCATTAAACCTAAAACAAAAAGACCTCAAAATCCAAAATAAACGACTGAAGGAATTGAATTCTGTCCCGTGTTTTGTTGGCAGGAAATGGGAAGGAATTCAATTCCATTCATTATAATACTTGCCGATTAAAAGGTGCCTAAAGCTGCATACCAACTACTAAAAAACAAACAGAAAGAAATCAAGATAGTACAGAATTTTATCTGAGATATGGTCACAAGAAACCACAAAACATAAATTCATCTACTATAATATCACAAATACAGTTTCCACTTAGTAAAAAAACATAAGAAAATCAATTAAAAACAATGTACCTGAGAACGATCATTGAGCATCTGTTATAATGCTTGTCAGCCCTCAACGCCTGAACTGCACTTGGATTTAGCAAAAATGTGACAATTGGAGCCGCTGCCACCTCCAGAGACTTCAATCTTGCCACTACCTCTACTCTCCAGTAAGAACTCACAGCCTCGGAATAACTACATATATACATATAGATCTATAAATACGCATTATAAATTTTCACAGGATATTTTCTAAACACACATTAAACTTTATGAGTAGTGCTGAAAACCTCATAAAATTGGTGCAGATTTAAAGCAATATCTGTATCCATTTTATCGTTCGAAGCTACTACATTTAGCATCTGAATATCAAACTGTAACACTTCTCTTTATCTCGAACGAGGGTTTTAGAAACACGGGTATTCAGTATTCACACATGGATAATTGAAAAAACGGAAAAAATAGTAACAAAAATCATATGTAAATAGAGAGTTTACTACCTTGAGGAACATCTTCGGTATGGTAAAGGGACTTGGTGGATATCCATGGCGTAATCAACTGTTGTTCAAAAGCTCGATCTCAGATTTAAGGATTTGATCTTTTGGGTAAAGCTCGCGTTCTTGAGTGAATTCCAACAGCGGAAACACCAGATGCCTGTCGAGCTTCGGAGCAATTCGAGGTGTCAGATCGTATTTCGCCGTCGCCATGATTTGATTTGATGTTTTTTTAGGTTTCCCTTCGATTAAATATATATATGGAGGTAGATGGTGGCTACGATGCTGTTGTTAGGGTTTTGTGGCTCTCCTCGCCTTTCTTTTCGTTATTCGCTCTTTCTTCTGTCGTATGCGACTTTCGGCCCTCGATCTTTAATCAATGTTACAACTCATTCCTATCTTTTGATTTTGTTATTTTCTTTATAGAGTTTTAACTTTTTTTATAATGAAAGTTCTAAAATTCTATTAAAGTTCTAATAATATTAGTTAAGTTTTTAATTATAATTTTGTCACCATTTAGCAATTAGGTAAAACTATATCATGTTCACCAGGTAACCATCCTACGTGGATGCCATGTGGAAGTTTCTTTTAAAAATCCTATAAAATTAATTTTATCTTTAAGGGACCAAGATCAAGAAAATCAACATCTTTAAGGGATCATTTTTTAAAATAAAGATTGAAGGGGAAGCATCCATTTGGAGGCTTGGTGACACAAGAGAGTTTCAAAACATTTTCACCAGTCATATACAGAGCAAACCATAAGACATCATTGTTGATAACATGGTAGCACATGATCTTTATGATTGAACAGCTCGTGTTGTGGGTCCCTCCGATGATACCTAAGGTACCCGAGAACAAGATCCACATTCATTGAAGGACCAACCACAGTAAGAACATTGTAATCATTACACATAGGGAAATATAATACATTAATACTACTCAAATTCCAATTTCTACGTAACTTAATTTGTTTATTTTGGATTTTGATGTCTTTTTGTTTAGGGTTTAATGTCGGACTAACGTCAACTTCTCATTAAAAACAGATTCAACTTACAAGATAAACCTCACTACACGGATCCTATACTACACTCTTCGCTCAATATTGTTCTATCATAACAAATATCAACAACATGAAACCCTAACTAAGAGTTCTAGGAGATAAAAAAAACAAAAAAAACAAAAAAAAAATAGCATCATATAGATAATCTCGAGAGTATATTGTAAGGTAAAAATGAAAACCTAATTCTTTCCATTTATATATAGCATACAAGAATACAATATGTCTCACTATACATGTATGAATACAATTGTATCATTTAAGAGGATATAGTTGTCATACTATAAGTTCCAAAACCTTTAGTGCATCCAGTTAAAGCTCCACACGTAGAAGCATCCAAGTTCTCACATACAATCATTTTAAAGTTGCATCTCTACTTTGATAACAATACCTAACAGCCCCTCAACCTTTAGTGCCAAGTTCCAAAAATTCCCCAACAAACCTGCACTAACTAGATTAAGTCAGTAGTGTCCATACTTGTTAGGTGATTAAGATTGTAAGGAAATAGACATTATTTCGAACAAGTATGCCCAAGGGTAGGGGTGAGCAAACCCAAACCAAGTAACCGAGAAACTGACTAAAACCGACGAAACCAAAACCGAGAAAACCGAAACCGGAGCAAAACCGACGGTTAGGGTTTGAAATTTTAAAAAATCGAAAAATCGGGTTCGGTTTCGATTTTTACCTAGAAACCGACCCATCCAACCCGAGAAACCGACCCATACTTAAAACCGACAAACCGCCCCAAGAAATCGACCCATACTTGATTGTTTTTTTTTGTTGTAATAGACTATTTTGGGCTTTGGTTGTAACTTGCAATAGACTCTTTGTTGTAAAACTCATGTTTTTTGAAGTATTTAACTTAAAATTGGTGTTTTTTGAAGTATTTAACATGTTGCTTCATTTATAAAAAATGGGTTAAAACCCAAAGCCGATGGGTTTAAACCCAGGACCCGTGAATGTATGGGTTGAACCCAAGAAACCGAAAAACCACCCAAACCGACCTCAGAATCCGAGAAACCAAACCGACCAGAAACCGATCCTTTTGGGTTCTGAAAATAAGAAACCGACCACTTATAATTTGGGTTGGGGTTGGGTCCAAAACCGACCCAAACTAACCCATGCACAGCCCTACCCAAGGGTATGACACATTTGTTTTATGTTACCCTTGACATTTTGGAATTGTAAAATCTCTATTGTCAACTATGGCTGCCATCATCATATCCTATCTTAATTTTCTAATGTAAAAATGAATATTGTCCGTAACTCCAGAAATATTAATTAAAATTTTCATATTAGATAAGAAGCAATCTTGTGGATTGGAAAGAGAGTCGTATTTATGAAGAAGATCACCCTTTTGTTTTAGGCCGCCTTTGATATTTTGGAACCGAAGAATCTCCTTAGTCAATTCTATCTTAATTTTATAATTTAAAAGAGTATATTGCCTATAGTCAACTCTAAAAATAATAAGATTATTACTATTACTATCAATAATAAACTAAAGATTAGAAGAGTTAGAATTCCATGCTCCTTTCAAATTTCATGGAACCATATTATTGCTCATGCATCTTCCTGTTTATTAGTTTTTCATTTTTCATATGATTAATTGACACTGCAGGAGCTTTATGTACTTATTTCTTCGTATGTTCTTCATATTTAATTGTGTTTCCTTGCTGGCCTATTGCAGTTTCTCATATTCAACATGTTCTAAGCGAGTAGATTCATTGCTCGGTATCCAAACAACTAGGATTATGTCCAAGGGTATGCATGATTGTTAATTATGTAATTAAAATATCATAAAATGAGAATGCAGTTGTGAAGGGGATGACATATCTGTTTTATGCTACCTTTGACATTTTGGAAGTCTAAAATCTCCATATTCAACTATGTATATAGTCTCTCATGATCATATCTTAATTTTATAATGTAAAAAAGAATATTGCCCATAACTTTATAAATAATAGCATAGTGTTTGCAAGCTATATTAATACAAGAAGTTCATACTAATTTGTTTTGGTTTCTTGAAACCAAATTCATCACTCATGAATCTTCCTCTTTATTTGCTTTTCATTCTTATATGCAGCAATATCTACCTTGTTTCTTGTATCCCAAGAAGAAACTATGCCCAAACAAGGTGCTCAGAGCGTGATCGGATTGCACTCTTGCAATTCAAAAAAGGGCTTGTGGACAATTACGCCCTTCTCAAGTCATGAGGAAATACCAACACTTCACGAGATTGTTGTAAATGGAGAGGAGTAGGATGCAACAATGACACAGGCCAAGTCATTAGGCTTGATCTTCCTGTATTTTGGTTAGAAGAAGTTGATCAATTACTTGGTCTCAGTGGTGAAATCGGTTCTTCATTGCTCTCATTAAATTCTTTGACATATTTAGATTTGAGTGGAAACAATTTCACTCGTATCCCAAACTTCCTTGGTTCCCTCAATAGCCTACAACACCTCATACTTTCTAACATCGAGTTAACTTCACCCGGAATTCCCTATCAATTAGGAAATCTCTCCAACTTACAAACTCTTGATCTTTCAGCCACATCAGTCGTCTTAAAGACCACAAATTGGCTTTCCCACAACTGCTTGCTACAAATGTGGCAAGGAGGGGCATATAGCCAAGGATTTCCCCAAGGGATTTATGGTTTTCTTTCATTGCAACCAGACAGGCCATCGGAAGGCCGAGTGTCCACAATTGCTACAGGGGTCAGCGCAAGGGTCTGTGCGAGTTATTGAGGGATGGCCAGTGAAGGCCAAGGCACCGAAAGCTCACGGAAGAGCTTTCCAGTTGACGGCGGAGGAGGTCCGTGCAATGCTCGATGTCGTGGCTGGTATGTATTCTTTCATTTATTTATGCTGAATTGTGATGCGATGCTTATTTTATGATATGTGTAGGTACATTTCTTATGAATTTTGTACATGCTTTGGTGTTATTTGACTTGGGTGCGAGTCGGTCATTTGTGTCTTTAGCGTTTAGTTAGCACATCACTATCGGGTGCGAGTCGGTCATTTGTGTCTTTAGCGTGTACTCGAGATCTTCGGTGTTGAGTTCCCGATAGATCTGGTCCCGATTGCGATGGGGGACGTGTGTGTCATAGTAGGCATGGATTGGTTGAGCCGATTTGGGGCTGTTATAGACTATGAGCGACAGTTGGTGACGATACGAGACCCTAGTGGGGGAGTACTTACGGTGTACGGCGAGGGTACCCGATGTGGCTCAACATTATGTTCGGCTGCCAGAGCGAGACAGAGTTTACAGCAGGGCTGCAGTGGGTTCGTAGCCTATGTGATGGATACACGAGTGGCCGCTGGGAGACCAAGTTCGATTGATGAAGTTTCGATAGTATGCGAGTTCCTGGATGTTTTTTCCGAGGAGTTGCCGGGTGTGCCTCCCGAGAGGCAGGTAGAGTTCCGCATCGATTTGGTTCTGGGGGCAGCGCCTATCGCCAAGGCGCCTTATCGCCTTGCGCCGCCAGAGATGCAGAAGTTTTCCTCGCAGCTTCAGGAGCTTTTAGGGAAGGGGTTTATTAGACCGAGTAACTCACCGTGGGGAGCGTCGATCCTTTTTGTTAAGAAAAAGGATGGTTCACACCGGATGTGCATTGATTACCGGGAGTTGAACAAGTTGACGGTCAAGAACTGTTATCCATTACCGAGGATCGACGACCTGTCCGATCAGTTTCAGGGGGCGTCTTGGTTCTCCAAGATTGACTTGAGGTCTGGGTATCATCAGATGAGAGTGCGAGATGAAGATATCCAGAAGACGGCGTTTAGAACTCGTTACGGACATTACGAGTTTGTGGTGATGCCTTTTGAGCTCACCAATGCACTGACATCATTCATGGATCTCATGAACAGGGTGTGCAGACCGATGTTGGATCGATCGATGATCGTGTTCATCGACGATATTCTGGTATATTCGAGATCTAGAGAGCAGCACGAGGAGCATCTGAGAGAGATTCTCGGGGTATTGAGGTTAGAGAGGATTTATGCCAAATTCTTCAACTGTGAGTTCTGGTTACAGGAGGTCCAGTTCTTGGGGCATCTCGATAACCAAAATGGGATTTTGGTCAATCCGTCCAAGATTGAGGCGGTTATGAGGTGGGAGGTGCCGAGATTACCCACCGAGATCAGGAGTTTTCTAGGATTGGCCGACTACTATCAGAGATTTATCAAATATTTTTCCAAGATCGTCGTGCCCCTCACCAGGTTTACCCGAAAGGGTGTTGCTTTTTCGTGGGGTCCGGAGCAGCAAACCTCGTGTTAGACACTTCGCCAGAGACTATGCGAGGCTCCGGTGTTAGCCCTCCCGGAAGGGGTGGAGGATTTTGTGGTGTATTGCGACACATCGATATCGGGGTTGGGTGGAGTACTTATGCAGAGGGGGCATGTGATAACGTATGCATCGAGGCAGCTGAAGCCTCATGAGATGAGGTATCCCACCCACGATCTGGAGTTGGGGGCAGTGGTGTTCACCCTCAAGATCTGGCGTCACTATCTGTATGGGGTTCAGTGTACCATATACACTGACCACAAGATCTTGAAGTATTTGATGGATCAGCCCAACCTGAATATGCGCCAGAGGAGATGGTTAGACGTGGTAAAGGATTGCGATTGTGAGATCCTGTACCACCCGGGCAAAGCTAATGTTGTAGCTGATGCCCTGAGTCGTAGGGCGGAGAGTGCCCCGATTCGAGACATTTGTATGCGGTTGATAGTGATGACTCCGGTGTTAGACACCATTCGAAAGACCCATGCAGAGGTCGTGATACCGGAGAACCACAAGAGAGAGCGGGTGATCGGGTAGGTACCTGAGTTTGTTACCGATAGTCGCGGGCTTATGACCTTTCAGGGTCGGATTTGGGTGCTGTATGCAGGCAGGGCACGTACCACTTTGATGGAGGAGGCGCACAGATCGAGGTTCTCGATCCATCCCGGGGCCACTAAGATGTATTTGAATCTGAAGAAAGACTATTGGTGGCCCTGTATGAAGAGGGATGTTGCATGGTTTGTTGAGAGGTGCTTGACCAATCGCAGGGTTAAGGTTGAGCACCAGCGTCCGCACAGCAAGTTGCAGCCACTTGAGGTTCCCCAGTGGAAGTGGAAACAGATTTCCATGGATTTTATCACCAAATTTCCAAGGACCACAAGGACTAGTCAGTCAGAGTGAAGATTAGAGCCTCTAGTTGTCAGCATGGGAGGTGGATTGAGGTGTCAGACTGGACCAGATTTCAAGAGTACTCATCATGATTTCCGAGTATGGGCGATCTTAAGGTTTAACCGGTGGTTAATCGCTAGCATTGGTAAGCACAGGTTGTCATCAGTCGGGTACTAAAAAGCAAGAATGATTGGGAATCCTTCAATTCTTGCGTGCCATGAAGATTTAGTTGAATCTAAGTGGGGGAGATACTTTTTATAAATTTATCCAAATGTGAGTTCTGGTTGCGTGGGATGCAATCTCTTGGGCACCTTGTCAACCAGAAGGGTATACTAGTCTATCCGGCCTAGATAGAGGTTGTGATGTAGTTGGAGATTCCGAGGTCTCCATCTGAGATTCTGAGTTTACTGGGTCTAGCAGGTTATTACCGGAGATTTAAGTGGGATTTCTCCGAGATTGTGCTTCCTTTGACCCGACAGACCAAGAAGTCGGTGGCCTTTTTGCTGGGGGCCTGAGCAACAAGCAGCCTTCGAGACTCTCAAACAGCAGTTATGTGAGACACTAATTCTCACCCTGCCAGCGGATGTAGATGATTTCGTGGTTTACTATGACGCTTCGATCACGGGCATGGGTACGGTACTGATGCAACGAGGTCACGTGATAACAGGTTTCAGGAACCAAGTTAGAGCTCCAGTTAGGGCTCAAGTTCAGTTGTGTGTTAGGTCGAGTGCCTGTTCGACCGGTATGGAAAGTGTTGTAAGACTACGGGGGTAGCCGTAGCATTCACTAGCGATCAGGTAGCATGGGAAGTGTTGTAAGACTATGGGGGTAGCCGTAGCATTCACTAGCGGTCAGATAGTGATAGAGTGTCGTGAGACTACGGGTGTAGCCGCAACATTTACTAGGTTAGTAGATAGTGTGAGCGCGTTGTTAGGATGCGGAAGGAACAATAGTACCCACCAGTTCGGGTGTAGCAGTAATGATAAGGAAATACAGGGATTGAATTTTGAAATTACCCAGATGGATTAGATATGGTTGAGCCAGTGATAGGACTGTAGGAGCGCCACTATAATTATGGGATCAGGAAAGCAATGGACCGTATTAGATTGCTTGTGATGTATGGCTACCATCAGTTAGGCGGAAATCACTTTTAGCCTTGGATTTGAGGATGACAGGATGAATTGAGACCAGAAAAGTCTCGATAGACTTTGGAAAGCAGCCAGGTGGTAACCTACCGCTTCAGACAAATTAGTGTTTGGGCAGTTTCAACATTTGGGCAGTATTAGTATTTGTGTTTTGGGTTGCAAATACGGACGGAATAGCTGGTTTATTGGGGAGTGACGAGTCAATTACAGCGGGATTAAATGAGTCTTGGCCAAGTATAAGTGACATGCAGAGATAATTGGGCTTGTAACCTTGAATTATAGTGGGAACCTTGAGTTATTGAAAGTTGAGTAGCCGGTTGAAGGATAAAGTGGACTGGGTCCAACGATAATGATTCAGTATGAGTGGTCTGTCAGGGATCAGACCATCTCGAGATAGTAGATTCAGACGAAGTAGATGTTATCCTATTGCGAGGAATTTGTTCATATGAGGATATTGGGACTTTGCGAAGATTGGTCAGAGCTACCCTGGGAAGGCTAGAGTGTGCCCATGACGGTGATCATGTTACTAGAAGTGGTTTGGCATATAAGAAATAGTAAGGAGTGATTTCGAGGACGAAATCTAATTTAAGTGGGGCAGAGTTGTAACACTTGTTTATTTATTAGTTAAATAAGTAACTTAATGAACGAATGGTAGCCTAAAATCAATAATTATATATGCAGAATATTGTGTTCGAGGAGTTAATTGCCACATTTTTAGAAGTCGGGGGTTAAAATTGTGAGTTCTGGGCTCAGTTTATAATTATTTATGAAGTCAGGGGCTCCATGGTAATTATTTGGATTTAATTTAAGAGGAAGTGAGGTGGAAGGGCTAATTATGTCATAATTAAGATATTGGGGGCCGTTTTAGTAAAATCTGGACTTAATTTGTAAAGGAATTGAATGGGCAAGGTTTATATAGCATCCTTGCCCGTCAAACCCTAACCCTAAGCCCCTTAAGTTGCATTTGTCACTCACACCCCCCTTATGCCTCCCAACCGCCGGCCTCCACCCATTCTCTCTTGCTCCTCCAACCACCGAGCCTCCGTTGTGTCTCTCCAGTGCTGCTGAAGACGGAGACCATTGCGTAATGCTGCCATTCAGTCGGTAACGAAGGGAAGCGGGTTGCAGTCGCCACGTCCACCCGTTAGATCCCACCATTTCCGCCTTGATATTGCCTTTCCGGCGAGTGGTGAGGCCGAGAATCATCGTCGGACATTAAGCAAGACAGTGTCGCCGCCACCGTCCCTCTGTATCTTCTTATTCTTCTCCTCCTGCCTTCTGCCGTCGTGAAGGACTCGATGTTCCGCCATCGGGTGGGTGTTGTTGCTTTGGTGGTCGTTAACCATCGCCATTGCCGTCGCTGGTGCTGTTGACGAGGCCAAGGGTGTTGTAGACGACACCATGGTGGTATGTTGCCACCCTCGGACGTGTCCCTCTGTCTCTTTTGCCAAGCCATCGCCGCCGCCGCCGCTACAACTATTTCATCAGGTTTTTGTTGCGCCGCCGGTTGCTACCACCAGCCACCGTGGGAGGTGGCTGTGTACCTTATTTACTTCATGAGTAGGTGTGTGTGGTTGTATTTCCATTATAAATATGTGTGTTTGGGTGTTGTGTTTAGCCGGAGTTCATGGAAAAGTCACCACCACCACCGTGAGGTGGTGGCTGCCACCACGTGCCACCGCCGGCCACCACAAGGGTGGTTGCGCGTGTGTGTTTATTTAGTATAGTGTGTGTGTTTATGTTGTGAGTTCATTGTAAAATTGTAATAGTGGCTAGAATAAGGAAATGAAAACTGAAAACCACCACCTTAGGGTGGTGGCTGCCGCCTCCTGCCGCCGTCGTCCGCCGTGTCAGGTGGCAGTGTGCTTGCCCCTTGGAGTTTGATTCGTTTAGGGTGCTTGAAACCCTAATGGGTCTTGAAACCCTAATGGTCCTAATGATGCTTAATAGACATAAAAGCCCAAACATGTGATCAATGGGCTTAAGGAAAACCCCAATGGGTCCAATGGACCCTAATTAACCCAATAAAGCCCTAATGGACCTAAAAGCCCAACAAATTGATAAATAGACTAATATTTGGGTTGGAAAAACCATATTGCCAAGAAAACCCTAATTTGTGGAAATTGCTTGGGACACACACGAGAATTAATTATTAAATCTTAAATAATAATTAATAATCATTGTCAAACTAGCTTAAGGCATAATGGACTTAATGGGTTAAGAAAGAAACACTGAACCTTAATCATCATTTCATGTGAAAACTCTAATTTTGAGATTATGGGCTTGGACTTATCGGGACCCACATTTGGGCCATTGGAATGGAATTGTGTGATTAAGCCAACCACACCATATGACTTATTTAGAAGAATGATGGACTTAATGGATTAAGTCCTTAATGGATAAATTCCTTAATGGTTTAAGTGAGAAACACTTAACCCTAATTGTTATTTTATGTGAAAACCCTAATTTCACTTGGGTTTATTGTTGCGCCTTTTCTTGAGCCTTGATGATTGGGTTATTAATGGGCTATCCAAGATCAAGCAAGTGGACTAGAATAATTAATGGGCTTTGAGGTAAGGCCCATATAAGGAGTTGGGCCTAATTTGGAAAATTGGGCCATAGATGGGTCATAGTTGGGCCTTAATGATTATATAATATTAGACTATTAGACTGTCAAAGGTTGGACTGGAATATATGGTTGGGCCTTATGGTAAGACCTTGTAACGATGGGGCCCAATTTGGAAAATTAGGCCATATGTTGGGCTTTGATCCCTATTTGACCTTGGGCCTATGGATTGGGCCTTGGGCTTGGGTAAGCTAAGCTTGGAGTAATGTTGTAATTATCCAAAGTATGTATTTATAGTTATGTAGTGGAACCCAATTATTAATTGGGTGTTATTTTGATATTGATAGATCAGGAATCTGTCATCCAGCAGCTATGGTTTTGGTCAGCAGGACTTCAGCAGTGTGAGGTGAGTTTACCTTCCAGTAGCGGTGGGTCTAAGGCCACAATGTCGACTCACCAGTAGGAGTCGTATGTTAGGTGATTATCTTTGTGATATTCACCTAGGATTACTATTACCTGATATGTTTATATGCTAGCATGATATGTGTTTATGTGGTAGTAGTAGGGGTGAAATAGTCCCTGGTAGTTGGGTGAAATAGACCGACGGGTACGTCAAGCACCCCATAATGGCTTGACCTGGGTAAGTCAGACACCCTAGAATTGTCTGACAATACATTATATTATGCTATGTGTTTATGTGGTAGTAGTAGGGGTGAAACAGTCCCCGGTAGTCGGGTAAAATAGACCGACGGGTACGTCAAGCACCTTAGAATGGCTTGACCTGGGTACGTTAAACACCCCAGAATGGTTTGACTTGGGTAAGTCAGGCACCCCATAATTGCCTGACAGTATATTGTATGGTATGTGGTAGTTTGGAGGAGCTCACTAAGCATCGTGCTTACAGTTTCAGTTTTGGTTTCAGGTACTCAGTTTCAAAAGAGGAGCTCGGGAAGATTGCAGTGCACACACCACTTGTCCAACCTGGGATGTTTATACTCTGATATTTTGACAATTGTTACGATATTTTGAGATACACTGTATATGATTTTTATATGGTGTTCGATGACTAAGGTTTTATTATTAAATTAAAACGAAATTTTCGACTGTATTTTTGGGATGTTCCAAGTTGGTATCAGAGCCTTGGTTTGAGGGATTCGGGTACACTCCCGGGTGTGTCTGAACTCAAACTAAGGACTTGGTATGCAAATTTTTAAAAGTAAAAATCATTTTATAAAAAGAAGTTTGAAAAGAGAAAATGACTTTGAACAGAACAAGGTGTGTGATGCGCGCAATCAACCGAGCTCAAGTAAGTTTTCGCCAAGATACCCATACATGTTATTCTATGTTTTGTTATGTTATGATATGCTTATGAGAAATGCATGCTAGATTAGGGCTAAGGATCTAGGAGGATGCCTTATACGCCTATTATATGTGCTTGTAGACTTGCATGCTAGTACTGATTAGTCGGTGATAGGATAGCCTATTTAGGTTATGCCTGATTGTATGAGTCTTTGAATTACATGCTAGCATAGATTACTGGTAAGAGGATTGAATGGCTTTATTGGTTAGATTTTACCGTTTGTCTGAATGTTGCTTGCTTTGTACTTTGTGGGACTTCATGTGATAGGAGTTAACTACTAGATAAATACGTTAAAACACATGTGACCAAGGTTGAATAATCTCAGAGTGCTGGATTTGACCCTATTGCACAGCTCTCGTTTGAGTCTAACCGTTGTAGGGATTAGTCCTTTACTCGAAGGATTATCCGAGCCTCGTCACATGTGATGGTATTCATGTAGTGGTTAATTGGCATCATGAAGAGTTTTTCAGCAGCTGAGGACTGGGTGGGTACGAGAACCTAGGGAACCCTAGGAAATGATTTAGGGGTCGTTTGATAGTTGCTAACTGGGTTAGAGTTGACTGGGTTAGAAGCTGACTGAGTTAGGAGTTCTGACTGAGTTAACTTCTGATTGAAACTTGTTGTTTGATTTTGCATCTGACTGACTGTGCAAAATGACTATATTACCCTCAAATAACATTTTTTTTATGATAATTCATTTATGATTTATCATTGTAACATTATATTTTTTATAAACAAAAATAAAACTGAGTGTAATCTCATAACAACAAAAAAAAAATAATTACACAACTGAGTTCTTGAATATACATGTTTAAGTTGACAGATCACAAATATAGTTTTACCAATTACACACTCTAGAGCCCTACCGTTACAGCAAGATCACACGCTATTATCAAGAAAACAAAATGGATTTTCAGAATGCAATTAATAAGAACAGGTTTTTCTCTGCTTGAATCAGAATGCAATTAATAAGAACAAGTTTTTCTCTGCTTGAATCTTGACGAATATTGTCTTAATACGTTGTTTTGCCAACACCTAATCTTTTTTTGCAAAAAAAATAAATAAATAACTTGTTGAATACAAGTGCTGTTAAAAAAAAGACATCACTTTCACTACAATGATATCAATATCATAGTTTGATTGATGTAAAATACACTCTTAACTTTCAACAAGAGTGCACACGGCCACACAAATCATTGACTTTATATAATTATAATATGAATTGGATGTTGACCAATCTATTTGCTTGCTGTATGATCAGAATTCACAAGTATAACCTTATTTTAGCTAGTTTAATTGTGCAATGTTGCAATCTATTTGTTTATTGTATGATCACAAAATCTTGCAATCTATTTGCTTACTGTAAAATCCTAACTCAACTAAAGAGATAATCACAACCTGCATAACATAAACATCACTTGTTCAAGTTCATCAAACATATTTCCTAAAGGAAAAAAAGGCAATCGATAGAATCATAAAGTAACTACAATTGATACTAGCATATACGAGATAATAGTATAATTACATATATACCCTTTGTAGTGATTAACATGAATCAAAATCTACATATATAGAGATGATCAAACAACGAATAAAGAAATCATAAACCCATGAAGCAACTTCATCAACAAAGAAAATCCATCAAAAAACCAATTCAAATTAGCATAATCGAATAAAAAAGGTTGAATTTTTGTTTTCACCTGAACACAAAACATTGAAGGTGTGGTTCTGCCGACTGCCCAGTTCCATCTAATTGAAAAAATTGTTACCTGAGTAATATTCCAAATTGTTTGAGCATCGGTTGTAGTTGAATAGATGATTGATATTTTCATAACGAATGGGGAGATCAGATCTTCCATTGAAATTGTTTTTGCAGAGACAGAGAGGAGAGGAGACATGAAACTAACGATGAAGGAGGGCGGCGACGATGGAGACGAGGATGGAGGAGGTGACCGGTGTTTGAGGGGAAGCGATGGAGCTGTAGCTTTGTGTTTGTTCATAAATTTGGCGACGAGGAAAAAGAGTTGTGAAGGATGCGTATTTTGGGAGAAGGGTAAAGAATCAATCAGCTCTTTTTTTAGTGCGGACCGAATCAGCTTTTTTTTTATGGACCGAGTAAGACATGTGGACCGGGTCAGATGTAAATCAAACAACCTGACTGGACCGAGTCAGAAAAAAACATCAGACCGGACCCAGTCAGCACCAAATCAAACTGCCCCTTAGTGGACTTGGTTGCGCTGTTAGCGAGCATTTAGGGTACCAGTTTGAGGAAGTGACTTGGAGGATTTGGGATGATTTCTGAGGAAAGTATGGATATGTCATACCCCAAAACCGGAACGGCGGAAACGTTCTGGGGTGGATGACGTCATGTCAAGTATCACAACATATGCAGTATAGTAATCAAAGTACAACAACCATTGCAATAATAGTAATAGTTTTACATAAGTTACATTTTATAGAGACATCAAAGTAATACAGAAATAGTATAGATGTAGCTCGGTTCTAGGCTGGCTTCACAAAAGCTCCCGGGTGTACCTGTCTATCGTTGACCTGAAAATACAAGTTATTTTGAAAGCGAGTATCAACATTTTTATAAATGCTAGTGAGTTCATAAGTATTTAGTGTCATTTGTGTAAGTAAGCATTTTATTCAAAATAACTTTATAAAAAGTAGTAATTTAGAATCTACGGTGTATTAGCGTCCTTTCCAGAAAATCCTATATTTTCTAATTAAAAGCAGTCTTTTACCAAGACTCGACAGTGTTATGTTTTTAAGAGAAATTTTCCCTGAAATACTATCATTACCCAAAATACGGTATTTGACTTAAAAGAAAGTAGGAGAATATCACTAGTAAAATACTAGGGGAAAATAACATATGCCTCAGCAGAAAACACTACTGACTAAGGCAAAAGAAATCATAGACTCCAGGAGAGTATCGAATGAATGATACGCCTGACTCAGTCTAACAAAAAGAAACACGGACCCCAGACGGTATCAAATGAACGATACAGCTAGCAAGGTCTAAAACAAAGAAACACAGACCCTAGACAGTATCAAATGAACGATACAGCTAGCAAGGTCTAAAACAAAGAGTAATCCTAAGAGTGTTGTTTCATAAATACAATGTTAATTCTCATTACCTTAAGGCCATGGATTTTAAGGTAAACATGGAGATACTCGTAACCATACTGATTGACACTAAAGTACTTGACGCCCTACAAGCGTCGGAATAAATGTGACATTTGTCACCCCTTAGCTTGGTAGGCCGAGGATTGTAGCTAGCAGTCAGGGTGCGGGAGTGTCAGTCCCGTATAGATCTATACACACAATGCCCACTCTCCCTCCAGGAGACTCTGGTTACCAACTTGACGACAGGGAGATTCGTGTTCTGAGGATGCATCTCGTATTTTGAATTCTATTAGAGACGCTGGAGAAATGATATAGACTCGCGAATGAACTGACTCCATTGGAATTATCGTACTAGAAAGAGTAAATAGAACCTCCTAACTATTCCTATAATAGTTACTAGTGTCTCTGATCTATGAATGATGAATGGAAGGATGCCCTTGCTACCCAAGGGAAAAGAACTGGTTGATGTAAAACTTTATGCCCATACATGTATACATGATATATAACTAATGTTTAAACGACCTTCGGACGGATATCCGATACCCACCAGACCACATCCCAACGAGGAAAAGGAAATAGGGCGAACTAGCCTTCCTAAGTCTTTTAAACATTATTTAGATAACTATACAAGTATAGGCATGCATTTAATGAAGTAGAAGCATAGAAGCATAGAAGAAAACTTTGGTAAAACCTTGGTAAAACTTTAAAAATAAGTATTTACGACTTGATATCTTTATGTAAAACAAGCTTTGAAAACCGTTCATAAACACGTTTTGAACATAATTTGGTAACACAAAATAAGTAAAGAAAACCTTTGTTTAAAACACTGCTGTAACTGGTGTAGAAGTAAAACATACAACATGAGTGATAATTTGAGAAAATATTTAAACAAGTAAAGACATTTTGGAAAACCATCTATAGTATTATACTTGGTAAAACAACTGAAAGTGTGATAAATCCTTGTGCATGCGGGTTATTAATCACATATGATTGATATGATAACTAGCATGTTTTAACTTGTATTCCCCCCTCATAAAAGCATGTAAAAACATTTAAAAGGTTAATTCAGGGGTATGAACTCACCTGACGTTGGCGTTTCGGATGAATGGACGGTATAGGATGCTAAGTGTCAAGTGAGGACTTGACCACACACGCAAATCCTATTTAACATGTAATGATATATTTAAGTATCTAATTAGTCATTTAATAACTAATTAAGCAAGTAATGAAGTCCTACTACATAAAAACACTTTGCTACCGGTGCTAGGAGTACCAAGGGTTGCATATAAGGTGTGTATGGACTCACATTGGAGTTTACTCTTCAAATGAGGGCCCTTATGGGTGTTTACGATTTCAAGACCACTTCCCCCATGATTTTACGACCGTAAAATCATGGTAGTGGTGTCATGGGATGTTTAAAGGTCTTATCTCACTCATAGAATCATGCTAGAGTCAAATCAAGGGCTAAGGAAGTGATTGGGGCTCAAAATGGACACAATAGGGAGTTTACGGTCCATGGGCCACTCCTTGAGGAGTTTACGGCCATAAACACATGAGTTTATGGTAGTAAACTCATGTTTAGTCCATTTCTCTTGTTGTTTGGTGGTTCTAGGCTATGTAGGCAAGGTTCTAGTCACTTATATGAGCATAGGTAGGTGTTAGAGGCACTTAAACACCTTGTAAAGGTGTTTACGGTCTATGAAGGTGTTCTTGGTGAGTTTACTACCTTAAACACATGATTTTATGGTAGTAAAATCATGTTAGTCCATGAATCATGTGTTTTGGTGCATCAAATGAAGGATTACAAGGCTCTAGGCACTCATGGAAGCTTTTGGGGGTGTTTAAGGGGCAATTTAACACCCAAAAAGGTGTTTATGGTCCTTGAAGATGGGTTTACGGTCCAAGAATGTTCTTAGACCGTAAAATCATGTTTACTCCCCATTTTTTAAGATTTTGGTGTTCTAAGTCTTTTCATGTAAGCCCCTAAGTCATAACTAAGCTCCATAAGTGGTTTGGAAGGGTTTTTGGGCATTAAAACCCCATTTATGGGTGTTTACGGTCCAAGAGTGTTCTTGGACCGTAAACTCATGATTTTGCCACTTTTGGGAGTCTTAAACACGAATTTGTAAGTTAAACGAGCTAGACAACAAGTTAGGATAGATCACTTACTAGTTTGGGGCTTGAAAGAGGCGATTTTTGACCAAACCCGATTTGTAGAGAGAGAGACTCCTAAGGTGTGAAAAGGGTTGGAATGAAACCCACTCAACCCTTATATAGGGTGGAGTTTATGGCCTGGTTGGGGGTCCACCTAACACCAACTGCGAACGGGGTTTTTCACGACTACCGTTAAACACGAAAATTTTAAAATTAGACCGCCTTATTTTTGGTTTGCTTGACGAATATTATTTAAAATATTCCAACGGGTTTAATTCTGGTCAAAAATATTTTTGGGATAAATTTGGCTAATTTTTGACGTACTTAATTTCGACGTTAAAACTAACAGAAATTTTTGGGTTGTCACATGATAGGTGTGGAAGGTAGTATTGGGCCCGTACTACTAAAAGCATAAGATCCATACTCGAATCGGTGAGAGTCTTGGAGAATCTCAGAAGCTTTGGGGAGAGGTTTATGACTCGGTTTGGGGACAGAGGATGTTCTTGTTGTTGCAGCTTAGCCTTGGGCAAGTGAGCTAGTGAGCATGACAGGGTGTCAGACCCTGAAGGACATGATTTCCAAAAGGTTGCAGATGAGAGATCGATTTGGAGCACTTTAAGAAGGTAGATTCGTGCTAGGTGAGTATTGTAGAGGGTCCTAGGAAGAGACCCATGACTTCTGATCATCGGGTGAAACGCCAGCAGGGCCTGAGTCAGTGAAGCACGTGCGAGAAAGTGCACAAGGGAGTTTGTCACTCCAAGGGTTTAAGCTACTACAGGTGTGGCAGGGTTGATCATATCAGCTGGAGGTGACTCGGATTCCTCCAGATGTTACGGGTATGTCATCTTTTATAGCTACTAGATGGATGTTGGGTATTATTTAAAGGATATTCGGTCACGGTTAGAGCGATAGTTCTCCAGTAAAGTCAGCGTGCAGTGGTTCTATCATGGTTCATGTATAGTTGACGATCGTCTGTGGATGAACTTTAGAGTTCAAGGCACTACCGTTGCTAGCAAAGGACTGGTATCATGAAGATAGTGGAGTCAGTTGCGAGTGTTACATGCATAAGTGGTTGGTCATCGAATGTTTAAAAGAATTGCATTTCTCGCATGGTTTGTGTTCGGTTAGAGTTCAGTGCTGCTGCGATATTGGAAGTGGGAACGAGGACTAGTCAGTGAGAGTGAAGATTAGAGCCTCTAGTTGTTAGCATGGGAGGTGGATTGAGGTGTCATACTGGACCAGATTTCAAGAGTATTCATCAAGATTTCCAAGTATGGGCGATCTTAAGGTTTAACCGGTGGTTAATCGCTAGCATTGGTAAGCACAGGTTGTCATCTGTGGGGTACTAGAAAGCGAGAAGGATTGGGAATCCTTCAATTCTTGCGTGACGTGAAGATTTAGTTGAATCTAAGTGGGGGAGATACTTTTTATAAAGTTATCCAAATGTGAGTTCTAGTTGCGCGGGGTACAATTGTTGGGTTTTGGTATACTACAACATCCTATGGTGCACATACAACCCTAAATACCTTGGATCTATGTTTTCACTAATTATACATGCAAATGGTTTCCAAGGTATTAATATTACAACTAGCATGCATTTAACATAAAAATATAATATACTAGTTAGCATGACATACCTTTTGATGGAGCTTGAATTCTTGGTGTATTTGGCCTTAAAGAGCTTAGCCCCAATAGTGTGGAAGCCTCAAATGGAATCACAACACACCATGGACAAAGGATAAACTTGAGAGAGAATTCCATGCACACAAAAGACACCATGAACTCCAAAAAGATACAAGTGGCGATTTTGGGCAATGAAGTATCTATTTATATATGGAATTTCTAGGGTCATGGATATAACCCAAATCCATACCCATGGGCTTTATGATCCATGGTCCATGTGGCCAAACTCTTTATGTATCCATACATAAACTTGGTCCAACATGGATCATAAGCACAACACATATAAATATAACTAATTATCATAATTAGTCCCCATAGATTTAATTAGTCTCTATTTGACCATTAAATTAATTCCAAATTAATTCTTGATCAATACTAATTAAAACATATGATTTCATATTAATATATTATAACTTATAATATATTAATAAACCATAAATAGGCTTCTCTCAAAAGTCCATCCTAACAGATTGTCCTGATGATATGCAACCCAAATGGACCATGCTACTCTCGGGTCAAATACATACCAATAATAGTTATGGGCTTAGACACCTAATCCAACAGTCTCCCACTTGGATAAGTCTAAAACTATTATTCAAGTATGACTCCAAGATCCCGACTAGCAATCGTAGCTCTTAAAAGCCGCTGTCGAACTCTGAACAAATCAATGACATGTCCATTAGATAAGGGATCATATATTCCTCCATTCTAGATATCATATGGACTGAGACATAGATTATAATCATTCTCTCTGTCCATTTGTTGTTTCCCGATTTCCGATTTATGACGACTGACTAATTGAACAAATCAAATCAGTCCAGGCCCGGCCGAGCACTTACGTTTGTCATCACCAAATCATCGAGGGGCCCACATATATCGCTTTTATCCCGAAGGTAAAAGGAACGGATAAACTTTGACTCATATGTCTTGTTCTACTACTTGTCGAATCATACACAAAGGCACGTTTTATAACATCGAGTTACCGAATGTGTTTTCATGCAATCAATGTATAACCAACTCATAGTAACAACTCATATCTCTAGGTTTGAAGAATATAAGATATTATCGTCTCATGATCACTCGTGATAAAATCCATGAAGTGATTCCAATGAGCGCGGGTTGAATCCAATACTCAGGACTTATGAGCACTCATGAGTGTTGTAGCCCTTTGTCCAACATCTTAGACCTCTACAAGCCAACCCATGACAGTCTTAATTCATATCTACCTCCAACATATGACCGACTGTGGATGGTTTGAATAACTTAGTCATTCTGGAAGAATAACCTAGTTTATTCTGGAAGTCAAAACATGCAAAATGAAACACAAGAATAATTGAATCTAATATGGTATCAAAACCTATGAACATAAATAAAACACCTTTTATTTATCACCATATGATTATACATTATTCATTGTATACTATTTCAGATATCAACTTTATTCTTGAATTTAAAACAATAGTTGTCCCATGCTCCAAGCATGCACACTATGTTTTCTAAACGCTAGTCATGCCATACACCAAGTATGCATACTATGTTTTTCTATGATCTTAACTTTGTGAAGTAGATCAATTGAACATAACTCCAATGATCCTCTTTTCACAGTCCCAAATCCTTACTGTAAATGCAAGAATTCCAAATTCATGCCATTTACTGAAATATGTTAGATTCTAAACTTATATGCATAGATCCTCTTGTAATGATTATGCACAAAGTCGCAAAGACTTGACAATAAACATTACAGAGCATTCCAAAGGAGATCAGCTCCTTGGAAACATCCTTCTTGCATTAAGTTTCCTAATCTTACACAGATTGAATAATTTCTAATTTTGAAACATTTCGATATTCCATTTTGACTATCACTTCTGAACAAGAGTTGCCTCCTTACAGATTATGTCAATATGGTCCTTCCAGAATTATAACTATACTTCCAACTGTCCTTGAGCAACCAATCTTTGGTAAACCTTAGATTGTCCTCGACAATTGTTTAATCCTTTTAGTCATATCTAATTCTAGACCTTTTCCCTTCTTAATACCTCAGGCATTTGGAAAATTTTAGAAAGGATGAATATAGCACATGTAATCGATCCTATATCCGAAGCATATGGGACACGATTCATGATGTCTCACATAAAGACTAAACCAATCTTTTGCTATAATATTTCCATTACAATTTGCCAGGTTCTTATAATTCAGATTATGAAAAGGGATGCCATAATCATAATCAAATTTTAGAACGCAAATAATGAACCCATATACATAATTTTCTTATGTTGAGCCATTACAACATGAAATTCATATATATATATATATATATATATATATATATATATATATATATATATATATATATATATATATATATATATATCCTTGACTAAATACGATTAAAACCTCAATCTAAGCTTTTAGATTTGAGATGAAGTATAATTTCCTCTCCCTTAATTATAGCAAAACAACTCTTTCCCAATTGAAACCTTTTGTTTTCTATAATTAACATTGCTAACTTGAAATACTTACCATAATTATCATGCTCCCACTAACATGATGATTATTAGCATAACACTTATGCTCCCACTAGCTTTGACATGTACTCAGAAATCAGCTGGACTTCTAGAAATCAATACTTTATTGACTTTCTTACCAAAGTTCAAATTTTTGATACTAGATTGCTTTGATAAAACTTTATCATAATCATACACCTTATCTTAGATAGCTCACAGGTGTATCTAAACAATTTTAAGAACTATAAAAAGGGATGTCGTAATCATAGTCTTGATTGTTTAGACCTTTGCCACTTCTCACAAGTCCATGTTAGTGTGCCGGTAAACCACACACGCTCCACTAACGACTTTAAGAATGCAAATATCACAATTGCTATCTAGCTAAAATCTACTTAGTGAAAGTGTTTTTTCACCATCATTTTCATGAATCGGAGAGAAACCTTATGACACTTAGATTTAATGGTGTATGTGTTCTTATCCATGTGAATTGTCAAAAACCATAGTCACAAGACAAGGATAATGACAAATCCAAACTCATATGGACTGAACTCAATCTTAATTTCTTGCCACATGGCAGCTCAAGGGCCTGCCATTGCTTCCAAGTTGTTGTGCAACCAATTGAGAACTCTAAGAACTCATATGCAAAGCCAACTTTATTAGAATGGGCACAGAATATGTCAACACGATAGGTTATAAACCTCAAGTCGTGTGCTAGTGAAGAACTTCAGGTTTTATTCTTGATTAGATCTTGAAATTCTTTTCAGGATCTTTAAGACTTCCACTGTCCTATTGACATTTAAGACTATCTTGTCAAATATTCAATAGATAGTGTGGATTCTTTATCAAGACACATACTTCACACAATTGGCCTTAGTTGGTCTTTGTTTTATCCAAAACATCACAACTTACCAATTTCAAATGTACAGGAGTAGAAAAATTTTACTCTTACATTTGACAAGTGTTTTTAAACCTTCTCTAAGACATGTCACTCAAGTTACATTCTTAGAGTATAACTCTAAGAATTGTTTTTGGAATGAAGTATGAATTATCTTCTTGATTTAACCACTTCAACAATTCACAGGTCCTCTTCTTAGCTATCATAAATTCACTTAGAGGATGAATTGTGATAAGGTCTCTTAATCATTAAGATGATCATATACCATGATACTAAAATACTCTCCCATCTTTTCAGATTTGAGAAACCTTTTATCTTTCTGCCTAATTTGATTCTTCTTATTCGCTCTGCCATACATTGGAACCTTTTCCAATGTCTCAAAATTACACTTAAGCTTGTAAGTATAACCATATTTACTGAGCTTTAGTAAATTATGACGAATAATCTTATCGATATTTTGTGGTGGACTTTACCAGTGCACAAGAATGTGTACTCGATCACTTAGTCCTTCACTTGAATCACATATACATGTTAACAAGGAACTAGTCTTAATTTTTCCAAAGATGAAAAATTCTCATTCATCATGCTATACAACTTGCATGATTCCAAGTTTTGGTCTTATTGAAACCTTGGGTGACGAGAATCTTTCCTTATTTGGTAAATTTAGACAGTACCTGATGTGTGCAAACTCACTTAGTTTTAAACCTACTTTTAATTATCAAATAACACACAAAAGGCAGTGAACCTATCAATTGTGATATAGTTAAATAAGCAGGGTATCGAACACATGGAACGACAAATTAAAACTAAAAACTAATTTTATCTAAGTTAATCAATAAGTAGGGTTTTATCTAGTTTTACAAGACTAGAAACTTACTAACTATTACTAATTTAAAACAAGAAAACAACGAATTAAGTATATTCAATAATTGGGAAGGAACTTCTGTTTAGTTCAACTCAATTGATCTTATGGTTGATTTCAAGGTAATGGTGCAATGGATTAATTCTTTTGTTGGTTACCGATTCAAGTGATTAGATTCGCATTCACTACACTAATCCTTAGCAAATAAACTAACTTAAACAGTGGCCAGTTGTCTAATTTAATTAGATTTACTAGATTAATTATTTGGATTCTTTTAGACTTGCAATAGTTAACTAATTTATTCTTTTAATTAACTTCTTGTTTGATGGTCATCTCACAAGCTTGCACATGAATTTACTCAATTTTCTTATTAATTCTAGTTTCATATTCATTAATCCTAGACATATGAAAATAGTGATCACAAAGCATATGAGGTTAATAATCAATAGATGTTCATGCTAATCAATTATCTTCCTATTAACAGAAAATTAATTATTATTCACACACAAGGTTCTTTAGCAAGCTAAAATAACAAAAATTCACCAACTTTAGAATTAATCCTACCAATCAATCAAATCATATTGTCAACTTTGTATCTCCAAACAGAAGTCTAAAGGTTCTAGCTCATAATTGAAGTAGATAACAGCAAACAAACATAATCAAATTGTTTAACCATAATGATAAAACGAAAGATTAAGTAAAATGATGAAATTTGCCTCAATTCTCCTTCGGGATTGAATTCTAGCTTATGACTTCGTCTTCTAGGGTTTTTCTGACTTCTTAATCGCAGCAAAGCTCTTCTGAATCGTCCCAAAATTCCCCCCTATCGTTCTGTGAAGTTATCTTTATATATACGAATCGACTCATCGAGTTAGGTGGCGATTCGTCGAGTCCATCTCACATTCCCCGTATTGTGATAACTCTCTGGGATCCCGAATCTTTATCTTCTCGATTCTTCGATCGGACTCGCCGAGTAGTCGCCCCTACTCGCCGAGTAGGTGCTTTTTTCAATGTTTTTCTTCTTTGTTCCATTCTCGAACTTCTAACTGTTTCTCCCGCTTCCTTTCGCTTCTGAGCTTCATTTTTGGACTGAAAACATAATCCAAACACTTTTAAGTACCTTTTGTCCATAAAATGCAATAATTTAGCTAATAAATGAATAAAAATGTATACTTAATATGAACTAATTATGCACATATCAGTACCACAAATGAAAGAATCAAATTCATATTTCCACTCTTGCTCTTAATGGAATCTTTATAAGCAACAAAATTTTTCACAAATGCCATTACAAGGATATTTTAAAATAAATAAAATCAAAAAAAAAATTTCTTTTATTTTAAAACTTTGCAGAAAAACTTATCCTTACAATCCATATGAAAACTTGTTGTTATCTATTCTTATGCAATATCTCATAACTCCTAAGAAGTAGCTCAAAAATCCGATCTTCAAACTATGCGATAGAAATCCATCTACGCGATCAAATTCAACATATTCTTTCTTTAAGTTTCTTCACTTTTCTTTGATTCTTAAAACATCAACATGTGACCCAGTCACATCATGTATCAAGAATCTCATAATAGAAACTTAGCAGAGTTAGATAGTGGACTTTACCTGAAGTAGAGTCAAACTTATTGACTCTAACATCCTTAGCTAAATTGGCAGCTTCGCAACCAATGCCCCTTCCTTTGGCAATTTAACATATGGATGCTTTGGTAATGGAACATGGGACTATCACAGACTTAGCCATTCTCTTTACCATTTGGTCAACCGAGTTGACTATGGCTGATCCCTTTCCATTGGGAAGAGAGAGCTTTACTGGATATCCAAGGTTACATTGTCAATGTCCATAAGTTTTAGGAAGTTGATCTTAGCAAATAGATAAGATCATTAAGGGTCTTGTCATAGTCTGTTTCATAGGAGTCCCAAAGGAACTCACTATGTGACTTAGAAAGTAGTTGAGCCACCAACTTTCTCAAGACTTTGACACCCAACTCTCCTGGCTTGTCAATATGTGACTACATCTCCAAGAGTGACCAAACATAGAACTTTACTTGCCAATAGGGCTTGAGTGACCTTAAACTTTTCAAGAACTTGTGGGTTAGGGAGAATAATTGGAGGAGGTGAAAGAAAAATGATTTCCATGGGACATCATCTTCATTTAAGAAAGCTTGTTTCAAGAGATTTGGGAAGATCATAAATGTATAAACCAAACATCTTTTGGGAGATATTCAAGATAGTTGATTTAAATTCCTTAATATGACACCCAATATGAAATATTAAGGCTAGGACCCAACAAACTATTTTATAACTTAGAAGAGGGATGCCGTAATCCAAGCTATAAAATATTTGAAGGTAGGTGAATGACGATTCACCAATTTCCACCAAGATAAACGAAATGTATTACTAGGTTTTAATTGGATTTGAAACTCCTAGATCTTTTGAGATTCATTGAACCTTTCAATGGCATGTTTCAATCTCGAGTGTGCCCTTCAGGTTTTGTGACTGGGATGCCGAGGATCACAAAACAAGGTGTGAAGTAACCATGCAAATTACTTGGTACCCTTAAGTGTTTACCCCTCAATCGATGTGCCGGTTAATCACACACGCTCCATCGATACTATGATAAACATTAGGTTACCCTTTGCCTACCTTGTTAAATACGAGTTAGTGTGCCGGTTAACCACACACGCTCCACTAACCGACTTAAACAAAGTGCAAAGTGTAATTTCATGGATTAGCACCTTATTCACTTTTTCCTAAGTAACTAAGATTGGGTATTTATAAAAGGTTTAGTTACTTAGTATTTATCATTAATACTTTTAATGAAGGGAGAATTATAGTCCTTGTCCTACCCGTTCGACTAACGACCCTCCACCGGTTAAGAAAGCGGTGGGTGAGAGTGGACACCCATTAAACTGTCATTTTATAGGCAGTAACCTTATAACCCCTTATAGACTGACTTCGTGAATGAGGCCTACTAACGGTAAGATTGACTTTACTCTTATACGTATGTATAACCATTAACTTTTAATATTATAATAGTATAAGGGTGTATTTTAAACATTTAAAATACTTGGTGGTTTAATTTATTAATTAAACTATACTCTTAATTTAATTAAACTTAAACCATGTCTTTATGGAATTATTAACTCTTTTAATTAAACACTTTAATTAATTTAATGAAGTCCATAAAGTTTGAACTTTAACTTTTAAAATTCTAGAGTTTGGAATTAAAGTGTATATGGGGGGTGACTTTACAAATTCCAAAACTTGAGGACAAGTTTTGAACAATTCAAAACTTATAGTTTCCATAACTTATGAATTTTAAAGTGGTTTAATGGAAAAAAACACTTCAAGTTTCATAACTTGTAGACAAGTTATGGAAGACTTTAAAAGCATTAAAAAATGTGACTCTTCATTTTTTCATAACTTATGAAAATTTTATGAGTTATAAAATTCATAAATGTGACTTTTCAAGTAACTTGAGGACAACTTACAAAAACACATATTATTACCAACTTCTAGATTAGTTTGGATTGAAAACAACTATCTCATAATTTTTTCTATTAATCTAAACAAACTCATGAACATGAACATTCATAATCAACATTTTTCAAGAATCATATAAACATGTATAAAACTTGAAACTTTGATTATTATCCTTTATTTGGATGAGAATAAACATTACCATATCATCAAAAAACAAATTTTATGAACAAAAACACTTTGCGGTAATGATTCTAATCCAAACCAGGCCATAAAACTCGAAGATAAGCTGCCAAGGGGTCCAACTCATCGAGTGCATGAACCAACTCGACGAGTTGGATGAATTTGTTCATGGACTCATCGAGTCCATCACTAGACTCATCGAGTGTGCTGTCCCAACAACAAAAAATTCGATTTTTCTAGTTCTTTTCAGCAACTTGCGTCGAGTATAATTGAAAACAACCCATGGCTCTGATACCAATGTTGGGTTTTGGTATACTACAACATCCTATGGTGCACATACAACCCTAAATACCTTGGATCTATGTTTTCACTAATTATACATGCAAATGGTTTCCAAGGTATTAATATTACAACTAGCATGCATTTAACATAAAAATATAATATACTAGTTAGCATGACATACCTTTTGATGGAGCTTGAATTCTTAGTGTATTTGGCCTTAAAGAGCTTAGCCCCAATAGTGTGGAAGCCTCAAATGGAATCACAACATACCATGGACGAAGGATGAACTTGAGAGAGAATTCCATGCACACAAAAGACACCATGAACTCCAAAAAGATACAAGTGGCGATTTTGGGCAATGAAGTATCTATTTATATGTGGAATTTCTAGGGTCATGGATATAACCCAAATCCATACCCATGGGTTTTATGATGCATGGTCCATGTGGCCCAACTCTTTATGTATCCATACATAAACTTGGTCCAACATGGATCATAAGCCTAACACATATAAATATAACTAATTATCATAATTAGTCCCCATAGATTTAATTAGTCTCTTTTTGACCACTAAATTAACTCCAAATTAATTCTCGATCAATACTAATTAAAACATATGATTTCATATTAATATATTATAACTTATAATATATTAATAAACCATAAATAAGCTTCTCTCAAAAGTCCATCCTAACAGATTGTCCTGATGATATGCAACCCAAATGGACCATGCTACTCTTGGGTCGAATACATACCAATAATAGTTATGGGCTTAGACACCTAATCCAACAGTAATCTCGTCTATCCGGCCTAGATAGAGGTCATGATGCAGTGGGAGATTCCGAGGTCTCCATCTGAGGTTCAGAGTTTACTGGGTCTAGCAGGTTATTACTGGAGATTTTATGAGGGATTTCTCCGAGATTGTGCTTCCTTTGACCCGACGGACCAAGAAGTCGGAGGGCCTGAGCAATAAGCAGCCTTTGAGACTCTCAGACAGCAGTTATGCGAGACACTAATTCTCACCCTGCCAGCGGATGTAGATGATTTCATGGTTTACTGTGACGCTTCGATCACGGGCATGGGTACGGTACTGATGCAGCGAGGTCACGTGATAGCAGGTTTCGGGAACCAAGTTAGAGCTCCAGTTAGGGCTCAATTTTAGTTGTGTGTTAGGTCGAGTGCATGTTCGACCGGTATGGAAAGTGTTGTAAGACTACAGGGGTAGCCGTAGCATTCACTAGCGATCAGGTAGCATGGGAAGTGTTGTAAGACTGCGGGGGTAGCCATAGCATTCACTAGCGAGCAGATAGTGATAGAGTGTCGTGAGACTGTGGATGTAGCCGCAACATTTACTAGGTTAGTAGATAGTGTGAGCACGTTGTTAGGATGCGGAAGGAACAGTAGTACCCACCAGTTCGGGTGTAGCAGTAAGGATAAGGAAATACACAGATTGGATTTCGAAATTACCCAGATGGATTAGATATGGTTGAGCCAGTGATAGGACTGTAGTAGCGCCACTACAATTTTGGGATTAGCAAAGCAATGGACCATATGAGATTGCTTGTGATGTAAGGCTACCATCAGTTAGGTGGCAATTTCTTTTAGCCTTGGATTTGAGGATGACAGGATGAATTGAGACCAGAAAAGCAGCTAGGTGGTAACCTACTGCTTCAGGCAGATTAGTGTTTGGGCAGTTTCAACATTTGGGCAGTATTAGTATTTCTGTTTTGGGTTGCAAATATGGATGAAATAGCTAGTTTATTGGGGAGTGACGAGTCAATCACAGCGGGATTAGATGAGCCTTGGCTAAGTATAAGTGACCTATAGAGATAATTGGGCTTGTAACCCTGAATTATAGTGGGAACCTCGAGTTATTGAAAGTTGAGTAGCCGGTTGAAGGATAAAGTGGACTGGGTCAAACGATAATGATTCAGTATGAGTGGTCTGTCAGGGAAGCAGACCATCTCGAGATAGTAGATTCAGACGAAGTAGATGTTATCCTGTTGCAAGGAATTCGTTCATATGAGGATATTGGGACTTTGCGAAGATTGGTCACAACTACCCTCGAAAGGCTAGGGTGTGCCCAGGACGGTGATCATGTTACTAGAAGTGGTTTGGCATATAATAAATAGTAAGGAGTGATTTTGAGGATGAAATCTAATTTAAGTGGGGGAGAGTTGTAACACCCGTTTATTTATTGGTTAAATAAATAAATTAATGAACGAGTGGTAGCCTAAAATCAATAATTATATATGCAGGATATTGTGTACGAGGAGTTGATTGCCACATTTTTAGAAGTCGGGGGTTAAAAGTGTGAATTCTGGGCTCAGTTTATAATTATTTATGAAGTCATGGGCTCCATGGTAATTATTTGGATTTAATTTAAGAGGAAGTGAGGTGGAAGGGCTAATTATGTCATAATTAAGATATTGGGGCCCGTTTTAGTAAAATATGGACTTAATTTGTAAAGGAATTGAATAGGCATGCATTAAATGGTATATCATAGACTTCTTTTGAAGGGATTCTATGGAGGAGAGGCCGGAATTGTCATTATGGCAAAGATATGATGAGGGACCGGGTATATAGCCTCCTTACCCGTCAAACCCTAACCCTAAGCCCCTTATGTTGCATCCGTCACTCATACCCCCCTTATGCCTCCCAACCACCGGACGCCACCCATTCTCTCTTGCACCTCCAACCACCGAGCCTCCGTTGTGTCTCTCCGGTGCTGCTGAAGACGGAGACCATTGCATAATGTTGCCATTCAGTCAGTAACGGAGGGAAGCAGGTTGCAGTCGCCACTTCCAGCCGTTAGATCCCACCATTGCCGCCTTGCTATTTCCTTTCCAGTGAATGGTGAGGCCGAGAATCATCGTAGGACATTAAGCACGACGGTGCCGCCGCCACCGTCCCTCTATATCTTCTTATTCTTCTCCTCCTGCCTTCTGCCATCGTGAAGGACTCGATGTTCCGCCATCGGGTGGGTGTTGTTGCTGTGGTGGTCGTAAACCACCGCCATTTCCATCGCTGGTGCTGTTGACGAGGCCAAGGGTGCTGTAGATGATGTCATGGCGGTATGCTGCTACCCTCGGACGTGTTCCTCCGTCCCTTTTGCCAAGCCATCGCCGCCGCCGCCACTACAACTGTTTCATCGGATTTTCGTTGCGCCGACGGTTGCTACCACCAGCCACCGTGGGAGGTGGCTGTGTGCCTGTTTTACTTCGTGATTAGGTGTGTGTGGTTGTATTTCCATTATCAATATGTGTGTTTCAGTGTTTTGTTTAGCCGGAGTTCATGGAAAAATCACCACCACCACCATGAGGTGGTGGCTGCCACCATGTGCCACCGCCAGCCACCACAAGGGTGGTTGCGTGTGTGTGTTTATTTAGTATAGTGTGTGTGTTTATGCTGTGAGTTCATTGTAAAATTGTAATAGTGGCTAGAATAAGGAAATGAAAACGGAAAACCACCACCTTAGGGTGGTGGCTGCCGCCTCTTGCCGCCACCGGCCGTCGTGTCGGGTGGCGGTGTGCTTGCCCCGTGGAGTTTGATTCGTTTAGGGTGCTTGAAACCCTAATGGGCCTTGAAACCCTAATGGTCCTAATGATGCTTAATGGACATAAAAGCCCAAACATGTGATCAATGGGCTTAAGGAAAACCCCAATGGGTCCAATGGACCCTAATTGACCCAATAAAGCCCTAATGGACCTAAAAGCCCAACAAATTGATAAATGGACTAATATTTGGGTTGGAAAAACCTTAATGCCAATAAAACCCTAATTTGTGGAAATTGCTTGGGACACACACAAGAATTAATTATTAAATCTTAAATAATAGCTAATAATCTTTGGCAAACTAGCTTAAGGTATAATGGACTTAATGAATTAAGTCCTTATGGGTTAAGAAAGAAACACTGAACCTTAATCATCATTTCATGTGAAAACTCTAATTTTGAGGTTATGGGCTTGGTGTAACGCCCGTAGATTCAGGCTAGTCAATTTAGAGACGTTAAGCATCAAAAATGACTGTTTGATAGAAGATTATTTATAATGATTAATCTTAACTAAGTTGTAGTATATGTTACAAGGATTCCGTACATATAAAGAACGTTGAAATCCGAGTTATAACGAAGAAGTTATGATCTGTCGAAGTTTCGTGACAGAACCGGCACGACACAGCGTGATGTAAATAGTGAATTTACATTAGAGCGATATTTGGCCTTAGCGATCTAAATTAAAGTCATAGAATACGTTAAACCGAGAGCATACATAAAAAAACGTCCAAATCTGACTTCATATGAGGAAGTTATGATTTTTTTCTAAGTTTCAGCTTGGTAGTATGCAGCTCGAAGTTCAACTTTGAGATCGAGCGGTTTTTAGCCGAAACAATCTAAACGAGAATTGAAGATCTCAACAATGGTAGTGCAATGGTAAAAAGACAGACAAAAACGGACGTCGGATGAAGAAGTTATGAATTTATAACGGAGTTTCCTGTCCCGGCCTACTAAAAATAATATATTTATAATATACTAAAAATAAAGTCAAAATTAGCCAACGAAGTCTAAACGATAGTTGTAGAGCATAATCTCACCTACGCGTGGATATAAAGAACGTCGAAAATGGAGCTTCTATGCAAAAGTTATGAATTTCTGAAGTTCGGGACGTGAACCCCAAGGTTGTGTCAGAGCTCACGAGGTGAACATATGTAGTTCACGAGGTGAGCATTAGTGGCTCACGAGGTGAATAGATGATGGACGTCTTCCAGGGCAAGTGGCCATGATGAACACAATGACGTATCGAGCTCACGAGGTGAGCATTAGAAACTCACGAGGTGAACCGAGAAAATTCACCCTATAAATAGAAATCGAGGGTCAGCCGATTTTGGTTGCTCCTTCTCATCTCTCCCACTCCCGATACTCTCTCTAAGCCCTATTTTAACCCCCCGAAGCCCTGGTATCATCCCGAGACACGAAGCAAGTCCCGAAGTTCCTAAGATCCCGAGAAGAAAAAAGTTTCCGAGACGAAGCTCTGCCCGCGAGAGGCCCGGTGTATGAAGATCTTCCAGATCTACCAAAGAATACTACTTTTACAAGCCGTAGTGCTGTCTGATCATCTTCTGATCAAGTGAGTGTATAGTACCTTTCATAACACGATTTTAATACAAGTATTGTTTGAATGTATTAAGTATATGTTTTGTGTGAGTGTGTAGTCACTTTCTTCTACCGCATAGATATGAAGCATTTACTATGTGTTTATACGTTGTTTGTTTACTTGAGATGGTTGTTGAATGAATGTTTTATACATATTTTTAAATGATTTAAACTATATATGTAATTTATATCTACAAATATGTTGGGTAGAACATGGGTAGATGAAATAGTTGGTGTGTAAGGAAAGATTAGTTTGAGGATGAGACGAAAGATGATATAGATCATGAGATGAGGGTGACAGGTGAAAAATGAGTGAAACCTTTACCCAAACGATGGTCCCCGTCATTCAGTAGAGTAGGGATGACAACCACAGACTATTCTAGACAGTCAGTGGAACACTAGCAGGCTCGCAACTTGTAGGTGTTTGTGAACGATGTGTTCACCGGTGTACTCTAAAAACCCATTGACATGTATTGCAAGAGGGATCTCAAGAATAATAATGTCAATAAACAAGATAAACTTGTTATTAGATCCGGGAGTATGGATCAGATCAGGATTTAGGTATAGTAAATTGTCCCTAGTCCCGGAGTATGGATTGGGCACAATTTTAGATTCGGGAGTATGGATTAGACCAAAAGGTTAGTTTTAGATCCAGGAGTATGGATCAGGTAAAGAGATAAAACTTGTTATTAGTCCAGGAGTATGAATTAAGACTAAGTTAATTGTCCCTAGTCCGGGAGTATGTATTGGGCACATTTAATGATCCGGGAGTATGGATCAGATTAGGATTAAGGTATAGTTAATTGTCCCTATTCCGAGAGTATGGATTGGGTACAATTATTGATCCGGGAGTATGGATCAGATCAAGAGGTTAGTTTTAGATCCGTGAGTATGGATCAGGTAGTTTTATGTCCGTGAGTATGGATCAGGGGAAAAGGTTAGTTTTAGATCCGTGAGTATGGATCAGGTGAAAAGGTTAGTTTTAGATCCGTGAGTATGGACTGGGTGAAGAGGATAGTTTTAGATCCGTGAGTAGGGATCAGGTAAACAGGAAAATTTTAGATACGAGAGTTTAGATCATGTCGTTGTGAGGATCAATGGGGTGGGATAAGATTTGCCTTTATATGGTGAAATTATACAAGTTTGAATGTTCTATTTATATAAATATATGATATAACATTGTGGGATGAAAACCCTATATGCTCACCAGGCTCCCAAGCCTGACCCACTCAGTTTTCTTTGCATTACAGGTAATGGCACAAGAGTATAAGTTGGTGGACTTGACGAGAGATTTTAGATTATAGATCAGTAGTTATAAATAACTGTTGTAAGGTCTATTTTATACTGTTTATGCTTATGGTCTGTATCGGAACATGACATCCCGAGATTTTGTTATTTAATGAAAATACATTTCTTTAAAGAAATGCTTTGATAAATTCTTATCATATTTTGTTTTGGGAACAGATTCCACAACTATTTTCTTTAAAAGATTACTCTGATTTTAAAACAAAGCATAAACAAATCGGTCTTTTCTGGCCGTGAAATTGGGGATGTCACACTTGGACTTATCGGGACCCACATTTGGGCCATTGGAATGGAATTCTGTGACTAAGCCAACCACACCATATGACTTATTTAGAAGAATGATGGATTTAATGGATTAAGTCCTTAATGGATAAAGTCCTTAATGGGTTAAGTGAGAAACACTTAACCCTAATTGTTATTTTATGTGAAAACCTTAATTTCACTTGGGTTTATTGTTGGGCCTTTTGTTGGGCCTTGATGACTAGCTTATTAATGGTCCATCCAAGATCAAGCAAATGGATTAGAATAATTAATGGGATTTGAGGTAAGGCCCATGTGAGGAGTTGGGACAAATTTGGAAAATTGGGCCATAGATGGGCCATAGTTGGGCCTTAATGAATATATAATATTGGACTATTAGACTGTTAAAGGTTGGACTGGAATAAATGGTTGGGCCTTATGGTAAGATCTTGTAAAGGTGGGGCCCAATTTAGAAAATTGGGCCATATGTTGGGCTTTGATCCCTAGTTGCCCTTGGGCCTATGGATTGGGCGTTGGGCTTGGGTAAGCTAAGCTTGGGGTAATGTTGTAATTATCCAAAGTATGTATTTATAGTTATGTAGTGGAACCCAATTATTAATTGGGTGTTATTTTGATATTGACAGATCGGGAATCTGTCATCCAATAGCTATGGTTTTGGTCAGCGGGACTTCAGCAGTGGGAGGTGAGTTTACCTTCCAGTAGCGGTGGGTGTAAGGCCACAATGCCGACCCATTAGTAGGAGTCGTATGTTAGGTGATTGTCTTTGTGATATTCACCTAGGATTACTATTACTTGATATGTTTATATGCTAGCATGATATGTGTTTATGTGGTAGTAGTAGGGGTGAAATAGTCCCCGGTAGTTGGGTGAAATAGACCGACGAGTACCTCAAGCACCTCAGAATGGCTTGACCTGGGTAAGTCAGACACCCCGGTATTGTCTGACAATACATTATGTTATGCTATGTGTTTATGTGGTAGTAGTAGGGGGTGAAATAGTCCCCGGTAGTCGGGTGAAATAGACCGACGGGTACGTCAAGCACCTTAGAATGGCTTGACCTGGGTACGTCAAAGACCCTAGAATGGTTTGATCTAGGTAAGTCAGGCGCCCCAAAATTGCTTGGCAGTATATTGTATGGTATGTGGTAGTTTGGGGGAGCTCACTAAGCTTCATGCTTACATTTTCAGTTTTGGTTTCAGGTACTCAGTTTCAAAAGAGGAGCTCGGGAAGATTGCAGTGCACACACCATTTGTCCAGTCTAGAATGTTTATACTATGATATTTTGACAATTGTTACAATATTTTGAGATACACTATGACATCTTCAAAATCACGGCAAGAAAAGACCGGTTTCATTTATGCTATTAAAATAATTTTAGAGTAAATCCTTTTGATTTAAAAGAGTTGCGGAATTTGTTCCCAAAGACAAAATATGATAAAATAGTATTTACCAAAGCATTTCATAAAGAAATGTATTTTCATTATATAATTAAAACTCGGGATGTCATTTTCCGATACAGACGCAAAAGCATAAACAACAAAAGATAGACCATACAACAATTACATATAACAACTGGTCTAATAAACAAAATAACTTGATGATTCATCTATCTTATGCCCTCGCGCCACTACCTGTAATACAAATAAACTGAGTGGGTCAGGCTTGGGAGCCTGGTGAGCATATAGGGTTTTCAACCCACAATAAGTAATTATATTTAATTTCACCAACCAACAATAACCTGATTACCCATTCCCGTTATCCTCACTTTACGTCCCTAAAACAACATCTATTACTAGGGACCTAATCTAGGATTTTCATCGGGACGGGCATTACTGCGACAGGGTTTCCTCAACAATAGATGTTCTAAAGGCAACCATGAGGGGGATAGAGTACACCGGTGAACACATCGTTTACAACACCTACAGGTTATGAACCTGCTAACGTTCCACTGGTCTGTCTAGAAAGAGTCCGTGGTCCTTATCCATATTCGCTGAATAACTAAATCAACAACAACAACATCGAGGCCTCTCATCTGTTATCACACATCAACTATCTACCCATGTTCTAGCCAACATATTAGTAGATAAAATATATATATATTTTTATACATAGTTTAAAACCTGTATAGCATTCTCATTCAATACATATTCCAAACAACAGATGAAACACATACACATAACACGTATATCATAGAGAATAAATCATATCTATGAGATAGAAGAAAGTGAATATACATTCACACATATCACAACAAAATATACACATAACACGTATTTTATATAAAATAGTTCATAATTTTGCGTTAGAAGAAAATAACTACACACTCACCTGATCAAAAGATGATCGGACAACACTACAACTTGTAGAAGTAGTATTCTTCGGTAGATCTGGAAGATCTTCACAAAAACCGGGCTTCTCGCGGGCAGAGCTTCAGCTCGGGAATTGCACTTGTCAGGATCTTCAGGGCTTCGGGACTTACTTCTGGGCTCCGGAATGATACCGGGGCTTCGGGGTATAAGTTGCATTTAAAACGATGCAAAATGGGAGAGAGAAGAGAAATTGAGCAAAAGAATCGGCTACCCTCGCATGCCCTTTTATAAAGGCTGAAGCCTCGCATTACGCTGGGCGTACTTCGGATTCGTCATCGCTTACGTCATCGGAGCACTTCAGTGCGAGGAAGTGCATGCATTGGGGTACGCTGGACGTACTCAACTACGCTGGGCGTAGTTCGGATCAGATCGGTGACTCCTTCGGATATCCATCCGAATTAAAGATTAAATAATAAATATTAATTATTTAAAAACTTCAGAAATTCATATCTTCTTCATACGTATTCCGTTTTCGACGTTCTTTATATCCACGCATAGGTGAGACTACGCTCTACAACTTTCGTTTAGACTCCGTCGGCTAATTTTGATATTATTTTTATTATTTATTTTTAGTAGGCCAGGACAGGAAAACTCCGTTATAAATTCATAACTTCTTCATCCGACGTTCGTTTTCGTCTGTCTTTTTACCGTTGCACTACCATTGACGAGATCTTCGATTCTCGTTTAGATTGTTTTGGCTAAAAACCACTTGATCTCAAATCGAGTATTTGGGCTGCATACCGCTAAGTCGAAACTTAGAAAAATCATAACTTCGTCATACAAAGTCAGATTTAGGCATTCTTTTTATGCACGCTCTTGGTTTAATGAACTCTACAACATTCGTTTAGATTACTAAGGCTAAATATCGCTCTAACGTAAATTTCACTTTTTATGTCATTCAGCGTTGCCGATTCTGTCGTGAAACTTCGACATGTCATAACTTCTTCGTTATAACTCGGATTTCGGCATACTTTATATTTTCGGAATCCTTGTTGCAACCACCACAACATTATCCATAGATATCGGCTTTATCTAATATTTTATTTTGACGCTTTATTTTTATTCTTAGTTCAATTAAGACACACAATTAAGCACAAAACACATAATACTCAAATAATACACATATAGTATTTCAAAACGGGCTACAAAGGTTAACCTAGACTATTACATCGCTATTAATGACAAGCCCAGAAATACGGGCGTTACAATTCTCTCCACCTTAGAATGATTCCGTCCCCAGAATTACACATCAACAAACAAATGCGGATAGCGACTCATCATGTCACTCTCCGTCTCCCAGGTGAGATTTGGCCGATTCGTATGTTTCTAACGGACAAGCACTAACTTGACCATCTTGTGTCGTAACTTCATAGTCTTTCAGTCAACGATTGCCTCTGGTTCTTCAATTAACCTCTTGTTTTCATCAATTCTCAACTCTGAAAGTGGAATCATGTCGGAAACTTCTCCCATGAATTTCCTCAAATAACACACATGAAAAGTGTTATGAATACCATTCAGTTCTTCGGGTAATTTGAGCTTGTAAGCTTGGTTCCCAACCCTCTGAAGAACTTTAAACGGTCCAATAAACCTTGGACTCAACTTTCCCCTTTTACCCAATCTTATAAGTCCCTTCCATGGCAAGACTTTAAGCAAAACCGAATCTCCAAATTCAAAGGCCATCGATCTTCTTTTCTTGTCAACATAACTCTTTTCACAATCCTAAGCTGCTAACATTCTTTCCCTGATTATTTTCAGCTTTTCAGCAGTCTGATGGACCATTTTGGGTCCCATAAACTGCTTTTCCCCAGCCTCAAGCCAACAAGACGGCATACAACACTTCTGTTCGTACAGAGCTTGATAAGGTGCCATCTTTATGCTCGAGTGGAAACTATTATTGTAGGAAAATTCTACCAAAGGTAAATGTTCATCCCAATTACCTAGGAATTCCAGAGTACATGCCCTCAGTATATCTTCGAGTGTTTGTATCGTTTGTTCGCTCTGACCATCAGTCTGTGGATGGTAAGCTATACTTAAACACAACTTGGTACCCATTTCGTCTTGTAGACTTTTCCAAAACCTTGAGGTGAAACGACTGTCACGATCCGATATAATCGTTAATGGAACACTGTGAAACCTCAAAATTTCCTTCACGTAAGAATTCACAAGCTTTTCCATAGACCACTTCTCCTTGGCTGCTATGAAATGCGCACTCTTACTGAATCGATCAACGACCACCCAAATCATGTCGCGACCACTTTTCGTTCTGGGCAGTTTAGTGACAAAATCCATAGCAATGTCTTCCCACTTACCCATAGGCATAGGTAAAGGTTCTAAGCTCCCATACGGTTTCTGATGTTGTGTCTTTACTCTCTCACAAGTCACACACTCGGCCACATATTTTGCAACATCAAGCTTCATCGTCGGCCACCAGTAGTAGGGTTTTAGGTCCCTATACATTTTAGTGCTACCAGGATGAATCGAGTACATAGTCTTGTGAGCTTCTTCCATCAGAAGATCTCTAACTCCTCCTGTCTTAGGTATCCAAATCCGATCTTGGAACACCTTCAGTCCATGACTGTTTATACCGAACACCAACGTCTTGCCCAAACGTTCCTCCTTTCGGTCATTTTTCTCAGAAGCTTCTTCTTGAGCTTTCTTTATACTCTCCACAATTGTCGAGACAACTTCTATTCCCAACGCTCTTGGCCTTTTTCTTTCAAGATTGAATTTCCGACAAAGAGCATCAGCAACAAGGTTAGCCTTACCGGGGTGGTAAAGTATCTCGCAGTCGTAGTCCTTAAGTAACTCTAGCCAGCGTCGTTGCCTCATATTCAATTCCTTCTGAATAAAGAGATATTGGAGACTCTTATGATCAGTGAAAAGTTTGCACTTCGTGCCATAGAGGTAATGCCTCCATATTTTCAGAGCGAAAACTACCGCTGCCAACTCCATATCATGAGTAGGGTAGTTCTTCTCGTGGTCTTTCAGTTGTCGAGACGCATATGCTATCACCTTTTCTCTTTGTGTCAAAACACAACCCAATCCAACACCAGACACATCGCTATAGACAGCGAAGTCTTCGACTCCATCGGGTAGAGAAAGAATCGGTGCTTCACATAACTTCTTCTTTAGCAACTCGAATGCTTCCTTATGCTTATCACTCCAAGCATAAGTAGCTCCTTTGAGGGTCAAATATTTCAATGGAGTAGCGATCGAAGAAAAGCCTTGGATAAACCTTCGGTAATATCCAGCTAATGCCAGAAAGCTTAGGATCTCCGTGGGACTTTTCGGTTGTTCCCACTTCATCACAGCTTTAATCTTTGCTGGATCAACTCCCTTCTTGGTTGACCATGTGACCCAAGAATGGGACTTCTCGAATCCAAAAATCACATTTGGAGAACTTAGCATACAACTTCTCCTTCTTCAAGACTTCCAACACTTCTCACAAGTTTTCTTCCATGCTCCCCTTGGCTTTTCGAGTAAATCAGAATATCATCTATGAACACTATCACAGATTTATCAAGGAACGAATTACAAACCCTATTCATTAAATCCATGAATGCTGCTGGAGCATTGGTTAGTCCAAATGACATAACCAAAAACTCATAGTGTCCATATCACGTTCTGAATGCAGTCTTCTCGATATCCTGCTCTCTTACTTTCAGCTGATGATATCCTGACCTTAGGTCGATTTTTGAAAAATAACTTGAGCCTTGAAGCTGATCGAGCAGGTCATCAATTCTTGGCAGTGGATATCTATTCTTTATTGTTTCCTTATTCAGCTCTCTATAATCAATGCACATTCTCATACTTCCATCTTTCTTCTTCACGAATAACACCGGAGCTCCCCAGGGTGATGAACTAGGTCTAATGAAACCTTTGTCCAATAACTCCTGAAGTTGCATCATTAGCTCCTTTATCTCCATCGGTGCTAGTCGGTAAGGTGCTTTTGCTATTGGCGTCGTCCCAGGTAACAAGTCAATACGAAATTCTACTTGCCGATCAGGCGGTAATCCAGGAAGATCTTCGGGAAAGACTTCCGGATAATCACACACCACCGGAATGCTCTACACCTCCTTCTTCTCTTTCTTAGCATCAATTACGAATTCTAGATACGATGTACATCCTTTGTCCAAACACTTTCTGTCTTTCTTTAATGAAATGATTCCAAAATTTACTCTGCGTTTATCTCCATACACCATAAACAACTCTTTCCCAGGCGGGTTTACTTTAACTATCTTCTTCTTGCATAATATCTCAGCGTCATTGGCGCTAAGACAATCCATTCCCAACACGATGTCGAAACCATTTAGTTCGATAGGCAATAATTCCTCGTGAAACTTACTCCTATTCAAGTCAATTATGATGTTTTTCATAGGATGGCTAGCATGTACAAACTTTCCACTAGCAACTTCGAATAATAAAGCATTATCTAGTCTATCGACAGGCAAAGCAAGTTTTCTATCAAATTCATGCGAAATAAAGGAGTAATTGGCTCCAGAATCAAATAAAATTTGGGTAAGCAATTTGTTTACGAAAAAGTTACCTGAAGCGACATCAACTTCATCTTTAGCAGCTTCCAGTGTCATCTGGAATGCTCTCGCCTTCGGCTTTGGTAGAATGTTGGGTCTTGTTGCCACCTTCTTTTTCGGACAATCCCTCGAGATGTGACCCTCCTCACCGCAACCATAGCAAACTTTCTCGGTGAGAGTGCATTCATTGGCATAGTGTCCTGGCTTTCCACATTTAAAACATGTGGCCACTACTTCACATTTTCCATGATGCTTCTTCTTACATTTGTCGCACCATTTTGCTTCGCTTCCTCCTCATCCTCCTCTCGAACTAGACTTCGAGAACTTGTTTTTCTTGTTGGACCCTGAAGGTCCATCGAACTTCCTTTTCTCACCAACATCTATCCTTTCCAGACCCTTTTCCTTCTGCTGGGCCTCCACGTTCTTATCTGATCGAACAGTTGTTTTCAGAGTGGTTGACATCATGACTGTCAGGCCAAAGTCGGCGGGCAGTCCATTAGCGAACCTCTCAATCTTGGAGAGTTCTGTTGGCACTAGATACGGAAATAACTTCATTTTCTCAGTGAATGCAGTAGCATAGTCGTCTATGCTTATTCTCCCCTTCTTTAAGTTTTGGAACTCATTGTTCAGATCAATCATATCTATCTCTGAACAATATTGCACCCTTAATTATTCCAAAAACTCCTCCTATGACATTTTCAGGGCTTCTCCTCGTGGCATAGTATCTGCCAACAACTTCCACCAGCTCAAGACTCCAGTCTTTAGTTGTCTAACTGCAAAGACAATCTTCTGTTTGTTGCTACAGTCGCAACTTTCAAACACCATCTCCATTTAGGAGATCCAATCCATAATCTCAATAGGCTTTGGGCTTCAAGAAAGACTTGGCGGCTTGGCGCCCAAGAAATTCTTGTACATTCGACCATCCTTTTTGTTTCCCTTTTCCGGGTCGTTCCTTCGTTCTCCTTGAGTCCCAACTTGACTCACAGCGCGACTATTGTTTCCTTCCCCCGATTGCTCGAGAATCAGTTCGGGTTCCTCAATGGGTATGATTGGTTCGTCCCTATTTTCATGTAACATTTGTCGGATTTCTTCCCTTTGTTCGGCTAACACAGCCCTAATCATGGCTTGCACTCCAACCATGGTGATCTGCTCTAATGTAGCAGCTTCAATAGCTACTTGTTCAATTACAGGTGGTTGATTCCTGTTCTCATTTGCGTTTCCAACACCACTTCTTGTTCTTGCCATTCTTAATCTATACACCGAATAAGGTGAAATTCAGATCTTCAATCGTGATAGGTATTACGATCTTCCATATCACTCTGAAATGTTTACATGCTAGTTCTAATACCGTAGACATACGCTTAGAATCCTAAACACATAAGGTTTCCAGATCTGGTTGGCAACAAACCGTAGATCCGAACAAATAATATCATATATGGAAACATATAACATTTAGCACATAAAAGCATTTTAGGCATCTTCCTAAAATAAACTAGTGCTCGTGTCTATAATATAACAGACACACATCTCACAATCCCCACTTAGCATTCTAAGTTTAAGTCTAGAAATCCTACAAATTCCTAGTTCGCTTAAACTAATGCTCTGATACCAACTGTGACATCCCCAAAATCATGGCAAGAAAAGACCGGTATCATTTATGCTTTTAAAATAATTTCAGAGTAAATCCTTTTGATTTAAAAGAGTTGCGGAATTTTTTCCCAAAGACAAAATATGATAAAATAATATTTACCAAAGCATTTCATAAAAAAATGTATTTTCATTATATAATCAAAACTCGGGATGTCACTTTCCGATATAGACACAAAAGCATAAACACCAAAAGATAGACCATACAACAGTTACATATAACAACTGGTCTAATAAACAAAATAACTTGATGGTTCATCCATCTTATGCCCTCGCGCCACTACCTGTAATACAAATAAACTGAGTGGGTCAGGCTTGGGAGCCTGGTGAGCATATAGGGGTTTCAACCCACAATAAGTAATTATATTTAATTTCACCAACCAACAATAACCCGATTACCCATTCCCGTTATCCTCACTTTACGTCCCTAAAACAACATTTATTACTAGGGACCTAATCTAGGATTTTCATCAGGACGAGCATTACTGCGACGGGGTTTCCTCAACAATAGATGTTCTAAAGGCAACCATGAGGGGGATAGAGTACACCGGTGAACACATCGTTTACAACAACTACATGTTATGAACCTGCTAGCGTTCCATTGGTCTGTCTAGAAAGAGTCCGTGGTCATTATCCATATTCGCTGAATAACTAGATCAACAACAACAACATCGAGGCCTCTCATCTGTTATCACACATCAACTATCTACCCATGTTCTACCCAACATATTAGTAGATAAAAAAATATTTTTTATACATAGTTTAAAACCTGTATAACATTCTCATTCAATACATATTCCAAAAAACAGATGAGACACATACACATAACACGTATATCATAGAGAATAAATTATATCTATGAGATAGAAGAAAGTGAATATACATTCACACATATCACAACAAAATATACATATAACACGTATTTTATATAAAATACTTCATAATTTTGCGTTAGAAGAAATAACTACACACTCACTTGATCAGAAGATGATCGGACAACACTACAACTTGTAGAAGTTGTATTCTTCGGTAGATCTGGAAGATCTTCACAAAAACTGGGCTTCTCGCTGGCAGAGCTTCGGCTCGGGAATTGCACTTCTCGGGATCTTCGGGGCTTCGGGACTTGCTTCTGGGCTCGGGAATGATACAGGGGATTCGGGGTATAAGTTGCACGCAAAACGATGCAAAACGGGAGAGAGAAGAGAAATTGAGCAAAATAATCGGCTGCCCTCGCATGGCCTTTTATAGAGGCTGAAGCCTCGCATTATGCTGGGCGTAATGCTCCGGTACGTGGGGTGTACTCTGGATTCGTCATCGCTTACGTCGTCGGAGCACTTGAGTGCGAGGTCGTGCATGCATCAGGGTACGCTGGGTGTACTCAACTACGTTGGGCGTAGTTCGGATCAGATCGGTGACTCCTTCGGATATCCATCCGAATTAAAGATTAAAGACAAAACTTCAAAAATGGTCGCTGTGGTTTTTGAAAATATCAAGTTTAGTCCCTATGTTCAAAAAACCTTACAGATCATCCTTGTGGTTTCAAAACTTTTAACATTTGGTCCTTCGAGCTAACTCCGTTACCATTTAACCGTTAAGTCAGGGGCATTTTTGTCATTTCAATATATACGGACCATTTATGAGGTTTTCAATTACTTTTTTTAAATAAATAAATAAATAATATTTAATATGAAATGAGTCCCACCCTCTCTCTCTCTTTCTCTGTCTCTTAAGAAATGAAGAACTTCCCCTCAGTCCCATGCCCACCACCACCACCCGTTACCCATAATCGCCACCAGTTACCGATAACCACCTCCAGTCACCGACATCCACCACCCACTTATTCCAGCACCACTACTATCTACCTATTCTGGAACCATCACAACCCACATTATCGATTTAGCAAGTGTCACCCCAAGATCAAATCCCAAAAATCAAATTTGAACCTAGAAATTAAGACCAAAACAAGATCAAATCCTGAAATCAAAACCTAACCAAAGTCAAACCCTAAAATCATGAATCAAAACCTAAGCTGAAATCATAACCAAATTTGGAAATCAAAACCCAAACCGCAAATGAAAGCAGACATGAACATAATTGTTCCTCTCTTTCTGGACGATGTCGATGAAGAACATCAAAATCCTACCCCAGATCAAGCAACATTGGAGACCCCAAACCAAGTAACATTGAAATCCGACCAACATCTAAGTATCTAGTCTCGTTTTCTTCCGTCTTCAATCTATTTTACTTCCTCTCTTCTCTTGATAGCTTCGATGAAGAACACCAAAATACGCCCCTAAAACTAACATGAATAAAAAATCAGACTTACGATTGCAATCAAAACCAAAATCCGTAATTTCACACATCGATTAATCAAATAAAGTGAATCAACTATCAAACCTGAAACTAATACATTCGAGACTGTAATCAAATTCCAACTTCATCCAATTTCTGTTTAACGAGGATTTTAATACAGGTGGTGGTCGGAGATGGAGAGGTGGGGAAATGATGGTTTTGAATAAAGAGGGAGCCAGTGATGATGGGATTTGTAAGAGAGTGTTGCGAAAGAAGAAGGGTGATGGGAGAGGCGGTGACCGGAGATGGAAAGGTGGTGGCGATGATTCTCTTAGAGAGAGATGACGCCAAAGTATTATGATGTCAGGTGAGATACAGAGAGGGAAGAAGGGTACTTGAAGCCTGCCGCCTGAGCCCTGAGTGAGAAGCTTAGCGAGAAGGTCACCAGTAGTAAACTTAGGTTGCCGGTGGTGAGTTATTGCACTTTTTATGTGGAGAGAGAGAGACCCATTGCATATTAAATATTATTTATTTATTTATTTAAAAAAAAGTAATTGAAAACCTCATAAATGGTCCCTGTATAGTGATATGACAAAAATGCCCTTGACTTAACGGTTAAATGGTAACGGAGTTAGCTAGAAGGAACAAATGTTAAAAGTTTTGAAACCACATGGACGATCTGTGAGGTTTTTTGAACTTAGGGACTAAACTTGATATTTTCAAAAACCACACGGACCATTTTTGATGTTTTGTCAAGATTAAATAATAAATATTAATTATTTAAAAACTTTAGAAATTCATATCTTCTTCATACATAATCCGTTTTCAACGTTCTTTATATCCACGCGTTGGTGAGACTACGCTCTACAACTTTCGTTTAGACTCCGTCGGCTAATTTTGACATTATTTTTATTATTTATTTTAGTAGGACGGGACAGGAAAACTCCATTATAAATTCATAACTTCTTCATCCGACGTCCGTTTTCGTCTGTCTTTTTACCGTTGCACTACCATTGACGAGATCTTTGATTCTCGTTTAGTTTGTTTCGGTTAAAAACCGCTTGATCTCAAATTGAGTATTCGGGTTGCATACCGCTAAGTCGAAACTTAGAAAAATCACAACTTCCTCATACGAAGTCAGATTTGGGAATTCTTTTTATGCACGCTCTTGGTTTAACGAACTTTACAACATTCATTTAGATTGCTAAGGCTAAATATCGCTCTAATGTAAATTTCACTTTTTACGTCATTCAACGTTACCGATTTTGTCGTGAAACTTCGACAGGTCATAACTTCTTCATTATAACTCGGATTTCGGCATTCTTTATATCTCCGGAATCCTTGTTGCAACCACCACAACATTATCCATAGATATCGACTTTATCTGATATTTTATTTTGACACTTTATTTTTATTCTTAATTCAATTAAGACACACAATTAAGCACAAAACACATAATACTCAAATAATACACTTCTATTATTTCAAAACGGGTTACAAATGTTAACCTAGACTATTACATCGCTATTAATGACAAGCCCAGAAACACGGGCGTTACATACACTGTATATGATTTTTATACGATGTTCAATAACTAAGGTTTTATTATTAAATTAAAACAAAATTTTAGACTGTATTTTTGGGATGTTACAATTGTTTTTGGTGTTCTTGGTGAAAATTATGAAGATTTGAAGGATTTTCCTTGAAGGTATGAATGTTCTTGGATGATACTTTAGAGAAATATGGAAGTGTTTTCGAGTGAAAGAGTGAGAAAATGATTTATTTTTTGAGGCAACATATATATTGCAGTTGGGTTTTCGTCCGGAAAATGAGGTTCTCTGCCGAAATCTGTTTTCGGTCTGAGATCTATTCTTGGTAGGGAAGGTTTTCAATCCAAGGTTCTCGGTTCCCAAGGGAAACTTGGGTTTTTAAGTGTATTTTATTCCAAATACTTAAAAACATCATTTATATAATTTAAATCCTATTTAACCCATGTGAATTTAACGAAATGATCAAAACCTCGAATTTTATTTATAGCGGTTTGACTTTTATTGACTAGAAAAATAATGGGTTGTTACATTATCCCCCCCGTTAGAGGGAATTTCGTCCCGTAATTCTTTCTATAGAGAGTACATCATGGACTAGGGAAAAAGATGCAGGTACTTTTTTTGCATCTGGTCTTCTCGATCCCAAGTGAATTTAGGTCCCCGCTTGGTATTCCAGTGAACCTTTACTATCAGTATGCGACTTTGTTTCGTTCGTTTGACTTCCCTATCCATAATTTCTACTGGTTCTTCCACATAGTTAAGACTCTAGTTTATCTCGATTTCATCGAGTGGAATCATAAGAGTCTCGTCAGATAGACACTTCTTTAGATTTGACACATGGAAGACAGAGTGTACGTTGTTGAGTTCTTGTGGTAAACGGAGTTTGTAAGCTATTGTGCCGATTCTAGCGAGAATCTCAAATGGCCTAATGTACCTTGGATTTGGTTTCCCACGCTTTCCGAAGCGTATCATGCCCTTCTAAGGTGAGACCTTCAACAGAACGCGGTCACCAACCTGGAATTCCAAGGGTTTTCATCTCTTCTCCGCGTAGCTCTTTTGTCAATCTCTAGAGGCTTTCAGTCGTTCTCTGATCTGGACGATCTTGTCTGTGGTTTCTTGAATGATTTTCGGGAGAATGAGAGTGCTATCAGGGACTTGTCATTTAGCTAGCTGTGTGCCACCCACCTTATCCCAACATAGAGGGGATCCACACTTATTCAAAACTGTTATTTGTCTTCAAAATATTCATTCAATCAAAATAAGTATTCTGTCAGAATATGTAATCCGACATTCTTGTAGAATATTATTATAACATAATTACGTTAGAATTAAAATTGAATTAATTAAAAACAATCAGAATTCAAAATTAGGAAAATTAAATATCCCTTAAAATTCGAAAAATTCATTAATTAAAATTGTGTTTCCTAATTAGTTGTTTAGGTAAAGTACCGTAATACCCTCATAAAATAGTTTCATTAAATGATAAGCTTTTTCTTTGTCTTTTTTAATTTCTTTAAAATCAATAATCACTTTCTTAATTTACCAAAAATGATTGGCCCACAATTAACTTTACTTCCACACAATATTTAATTAGAACACAATAACCTAAGCCGATATATATATATATATATATATATATATATATATATATATATATATATATATATATATATATATATATATATATATATATATAAGTTCAATATAGAACCATTCTTAATAAGGAATTAAGTATCCAATCCAAAGAGTTAGAATTTAAAACAATCAATGGCTAAAGGAAAGGTTGTACAATTTTACAATTGACACTCACCAGATTATAACGAAACTCACTTCTTATATTTTAGTTTAATTTTTTAGGACATGTTTTTTATCGAAAAACAAAACGAATATACTGTTATTTATGATTTTTCATCATCATTCCATAGAGATCCATATTATATAAAAAATGAATTTTTTTTCAAAATAACTCAATTCATTTTATTTGTTTTTTGAAAAGTTAAGGTCTATTTTTATAAAAAAAAATTAAAAAAATATATCAAAATTCATATTTTTTGGTACTCTTTAAAAATAGATTCATATTGATGTTAAAAAAATTGAAATTTTAGTTCAGATTCACATTGTAAATATGTTCAGATTCAAATTGTGAATCTACTGAGATTCACAATGTGAATAATAGTAAGTCAGATTCACATTGTTAATTCTGAAAACTAAAATACATACAGTTCAGATTCACAATTTGAATAAATCAATTTGTTGATTTTAGAAAAGTAATTTACGAGTAATCGTAACATTAAAGTATTATAAAACTACATAGATATATATTCCAATTTGTATGTAAATTTCACTGAATTTACAGTTTAGATTCATAGTGTGAATATGAACTGATCGAGTTTTTTTTAATCGATGTTCAAGTTTATTATTAGAGGACAAAAAGTTGAGAATTTTGGTATAATTAGTTTATTTTGGATAAAAATAAACTTAATATTGAAAAAAAACAACAAAAAAAAGTACGTATTTTTTCGAAAAAAGTGTTTTTTTATATATCGACATGGTCGCTATGGAAAGAGGACGAAAATTTGTGAACAACGGTATATTCGGTTTTTTTCGAAAAAAATGTGACTTAAAAAAAGTAAACAGAAAAAAGAGGTGGGTTTTTGATAAAGGGGTGAGTTTTATGCTGTAATCTGGTGTATGTACGTCTAATGTACGAACGTATATCCATTATATAACTCCCTGTTCCGAATCATTTCCTATGGGGGGGGGGGGTTGACCCGAAGGCTGAGTATCATTGGGCATAGGGCCTTTGAGGAAAAGAGATTTAGACCCATTTGGGTGTGGTTAATGTAATTTGGATGATCCGGGAGTTCGGTCTCTATGTTGGCGCCAAGGGGTATTGCGGTAAAGTGTCAGTTTGGGATTTTATGAATTTTGGATTTTTGTTTGGAAAGCTTTAAGGCAAGGATGAGGTGATAGAAATCCAGAGCATCTCGTTACCTTTCCGTGGATATAAAGAATGTAAAAATTGGAGTTAGAACAAATAAGTTATACCCGTTTGAAGTTTGGTCAATTTTAGGTTATGCTGAGTACGCTGGGCATACAGAGGGGAGTACGATGGGCATACTGAGACACCCTAAGTATGTTGGATGTACCAGAAGTACGCTGGGCATACGCAATCAGTGCTCAAACCCTATTTTCATGGTTTGAGCCCTATATCAGCTCCTTAAATCCCCCCAAACCCACTCCATTCTCAGTCTCCACCCGTCCAACACCCCTTCTATGAAACCCTAACCCTAGTTTAGCCTTGTATGCTAAAAGAAGGTGTTTTGAGTGCTTTGGAGTATGTATGGTACACCTTGGAGAAGATGGAACTTCTTGGAGAAGTGTTGGTTACATTGGAGCTTGTAGATCTGGACTTTGTTCACCTTGATCTATCTTCTAAAGGTATAAAGTTTGAATCTTGATGATGCATTTGTTAGATCTAACTAGTTTTGGATGTTATGAGATTTTGGTCTTTTTAGTACATAAAGTTTAGATCTTGAAAGTTTATGACCTTGTTATGGATAAAGTTGCAAATATTATCCATCTAAACATCATTTTGATTTAGATATGAAAGGTGGAGACTTGTACTTAATGGATTAAGTTGAAAAAATGAACTTTTGGGTCCCTTTGAGACTTAAAGACTAGATCTTATTTGTTGGGACCATTCTAATGGATAAATTTGGAAAATTTATCCATTATAAAACTATTATGAACTATAAAAATGTGATCTTGGCCCTTCTATCCCTTTCATGCAAGAGTTGTGATGTCTTCTTGGGTTAAGAACTTAGGGTTTTAGACATTAAGTACTTTATAGCCATGTAAAGTTATAAAGTTGGAAACTTTATGACTTAGGACATCATTGTAGGCTGGGATATGAGTTTTGGATGTAAGAACTTAATGGAATAAGCTCTTAATGGAGTTTTAGGAGTGGGTTGCGTATACTGGGTGTACCTGGTGGTACGTTGCACGTACGCGGTCAACACCATGCTTTTGGTCAACATCGGAGTACGTTGGGCGTACTCTTGGTATGCAGGGAGTACTCAGATGGGAGGAGATATTTACTTTTGGACCTTGACCAATTAACTTTGACAAAGTTTGATCAAGTTGGAACTTAAGGGCATTTTGGGGAGTTTGATTGTGTTTGGTCTTTTGGTTGGAGTAGGTGTTGGTTTGAGAGCTGGAATTTAGATTCGGGACCTCTTCAACATTTGTCCAGTTTGTGAGGTGAGTTTTCCTTACTGAACTTTTGGATCGAAGGCACCAAGGCTATCCCATTTGATTGTTATCCTAGTTTATCGCATGGTGGTATGCTGTAGCGATCTGTTAGACATGTATCCTTGTACGTAGGATGGTTCTATGCTGTAGTGATTTGTTAGATATGTATCCTGGTATGTAGGATGGTGCTATGCTTAGTGATCTGTTAGATCTTCCTGTTATCTGTTCTGGCTATATGTTTACCTGTTGCATTTGTTGATGTAGTATGGTTGGGTTGAGACTGTACTGCTAGTCAACAAACTAAGTAATGTTTATATCGATATGTTATATGTATGCTTATCTTTTATGTATATGTCGACATGGTTTATGTGTGGTTGGGTTTACACAGACTAGTGTAGACTGTAGGCTAAGAGACTCAGGGCGTCCCGAATAATTGTAGGCCTGAGGGGCGTACCAGTCATGCTGAAGGCCCGGAGAACGTTACAGATTGGCTGAAGGCCCGATGAGGCGTACCAGTCATGCTGAAGGCTCTGTGAGCATACCAGATAGACTGTAGGCCGGTGGGGCGTTCCAGTCAGTCTGAAGGCTCTGTGATCGTACCAGAAAGATTGTTGGTCGGTGGGGCGTTCCAGTCAGGATGAAGACTCTGTATGCATGTTGTTGTTTTCTAGGTTATCTGTTCATATGGTGGTATTTTGGGGGAACTCACTAAGCTTCACGCTTACAATTTGGTTTATGGTTTCAAGTACCTCAGTGGATAGTGGCAGAGCGAAGGCGTGACTGTACACATCCTTGGTTTTACAATTGATTGGATCTTTGGAGACTCTAATTTTAAATAATGTTTTGGAAATAATAGTTTGTAAACACTTTTGTTAATAAATGGGTCGCTTTTGAAAGTTTTAAATTTCTCTAAATTTTTGGGCTGTTACAAGTTGGTATCAGAGCTTTGGTTTGAGTGAATTGGAGGAACACTCGTGTGAATCCAGTCTCAATGTAAGGAAATAAAAAGGTTTTAAAAAATGATTTTCAAAATTGTTTTCTAAATAATCAAGAAAGGATGTGATGTGTACGATTACCCGGAGCCAGTAAGTAGACCCCAAAATACCATATTGTTATTTGATACTGTGATATGTTAGAACATCATGCTAGTAATAGGCTAAGGATCTTCAGGAATTGCCTGATTATATGATGCCCGATAGCATAGGTTTCTTCCGAATATGAAATTGACATCATTATTGTGATCACTTAGCGTGTCCATCATAGTTGTACAAAATAAAGATTCTATAGCCCGAGAATGTTTGATTTAGATTTACTTCATGTTCTTGTCTGATTAAGGGCTTAGAGTAGATCCGAGTATTCGACTGTCTAGGGGATCCAACGTTATGTATGATTAGCATGCACGAGTGGCTCGAGGGTTGGTGGAAGTTTCATGAGTGGGTGCAGTTCATAGTTGGTCAGTGTGAGGAATGATTAGCCACTCTGTAGAGTGGGAGGACATGACGAAGGTTTATCCGAGATGCTGGGAGATAGAGATTGAGAATTTCGTATGAGGATATGTCAAATTTTATTGTGTCTTAGTGCCTCAGATCCTCTACTCAAGTGTTGCTTGCTTTGTAGGACCTATATTGATGTGGGTTAACCATAAAATGAATACATTAAATTACATGTTATGAAGGTTAAATAATATTAGAATGAAGGACTTGAACCTCTTGCACAACTCTTGTCTAAGTCTAATCGTTGTAGTTTGGAGTCCTTTAGTTTAAGATTATTTAAGCTTTGTTGCATGTAATTGTATTCATGAAGTGGTTAGTTGACATTAGTAGGGGTTCTTCAGCAGCTGATGGCAGGGGAGGTGAAGGGAATCCTAAGAGAGCCTAGGAGGCGTCTTAGAACGGTTGTTCCCTGTTGAGCAGGCATCAGGAGTATTATTATGTGTAGGTCTTAGAGGACCCTGGATGATTCCCGAGGAAAGTATGGATAGATGTTGAAGGTCGTATTGGGCCCATACTATTGGAAGCACATGATCCACACATGATTCAAGTAGAGTTTTAGGGATCCTAAGGGCTGGTTAGGGAAGATGAGATTGTTTGATACCATGATTTTTGGCAACATTTCTGTATCTGTCGATCTTGTGGTAGGGTTGCTCATACATGAGGATGGGTATGGAAATTGTTTTGGGCCTCGGTGGCGATATCGAGTTAGATTGAATGGCACAGACCTGGATAAGTTTGATGGTTCCGAGGGTGTTGCTCGAGGTCGTGCATTGAGTCAAGGGACTCAAGAAGGAAACGATTATTATGATCGGCTGGGTGATTACAACTGGAAGTTGAGTGGTTTATTAATGGTTTGGAATGCCACCATATGTGAGAGCCGTGATACCCTTTTAGTTCTCCGAGTTCAGAGAAGGAGTGAGCAAGCTTACGAATTTCAAAGTTAGTATGTAAACCCAACATGGGGTCTGTTGGTCGCTATGACAACCCGAAATTTCCATTCGGTCAAACCCTGAAAGTCAACCACTTTGTATCATAAGTTAATGTAAATATTTCTTATTTTTAAGAAATATAAAGTTCGTTTGATTATTTTAATATTATTTTTAAACGATCGGGTGAATGAAAGTGCCGTCTCGGGTCGAAAAATCATCCCAAAAATCCGTAAACTCATGCTTATCCATGAGTTTACTCCCTAAGTTTAGTGTCTATGAGTTTACTCCCCATTATTCGAAAAGAGTAAACTCCAAAAAGGCTTTCAAGTATCATCCTAAATTTGGTTCCAAATCTTCTGAGTTGTAAGTGTTCTAACCATTTCAAGTTAGTAAAACACTTAATCTAGTGTTTGTACATCTATTCATCCACTCATTTATGTATTTTGTCTAGATTTCCAAAACACCAAGAACACCAAGAACACACACTAAGTGTTCTTGGATTTTTAGCTCAAATCAAGCCTCCTAATAGTAAGTGCTTCCATCCTTGAGTGTTATCAAGCTAGTATTACATTTAAACATCAAGAAAATATGCCAAGAACACATGGTTAAAGGTGTTTACGGTCCAAGAATGTTCTTGGACCGTAAACACCAAGAAAGGCACAAATGGTGCCTAAGTCCCTAATCTAAGTCCTAGTTTGATATATAAGCCATCCTTGACATGTTTAAACCTTTCCTTATTGTGTTTAAGCCTTTAAAAACATCAAATACCAACATTTATAGGTGTTTACGGTTTGGGGATCTCCCAAAACCGTAAACACCCTAAAGTGTGTATAAGTTGGTCATTTTCCTTCCTTAGGCTTAGAAACTAGCTTATACACTTACCTAATTGTGTTAAGGACTTGAAAACATGGAAATACCCTTCTCCATGAGGGTTTACGGTAGTAAACCCAAAGGGAAAAGTCCATGAGGCCGTAAACTCCTCCAAAGAGTGTTTTTGAGGCCTTAGTCCCTTCCAAAGGCCAAATCACTTAGTAGAAATGCTTCGATAGGCTTGTTACACCACAAAACAACACATGGTCATTAGGACTAGAGTTTAAGACCGTAAACTCTAGAGTGTACTGCCATAAACTCCATGGCTCATGGCCATCAAAACCGTAAACACCAAGGGAGTTTACCCTTGGACTCCAAACACACTAGCTTTGCCCTACCAACACTCGGATGCAATCCTTGTGATCTTTAACACTTGAAACAAAGTGTTTTCATGTTCTAGGGTGTCGCAACTTAATTTATTAGTTATAAATTGGATAATTAGTTATATATATGTTCATTATATGATAACTAGGCTCGTGCGTTTGAACAAGTCTCCGTTTGTCACCTAGCACCGTACCCGACACTCCAATCCAATCCACTCACCACAAGTGAGTTCATACCCCTTAATCAAAGGTTTAAATGTTTTTAAATGCTTATATGGGGGGGGGGGGATACAAGTCAAATACTTATAGTTATTACATCAATCACATGTGATTAATAACTACAAAACCAGTGATTTCCATATTTTTCAAATTGCTTATCAAACTGTTTTGCTTAAAACTGTTTTACAAGTTCTTATACTTATCAAATACATTTGCTTAAACTCTGTTTTACTTATTATCAATTGCATGTCTATGTATTTATAGTTATATAAGAAATATTTAAAGGACTTAGCAAGGCTATCCACCCTATTTCCTTTTCGCGCTTGAGATGTGGTCTGGTGGGATATCAGGTACCAGTCCGAAGGCCGTTTTAATATTAGTTATATATCATGTGTACATATATAGTCATAAAGGTCCTTCCAGTTCATTCGGTACCCTTGGGTATCAAGGGTATACTTCCATATTCATATGTACCAGTTACATCACTAGTAAGTTACCATAGGCGTAGCACAAGAAGACACTATTACTATTACTAGAACAATGAAACACTCAATGAGTCAGTTCATTCATGAGTCAGTAGGAGTAATACATACAGTACATTACAGCTATTACGCACAGTACATTACTATACATGCTAGATAGAGAGAACATACATTACTGCTAGCACACGCAGAACATTTCAGTACATACAGGCTAGACAGAGAAAGATTACACTTTCAGTTAGCACATTCATTACATATACATTCATGCAGTTATGTGAACCGTTGAGCGGGTCATGGAACTTCCTGCCATCACCGCTCTTGTATCCCGAATCTCCTTAATTGGGGAGCGTATGAGTTTGCGTATAGATTTATACTGGATTGACTATCCTACACCTTGTTGCTTGCTACAGTGGGACTTGCAAGTCTACGGGTGCCAAATGTCCTTTCTTACGGCGTCTTACATCGTCGTTTTACTAGAGTCGGTAGCAGGATACAGGTTGATCACATGTTATTTGGAACACCTTTTGTTTTAAGGTAGTTAGTACTACGGTAGTCACTTATTACAAATACTATGGTACGATAATATTTTCCCAGTTGCATTCACTTCGTGAATATTCACACGATGCACGATAATGTAGAAACTATATTTTGGTTAATGATAGTCAGACTTGGGAAAACACACACTCAATCAAGAGACATACACATAGACACTAGATGCCTTGGTAGAAGGCTACAGTTAGTAGGAAACATAGGGTTTTCTAGGAGAGTTCAAACATTATACAAAACATTGTACAAAACATCTTACAGAAACATTTTACAAACGTTTTCATACAAAGACATACATTAATATACTTATGATCTCACCAGCATTAAGCTGATACTCGCTTTCCAAATAACTTGTATTCTTAGGTCACCACTAGACAGGTACAGGTGTCAGGCTTTTGAGAAGATTGAGTTCGTTTAAGACTCATCTTTTATTTTGATATGTATATTTTGGTGTCTATAACTTTTTCAGAACACACATGTATGAAATTATACTATTAATGCAATGGATGATGTTGTTGCTTGTTTACTATTATTCATTGTTTGTGATACTGTGCATGACGTCCTCTGCCCCAGAATGTTTCCGCCATTCATGGTTTTGGGGTGTGACAAATTGGTATCAGAGCACTGTTTATAGTGAATTGAGTATATCAACCCATAAAAGATATACTAACTATAAATACATTGGGATTAAAATACTCTGAACAAGAGATTATACTTTAAATATTTAAAATATTTAATTAAGTATATGTGCCTGCATTCATTCTAAAATCAATGTCACTAAGATTGTACAAAAGTATTACGATTGTTGGGTACCACAATTAGACTCAGAGACATATGGTCAAAACTGGGAAGATATAGCCTGATCAACTATATTATCCGAGGGTTGACTAGCATGTGCCTAAGTGTGGTTGTGAGGTTGCAACAAGTCTAAAAACTTACCTACAATACCAAAATGAGAACAACAGAACATAAACTTAAAATACTATAGGGGTATTTTGCATTACTTTGAGTTACTAATGTGTTGGATTCTTATACCTCCCTTCTCGCGTAGATTTAATGGCTAGATTCCACATTCCCGGAGACCCGTACTACCCCAACCATGGCAATGTAGGATGGCTAGAAGATGAGGCAGAAGATGATCACCCAATCCTTTTGGATGATCATGAAGCTGAAGGCTTTTCTGATGGTTCTGACTCAGAGCCAGAAGTCAACAACCTACCACCAATAGGTCAAGCCCCTAACAACAACCCTCGTCCATCATTTCTAGGACCCACACCCTTGTAGGCAACCAACGTGAACCGCTGGAGCGACGAGCAGGGACAACCCTTATCTTACTTTGGGGACCGAAGCTTTTACAACCTCAGTGATGGCGGCTTTGCTGATCGGGATCTGCCTGTCATGATTCGCAGAATAGCTCGTAATGGCGAACAGGGTCGAGCAGCCATCGATCGAATCATGGAAATTGATGCCAAATCAGGTGTCAACAATGTCCGCATTTGCCAACTGGAGTCTGCTCAAGAAAGGGCTCTAGTTCACCATGTAGCTCTTCAGAGGGAACTCACCGAAACCCGAGCTGAAGTCAGAGAACTTCGAGCTCAGCAAGAAAGAGCTGATAGGCACATGAGAGACATGGAACGTCTTTTTTCGGGATCAAGAACTCACTCTGGTAGTTCTCGTCGCCGATAGATTCTCATCAACTTCTCTCTTTTGGATATAACTTAGTTATGTAAAAAATATGGTCTAATTCTCTATCTTGTAAATCGTAGGCCTGGTAGGCCTTGGTTAGGTTGTAATTCTGTCAGAATTTTCCCATTTTGGTTGATGTAAGGCCTATTTCTGTTGGCCGTTTTTCTCGAACTTATTACATCTGTAATTCCAGTAATATTGGCAGGTACCTAATCTTATGAGAATTATTATCCAAATGTAATCATTTAATTGTTTTAATATTTCCATTCAATCGTATCGTTTGGGCTATGGAGAGTTAGTCCATGAGTCATTCTCATCATTCCTTCCTTTGAAATCTTATCAACGTTTCATCTTCATAAACTATAGATCAAAGATGCCGCCTCGCAAAAATCCGAGGAGAAATCTCAATAACGAAACACTACCACCTCCATCTCCTCAACCACCTACTCCTCAGTTCGATACGACAGCTCTAAATGCTGCCGTAGCTACGACTATGGCTACAGCCATGGCTCAATATCCTTCATCGGGTTCCACTGGAGGAGGAACCCTTGTTCAGTCTGTTCAGATGGAAGCTCCTGTGCGCTCGAGAGAGTGCTCCTATAAGGACTTCACGAACTGCAAACCATTGTCCTTCAAGGGGACTAGCGGAATCATTTCCCTCTCGTAATGGTTCGAGAAAACCAAATCGGTTTTTGAAATCTGCTCTTGTCCCGAGGAGAGCAAGGTGAAGTATGCTGCTTGTACCTTTGAAACCAAAGCCCTAACATGGTGGAATGGACACGTTAAGTCACTATCTCTTGTAGTGGCTAATGCTATGGGCTGAGATACTTTTTGAGACCTCATGATTGAGGAATACTGCCCGAGGGGTGAGATCCAGAAGCTGGAGGAAGAACTGTGGGGCCTAACCATGAAGGGCTCCAATGTAGTCGCCTACACAGCCAAGTTCTGTGAACTGGTGGCCCTCTGTCCCAACATGATTCCTTCAGAGGGAAAGAGGATCGAAAGATACATATGGGGACTGGTGCCCCCGTACCAGGGAAATGTTTTGGCATCACACCCCACTACATTTGATAGTGCCAAGCGATTGGCACAACGACTCATAGACCATGGGGTTCGTACCTCGGCCGCAACAACTACCCTGGCCATCTCAGAACTTGCAAGGACCGCTGACCCCAAGCAGAAGTTCTGGGATGACAAGAAGAAGGCTAAGGCCGCCAAAAAGAGGCAGGTCGTGGTAGTACATGCTGCGATAGCCCTTGCCGCTACTGCTCCGGTAAAGAAGTACTCTGGAAGTTTTCCTAAGTACAACAAGTGCAACTTCCACCATGTCGGCGCATGCCGGGAGATGCAGTGTCTGAACTGCAACGGAAAGGGGCACACAACCCGTTTCTATAAAGCTCCGGCGAAGCCAATCAACCAAGCCCCCGGTGCTGGAGCGGGCCAAACTTGCTACGGATGTGGCGAAGTACGCCACTTAAAAAGAATCTGCCCGAAGGCAGGGTTTGCCGGAGGAGCGACAAGAGTTCTGGCCATAGGCCATGAGGAAGCAGTTGCCGACCCTACAGTGGTCACTGGTATGTTCCTCCTCGATAACTCTTATGCATGCATTCTATTTGATAGTGGAGCGGAGACGAGTTTCGTGAACCAAAAATTTGCTCATTTACTTAGGCAACAATCACGAGCACTTAATGAACCGTTCACTGTAGAAATGGCTAATGGGAAGACAGAGAGCACTAGCAGTATATTCGTAGGGTGTACCCTAACTGTAGATAACCATTCATTTTCTATCGATCTTATGCCGGTCTCAATTAAAAGTTTCGACGTCATTATCGGCATGGATTGGTTGAGTCTCCATCGTGCCGATATCATGTGTTACGAAAAGGGTGTTCGCCTTAATCTGCTGTCTGGCGAAACCTTAGTAGTATATGGCGACAAATCCGGCACGAACCTTCGTATCATCTCGAGCATCCAGGCTCAGAAATTCTTGCGAAAGGAATGTCGTGCATTCCTTGCTCATGTAGTCGATGTGAGACAAGAAACAAAGGACATTCAGAACATTCCAATAGTGCGTGAATTTCCCGACATATTCCCAGAAGAACTCCCAGGATTACCTCCGCAACGTCAATTCGAGTTCCGAATCGACTGAGTTCCAGGGGCTACCCCAGTAGCCAAATCGCCCTATCGTCTAGCACCTACAGAGATGCAAGAACTGTCCGGTCACCTTAACGAGCTGCTCAACAAGGGTTTTATAAGACCAAGCTTCTCACCCTGGGGAGCTCCAGTCTTGTTCTTCGAGAAGAAAGACAAATCGTTTCGTATGTGCATCGACTATAGGGAGCTCAACAAGCTGACGGTAAAAAATCGTTATCCTTTACCTCGGATCGACGATTTGTTTGACCAACTACAAGGGGCGAACTTCTTTTCAAAAATCGAATTAAGGTCCGGATATCACCAACTACGAGTGCTAGGGGAGGATGTTCCAAAGACAGCCTTCCAAACTCGTTATGGGCACTACGAATTCGTAGTGATGCCGTTCGGATTAATGAACGCACCCGTTGTATTCATGAACTTAATGAATAGGGTGTGTCGCCCTTACTTGGATCAATTCGTTTTCGTCTTCATCAATGACATACTTATCTACTCTCGAAGTAAGGAGGAGCACAGTCAACATCTACGACAAGTCCTCGAAATATTATGTTCGGAGAAGCTCTATGCGAAGTTCTCGAAATGCGAATTTTGGATACGTCGAGTCGAATTCTTAGGGCACGTGGTTAGCGAAGAGGGTATACACGTGGACCCTTCCAAAATCAAGGCCATTGAGAACTGGTCAGCACCGAAGACGCCTATGGAAATTTGTCAATTTCTAGGCCTCGCTGGCTACTATTGCAGGTTCATTCAGAACTTCTCCCGCATAGCGAAACCTCTTACAACACTGACCCAGAAGGGCATGGCCTTTGACTAGGAAGAGAAGCAGGAAAGAGCATTCCAAACGCTTAAGCGAGCCTTGTGCACCGCACCAATACTATCCCTCCCCGAAGGAATAGAAGACTTCGTTGTCTATTGCGATGCATCAAATCAAGGACTCGGATGTGTGCTGATGCAGCGAGGTAAATTCATCGCCTATGCCTCGAGACAGCTGAAGACACATGAGGTCAACTACACGACCCACGATCTTGAATTAGGAGCAGTTGTGTTTGCCCTGATGTGACAACCCGAAACTTCTAACCCGTGTAATTGATCTGTGTTTTAGCACTGAAACTTGAGTTCATTGTCTTTTATTAAATCTTGTGATTCCATATGGGTGCTTTAGACTTAGTATAATTTAGATATGAGTCTTAGGAAGGGTTGGAGAGTGTTTAGTATCACAAAATTGGGCCAAAACTCACCAAATAAGGTGTGCGGCCACACACCTGTGTGTACGGCCACACACCCAACCGCAAACACCCTCAACCTCACACCCAATTCAATTTATGGATGGATACCTCTTCATTCATTCATTTAGATGTTCTCTTCCCTCTCTCTACTTTCTCTCTCTAAATCATCAACCAAGAACACTTGGAAGGCTTCATAATCGTGATCTACTTCATCTTCAAGCTAAGTATAGTGGTAAACACTTGGATCCCAAGCTTAAAACTCATTATATTCATCATATTCATCATCCCATGAAGGTGTACGGCCGCACACCTTCAAATGGGGGCAGTATACATTCAAAATTCCCAAGTATGAAGAGCATACACTTCAAAAATCAACATATGGACTCAAATGAGGACTGTAAGGCCGCACACACCCTCTCTACGGCCGCACACTCTTGTGTGCTGCCTCACATACACTCCTGGCCGCACTCCCCAGCCGCACACTCATTTTCAAGACCATACACCCACTCTAATACCCATTTTTGGCCCTAAACTTGCATAAATCATTAAGTTTGGATCATAGGACACTTATTCTTAGTAATTCCAAGCCCTAAGGATGTTATCCCATCATGTTTAGTCATGGAAAACCTTAGTTCTAACTCATTTATGTGTCATCACATGAAAAATAGGGGCCATAGGAGTTCAAGGCATCCGTTGACACTCGATCTCTACATTAAGCGGTGAGTTCATACCCCTACCCCTTTTCACTGTTTTTCACTGTTTCTAGGGGGAACACAAGCAAAGTACAAGGGATTACTTGTACTCAAAACTTGTTTTCGTGTGTGTGTTTCACATATTATATGCTTTTAACACTGATTGATACAACTGATAACTGTTTGATCATGCAGATCAAGTAAACATATGTTTGTGAAATGGGTTTATAAGCTGTTATGTTTTATATATTTCACAAATGGTTTCCACATTTTATCAGTTAAAAGCATGACATTAGAACTTTTGAAACATAAAACTTGTACACTGTTTTGTCCTCGGTAACACTCCACAGAGATACGCGAGTGGAGGATTATCATATTATTACTAGTAAATTTGTTAGTCCTGTATGATTGGAGACACGTCCTCGGTGAACACTGATGGGTTTTAGGTAAAACAAATAAACTAGAAAAAACAATTCCTAAGTTCACATGCAACCTACTTTGGATCTATGTTTTATCTATTGAACATACAACTTTGAATTGCAAAACAAGAACCCTAGAGGAGAGAGGCTAATATCAAAATTAACAAACTAGGGTTTAGTAATTACATACCTTTCAATTGTTATAGTAAACAATTGATAATTCCCTTGATCTTGATCTTGATCTTCTTGGAAGCTTAGCACCACAAGTGTAATGCCTCTAATGGAATCACACCCAAACTAGCAAGAAGGAAAGTAGAAGGAGAGAGAGGGAGTATGCAATTTTCGGCCCTAAGGGTTTCTTCCAAAGAAAGAGTGACCAAAATGTGAACCAGGAGGCTCCTTATATAGTTGAGGGATCTAGGGTTTAGGAAAAACCCTAATGCTCCTTGCTTAGGGCCTAAGCAAAGCCAAAGGCCTTATCCAAGCCCCCTTGGACGAAATCCTTAGGGTTTCCCCTATAGATTTCGTCCACCTCCTTCCAAGGAGGTTCTGGAGCCTTCCACTCAACTATTAGATAATTGCAAACTAGTCCCTGCACTTTATAATTAATTCTTTTAACCCCAAAATTAATTCTGATTAATTTCTGGCTAACAATTAATTAAACAAAATGATTTCTTATTAATATATTAATCTTTTAACATATTAATAAATTCATTTATATTAATTTATTAATCTTATAATAAATTAATATCTCTCCTTTCATAATTTCCTTGTCCGGTTGCTAGGTTTGAGGGCAACCCAAAAGGACTGTGCTGCTATCAATTCAAGTACATACCAATTATAGTTATGGGCTTAGACACCTAATCCAACAGTCTCCCACTTGGATAAGTCTGTAACTATAATTGCTAGTATGCCTTCTAAATTTGACCAACAAATTGTAGCTTCCAAAAAGTTGCTGCCGAACTCTGACCCAGTCAGTTACGAGTCCTAAGATAAGTGATCATATAATCATTTGTTCTGCAAGATATCCCCAGACATAAGACATGGAATACAATCAATCTCTTTGTCCAGAATCTATGTTTCCCGATTTCTGATTTATGATGATATAGGACTTCTAATCGAACACATCAATTCAGTCCTGGATGGGCCCAACGCATAAGTCAACACCAAATCATCGAGGGGCCCACATATATCGATTTTCCCGTTAGGGCAAAAGGAACGAATAAACATTGACTCATATGCTTGTATCTTTTACTCATCAAACCATACATGACAATATGTTTTATAACACCAAGTTACTGATGCGTTTTCATATCACCAATGTATAGCTGACTTGCAAATTACAACTCATATATCTCTATTTCAAGATCATAGATATTATCGTCTCAGTATTACTCGTGATGAATTCCATGAAGTAATACTCTGAGCGTGGGTTTATCCAATACTCAAATCTCAATTTCTGAGTACTCATGAACGTTGCAGCAAATCTATTGCCATGTCTATCCTTAGACAATCTACAATCCAGTTCATGACAGTCTTGATTCACTACTTACTTCCAAAAGTACGAGCGACTGTGGAGTTTGAATAATCTTATTATTCGGGAAGTCAAAACATGCAAAGTGAAACGCAATAATAATATTAATCCTATATGGCCCCAAAGCTTTTGAGCGTAAATAAAAACACTTTTATTTAAACACCATATTGATTACTCATTATTCATTGCTTATAGTTTCAGAAAATCAACTTATTACTTGAATTATAACCACAATTGTCCCATGCTCCAAGCATGCACACTTTGGTTTCCTATGGTCCATACTTTGTGAAATAAATCAATTGAAAAACCTTTCCAATGATGCTCATTTCACAATTCCCAATCCCTATTATTAGTGTTAGAACACAAGGTTCTTGCAACTACTAGAATATGCTAGATTCTAACATTTTATGCAACGATCCTTTTGCAAAGTCATAGCACAAAAGTCACCAAGACTTTGGCCAATGAAATTACAAAGTACTCTATCGGAAATTGTTACAAGATAATTCCATAGACGTGAAGTCTCACATTCAAAGTACATTCCTTTGAATATCCTTCTTGCATAAAAGTTTCTAATCTAGACACAGACTCTCAACATCCAACTCCCAATATGGAGACATTTCCATATTTGCCATATGACAGCTTATTCTTAATAGAATCTTATCTATTCATAATAATGTCAATATAGCCCATTCAGTACTATACTTCTAACTACTCACAAACGACAAATCCTCAGTGAACCTCAGACTTTCCTTTGATAGTTGTTTAATTATTTTAGTCAAAACCGATTCTAGTTCCTTTTTCCCTCTTAATGCCCTAGGCATTTGGAAAATTTTAGAATGGTAAAATATTACAGCATATGCAATCGATCCTATACCCGAAGCGTATTGGACATGATGCATAATGTCTCACATAAAGAAGTGATACTTTATCATCCTTCTGCCATAATATTTTATGTGTCCTGTTCCCACAATTCGATCTATGAAGAGGGATGCCATGATCATAATCGAATTTGAGAATGCACTATATATCCCTGACTAAATTTATTAACATTTCTCGATCTAAGCTTTAGAATTTTGAAATGAAGTATAATATTCTCTCCCTTAATTATAGCAAAACAACTTTTCAAACATTACAACTTTGCAAAGTGAATCTTTGTTTTCTATAATTAATATTGCTAACTCGCAATACTTTACCATAATAATCATGCTCCCACTAACATGATGATTATTTTCTTACCAGCATAACACTTATGCTCCCACTAGCTTTGACATGTATTCAGAAAACAATTAAACTTCCAGAGAACAATGCTTATTGAATTCCTTAAGTTCATATTTCTAATACCTAATGCTTTGATAAGCCTTTATCAAAGCTTCTTAAAATCATACACCTTTGCCTTAGAAAGCTCATATGTGTGTCTAGACAAATTCAGAACTTATGTCACTAAGTCCCAAATGTTCAGACTAATTGTCAAATCTCATAATTCGAACTATGGAAAGGGATGCCGTAACCATAATCGAATTTGAGAATACAATTTCCACAATTGCTATCTTCTTAAAATCTCTCTTAGTGAAAGCATTTCCTCACAGTCATTTTCATGAAGGAGGTAATCTTATGACACTTAGATTTTGTGGTGTATAAGTTCCTATCCATGTGAATTTGTCACAACCAAAGTTTGTGACAAATCCAAACTCATATGGACTGAACTTTCTCAATCTCGATTTCTTGCCTCATGGTAACAGGAGTGCCCACCATGTCTTCCAAGTGGTTTATCAACTCATCCTTACTTATCAATGTACTTTCCATTGATCAAGGTGCTATGTCTTTATGCATTCACATGAGAACTCATAGAACTCACTTGCATAATTAATTCAATTGGAATGGCATAGAAAAGGAGTATGTCATCCACGATAGGCTATAAACCTCAAGTCGTGTGCTAGTGATGATCGATAAGGTTTATTCTTGATTAGTTCTTGAAACCTTTTTCAAGATCATTAAAACTCCCACTGACCTCTTGACATATACGATTCTCTTGTCAGGAAACTTTCCCCGACAAAACAAATATTCAAGAGTTAGTGTGGTTCTTATCAAGACAAAACACTTCACAAAATTTGTCCTAGTTGGTCTTTGTCTTATCCAAGACATCACAACTTACAAATTTTAAATGTGCAAGAATAAGAAAACTTTTCCAAATTCCACATTTGATGAGTGTTATAAACCTTCTTGAGACTTGTCACTCAATTCACAATCTTGGAGTATAACTCTAAGACTTGATGTTGGAACGAAGTATGATTGACTTCTTGATTTTAACCATTTCCACAATTCTCGATTCCTCTTCTTAGACATTCAAATGTACTAAGACTTACTTAGAGGATCAATTGAGATATGGTTCCTAATCATTAAGACTTATCATAAAACACAATAAAATTTACTCTCCCTTCTTCTTAGAATAGAGATACTTTTATCTTTCTGCCTACTTGATTCTTCTTATTCGTTCTGCCATTGATTGAAATTCTTTCAATCAACTCAGAATTATATTTAATCTTATAAGCATAACCATATTCACTAAACTTTAGTAAATCATGACGAATATCTTTATCACTCTCGTGGTGAACTTGATCAATGTACAACCTAGTGTACTTGATCTCCTAGTCCTTCTCTTGACACTTTGTCAAAGAATTAGTCTAATTTCCAAGTATGAAGTTTCTCATTCATCACACAATCAAGTTGCATGACTCCAAGTTTCTGTCCAATTGAAGCTTGGGCGATGAGAATCTTTCCTCATTTGGCAAATTCTCGACATTTCCACAAATGACATAATTAAGAATCAAATCCATTATTGATAACAATACATCAATTTTACATAACGACTTCATTGCAAGGATATATAAAATTATTCAAACCAAAAATTTTATTTTATTCATAAAAGCAGCGGAAAACTTGTCCTTACAATGCAAAATCAACTGAAAAACTATGTATTTATTCCTAACAAATCTATCATAACTTTCTAAGCTCAAAATCTGATCTTCGAATCCATGCGACGGTGATCCATTTCTTCGTGATCAGTCTCATCTTGCTTTTCCATCAAGCTTCCTCTCTTTTCTCTCATCCTGCAAAACATTCAAATGTAATCTTATCACATTATGTATTAAGAATCAATGAATAGGAACTTGATGGAGTTAGATAGTGGATTTTATACCCAAGGAGGAGTCATAACGCTAGACTCTCCCATTTCTTAGATCTCTCAGGTAGATAGGGCATCTTCGTCTCCAATGCCCCTTCTCTTGGCAATAAAAGCAAATAGACTCTTTTGGAATGACACAAGGAACAATCTCAGAGTTTACCTTTTCTGGATCTCCAATGTCATCATTTTCAATGTCCCTTGAAGTTTGGGAGTTTGATTCACCAGACAAATTTGCTTGATCAACACGCCAAATCATTGCTGATTCAACAACTATAAGCAAATAGGTGAGATCAATGAGGGTCACGTCGTGATCCATCATATAGTACTTTCTAACGAACTCACTATATGATTCAGGAAGTGACTGAAGAACCCAGTCAACAGGCAACTCACTTGAAATCTCGACACCAAACATGCTTAACCTATCAATGTGTGACTTCATCTCTAAGACGTGTGCACACACATGTTTCCCATCTTCGTGTTTACTTGCCAAAAGGGCTTGAGTGAGCTTGAACTTTTCAAGCCTTCGAACTTGTAGGTTTGGGAGAACAACAGGAGGAGGTGGAGGAAGTGGAATCAAGTTAGTCCACATGGTAGGGATTGATCTTTCACCTTCATAGTGGAACAGACTTTGAGCAGGAATACTTTTTCCTTTAGATTCGGGAAGACCATGATTAGATTCAGACATCTACAAAACGGGAGAAAATTTAAGTTAGTTAATAAGAATCCTTGATGTAACACCCAAATGAAACATCGAGGCTAGGATCCAACACAACATTCCAGAAATTGGAAGAGGGATGCCGTAATCCAATTTGCAGAATATTTGAAGGTAGGTAAATGACGATTTACCAATTTCCACCATGAAAAACAAAAAAGTTAAGTTTTAAATGTATTGGAAACTCCTAGATCCTTTGAGATAAATTGAAACTATTCAATGGCATGTTTTAATCTCGGATTATGCTCTTCTATTTGTGACTGGGATGCTGAGGATCACAAACAAGATGTGAATAACCATGCAAATGTGCTTGGTAACCTCATTGTCTTTATCATTAACTATTGATGTGCCGGTAAACCACACACGCTCCATCAAAATGAAAATTATGAGATACCCATTACTACTCTTTATTAGTGCCTTTTAGTGTGCCAGTTAACCACACACGCTCCACTAATGACCAATAAAGCATAATGTGCAATTTCATGGATTAGCATACTTTTCACATTTCTCCTAAAGTAACTAGAGTTAGGATTTTGTAAAATAATGTTCTAGTACTTTCTTTAATAACATTATACTTTTAATGAGATGTAGTTGTCCTATCAAATCCGTTCTGCTAACGACCCTCCACTAATCAAGGAAGCGGTGGGTGAGAGTGGACACCCATTCAACTACCATTTTATAGGCAGTTTCCTTATACCCCCCTTATAGATTAGCTTCGTGAATGAGGCATACTAGCGATTTGACTGACCATATTCTTATACATATATAATATTTAACTTTTAATTATAATATACATATAAGGTGTGTTTTAAAACATTTTAAAACTCCAAGGGTTTATATAAATTTTTCGAAATTTAAACTATTAAATTTTAAATTTAAGTAAACCAATTAATTAGATTTAATGTTTATCTATTAATTAACTTTTAATTAATTTATTAAATCTTTTAAGGATTATCTAATTAAATTAAACAATTAACTTAATCCTAATCCATATCCCTTCTAGATTTCAAAAATATGGGGATAGGATAATTTCCTTAATTTTCTCAACCAAATAACTAGATTTAATATTTGTCTATTAATTAACTTTTAATTAATTAATTAAATCTAGTAAGGATTATCTAATTAAATCAAACACTTAATTTAATCTTAATCCATATCCCTTCTAGATTTCGAAAATATGGGGATAGGATAATTTCCTTATTTATCTCAATTATCCAATAAGGCAACTATTATCCAAAACAAAGAAACCTTAAAAGGGGAAGCATATTTCGAAATTACAAGGGGAGGAGGCTAGGGTTTTGGAAACCCTAACCCTAATTTCGACTAGGGTTCATGGAGGCTAGGGTTTCGAAAACCCTTTGCACCAAAACCCTAAAATCGAAAATTTTGGCCTTTAGGGTTTAATGGCTATAAACCCTAATTTGCAATTCAACTATTATAGCAATTCAATTTAAAACAACAATGGCTCTGGTACCACTGATGGGTTTTAGGTAAAACAAATAAACTAGAAAAAACAATTCCTAAGTTCACATGCAACCTACTTTGGATCTATGTTTTATCTATTGAACATACAACTTTGAATTGCAAAACAAGAACCCTAGAGGAGAGAGGCTAATATCAAAATTAACAAAATAGGGTTTAGTAATTACATACCTTTCAATTGTTAAAGTAAACAATTGATAATTCCCTTGATCTTGATCTTGATCTTCTTGGAAGCTTAGCACCACAAGTGTAATGCCTCTAATGGAATCACACCCAAACTAGCAAGAAGGAAAGTAGAATGAGAGAGAGGGAGTATGCAATTTTCGGCCCTAAGGGTTTCTTCCAAAGAAAGAGTGACCAAAATGTGAACCAGGAGGCTCCTTATATAGTTGAGGGATCTAGGGTTTAGGAAAAACCCTAATGCTCCTTGCTTAGGGCCTAAGCAAAGCCAAAGGCCTTATCCAAGACCCCTTGGACGAAATCCTTAGGGTTTCCCCTATAGGTTTCGTCCACCTCCTTCCAAGGAGGTTCTGGAGCCTTCCACTCAACTATTAGATAATTGCAAACTAGTCCCTGCACTTTATAATTAATTCTTTTAACCCCAAAATTAATTCTGATTAATTTCTGGCTAACAATTAATTAAACAAAATGATTTCTTATTAATATATTAATCTTTTAACATATTAATAAATTCATTTATATTAATTTATTAATCTTATAATAAATTAATATCTCTCCTTTCATAATTTCCTTGTCCGGTTGCTAGGTTTGAGGGCAACCCAAAAGGACTGTGCTGCTATCAATTCAAGTACATACCAATTATAGTTATGGGCTTAGACACCTAATCCATCAAACACTCCACAGAGATACGCGAGTGGATGTCTGCACCCGTAACCAGAATCTCTGGGATTAGAGAGCGTGACTTGAGTGTATAGATCTATACGGGGCTGACTACCCCACACCTGGCTGCTACCTACAGCCGAACCGAAATGGTTCAAGGGTGACGAAAGTCATAAGGTGATGTGGACTACTTATTGCCATATCTAGTCTATCTTATGGTTATGGAACTCGCAATTAGGATAACAAAGATTTACTTAATAATAATAATGAATAACTTAACACATTTTACAAGATAACCAGGTTTCAGAATACATCTTTTACATTGATAACCAACATTTAGGAAAGCATGGGACTTTCCTGGGGAACGTTTACATAACTAGAAAAGTGTAACAAAACGGATAACTTTACATCTTTTACAATTGGTAAAACACAATCAGGAAAGTATGGGACTTTCCTGGGGATACATTGGTACGTAACCAGAACAGTATAACAAACCAGATAACATAACTGTACATTTTCACAAGAGTAAACGTGTTTTCAGTGTACAACTATACTTTACATGTTGAGAACAAAAACCAATCTTTTTAAGAAAATATGGGATTTTCTTGGTGTGTGTAACATTTTCAGAAACAGAAAGGAAACTCGAACACTTTCACAAAACAAAAACCGCTTATGAACTCAGCAGCGTTATGCTGATTTTCAAACTGCTTGTGTTCTCAGGTCAGCGTTAGAACAGGTACCCGAAGATCATTTTGTTCCATGTGGGAGTGCGCAGAAGACTTGTCTCGTTTTGTTTATATATACTATGTATCACAACTGTACAACTTACTTTTGAAACAAATGTAAACTTTCCTATATGTAATGTAATGGTTGTTTTACTTTACTTACTATGTGCATTGGATTTGATACTCAACATGGAGTCAACCCCGAAAATGTTTCCGCCTTCGGTTTTCGGGGTGTGACACCTGAAGATTTGGAGACATTACTTGTACGGAACGAAGAGCACTATCTTTACAGACCACAAGAGCTTACACCATATATTCGATCAGAAGGAGCTCAACACGAGGCAACGACGGTGGGTCGAGCTACTCAGTGATTACAAATGTGAAATTCGTTATTATCCGGGTAAAGCCAACGTAGTAGCTGACGCCCTGAGTCAGAAGGAATATTCTGGTCGTAGAGCCAAATCATTGACTATGACAATCCATTCACACATGTCCACACAAATTAAGGCAGCTCAGTTGACACTTTGAAGCCTAAAAATGTGGCGGGTAAATCCCTAAGAGGGATGGATAAGAACTTAGAGGTTAAGGGTGGCAGAGCTTATTATTTCATGGACCGGATCTGGACCCCGAAACTAGGTGGTTTCAGAGAGCTAGTCCTGAACGAGGCACACAATACTCGTTATTCCGTGCACCTGGGATCAGATAAGATGTATCTAGACCTCAAAAAGTTATACTGGTGGCCTAACATGAAAGCAGAGATTGCTACCTTCGTGAGTAAATGCCTTACTTGCGCAAAGGTCAAGGTCGAATACCAGAAACCCTCTGGTCTTCTACAACAGCCTGAGATACCCGAATGGAAGTGGGAGCGGATAACTATGGATTTCATAACCAAGTTGCCTAAGACGACGGGTGGACTTGATTCCATATGGGTCATCGTCGATAGACTGACCAAGTCTGCACACTCCCTGCCGATCAAAGAAACAGACAAGATGAAGAAACTTACAAGAATTTACATTAGGGAGATCGTAAGACTGCACGGTGTTCCCTTATCCATTATCTCGGATAGAGATAGTAGATTCACTTCGAGGTTCTGACAGTCTTTACAAAGTTCCCTAGGAACTAGGTTGGACATGAGTACAACCTACCATCCACAGACCGACGGGCAAAGTGAGAGAACTATCCAAACCTTGGAAGATATGTTGCGAGCCTGTGTGATAGACTTCGGGAAAGCATGGGATACTCATTTACCCCTTGTCGAATTTTCCTACAAAAATAGTTATCACACGAGCATAAATGCAGCTCCATTCGAGGCCCTCTATGGCCGCAAGTGCAAATCCCCTCTGTGCTGGGCTGAGGTAGGTGATACCCAGTTAGCTAAGGGACGAATTCCCGAAAGCACTCTCACAGGTCCGGAAATCATACGGGAAACGACAAAGAAGATCGTTCAGATCCGCGAACGATTGAAAGCCTCCAAAGACTGACAGAAAAAGCTACGCTGATAAACGTAGGAAACCGTTGGAATTCCAGGTGGGAGACCGCGTTCTATTAAAGGACTCACCCTAGAAGGGCTTGAAATGCTTTAGAAAGCGTGGAAAGCTAAATCCAAGGTACATTGGGCCTTTCGAGATTCTCGCAAGAATCGGCCCGATAGCTTACAAACTTAACTTACCGCGCGAACTCAGTAACGTACATTCTACCTTCCACGTATCGAACTTGAAAAAGTGTTTGTCCGACGAGACTCTTGTAATCCCACTCGACAAGATCGAGATCAACGGGAGCCTCAACTTCGTGGAAGAACCAGTAGAGATCATGGACTGAGAAGTCAAGCAGACGAAGCAAAGCCGTATCCCTATTGTGAAGGTTCGCTGGAACGCCAAGTGAGGACCAGAATTCACATGGGAGCGTGAGGATCAGATAAAACTGAAATATCCTCACCTATTTGTTTAGTTATTTGTAACTACTTTATTTGCTTAGACTTTAATTTCGGGACGAAATTCCCTTTTACAGGGGGATGATGTGACAACCCAAAATTTCCATTCGATCAAACCCTAAAAGTCAAACACTTTATATCATAAGTTAATGTAAATATTTCTTATTTTTAAGAAATATAAAGTTCGTTTGATTATTTTAATATTATTTTTAAACGATCGGGTGAATGAAAGTGCCGTCTCGGGTTTTGATTTTTAGATACCGCAAACACCTCGCGTCTTAGAAGTTCCCGGCCACACTATTTTGTTTGGTTCGAAAAATCATCCCAAAAATCCATAAACTCATGCTTATCCATGAGTTTACTCCCTAAGTCTAGTGTTTATGAGTTTACTCCCCATTATTCCAAAAGAGTAAACTCCAAAAGAGTAAACTCCAAAAAGGCTTTCAAGTATCATCCTAATTTTGGTTCCAAATCTTCCAAGTTGTAAGTGTTCTAACCATTTCAAGTTAGTAAAACACTTATCTAGTGTTTGTACATCTAATAAATTACTCATTTATGTATTTTGTCTAGATTTCCAAAACACCAAGAACACCAAGAACACACACAAAGTGTTCTTGGATTTTTAGCTCACATCAAGCCTCCTAATAGTAAGTGCTTCCATCCTTGAGTGTTATCAAGCTAGTATTACATTTAAACATCAAGAAAATATGCCAAGAACACATGGTTAAAGGTGTTCACGGTCCAAGAATGTTCTTGGACCGTAAACACCAAGAAAGGCACAAATGGTGCCTAAGTCCCTAATCTAAGTCCTAGTTTGATATATAAGACATCCTTGACATGTTTAAACCTTTCCTTATTGTGTTTAAGCCTTGAAAAACATCAAAGACCAACATTTATAGGTGTTTACGGTTTGGGGATCTCCCAAAACCGTAAACACCCTAAAGTGTGTATAAGTTGGTCATTTTCCTTCCTTAGGCTTAGAAACTAGCTTATACACTTACCTAATTGTGTTAAGGACTTGAAAACATGGCAATACCCTTCTCCATGAGGGTTTACGGTAGTAAACCCAAAGGGAAAAGTCCATGAGGCCGTAAACTCCTCCAAAGAGTGTTTTTGAGGCCTTAGTCCCTTCCAAAGGCCAAATCACTTAGTAGAAATGCTTCGATAGGCTTGTTACACCACAAAACAACACATGGTCATTAGGACTAGAGTTTACGACCATAAACTCTAGAGTTTACTGCCGTAAAATCCATGGGTCATGGCCATCAAAACCGTAAACACCAAGGGAGTTTACCCTTGGACTCCAAACACACTAGCTTTGCCCTACCAACACTCGGATGCAATCCTTGTGATCTTTAACACTTAAAACAAAGTGTTTTCATGTTCTAGGGTGTCGCAACTTAATTTATTAGTTATAAATTGGCTAATTAGTTATATATATGTTCATTATATGATAACTAGGCTCGTGCGTTTGAACAAGTCTCTGTTTGTCACCTAGCACCGTACCCGACACTCCAATCCAATCCACTCACCACAAGTGAGTTCATACCCCTTAATCAAAGGTTTAAATGTTTTTAAATGCTTATATGGGGGGGGGGGATACAAGTCAAATACTTATAGTTATTACATCAATCACATGTGATTAATAACTACAAAACCAGTGATTTCCGTATTTTTCAAATTGCTTATCAAACTATTTTGCTTAAAACTGTTTTACAAGTTCTTATACTTATCAAATACATTTGCTTAAACTCTGTTTTACTTATTATCAATTGCATGTCTATGTATTTATAGTTATATAAGAAATATTTAAAGGACTTAGCAAGGCTATCCACCCTATTTCCTTTTCGCGCTTGAGATGTGGTCTGGTGGGATATCGGGTACCAGTCCGAAGGCCGTTTTAATATTAGTTATATATCATGTGTACATATATAGTCATAAAGGTCCTTCCAGTTCATTCGGTACCCTTGGGTAGCAAGGGTATACTTCCATATTCATATGTACCAGTTACATCACTAGTAAGTTACCATAGGCGTAGCACAAGAAGACACTATTACTATTACTAGAACAATGAAACACTCAATGAGTCAGTTCATTCATGAGTCAGTAGGAGTAATACATACAGTACATTACAGCTAGTACGTACAGTACATTACTATACATGCTAGATAGAGAGAACATACATTACTGCTAGCACACGCAGAACATTTCAGTACATACAGGCTAGACAGAGAAAGATTACACTTTCAGTTAGCACATTCATTACATATACATTCATGCAGTTATGTGAACCGTTGAGCGGGTCATGGAACTTCCTGCCATCACCGCTCTTGTATCCCGAATCTCCTTAATTGGGGAGCGTATGAGTTTGCGTATAGATCTATACTGGATTGACTATCCTACACCTTGTTGCTCGCTACAGTGGGACTTGCAAGTCTACGGGTGCCAAATGTCCTTTCTTACGGCGTCTTACATCGTCGTTTTACTAGAGTCGGTAGCAGGATACAGGTCGATCACATGTTATTTGGAACACCTTTTGTTTTAAGGTAGTTAGTACTACGGTAGTCACTTATTACAAATACTATGGTACGATAATATTTTCCCAGTTGCATTCACTTCGTGAATATTCACACGATGCACGATAATGTAGAAACTATATTTTGGTTAATGATAGTCAGACTTGGGAAAACACACACTCAATCAAGAGACATAAACACAGGCACTAGATGCCTTGGTAGAAGGATATAGTTAGTAGGAAACATAGGGTTTTCTAGGAGAGTTCAAACATTATACAAAACATTGTACAAAACATCTTCCAGAAACATTTTACAAACGTTTTCATACAAAGACAAACATTAATATACTTATGATCTCACCAGCATTAAGCTGATACTCGCTTTCAAAATAACTTGTATTCTCAGGTCACCACTAGACAGGTACAGGTGTTAGGCTTTTGAGAAGATGGAGTTCGTTCAAGACTCATCTTTTATTTTGATATGTATATTTTGGTGTCTATAACTTTGTCAGAACACACATGTATGAAATTATACTATTAATGCAATGGATGATGTTGTTGCTTGTTTACTATTATTCATTGTTTGTGATACTGTGCATGACGTCCTCCGCCCCAGAATGTTTCCGCCATTCATGGTTTTGGGGTGTGACAGTTGCAGTGTTTAGCGACAGTATGTTAGCACAGGAGTACACGGGTGGATTGATGTGTCATGGATGATTTGTGATGTGATCAAGGGTTTGTGTTCTTGGGATATAGGTAGGTCAGGTACCAGATTGATGGTTGGTATTGTAGGCTAAGAAGGCATATTTTGGATCATAAGTCAGTGTTGGCTTATGCTCTTACAAGGAATCCTTAATGTTAAAGTGGCCATGATTAGGGAAATTTCAGAGATCTTCAACTGAAATTCAGGAATTCTCTTGGGATTTGTTTGATACTTATCTGGAAGATCACCCTACGTGTTTTTTTCAAGCGTGAATGAAACACAAAGCATTAAATACAATAGAAACCAATCAAGGCCCTGATACCACTGATGGGTTTTATACAAAAGTCCATTTAACTGCGGTATCCTTGGCGGCATCAATTGCGAAACGATTCTGCATTCCTTGAGGTAGTCGTGGAATTCAAGACTTAGGTACTCTCCACCTCGATCGGATCAAAGCATCTTGATTTTCTGCCCAACTGATTCTCCACTTCTTGTTTAAAATCTTTTAACCTTTCAAAGGTTTCTGACTTGTGCTTGATTAAGTAGATATACCCATATCTACTATAATCATCGGTGAAAGTCACATAGAGGCGGTTCTCATCCCTTGTGGTGGATCTAAACGGCCCACACAGATCAGTGTGTATGAGATCCAATAAACGCTCACCCCTTTCACAAGTGCCAGTGAAGCGTGACTTGGTCATCTTTCCAAGTAAATAAGACTCGCACACGTCATCGTCCCTAAGGTCGAATGACTCCAACACCCCATCCTTTTGGAGTTAGGCTATGCATTTCTTGTTGACATGTCCAAGACGACAATGCCACAAGAATGCTTTATCTAAACTATTGGAGGAATCGATACACAACACATCATTTCCTAGATTATCTACAACCATCATAGTTTCATATATTCCATTACAAGGCAATGCTTCAATATAGAAAACACCATTAAGATAAGCATTAACAGAACCCTTTTCTTTATCAAATGAATATCTAAATCCTTGTCTATACAAACCATGAAAAGAAATGATGTTTCTTGCCATATCTAGCGAATAACAACAATTATTTAAATATAGTCCTAATCCATTACTAAGCACTAAAGAGTAAACTCCAATATTGGTGACAGGTGACGATATTCTATTCCCCATGGTCAAGTTAATATTCCCATGTTCCACATTCCTATTTCTTCTTAGGCCCTGCAAATCAGAACAAATGTGAAAACCACATCCTGTATCAAGAACCCAAGAAATAGCATGTGATGAATCATTAGATTTAATAGTGGTGATTATGGATTGGAAGACAAAAACCTTGAGGAACAAGGTTGTGCGGGTAGTGAAGGTGCAGTGGCTGCACTGCAAGGGGACAAAATGGACATGGGAGACAGAGGAGGAGATGAGGGAGCATTATCCCGGATTATTTGAGACAGTGGACTTCAAGGATGAAGTTCGAGACAAGTGTGGGAGAATTGTAACAACTGGTTCCTGGTATGTATTTAACTTATAATTATTCATTTTTATATAGCAAATCGATGAGTTGGAGGCCCCAAACTCGTCGAGTAGAGATGTTTTGGACCGCACGTTTTGGTGACCAACTCGATGAGTTGAGAGGTCTCAACTCGACGAGTTGGCTGGGGAAAATGAAACCTTAATTATAGGGTTTTGCACCCTATTTAAACACCTTAACCCCAAGGTGTGATGGGTTTAACACAAAATAACATCATATGTGCTCATGAAAACCCTAAAGCTTGGATCTAGGTTTCTCTATTGTACATGCAATTCTTCAAAGACTTATGAACCCTAGATCTAGCATATATATTTCGAAATTATCATAAGAAAATAGATCTAGATGATTACCTCTTCAACAATGGCTTGAATCTTCTTGTCTTGGAGCTTAGAGTCACATATGTCACTCCTCTAATGGATTAAAAACACCACACAATCAAGATGATGATATTGGAGAGAGGGGAGAGGCACAATTTCGGCTATGAACTCTTCTAGGGTTTCAAGTGGCCGAAAATCTGATGCATAAGGGGTCTGTTTATACTTGTGCTGCTAGGGTTTCAGTCAAAACCCTAATGGACAGCTTAGGCCTTAAGCAGTCCAAGGAACCTTCTGGAATAAGGCCTCATTGGATGAATTCACGATGGAATCCATCTAGATTTCATCCAAACCTTAATCCATAAGGCATCCCAGCCCAATTCTCAATTATCTTATAATTATAGTTTAGTCCCATATTTTAATTAATCTCTTTTAGCCACCAAATTAATTCTTAATTAATTCATGACGAATATTAATCAAATAATCTGATTTCTCTTTAAATATATTATTCATATAATATATTAATAAACCATAATAACCTCTCTCTTCATAAATCATCCTATCAAGTTACTTTGGTGATGGCAACCCAAAAAGGACCATGCACAACCGGGTCAAGTACATACCAAATATAGTTACAGGATTAGACACTAATCCAACAGTAATACGAATGTTTATCCTATTATCGGGTCGTGCGCGGCCATGATTTCATCATATTTTGCATTACTAGTAGCATGTTCTGTGAAAGGAATTGTGTGTGGTAAGACCATGGGCGGTGACCATAGTAGGATAGACGTATCATAAGACTGCGGTGTGGCCATAACATTAACTGGATTAGCGGATAGTATGGAAGTGTTGTAAGTCTGCGATGGGATCGTAGTATTCACCAGATTGAGGTAGACCATCGTTGGGGTTGTCTTGAGTATAAAGGAGGATCATCTCGTGCCTTGGTAAAGGTGGACAGTGGGGTCAGAGAGCAGATCTCTGTTATGGGAATAGGACCATTGGGGTCTGAGATAGGTCGGGCCTGTGTAGCTCTTGTTGGGTGAGACCCATGGGTAAGGCCCATATGATTATAGTAGTACAGGTGAGACTTGGTATAGACTGGTTAGGTCGAGGAATTGGATTATGGGTTTAGTATGATGATTATGTGCCTAAGGAGTGGCATAAAGCAATACATAGGCTATAATAGCCTTATCTATTGGACTCTTAGGAACCTGGTGGCTAGACTAGGTGCGAGACTCGCAGTCTCAACGGTGGTGTGGGGATTTTTTTTATCCTGGTTTAGGGAATGGTCGGCTTAAATCAAAAGAGTTTGGGTGAAATGCAAGTGTAAATACTTGGATCTTAGGTTATGGGTTATGTACCGAGTTGGCTCTTGGTTGAGATTCACATCAGAATTGTTAGTGTATAAGTGCAAAATTTGTATCTTAACAGGTTATGGATCTAGGAATATGTATGTTGGGTTATAAGTTGGGAGGTCCAGGGTAAAATGGATGTTTCAATTCTGATGGTAGGAGGAGACCCTTATAATTGTGTTTCAGAATGGTTCTACCCGTGCGGAGGCCAGGCAAGTTATGGGGGCTTCAGGATTATAGAAGTAGTGTGTTGGATCGATAATTATAGGTCCAGTGATTTATTCAACACTAGAATGTCTTATTCGGAATATTGGTTCCTTGGAGGGTGGTAAGGAATGATTTCGAGGATGAAATCTAATTTTAGTTGGGGAGAGTTGTAATGCCATGTTCCAAATCGTTTCCTATGTGGGGGTGGTGAGCCGGAGACCGAGAATCATCAGGCTTAGGGCCTTTGAGGAAAAGAGATTTCATGCCAAGGGGTATGTCGGTAAAGTGTCAGTTTGGGATTTTTGAATTTTGGATTTTTATTCGGAAAGTTTTAAGGAAAGTGTGAGTTGATAGAAGTGTAGAGCTTCTTGTCACCTTTCCATGGATATAAAGAATGTCAAAATCGGAACTAGAAAGAAGAAGTCATGCCCGTTTGAAGTTTGGTTAGTTTTTGATTCAGATATGAAAGTTGGAGACGTGTACTTCATGGATTAAGTTGAAAAAGATGAACTTTTGGGTCCCTTTGAGACATAAAGACTAGGGGGCTATTTGTTTTGAACTTACCTAGTCCGGTCAGAGCTAACTGCTAACTCGGTCAGCAGACAGACTGTTTGAAAGCTTCATGTTTCTGTTGACTCGGTCAGCCTTGCTGACCCAAAAGGCTTACTCGGTAAGACTAAAATATTTGGCTGACTGGAAAAGAAAAAGCCCACGCATCTTATTTTCGTTTATCTGCCCTGGCCTCTCCCATGGAGACCTAAACAGAAATCACGATTGAACAAAATACACAGCTTTATCAGCAAAGTCGACTCCTCCTCCTCATCTTTGACTGACGAGTTGCCCTCTTTACCATTAATTCTCACATCGACAAACTTCATCTCCTTTAGACGCAATAGCTTCTCCCATCACTGGTTCTCCTACCGCTAGTTCTCCCAGGCCACCACACCGTCTTCTCCCTCAGGCAGAGCCGCCGCAAGCAGCCGACCTCTGCTTCTCCTAAGCCAGTGCTGACCATTCAAGTAATTTCTTGGTTTTTTTCTTCATCTTGGTAAAAATCATAAATTACATTTGTTTAATCTGATGAAAAGTATGTTAATTTATTTGATGTCGTTTGTTTCTGCTAAGAAAACCTTAAGATCCTCTTGATTTTGATTTTTTTCTGCCAGTAATCAATGATGCATAATAGATAGTCTCTGTTTTGTTTTTGTTTTTTTTACCTGCCATTAGTACAATCTGATGATGATAAATTCGTTCAATCTCATGTTTATAATGATGATAAATTCCCAGCTACTAATTTTATTAATTATAATACAAGGGTGGAAAATTTTGACATTGATCTTGAGCAATAAAAGTGACAGTGAAATGTAATGAAACTGGGAATTTCTGATTTCTAAAGGAAATACAAGAATTGGCTTCCTGCACAAAGTATTTAACTATTTGAGCAACAAAAGAATCACTGGTAATGTTGTCATTGTTTTCTTCTGAAGGTTGTAGTCATTTGATTATATTTGAATCACACTATGAAGAGAGGAAATCAGAATTAAAATCAAAACCACACGGGAAGATTTACATGAAGCGAATTGGAACCACAGGAACATTTAAATCCAAAAAACTAGACCAACATTAAAGGATAATGCCAGTAACTAGTAATCAATATATATATATATATATATATATATATATATATATATATATATATATATATATATATATATATATATTGGTGAAATCTTGTTGGAGTGATATTAATGCTAATTTTATTGTTTTTGGTAAAGATTGCATTATTGATCAGTAATTGACTTGACATGTAACAATGTTGTCAACATTTTTTTTGGATAATAAAGAAATTATTATATGTAAATTTTATAAATTAAATGGTTAAGGACAAATGTATTATTATAAAAAAAATTGTTTGAGGGTAGTGTAGTCATTTTGCATAGTCTGTCAAATGCAAAATAAACAACAAGTTTTAGTCAGAAGTTAACTCAGTCAGAACTTCTAACCCGATCCGCTTCTAACTCAGTCAGTTCTAACCCAATAAGCAACTATCAAACGACCCCTAGATCTTTTTTGTTGGGACCATTCTAATGGATAAAGCTGGAAATTTTATCCATTAAAAATATATTATGAATTATAAAAATGTGATCTTTGCCTTTTGATCGCTTTTATGCAAGAGTTGTGATGTCTTCTTGGGTTACGAACTTAAGGTTTTGGATATTAAGCACTCTATAGCCGTGAAAAGTCATAAAGTTGGAAACATTATGACTTAGGACATCATTTTGGGCTTGGATTTGGGCTTTGGATGTAAGGACTTAATGGAATAAGCTCTTAATGGAGTTTTAGGACTGGGCAGTGTACGCTGGGCGTACTTGGGGGTACGTTGTGCGCACATAGTCAACATTACACTTTTGGTCAACACCAAGGTACGTTGAGCGTACTCTCTTGGTACATAGGGCTTACTCCGCTGGGAAGATATATTGACTTTGGACCTTGACTAATTGACTTTGACTGTGACTTTGACTTTGACTTTGACCAAGTTTGACCATGTTGGACCTTGAGGGTAATTTGAGGAGTTTGATTGTGTTTGGTCTTTTTGTTGGAGTAGGTGTTGGTTTGAGAGATAGGATTCGGAGTCGGTGTTGGATTAGGTGTCTAAGCCCATAACTATAATTGGAATGTACTTGACCTGATAGTAGCATGGTCCATTTCGGGTTGCATTCACCAAAACAGTTTGACAAGATGGATATTTGAGAAAGAGGTTATTTTTGCTTTATTAATATATTATAAGAATAATATATTAATTGAGAAATCATATTATGTAATTAGTATTTATCAAGAATTAATTTGGAATTAATTTAGTTATGAAAAGAGACTAATTAAATATACAAGGACTGATTATGTAAATTAGTGAAACCCTTGGTTTGGGCTAATGAAACATGATTGGTGTAACATCCTAATTTTCAAGACCAAAAATTTCATTTTTGATATAACAACTCATAACACAAATTATAGAAAAACATCACCAAGTTATTTCATTTCATAAAACCATAGCCACATGTCTCAAACCATATCATGAAATAGTAACATTGTCAGAGTAAAATCCCAAGAATCTCATAATGTGGAAATCCTGTGTGTGTGTGATGCGCTGCTACCATGCCAACTCCTTCCCCTTCGATAAAGAGGGACATGAAAAACAAAAATGAACACTGTAAGCACAAATCTTAGTGAGTTCCCTCATCATACATAACCCAACATACTACTGGGCAATTCTATGGTGCCGGACCTACCCTGTCTAGCAATTCTGGGGTGCCAACCTACCCTATCTGGAAATTCTAGGGTGCCGACCTACCCTGTCTGGCAATTCTGGGGTGCTGACCTACCCTGTCTGGCAATTCTGGGGTGTCGACCTACCCTCTAGTTTATCTCTACTGGCTACGGGGACTATTTCTCCCCTTTTACTACCACATAATACCATAACATAAACATACTGTTAGGCATATCCGAGGTGCCCGACCTATCCTTTGGTCCTTACGACCGTAACACGGGGACTATTCCCCTTACTACATACTATCACATAACATCATATCATTCTAGCACATAATCATAACAGATAACGGTTGGATTAGGTGTCTAAGCACATAACTATTTTTGGTATGTGCTTGATTTTATTATGAGCATGGTCCTTTTGGGTTGCCTTCACTCATGCAACTTGATAGGATGACAAGAGGAGAGAGAGTAGGATTTATTATATGAATAATAAATTGATACTCAAAAATGGTTTTATTAATATATTATAAGATTAATATATTATTTGGAAATCATATTATTTAATTAGTATTGATCAGAAATTAATTTGGAATTAATTTAGTGATAAAAAGAGACTGATTAAATAATTGGGGACTAATATTGCAAATCACTGATAGTTGCAATTGGGCTGATGGATCACCTTGGAATAAAGGTTGGACGAATTCTATGGGAAACCCATAAAGAATTCGTCCAAGGAGCATGTTAGGTCATAATTTGTTGGTTTGGGCTAGGCATCAATATGTATAGGTCATAATAGGGTCTTGGTCTTATAATGGGTGTTTTAGTGTTGTTTGTGGTTGTAAGGGTGTTCACGGCCGTGAACGGGTGTACGGCCATGAACGCGTGTTCGACCGTGAACCTATTCACAGCCGGTCAGTCTCTATATATAGTGTCAAAATGTCTCAGAGTCATGGTTGGTCAGTTGACGTGTCAGACGTGTTTCTGTGTGTTCCAAGTGTACTCGACGTTTGCTGCTTCATACAATGTGTGCATTGCTTGAAATCTCGTTGCTTATTCTCCTTCTAATATTTATTGTTTCTAGCATCTTGATTGTGTTTGATCACTGGTTGGATCTCGTTTGTGGGAATTACAATTGGTATCAGAGCAATACTAGTGTCAAATCGTATTCAAGTTGTGCTTTCGATTGAAGGAATCTTCATTTTAATCATTTATCAAGTGGTTTATGTGTTTTCTGCATTAGATCATGTAGAATTGAGGCTAGGGGAATCAAAATCAACATCAAATCAACTGTTTCTGGGCATTTGCGGTTGTCACCGTTTCATTAGTTTACGGATGTGAATCCTATGTACGTACGTGAACCATTCATACTTATTGACCATGTTCTTCTTCTTAGCCATGAATCATTGCTGTACTGTGATCCATTCATTAGCTGCAATTCTCATTGACCGTGATCATCATTTGGACTGTGAACTGTGAACTACTTGTGAGTCGTGAACTGTTAATAGACTGCGAACCGTTATCTATGTACGGCTGTGAGCTTGTTTACAGTCGTGAACCCTCTTTTGACCATAAACTCAATTTTAAAATCAAATCAAAAGCCTAATTAATTGAATAATGAGAAAAATTAATCTTTAATGTCTTAAATCATTTGTTTTCTCACTTGGCTTGGTTTATGCAGCTCAAAATGGCCGAATTGAAATTCTCAGACAATCATAGTGTTGCAGTTTTCCTGCTACGTCCACTTGTTACACACAGCGATTTCAAGTCCATGGTTCATGGACTGAAGAAATGCTGCTTGGCTTATGCTCTCACTTCCTGCCCAATCATATTTCAAGACCTAGTGAAGCAGTTTTGGAACACTGCTGTGGTCCAAAAAGAAAATGATGAAGTCTCTTTAGAAGCTATTGTAAACGGAAGGAAGGTCGTTGTGTCTGAACAAGTCATCCGTAAGGTTCTGTAGATCGATGACCAGTCGGGATTTCCAACTGAAATATCTATAAACCAGACTGAAGAAATCATTACACGTATTGGTTATGAGGGTGTGTTTCCTCCAACGATCAAGAAACTGTTGCCACCATACTGGAGATTCTTGGTTTATGTGTTTGTGAGTTGTATATCCGGAAGGAGAGTTGGGGTTGATGAGGTCTCTTTACTAAATATGGGTGCACTTGCTGGTCTCGCTATAGGACTTGACTTATATTTTTTGAGATTCATCTTGAACGAGGTGGTGGGCAATGTCGAGGGAAAATGAAAAGACAAATTTCTCATGTTTCCGAGATTCCTTCAGATGATTTTCAACGTCAAATACCCGGAAATTGAAAAAAGGGGAGAGACTCTTGACCTGAAATCCATGGGTTCCAGCACCTTTGGACTTATGAAGCAGAAAATGAAGGGAAAATTTATGTTCCAAGGAAAATATCCACTGGTGAAGTTCAGCCAATTCGCTGAAGTTAGTGATTCTACTGAAACTGAAAGCTCATCAGATCGAATGGAAACAAAAGAAGATGTGATCACTGCTTCTGAGCATGAGGAGGGTCCTGTTCCTCTTGTAGAAATAGTGGCTTAAGAGCATGTGCCTATTACTGTTGACGAGGGAAATGATGATGAAGATACAGAAGTTAATGATGTTGAATTTGAGGGTCTTGGTGGTGATTTAACCGGTTATGATAATGATTCTGATTTTGGGTTTGAGCATGATGACTACATGAGGTTGAACACAAAAGACCTTGATGCTTTCTTTTATAACGTCAATGAAGTTGCACAATCTGCAATGGAGACAGAGGGAGTTTTAAATGTTCTTGAGACAATGCCTCCTACATCAACTCAGACGGCCGACGCTTCAAATCTTATAGATTTGACTTCAAGGATTCCTCCCCTTAATGTTGAAATTCCAACATCATTGGCGTTTGAGAGTGATTTGATAGTGACACAAGCCTCTTAACCTCCTTTAAAAAGAAGAAGAGCTGATCCCAGGCTGGGAGTGCTAATAAGAGAACAACCACCACCTGTACAACCACCCACTTCACCTGCTACAACCATTCAATCCGCCCATGAAGACCCAAGTTCTATTCGATCTTCTCACGAAGTGGGAATTATTCAACTCCTTAGGGTTCCACTCTTCCATGACTTGCACATGACATTGCCTCTGAGAGGCTTTCCACGTTGCTAGCCCAACAAGATTCATACCCTTCTCTTCACGGAAAAGAAGAGATTTGCTGACCTAAAAGCAGAGATTTGAGTTCTAAATCAAAAACTTATTGAAAAATATGTTTTGATAAGAAGTCTCAATGTTCGAGTTTCTGAACTGGAAGAAGAAGTTGCTTTAAAGACAAAACAGATCTCTACTATGCAAGTAAATCATGGGGCATTGACGGCTGGATACTTTGACCAAAAGAATAAGCTTATTGCTAAATTTAGTGATAAATTTAAGACCACAGTTGAAGGCCTAAGTGGTATCCCAGATGTCTCAACTAGCCCTAGCTAATACATCAATTTTTGATCAGCTTGTTGAAAACGCACCAGTCAGAATCACTACGATCGTTGACCGTTTTGAAACAGAACCATAGCAAGCCCGGCCTAGAATTACAATAAAAAGTGGTGGGAGGCAGGTCACATCACAGAAAAGGGGAAGGTTGCTCTTCATGAAGAATTCTGATCAAAATCTTCGTGGAGACTAGCCTCAACTAACGGTGACTGAGCTCGCCAAGAAAAGGTTCAAGCACAAATATGGCGATCGGCCAGGGATTTGGATGTGGGGATTTCATGAAAGACTTGATTGATGGCTGATGAAAAGGAAAAGCAAGAATGTGGAATACTACAAGGATCATAATGATTTTTCTTCACTCACCAAGGTGGACCTTTCTAAACAATCTGCAGCTCCTTTCTCCAATCCCTCCAATGATCCTCGTGCGACTGATTTTAAAACCTTCTTGGAAAACCAAGTGAAGAGAGGCTTTGATGGGATGAAGACTGCCAAATCGTTCTTAGAGACGAATAAAGGAGTGTATGACCTGATCACCAACAAGTCTTTCAAAAATGTTATGTGGTCTCCAACAAAGTAAATGACAAAGATTCCCATTGTCAAACACTTCTGTGATGGTTCGTTGCGCAACATGCAATATTGGGTATACGATGAAGCTATGACCACTACAGTTGTCAAGCTCAAAGATGGTGTCTTTATCTAGTTGATAAGAAGTACTTGCTCCAATTTGGTGAGAGGGATATTCATACCTTAGATGCACATCAAATTATATTTGAACAGGAGATTTTGGAACCTGCTGCCAAGGAGTTCATAGGCATGATAACCGAGATTATTGATAAAAAGATGTGGCTAGGCGCTATGGGGAGATCAGATGTGCTGATGGTTGAAAAAGACTAAATCTATGCTAGCTCAAACCACGGGGAGAGACTGTTAGGTCATCATTTTTTGGTTTGGGCTAGGCATCAATATGTATAGGTCTTAATAGGGTCTTTGTCTTGTAATGGGTGTTTTAGTGTTGTTTGCGGTTGTAAGGGTGTTCATGGCCGTGAACGGGTGTACGGCCGTGAACGGGTGTTCGGCTATGAACCTATTCACGACCGGTCAGTCCCTATATACAGTGTCAGAATGTGTCAGAGTCATGGTTGGTCAGTTTACATGCCAGATGTGTTTTTGTGTGTTCCAAGTGTACTCGACGTTTGCTGCTTAATACAATGTGTGCATTGTTGGAAATCTCTTTGCTTCTTCTCCTTCTAATCTTTATTGTTTGTAGCATCTTGATTGTGTTTGATCATTGGTTGGATCTCGTTTGTGGTACTTAAAAAGCAGTCATATTAGGGTTTCCACCTAAAACCCTAGCTGCCACAAGTATAAATAGACCCCTTGCCTTGTGAAGATCGGATCCATGCTTTAAGAAACCCTAGAGGGCTGATTTCATTCTCTCTCCTAAAATTTTCCTTTGCAAGAGTGTTTATGAATCCATTAGAGGTGCAACAATTGGGGTACTAAGCTTTCAAGAGTTAAGGACTTTGTGGATTGTTCTTGTTATTGCTACATAACAAGTAAGGTAAAGTTTCTAGCCCTAATCATGTGTGATATTCAAAATTATATACTAGACGTTAGGGTTTATAGCTTTGGATGATTATTGCATATACAATTTGAGAAAACCTAGATCCAAAGCTTTAGGGTTGGATGTGCACCATAGGACTGATGTAATGCTCAGAACCCATCAGTGGTATCAGAGGCTAGGTCGTTTTTCTATTGTATTTGATGCTATGATTAATTTTTCAAAGCTGAAAATTTCTGTTTTTTGATTTTGTCTGATTCCACGATGTGGAATATCCTTCCACGACACGAAATGTGACCTGATGAAGAACATTGGGCGAGAGTACATCATACAAGACTAGGTCGTTTTTTTTGAAGGTTTCGAGTGATCAAAAGTTGCCATCGCTGTATATTCTAGACAATATCATGAAGAACATTGGGTGAGAGTACATCAGACGATTTTCCACCAAACCCCCTCAGGCTAGATCTTCATTCTTCGGTTCCATTGTGCTCTTAACTGTGTTGCTCTAACAAATCAAGTAACTTTATTTCTTCAACCTTTTAGGTATTTTGCAAAGCATATAGACATGTTGATTCTGCATTACATTCTAGAATGCGAAATCTTTCTGGGACATGGAAAGGAGTATTTCCAGCTCAATATCTTCAATCAATAGAAAGAGAACTTGGTTTTCCGACAGTTGGGAATGGGAATGGTTGACCATGTAGACCCTCCGCTCCATGGTCGCAGCTTTCATGTAAATCCCAATGTATTTGGAGGAAACAACAACACAAAAACTCCAACAGTCAAACAGGGTAAAGAGACATTAAAGTTTACATTACATTTTTAACCTCATTGAAATAATTTTTCTCATCATCACTCATTGACTTTTAACTTTATTAAAGCCAAAAGTTGCAGCCAGTGACATGTCCATAACTCGTGCTGATTCTCGCCTTAAGTTGCATGTATGATACTATTACTAACCATTTAAATTCTTTATAACTATGTTAAATTGACAAAAATGTTAAGAAATTATGTTTTGCCATGTCAGCAGGCAAAAAGAGATCCAGAGAATGATCTTACACACGAGATTTATGAATTTGGATATGATATATCGAGCCCTTCTGAGGGTAGTTTTGGAAAGTTCAATGGAAGAGCATGAGAACAAGAACTTGAAAAGACATGGTATGGATCTAGGAGAAATACTACAGATATAATATTTAGTCTTGAAAGTAATGGACATGGGTTATCATCGAAACATTCACTCCATAAATTTTCAATTCTGATGTGAAATTACAACCTATTAACAATATTATAAAAGGAAGTGGTGAAGTGAGTAGGAATTGGATGAATTCAGAGGAAGAGGAGTATTTATGGGATTATATGAGCTCAAGAACAATAAATCCCATTCTTACCTCGTCTAATAGTTCACAGAGAGATTCTAGATTGTATTTCGAACTTGATAAGTAAAAAAGATGGAATTACCCTCATTCTTTTCCTTACATGCATTTACATTGAAAAGTATATTTTTTCTTTATGAAATAACAACAAATGCATGACAAAGAACTTCATGTGAACTACCATATGCAAAACAACGGATACATTCTACTTAACTAAGGGCAAAAGGGTCATTTTTAGCAGATGAAAATGTCCACAAATGATGAGAATTTATTAATTAAATATGTAATAGTTTTTGTATTTCTTTCCTTCTAGAGGTTTATTTTCCTAGATTGCTTCAATAAAACTCATCCACTTGCATATGTTCGGATATGGTACACGTCTTTGATTTACAAGGTAAGCAATTCTTCTCATTAGCAAACTAATCTTAAAAAATACCCCAAAATTATGTATCTTTGCTAACGAAAATTTCCATTTCTTACAGAAACTATGCTGCATTTGTTTTTCCCAATGGACTGTTTTTGTTTTGATTCATTGTAAGATAAAATAGAATTGGTGTGAACTTCCCAAATATGCAGGTACGATTGCCTTTTCCTCAGTTCTTCTTCTTCGTATCTGTTTCGATTTCAGTGAACTATATTATATGAAATAATCATTGAATTACTAATTTCTCTTTTAAAAAACTAGGGTTATGTAGGTCAAGATTCCTATAGGTATGTTTAGGTAGGTCAAGATTCCTACAGGTATGTTTAGGTAGGTCAAGATTCCTATAGGTATGTTCCTGGTGAAGCTTTATTGATGTCTATGATTTTCCATTTACTCGATGAAAAGAAAGATGAAGGAGGTGTCTATTAACTTTGATATCTTTGATTTTTTTTTTATCCAGGCATAAAATAGCCCCCTTAATGCTGGGATGCAGGAGAAAGGGTATGAAAGATGTAAACAAACAGGTCATGGTACAATTATGTTAATAGATACCATTGTTTTATGTATTCAATGGTCTCTTTTGAAGAGGAGTATGATTGGGCTGATCTTGAGGCTAATCTTTACCACTGGACAAAATCATTGTGTCCTGTTCAGGTACTCTTAAGGTCTGAGCTTCCCTTACGATTTTACCTTGATTAAAAAATATCATAGTTTTAAAAAAAATGACATATTAGTATCTATAATATTCCTCAGTGGCACCCAGGTCATATTGGAAAAACAGAAAGAGAACCCAAAGAACAACTCAAGTTGATGAATGTTGTCATAAAAGTAAGAGATGGTAGGATCCCAATGTCCATAAGCCAACCTATGGTAATCTTTTTTTCTTATGTTAATTCATATCCTTATACTTATAGTTTCATTTATGTCAATTTAAGTCCTTATACTCTTAAGCTTACATGAATAATCAGATGGATTCATGGCTCGGTAATAGAAAAATAATGTTGGTATTGAATAGAGAAGACATGATATCACTTGCTGATCGGAATGCTTGGGCAGTAGTTGCAGAGGTGAATATGAAACGTAGAGCAAGAGGACTGCTTCCTCATGCAGTGAGTTCTACTTAACCTCAAATGCCTTACTTTTTCTACCAATATTAGCAATTTACATTTTTACCCATAAAATGGTTATAAATTTCATGTTCAATATTGCTATTTTTGCAAAGACATATAAGTACATTGCTTATATTGGTAAAAAAAGTAAAGTAGATTGCTATTTCCTGCAATTTTTAGGTTTGAGTTGGAATAGTTGGTTACCCAAATGTTGGAAAGTCTTCTTTGATCAATCGTCTACCGAAGCGTCGTATGTGCCCAACTGCTTGAAGACCAGTTGTAACATGATCGTTAAAGTACGCTACTTAAATATTTAAAATATAACGTCCTAATAACAAAGAGAATTTTGAAATAAAATGCTATACATGTTATATTTTTCATAATATAATAATAAAATAATAAACGTTTTTTTAAGTAGGATACTATAATAAAGAAAATAGTAAAAGTATGTTGCTATTAGAAGCTAAATTTGAATCTGTTATTGCAGCTGACTGAAGTCCCACTTGTGAACTTTAATATACAGTTTCTTTACGAAAGATAAGGATCAGACTTCTGTAATTCAACATTTTTCTTTATTTTCAGTTGATTAGTTACAGATCAACATTTATAATCTATTCTACCTACAAAATTTCTCAACAACAAATGTATACACTATTCTTAGTAATCTCCAACTTTATTTATGTTGACATTTGTTGCTATCTGCTCTCCATTAAAATTATTGATACATTTTGACTTCTTTCAAACTTAAGTCAAGGAAACCATGTTATCAATCAAAAGTCACAAAATATAAATTTATCAACATTTAAGCAAACCTATCTAACCCGGCGCCAATGGCGCAAGTAATTCCTTCTAGTTTACATGGTTATTCACACCTTGTTTGTGATCCTCGGTATCCCAGTCACAAACTTGAAGGGCATAATCGAGATTAAACATGGCATTGAAAAGTTCACTGAATCTCAAAAGATCTAGGAGTTTCAATTCATTTAAAACTTAATATTCTTTTTCGTTTTTCATGGTGGACTTGGTAAATCATCATTTACCTACCAATAAATAGTTTGCAATTGAATTACAGCATCCCTCTTCTGATTTGTTAATTATCGTGTTGGGTCCTAGCCTTAATATTTCATTTGGGTGTTATATTAAGGATTGGATCAACTAACTTGAATTTTCTCCCCTTGAAGATGTCTAGTTCTGACAACTATGGTCTTCCCGGATCCTTTGGAAAAAGCTTTCCACATGAAGATGATGTTCCACGATTGGATCATGGAAGTGGAAATTATTCTTCACTTCCTCCATCTCCTCCAATAGTTCTCCCTGACCCACATGTTTGTCGACTTGAAAAGTTCAAGGTCACTCAAGCCTTATTGGTAAGCAAACACGAAGATGGAAAGTCTGTGCACACATCTTGGAGATGAAGACACATATGATAGGATGGGAATGTTGGTTGTCGTTTTCCTAAGGAAGTTGGCTATTGACTTGGTTCTTCAGTCACTTACCGAGTCGTATCGTCAGTTTGTTAAAGACTACTATATGACAGATCACGACGTGAGCCTTATCGATCTTACCTATTTGCTAATTGCTGCCGAATCAGCAATGATTTGGTGCACTGGTCAAGCAAATTTGTCGGCTAGATCAATCTCCCAAACTTCCATGGACATTGATAATGGTAACATTGGAAGTCCAAAAAAGTCTTCTCTTCCAAATGGAAAGGGATCGGCCAAGGTCAAACCGTTTGACCAACTGGTAAAGAGAAAGGCTAAGTCTGAGATTGTCTCGTGTGATATTCCGAAAGAATCTATTTGTTTCAATTGCCAAGAGTAGGGGCATTGGATGCGAAGCTGCCATATTTACCTGAAAGATCGTAAGGATGGAAAAGTCAAAATGTATGACTCTGCTTCAGGTAAGTCCACTATCTAACTTTATTAAGTTTCTATTTGTATATTCTTAATACATGATGTGATATGATTACATTTTGATGTTTTGTAGGATCGAAGAAAACAAAGGAAGCTTAAAGGAAGAGTAAGCTGAGTCTGATCGTGAAGAGATGGATTTCGATTGCATGGTTCGATGTTTGGATTTTCAATTGCTACTTAGGAGTTATGATAGATTGCTTAGGAATATTAGTAACATAGTTTTCATTTGTAATTGCATTGTAAGGAAAAGTTTTTCTGCACTTTTATAAATAAAGAAAAATTTTGATTTATCTTATTTTGTATTTCCTTGCAATGGCATTTGTGAAAAACGATGTTTGTATGTTCCTATTGTTATCAATATTGAAAAGGATGTGATTCTTAGTTATGTTATTTGTGGTAGTGTAAAAAATTTACCAAATAATGAATGATTGTCATCACCCAAGTTTCGTATTTGGGAAATTAAGACTAAATCCTGGTTCACATAAGTATGTGAGTCAAGTGAAGGACTAAAGGATCTAGTACGCATTATGGTACACTAGGTCAAGTCCACCACAGGGAACAATAAGAACATCCGTCATGATTTGCTAAAACTTTAGTAAATATGGTTATGCTTACAAGATTAAGTGTAATTATGAATCATTGAAAAGTTTCAACGTAAAGCAGAACGAATAGCAAGAATCAATTAGGCCGAAAGATAAAAGTTTCTCCAATTTGAAAAGAAGGGAGTGTACTTAAGTATCGTGTTTTATGATTTACTTAGTGATTATGAAAATGTGTCACAATTGATCCTCTAAGGACACCTTAGTGCACGAATATGGCTAAGAAGAGGAACTGGAAATTGTTGAAATCGTTAAATCAAAAGGTGAATCATACTTCTTTCCAAAATCAAGTCTTAGAGTCGTACTCCAAGATTGTGACTTGAGTGACACATCTTAAGAAGGTTTATAACACACTCATCAAATGTGGAGTAGAAAATGTTTTCTTATTCTTGCACATTTGAAAGTGGTAAGTTGTGATGTCTTGGATAAGATAAAGATCAACTATGACCAATTGTGTGAAGTGTTTGTCTTGATAAGAACCCACACTAACTCTTAAATATTTTTTTGTCAAGGAATGTTTCTTGACAAGAAAATATTATATGTCAAGAGGCCAGTGGGAGTCTTAATGGTCTTTAATATCTTTAGGAACTAACCAAGAATAAACTTTTTGTCTATCACTATCACATGACCTGAGCTTTGTAACCTATCGTGTTGACATATTTTTGTTTCTATGCCATTCTAGTTGAGATGACTATGCATGTGAGTTCTATGAGTTCTCATTTGAATGCATAAAGGCAAAGCACCTTGATCAATGAAAGTGCATTGACTGATATAGGTGAGCTGTTTAACAACCTGGAAGAATTTGGTAGGCCCTATGCTACTAAGTGGGAAGAAATAAAGAATGAACAAGTTCAGTCCATATGAATTTGGATTTTGTCTTGTGATAATGGTTATGAAAAATTCACACGAATAAGAACACATACACCATAAAGTCTAAGTGTTAAGGTTTCTCTCCGCTTCATGAAAATGATTGTGAGGAAATGCTTTTACTAAGAAGATTTTAAGGAGATAGCGATTGTGTAAATTGCATTCTAAAATTCAATTACGATTATGGCATCCCTCTTCATAGTTCGAATTGTGAGATTTGACAATTAGTCTGAACATTTGGGACTTATTGATATAACTTCTGAAATAGTTTAGACATACATATGAGTCTTCTAATAAAAGGTGTATGAGATTAGATAAAGCCTTATTTAAGCTTTACGTATAAAAAATATGAACTTTGGTAAGAAAGTCAATAAGTATTGATTTCTAGAAGTCCAGTTGTTTTCTAAGTACATGTCAAAGTTAGTGGGAGCATAAGTGTTATACTGGTAAGGATATAATTATCATCTTAGTGGGAGCATGATTATTATGTTAAGTGATGTGAGTTAGCAATATTAATTATAGAAAACAAAAGTTTCGATTTGCAAAGTTGTAGAGGTTGAAAAGTTGTTTTGCTATAATTAAGGGAGAGAAATTTATAATTGATTTTCAAATCTAAAATCTTAGATCGAGATATTTTAATCAAATTTAGTCAAAGGACATATATGAATGTTATGTTGAAAATGTTCAACATAAGGAAATTCAATATATGGCAATATAATAACAGGAGATTGGTAAAGTATCATTATGTATCGTATCCCATACACTTTCAGTGTAGGATCGATTTCTTATGCTATAATATTCGACCGTTCTGTTTATTCCAAATGCCTAGAGTGTTAAGAGGGAAAAGGACAAGAATTGGATATGACTAAAGTAAGTTAAACAACTGTCAAGTACAATCTAAGGTTCGCCAATGATTGGTCACTTGAGAGCAGTTGGAAGTATAGTAATGGATTAACCATATTGAAATTATTTTGAATAGATAGGATTCTCTTTACAATGAGTTGTCATATAAAAAAATGGAAATGTTTCCATAATGGGAGTTAGATACTAAGAATCTATGTGTAGGTTAGAAACTTTTAGGCAAGAAGAATGTTTAAAGTAATGTACTTTGAATTTGAGACTTCATGTCTATGGAGTTGACAGTGTAACAATTTCCAATGGAATGCTTGGTAATATCATTAGCAAAGTCTTTTTGACTTTGGTGCTATGACGTTACAAAAGGATCATTGCATAAAAAAAATTAGAATCTAATACATTCTAATAGTGGAAGAATTTGGTATTCTTACACTTATGATATGGATTTGGAATTGTGAAATGAGCATAATTTGAAGTGTGTTCGATTGATCTATTTCACAAAGAAAGGGCCATAGATAAACATAGTGTGCATGCTTGGAGCATGAGATAACTATTGTTTTAATTCAATTATTAAGTTGATTAACCGAAACATTATACAATGAATAATGTGTAATAAATATGGTGATTAAAGAATAAGTGTTTTATTTATACTCAAAAGTTTGAGGTCATATTGGATTCGATTATTCTTGTGTTTCACTTCGCATGTTTTAACTTCCAGAATAACTAGGCTATTCTAACATCCATAGTCAATCATACTTTGGAAGTAGGTAATGAGGTAAGACTGTCATGAATCTGAATGTAGATTGTCTAAAGCGTTTAGACATAGAAAATGTCTGCTGCAGTGTTCATAAGTGCTCATGAAATAATATTTGAGTATTGGATTAAACCCACGCTCATGGAAATCACTTCATGGAAATCACGCCCATGTTTTTATGCTATTTAGAACTAAAAGTTACTTAATATGATTTGAAATATTCAATTACAGTAAAAATGGGAGCTGGAATGCAAAAGGAATAGAATGGAGCTGAAAAGATGCAAAAAGGATATTGCTGGCAGATTGACCCCTCTTCAGTGTTTTGGGTATATTTGATGACTCATAAGCGCAATTGGACAGATTCAAAATGTCCTGAAAACTAGACGAAATTTCCTACGACTTATGTGAGAGGGCATTTTTGCTAATTCCGCATTTATCTTATCCAAAATTGTCCTTGAAGATGAAGCATAAAAGCTGGACGAAAATTCCCTCCAACTTACTTATTCCCCAAGCACCACTTATCTTATTTTTATTTGCTTAATCCCTAAGCCACCATTAGTTTCCTTATTCCAATAAAACTCTAATATTCCATATAAATTCCATCTCCATCAACTATAAATACCCCATATCATTCCACCATTTTCATAATCTATGATATTCCACTTCGACTTGTGCAACAAGAAAACTTCATAGTTGCCGTTTTGAGGGTCTAAAAGGCGGCCGAAAGGCCATTAAGCTGACAGGAGCAAATATCTAAGGGATTGGAGAGCGGATTCATGTCGGTAATCATGTGGTTTGTTATCGTGACCATGTTTGCATTCTATTGTGATGCTATTATGTGTTTACTTTCTGATTTAGGTGTACAAACCTTTTACTTAGTGTTTATGGTTGAATGAAACCTTGATTATTGGATTAATTGCTATTTTGGATTGTTTGTTTATGTTTAATTTATCTTGCCAAGCTTGTTAAAAGATCCTTACGTGTTAATGATAATTATTTGCTGTTAATTATCAAGTAAATTGAGTTGTATGAACATCTGCTTGATTGCTTGTCTCTTATGATTTTGATGACCATCAAGATTATATGTCTAGGAATAACGAATGTGAAACTAGGATTAACTCGGAAATAAGTAAGTTAATGTGTGAGCCTTGTGTGATAAACCATCAACAAGAGGTTAAACTGAATTAGTAATTTGATTAACTATCATTACAAGTCTTGCTTGATACGAACTGAACACTAGGAAGCATGTTAGTTTAATCAACTGATCACTGTTTGAATTGACTTGTTTGCTAAAGTATTAGTATTAGAGAACATTTTAGGAATCGGTGAACATGAATAAATGAATTTGTGTGTGCAATTGTCTATGCTTTTAAGGTGTAATTTATCTAAACCAAAGTACCTGAAGAGATTTGTTTCCCTGTTAGTTTATCGAGATTTGGTAATTAATTGTTCTTCTGAGATTTAATAAACCATTTCTTTACTGCGTTTGTGTGTTTTGTAACCTATAATCAAATATTTTAAATTAATTCACTACCGTTCCCCTTGTGTTCGACACCCTTGCTTATCAAAGCTATACTATACTCGACCGGGTTCACTGCCTGTAAGGTGTGGTTTAGATGCAACAAATTAGGAATTATAAATAAAAAACCCAGTGCATGAAAAATACACATCAGATTGTGAGACGATAATATCTTATATTCTTGAAATGGAGAGATATGAGTTGTCGTTTACAAGTTGGTTGCACATTGATAATACGTAAACGCATCAGTAACTTGATGTTATAAAACGTATGGTTGTGTGTGATTTGATGAGTAAATAGTGCAAGAATATGAGTCGACATTTATCCGTTTCTTTTACCCAAAGTGGTATAAAAGCGATATCTGTGGGCCCCTCTATGATTTAGTGATGACATCCTAAGCTCTTGGCCAAGCCTAGACTAAGTTGATGTGTTCATTTGTAGTCTATTTTCAGTCGTCATAAATCAGAATCCGGGAAACAACACATGAACAGAGAGAATGATTACAAAATCCATGTCTCAGTTCATACAATATCTAGAATGGAGGAATATATGATCCCTTATCTAAAGGTCGCATTACTGATAAGATCAGAGTTCGACAACGGCTTTTGAAAGCTACGATTGCTAATCAGATCCTGAAGTCATACTTGCAATAATAATTATTAGACTTATCCAAGTGGGAGACTGTTCGATTAGGTGTCTATGGCCATAACCATTTTTGGTATGTGCTTGATTTGATTATGAGCATGGTCCTTTTGGGTTCCCTTCACTCATGCAACTTGATAGGATGACAAGAGGAGAGAGAGTAGGATTTATTATATGAACAATAAATTGGTACTCAAAAATGGTTTTATTAATATATTATTTAGAAATCATATTATTTAATTAGTATTGATCAGAAATTAATTTGGAATTAATTTAGTGATCAAAAGAGACTGATTAAATAATTGGGGACTGATATCGCAAATCACTAATAGTTGCAATTGGGCTGATGGATCATCTTGGAATAAAGGTTAGATGAATTCAATGGGAAGCCCATAAAGAATTCATCCAAGGAGTATTCTAGAAGGTGTCCATGGGCTGCTTAGGGATTAAGCAGTCATATTAGGGTTTCCACCTAAAACCCTATCAGCCACAAGTATAAATAGACCCCTTTCCTTGTGAAAATCAGATCTATGCTTCAAGAAACCCTATAGGGCCGATTTCATTCTCTCTCCTAAAGTCTTCCTTTTCAAGAGTGTTTGTGACTCCATCATAGGTGCAATAATTGGGGCACTAAGCTTTCAAGAGTTAAGGACTTTGTGGATTGTTCTTGTTATTTCTATATAATAAGTAATGTAAGGTTTCTAACCCTAATCATGTGTGATTTTCGAAATTGTATACTAGACATTAGGGTTTATAGCTTTGGATGATTATTGAATGTACAATTAGAGAAAACCTAGATCCAAAGCTTTAGGGTTTCATGCGCAACATAGGATTGATGTAATGCTCAAAACCCATCAATAACAAACCAAATAATTATCACAAAGACAATCATCTCTACTATAACTCTTACTAGTGGGTCGGCCTTGGTGCCTTAGACCCACTTCTACTGGAAGGTAACTCACCTCAATGTCGTGTAGTGTCTGAACTATCCTTGGTGCTGGGCTCAACTCCTCTCAAACTCCTAAACATTACAATCTTCCTTAATCACTTTTTCATAATCCTAACCCTTTCAAGGGTCAACTCGATCAAAGTCAAAGTCAAGGTCAAAACCCTGGTCAAAGTCAAATTTTGGTCAAAGTCAACATCTGATCGACTCAACTCGCCGAATTGGTCCACCAACTCGTCGAGTTCCATAATCCATAGAATACTGAAACTTCGATCATACTTGTCGAGTCTTTCAAAAACTCGTCAAGTTCTCCTTCATACAAAATCGGGACCTTTTGCTCATGACTTGTCGAGTTCATCCTTGAACTCGTCGAGTCCTGCTTCATGTTAGTCAGGACGTTTAGCCATTGACTCGCCGAGTTCTGCCTTGAACTCGTAGAGACATTTGCCTTTAACTCGCCGAGTTCGTCATTGAACTCGTCGAGTTCTTTGATCTTCGAGTCAAAATCACATCCATCTTGCTGAGTCCTCTTCTAGACTCAAGTAGATTTATTAGAAACGTAAAAGGTTGGGGAACCATAACCCAACTCGCCGAGTCCTATGAATGACTCGTCGAGTCCCCCAATGTCCAAGTTCATCCACACGATTTTAGTCGTACTTATTGTATCTAAAGCATAGATATGACCTCCTAGGGTCGATATAACACGTAAAGTTACAAACTGTACGTGCATGCATGGGTGTTATGAGGCTAGAACACCAAAACTAAGCCATAAAAGAGTTCTAGTGCATGGGATAGGGCCATAGCTCAATAAAGGTGGCAACTTTAAGCTTCCTTAGCTCAAATGATCCCATATCTAAAGTCATTACTCTAAGATGCACTAAAATCCCAAGAGTGACTTAGAAATGGCCCAAAAATGACAACATGCAAGCCATAAATAAGATCTAAGTGATGGAAAGCCAACTTTTTAGCTTTATACCTCAAACAAGCTGGAAATGCAACCCAAGCTCTGGATCTACTGCACTCCTCTTGAATCTCCAAGCCTCTCCTTCCTTTTCCAAGCTTCAAATCACTAAAATGGCACAAAGATAGCTCAAGAACACTCACAAGCTGATTAGGGTTTCGTGAATAAGGTCTGAGGGTGATGGAGGCTGGAGTGGAGGCCATATAAGGTGTTTAAATAGGGTGCAAACCCTAAAATTTAGGGTTTCATTCGGACAGCTTTACTCGTCGAGCCGGGGCTTCCAACTCGTCGAGTAGAACCTTCCACCCACATCCAAGATTTGCCTCTACTCGATGAGTTTCGGGCCTCCAACTCATCGAGTCCTAATATAAAAATGCAAGAATTCATATTTAAAATACGTACCGGGAACTAAGCGTTGCAAATCTCCCCCACTTATTTTAGACTTCTTCCTCGAAGTCTACTGCTACATTCGAAAAAAGCTCGGGGTAGTGCTCCCTCGTCTCGTCCTCCGGCTCCCAAGTCCATTCTGAGCCCTTGCGGCGCTACCATTGCACCTTCACCAACTCGACCCTCTTGTTCATCAAATCCTTTGACTTCCCGTCGAGGATAGCTACTGGTCGCTTGATGTAGTCCAGACTGTCATCAGCCTGAATATCCTCTAGAGACACCACCGCAAAGTCGTCTACCAAGCACTTCTGCAGTTGGGAGACGTGAATCGTACTGTGAATCTGGCTAAGCTCGGATGGCAGATCCAACCTATACGCCACCTTGCCCACCTGGGCTGTAACCCTGAAAGGTCTAATGTACCTGGTGTCCAACTTGCCCCACTTCCTGAACTGGATGACACCTTTCCAAGGTGACACCTTCAGGAGGACCATATCACTGACTTGGAACTCCAGGTCCGAACGACGCTTGTCAACATAACTTTTCTTCCGAATCTAAGTAGTCTGAAGCCTACTCCGGACCTGCTGGATCCTCTCTGTCATCTTGAGTACCACTTCAACTCTCCCCATGACCCTCTGCACAACCTTACCCCAGCATATTGGGGTTCTGCACTTCCTTCCGTATAACATCTCGAAGGGAGGACGGTCAATACTCGCGTGGTAGCTATTATTGTAGGGAAACTCTGCCAATGGATGGTAAGTATCCCAGCTACCACCAAAGTCTAAAATGAATGCCCGCAACATATCCTCTAAAGTCTAGATGGTTTGCTCGCTCTGACCATCCGTTTGCGGGTGAAAAGCGGTGCTGAAGTGCAAACGAGTACCTAACTCGTCGTGAAACTTCTTCCAGAACTTTGAAGTAAACCATACGCCCCTATCAGAAATCACGGAAACCAACACTCCGTGACGAGATACTACCTCCCTGATGTAGATGTCGGCTAGCTTCTCAGCCAAAATACTCTCCTGGATCGTGATGAAATGGGAAATCTTGGTCAACCGATCCACGATGACCCAAATCGAATCTACTCCCCATGCTGTCCTGGGAAGCTTTGTGATGAAATACTTAGTAATATCTTCCCATTTAAACATAGGGATGTCCAACGGCTGATTCTTGCCGTGAGGACTTTGGTGCTCGGCCTTGACCTTCCTACAGGTCAGGCATCTATCAACGTACCAGGCTACATGTCGCTTCATGCAGGGAAATAATCAGGACGAAGATCTCTGTACATCTTTGTCGCACTGGGATGGATAGAAAACCTGGATTTGTGTGCCTCATCCATCAAAAGTTGTCGTACTCCTCCCCAGTATGGAACCCAGACCCTCCCGTGCAGGGTCAGCAACCCCCAACTATTATAGTCAAACGAGGCCACCTGACCTATGATTCGCTCACACTTCCGGTGTTCCTCCTTCATAACCTCAACTTGTGCCTCTCGGATCCACTCCAACAGTGGAGTCACTATCATCATTCGCAATAAAATGTCTCTGATCGGGGTTGCCTTGCAACTAAGTGCATCGACCACAACGTTGGCCTTCCCCGGGTGGTAGAGGATCTCACAATCGTAATCCTTCACCACATCTAGCCACCGACGTTGCCTCATGTTCAGATTCGACTGATTCATGAGTTACCTCAAACTCTTGTGGTCCGTGTAAATGGTACATCAGACCCCATAGAGGTAATGTTGCCAAATATTGAGGGCGAAAACAACCGCCCCCAACTCTATATCGTGCGTCGGGTAGTTCGCCTCGTGAGGCTTCAACTGCATTGAAGCCTAGGCGATAATATGCCCTCTCTGCATCAATACCACACCCAAACCTGAAATGGACGCATCGCAGTGCACTACAAAATCCTCCACGCCCTTTGGCAGGGCTAGGATCGGCACCTTGCCTCTGCCTCAATGTCTTAAACGCTGCCTGCTGCTCAGGCCCCCAACAAGAGACCACAACCATCTTCGTCAACCAGGTCAAGGGTACGAATATCTTGGAAAAGTCTTGAATGAATCTCTGGTAATAGCCTTCCAATCCAAGGAAACTACGAATCTCAGATGGAGACTTCGGAACCTCCCATATCATCACAGCCTCTACTTTGGCTAGGTCAACCAAAATACCATTATGGTTGACAAGGTGCCTAAGAAATTGCACCTCACACAACCAGAACACACACTTGGAGAACTTGGCGTACAAGCTCTCCCTCCTCAAGGTATCCAACACCTCTTGCAATTGCTCGTGCGGCTCCTGCTTCTTGGAATAAACCAAGATGCCATCAATTAAAACTATCACAGACCGATCCAGCATCAATCTACATACACGGTTTATAAGGTCCATGAATGTGGCAGGAGCATTGGTGAGCCCTAAGGGCATCACCACGAACTCGTAGTGGCCATAGCGAGTCCAAAAAGTAGTCATCTGTACATCTTCGTCTCTGACCCTCATCTGATGGTAGCCTGAACGCAAATCTATCTTTGAAAACAAAGATTCCCTATATAGTTGGTCGAAGAGATCATCAATCCTTGGGAGTGGATAAAGGATCTTCACCGTCACCTTGTTTAGCTCCCGATAATCTATACACATCTGATGTGAATCATCCTTCTTCTTCACAAAAAGGATCAGGGCTCCCCAGGGTAAACTACTTAGCCTAATGTATCCCTTGTCTAACAGCTCCTGCAGCTATGTAGGCAAATCCTGCATCTCAGGAGGAGCCAGCCGATATGGTGCCTTGGCTATCGGAGCCACACCAGGGACTTGGTCGATCCTAAACTCTACCTGTCTCTCCAGAAGTATTCCAGGAAACTCCTCCGGAAATACGTCTGAGTATTCTCGCACCACTGGTACATCACTCACAGTTGCCTTACCCGCCTCCCGGGTATCCATAACGTAGGTGACATACCCTGTGCAATACTGTTGTAGGTAGCGCCTAGCCCTCGCTGCTGAACACATAGCTGGCCCATGCTGTAGTCTCTCACCCTAAATTACCAGCTCTTCCCCACTTAGGGTCCTGACCCGTATCAACTGTTGCGCACAGTCGATCACTGCCCCATTAGGGCTCAACCAGTCCATGCCTATGAGAACCTTGTTCACACACAACATAATGGGAACCAAGTCTACTAGGTAGCGCTCCTCATAAAACCCCAAAACACAATTTCTAAAATCCTCTAATGCTCGTACTGATTGGTCGTCAACAATCTCGATGTCTAGAGGGCAATCTAACATGCTCGAAGACTCAGGGAACCTCTTGCTAAGTGCACGAGAGACAAATGATCGGGTATCCCCCAAATAGAATAGTACTTGAACTGGAATACCATTCACATGGAACGATCCTAAGCAACACATAAAACATACACATAAATATCATCACTGACAAGTAATAAAAGTTAGGGAGAAGAAATCATACCCATAACCACATCCGGTGCGGCACGCGTCTCCTCGGTGGTCGGATGGAACGCTCGGCTCCTCACTGCTGCAACATCTGACTTGCCCTGTCGGCCATCTGTGATCCGCAGGGTTAAGGGAGTTGGTATCGCCACTGGCGCTGCTGATACTAGTCTTGGGCAATCGGCCTTTTTATCGCCCTTCTGATTGCAATGGAAGAAAATCAGGTCTGATGTCCATAATGTGGGGGTAGGGGCATTACAATCCTTGCTAAAGTGCCCAGTCTTGTCGCACTTGTAGTAGCCCAATGATCCCAATCTACAAACTCCCTCATGTAGTCTGCCGCATTTCCTGCAGCGACTCTGGCCCATCTAGCCCTTCAACCTAGTGTCGGATCCCTTGGGTTTCTTCCCCAAAACCCCAGTAACATGTCCATCCCCTGCCTTCCTCTTCCTGAGGTGCTCTATATCAATCTCCCTCTCCCTTGCCCTCGCAATCATGTCATCCAATGTCGGGCATGCCAAGTAGCTGGCATGTTTCCAATGTCGTGGTACCGAGTCTTCCTCATCACCTCATCCCCTGCAAACTGTGGCACCAGTAAAGCCCTCTCCCTGAACTTGGCGGTAATCTCCACCATCGACTCAGTAGTCTATCTCATGTCAAGAAACTCCCTGGCCAGCTGCTAAAGCTCCACAGTCGGTGCAAACTCAACCCTAAACCTGGCCATAAAATCTGACCAAGTCATAGCCTTAAGGGATGGGGCACCCAGTGAATCACCAACTGACTCCTATTTTGGTTTCTGAGGCATATATTGCTATGCTAAAACTCTAAAAATCATAACTTCATCTTACGAAGTCAGATTGGGGCGCTCTCTATATATACTCTCTTGGTTTGATGACTACTACGACTTTGTTTAGATTACTAAGGCTAATGATTGTCCTAACTCCGATTGCTATTTACGATATCGTAGCCGTGCGGGTTTGAATGTGAAACTTCAACGCGTCATAACTCATCCGTTATAAGTCCATTTTGAGCGCTCCTTATACCTTCGAAATCCTTATTTCGTCTACTTCGTCTAATCCATAGGCTATTTGTCCTAACCTATAATCTATTTAGATGTGAATTCTATCCCTATTTTATTACGTAGCTATAAACACACAATGTATATATATATATATATATATATATATATATATATATATACCACGTAATAATCAAATAACAATCTTTTATTAATTCAAAAGGTTACAAATTTTGACCCTAACCACTTCATCATCTTTGTTAATGTCTAGTGGAAAATGTGGGTATTACAGTACAAAATAATGATCAAAGTGAGACAAGTGAGTTACAAAGAAATCCTTTGATCCTTTATAGGATCTCCGACATAAAACCTTCGGACGTGATAAGGATCACCTGCCTTGTTATCTTTTTTATTCGACTGTGATATTACAGAAAAGGAAAGGATAATATGAGTAGAAGTGTAATGGTAGAGCTAATTGTGTGTGTTGTGTGCGATTTACAGGTGTTATTTATAGTCTAATTTAATCAACAAGAAGTCCAAGATTTTTGGGATCCTCCTTAAACAAGTATTTGTACGTTGTTTGACTTGGTATCTCTAGGTCTTAAGCTTGGTTGAAGTGACTCTCCGTTGAGAATGAGTCTTGTGTTGACTAATTCTGCATATGTGAGAAAGACAAAGAAGAATATAGCCGTTATAAGTGTTATGAAATATTAGTGGTAATAATCAAAATACTGGGATATGGTTATGGATCCTGAATATGATTCAAAAATATTAAGGATCCTGAATATGATTCAAGGATCCTGCCACCTAACAATTGCCACCAAATTATACATGTGAAATATAAATATTAGTTTTTAAATATTTTGAGGTATAATTTTTAAAGTAAAAAATGAAGTAAAAAGCTCTAACGGATAGGGAAATTTAAATTTCAATGGACAGATTTCAAGCCATTGGAATAGGTCAAATCACCCTTCTACCTTTCCTTGATTCTTGTATAAATAGGGTATGCCGCCATTCAATTTTATCTTACTCTTTAGTTCTTCTTCTTGAAGTCCACCGAATATCGTCGAAGGTACTATCTTTGTTTCTCCTTCCTAGTTTTTTTAACGGATAAAAAAATGAGCTATCTTTCGTGCAAACATCATAGCTATACTTGATGGTGATTTCCAAGATTAGAAACTCCTTTCCTTTGAGGAAACTTGTACCTTCGATGATGATATTATCGAAACTTTAAGTTCGATTGAAACCTTTCCCGCTAGTACTGTTTTCAAACCTTTTGATGTTAGGATCCAACCTGATTTTATTTCTCATGTTTGGGTATGTTTTCCTGAGTACCCTTTTACCTTAGACCTTATTTATCCCTTTTCCTAACATTATATCTGGATTTTTCAAAGTTAAAATGATTTCATGGACGCATCAGCAGGATTTCAATAGATCCATATGGAACCCTCTGACCAAGAGGACACGTCGTTTATAACTCCAACAGGTATCTATTGTTACACTGCCATGCCATTTTGTCTTAAAAATGTAGGGGAAACGTACCAAAGAGTAGTCAACAAGATGTTCAAATAAAAACTATGGGACACCATAGAATTCTACATCGATGACTTGGTGGTCATGTGCAAAAAAGCTGAGGATCACCTCAAGGATCTCGAAGAAGCCTTCAACATCTTGGACTAGTATAACATGAAGTTGAATCCCTCCATGTGCCACTTTGGGATAAGATCGGGTAAATTCCTGGGATACATGGTAATGAAAAGAAGAATCAAAGCAATCCCAAAGCAAATCAATGCCATCCTTGATCTAAGATCACCATACTCGACAAAAGATATTCAGAGGCTAACAGGAAGAGTGGTATCCCTACACAGGTTCATCTCAAGATCCTCAGAAAGATGCAAACCTTTTTACGACATATTGAAGAAGAACACAAGATTTGAATGGACTCAAGAACATGAAAATGCTTTCTAGGAACTTAAAAGATATTTGAGTTCATCACCCCTATTGGTAAAACCATCAGACGAGGAACCACTCCTTCTTTACCTCTCAGTATCCTCGAACGCGGTAAGTGTAGTAGTAGCTAAGGATCTCAATGGGGGACAAGCATCCCATTTACTATGTAAGTAAAAGTCTCATGGATACTGTGAGTAGGTATTCCCACCTTGAAAAACTTATACTTGCATTAGTAACATCTTCTACTAAGTTAAGACATTATTTTCAAACACATCCTATAACTGTAACAACTAACTATCCCATTAAGAATGTTATGAGAAAACCAGAAATGTCAAGAAGGATGGAAAAGTGGTCCATGAAGCTAACCACATATTACATAAAATATGAACAAAGATCCGCTATAAAGTCCCAAGCATTGACAAATTTTGTGGATGACTTTAGTGATGATCTTAGAATCAAAGTCGAAATAGAAGCCAAACAACGTCTAGGACAAGAGAACATGGGAAAATGGATGCTATTCACAGATGGAGCATCAAACCAAAGAGGAAATAGATTGGGGATCATACTAAAATCGCCACAGGGTGACATCCTACCTCAGGCAATCAGTTGTGAGTTCAATGCAACCAATAATGAAGTAGAATACGAGGTATTAATCATGGGACTACAGCCAGCCAAAGATCTTCAAATCAAGGATCTTCAGGTATTCGTTGATTCTTTATTGTTAACTAAACATTTTAATGGATCCTATGCAGTAAAAGGAGAGAAGCTAGCACTATATCTCCAAATCCACAAAAACCTGGCCTCAGAATTCGAAACACTTAGCCTAAACCGGGTGCCTAAAGAAGACAATGCTGAAACAGATGCTTTGGCCAACCTAGGTTCTTCCCAAAGGATCCCTCCAGAAACCAGGATCCTTATAACCCACCTATTGATCATGAAAATTGAGGAGCCTGCCAAGAAACTTAAGGATCCTGAAAATCACGTGGAAACTACTGAGGTCGCCATAATCAAAGATCATGATTCGACAAAATGGAAAAATCCCTCCAAAATGGATCCCTATCCAACCTTAGGATCCCTATCCAACCTTAGGATGTTGGATCCAACTCATTATGGAATACCTCCAAAATGGAAAAATCCCTAAAGAAGAGAAAAGCAAAAGGGCATTCATAACAAGGATCTCAAGGTTTGTTATAATCCAAGATAAGTTATACAAAAAATCTATACCAGGTCCATACCTTAGGAGCCTAGAAGATAATGAAGTTGCAGATATCCTAAAGGATGTACATGAAGGAGACTACGACAACCACATTGGGGCTGATCCTTATGATCCAAAGTGTTGAGTACAGGATTTTGCTGGCCAACCATGAAGAAAGAATCCTTCCTTCATGCCAAAAAATGTGATTCTTTTCAAAGACATAGCAACATCCTACATCAACCAGCAGAACCTCGACATCCTATCATCTCCCTTGGCCATTCATGAAATGGGGAATGGATATAGTAGGTAAATTGCCAGTAGCCCCTCCAGTAAAGGTCTTGATGCTAGTAATTACTAACTACTTCTCAAAATGGATATAATCTGAAGCCTTCATCTAAGTAAGAGAAAGAGAGTTAGTTTCCTTCATCAAACATAACATCTTGATCGGGTTCAGGATCCCTGCCGAAATTATATGTGACAAAGGATCTCAATTCATAAGCAAAAGGACAAGGGACTTTTAAACAAGTTGGGGAATCAAGATGGTAAAGTCTACTCTTGTCCACCCTCAAGCCAATGGCCAAACAAAATCCAACAACAAAATTATAGTCAACAACTTGAAGAAAAGTCTAGATGAGAAGAAAGGAACATGGGTAGAAGAATTTCCTTTCATATTATGGGCAAATAGGACCACTTCCAAGGTAGCTATGAGCCAAACCCCATACTCATTAGTATTTGTAACATAAGCAATGATTCCCACTGAAGTGGTGATCCTAACAACAAGATACCTACTTCAAAACCAAGAGGACAACAACAGGATCTTAGCCCAGGATCTTGACACTATAGATGAACATAAGGGTCTTGCCAAGATCTGTATTTCTTCTCATCAACATAGGATCACCAAGGCGTACAATAAAACTATAAAAGTCAAAAGATTCCAAATAGGAGACTTGGTACTAAGGAAAACATTCCAAAATACCAAGGATCCTAGTGCATGTAAACTGGCACCTAAGTGGGAAGAGCCATATCCAATAGATGATAAATCAAGAAAGAGGGCATATTGGTTGGCCACCCTAGATGGAAACACCTTGCCAAGATCCTAGAACGCTATATATATTAAAGCCTATTTTTGTAAGTAAGGTTAGTCGTTTCCTAACACACTTAAGGTGCACATGCTATTTACCTTTTACCTTTTACCCTTTATTTTTATTACAATTTATTATCTTCAAATACCATTACTAACTTAAGCATCGGATAGGCATTAGCTAGGCTAACGCCCACCCCCAGCTAATGTTTGCTGCATGCGGGGACTTAAGGATCCTGACCTATAAGGATCTTGACAGTTAAACACTGAAGGATCCTGACACTCAAGGACCCTGAAACTTATGGATCCTAACCTCTAAAGATCTTGAAAGATGAATACTCGAGGATCCTGACATTCAATAGACCACTGTCATAAAAGAGCTCCATGACTGCAAACATCCAGTAATTCACAATATGAATTTCCTATGAACAGAGACTGATCATCTCTCCTATGAATATGGGTAATTAATCACCTCTAAGGTTTAAAGAGTTCATTATCTCTTTCATACGAGTTAAGGTTTATACACCTCACTTGGACGCACGTTATCTAATTATGGGATGTGAATAAGGAGATCATTTCACATTTCAATGACTTGGCAACCCTCTTATTTCTGAACATAGGTTAAGATCCTAAAGTTGAAATCTATGGTTTATAACATTTTCATGTTATCTTAAGTAGGAATCCTCCCTAGATAAATCCAAAGGTCTATAACATTGACATGTTATCTCAATTTGGGATCTTCCCCAAATATTACACAGGGCTTATAACATTTTCATGTTATCTCAAGTCAGGATTTTCCCCAGAAAATAAATAAAGTTCATAACATTTTTATGTTATGATATGATTTAGGATCCTCCTCAGAAATCTACTAAGTTTGGATTTTCCCAAAGTGCTTTGAGAGTTACGATGCCAATGCATTGCTTGAAGAAAGGATTCTCTCCAGAAAATAATGTAACATTTGTGGCACCATAATACTACAACACTTTCTTCGGTTATTTTCCAAGTTAGAGTCATATCCATCCGACTCCTGAGAAGATATCCTCCCTAAAGATTATTGAGTTAAAAACATTCAAAGATCCTCGTTGACGATCGAGGATCCTTCTATAAATGAACTCCGTGATCCTATAGAGCAAAAAGGATTGTAACTTTACACTTCTCCTAGAAGTGAGTCCCAAAGGTCACAAAGTCCAAAGATAATTAGGTACTATCTCTCCTTGTTCTTAGAAGTTGTATTTCTTATACACTGGTTGAAGGTTTATCCTAAATGGATCTCAACTATTTTGGGATCCTAATTGGAATACTAATTGTTTTCAGGTTATTTCAAGATCCTGAGAATTCTTGTAAACCCCAGATCCTGATTATAAAGGCTCTTGAAAATCCTACTACTACAACCACATAAGTTAATCAAACATGCAAAGAAATATTAAATAGTCATAGCATTAAAGGGTTTCCTACCAACCTCACAAAAGAATAAAATACTAAATTGTCTTACATCCTTCCAAACCAAAAACTATTTAATTTACTTCTTCGCATGCCTAAACCTTAGACTGGTCGTCATCGACTAGGATTTCCTCCTCATCGCCCGCCTTTGGCCGCTGCCCTTCAATATCCTGACCAATTCTATCAGATTCACCAGTCAATTAGGCAAGAGTGGCACGCCATCTTGCTAGGTCCTTGGATCTTGCATTAGCCACATCTTTAGCCAGTTTGATCTTGGATTCCTAGATATATACAACAGCGTTGGCATTTGCCTTGGCAATCACTTCCTCCATCTCCACAATGTGTTCCTCTTCTTTTTCATCTTTCTCCTTAATTAAAACTCTATTCTTTTATGAGGTCTTCATTGGTTTCCTTCCATGCTTTCTCTTGCTCTTTGAGGACTTGCTCACCCTTTTCACGGATCCTCAATTCAGCAGAGATGTGGTCGGAGACCTGAAACCAAAAAAGATGTGAGATAAATGTAACAATGTAAAGGGAAAACATATTCATTCTTACAGCCTGAGCAAAGGACGCCAATTTATGGAGCGCATCTTCCACCTTAAGCTTCTCCAGGCTTAATTCCATGGAACCAGTGTTTTTTCTTTTTCTTGGATCCTAGAGTTTTCACAGTCAGATCTATAGGAGCTCTCATAATAGGAATGTAGGGAAAAGTCTTCTCTTTATTCACCACCAATTGACCACTGGACATCACTGTATCCAGATCAGCTAGGGTAAAATGGGCACCAGAATGAGTACTTTTGGATCATAGATGGAACAATAATTCAGGATCCTTCATATGAAAAGAAAGAAGAATAACTTAGATTTTTACCTTTCGACATAGAGACGGTGTTAGATGAGATCTATTGAAGATAGAATTGGTTGAGCTTGAATGACATCTCTGATTCAGACAAAGTGAATAAGATTTTTTATCCTATTCTCTGTATCTTCAGTAGGAGGAACCAGCTTTTCAAACATGAAGGAAGCAAAAAATCAAAAAAGATAAGAAAAGTGGATATCGAGATCCTCTGTATAGAAATATGAAGTCCTACCCTTTCAAACCTAAGTCTGACGCAAAACATTCCCATTAGGAATGGAGTCAAGCCTTATGAAGAAGTATTTCCATTTCCAAGCACCATCATGTTGCTTGGACTTCAACATAACGAGAAACCTATCGGTTTTAACCTTCAATGGAAAACGGGAATTCCCAAAAGTTATGATATCATAAACATAGGCTAACTCATTTAGACTGATGAAGAGATCTTTAGAACGATTTAGATGATCAATCCAATAAAGGATCCTTCAAATTGTTGGCATGTCTTGGATATACAAGATCTTTGTGATCTCAAATATTTAGAAACAATTCCGTAGAAAGGGTAGGAGAGCCGAAGGGTGAAAGGATATTTGGGAAGATAAACCCAGGTGGAAGAAACGAAATTGGGCTTGATCCTAGCGTCAAAGGATCTAAAAATGGTGCCAACGGGAAAGGTTCTGGACGAATTCAATATCTTTATGTCATCGTTAGTGATGGTTCAGGTTTCCTAGTAGGACAAGATCTTCTGATTTGTGAAATCATCATCGGGTATAGCAATGATGGTTCCACGGGATCAAGTTGATTTCTTGTCCATGATCGAAAGTAAATAGGGATGAAAAGAAAAGGAAAAGAGAAAAGTACCTTCAAATGGTATTCAAAAAACATCAGAAGTGGTAGAAAAAAGTAAAGAAAAACTAAAATCGCACGGTGTTCTATTTATATAGAAACCTAGGAGAAACAAAAGGTTCATGTGACCCACTCCAATGGATAGAACTCTAACCGTTGGGATTTAAAAATTAACCCATCCATTAACTTATTTTTGTCTTATCTTTTTCTCACTAAATTATACCTTTAAATTTTGGCAAACTAACTCCAAAATATTTGGCAGGAATAATTTTGGAGCAGTTGTTTGAGCTAGGATCTCAGGACTACAATCAGGATCCTCAAACCTTAGGATCCTAAAACCCTAGTATCCCAAACATACTTCAGGATCTTGATTATTTTTTCTAAATATTTATACAAGTTAAATACTTTGTTATCTCTCTCACATGTGCAGAAGTAATCAGTCAAGACATATTCTCAACGAATAGTCATCACAACCATGAAAAAAAGACTCGGAAGACCAAGTCAAGTAATGTCTATAAGTTGATCTTGGAGGATCCCAGATTTCTCGGAGTTCTTTTTATTAGCTTTAGACTATAAAACTCGCTTTTATTCATCACACTACACACGGGGCTTAACAAAACAACAACACTTATACTTATAATCTTTGTATTTTCTCTGTAATCGACATTTCAATTAATAAAATCATCAAGGAAGGTGATCATTATCACCTCCAAAGGTTTTATGCTAGAGATCTAAGCAAGTATCAAGGGCTTTCCTTGTAACAAATTGTGTCACTTTGATTAGCATTTTATACTTGCATTATTCTGAACATCATAGCCTCTCATACACTTTGGTTGATTTTTGCTTGTTCATTTTTTGACCAAAATAGTATCCATTTCAAGGTTGATCCTATGAGGTTTGAACCAAAACCCTTGCATAGGAAAGCTTCCTTCAAGTGTGTGGGAATGGGTATGATCTCCATTCTTTCCTTATACTGTGCCACATGTTCTTCAGGATCCATGGTCCTATCATAAGGCTTCATGCTGGGAGTTTGAAAGCGCTTTGGGACCTCGATGTCAACAACTGCAGGAGCGAATCTTGAGATCATTTGTCTTGTTGGGGAGACTTTTGGTATAGGATGGACTACTCCGGGTATGCTTAACATCATCTGTCGCAACTATTGAAGTTCTTTTTCCATGATCGGGCTCATTCCTGCGTCAACATCCATAGAGTTAGTAGTAAAAGTATTATTATTGACGAAGTTGTTGAGTTGAAAACTTTTAAGATCAAATAGATTTAAACAAATAACAATAATAAAACACAGAATATGAATCAAGTGATGAGTTTATAAAACTCTTGATCGATTAGATCTTATAACAGGCAAAACAAGAAAGTAATAACAGTAAGACAAAAACACAAGAATGGATTTGAATGAGTCGAATGATTCTATTAACTCAATCCTCAGCAGAGCTCGATGAAGAACTTCCGCTGTAGAGGATTCTAGGGTTACAAAAGATAAGAACGTAAATGCTTATGAAAATCTCTATCAAATCTTACGTTAAAGAATGCATGCAAGCATCTATAAATAATAAACCCTACAAAAACAACTCACGGATGGACAGACCCATACCGGAGACAAAACTGGACTAGCTAACGAGCCCAAAGACGCAACACTAACTGGACCTAACAATCTCCCCCTTTGCGTCAATTGGAGCGAGACTATCACTTCTTCTTGCTGGGTCCAGCCGCCGGAACCTCTTGGTGGTATCAAACAGACGAGGGATAAGAGCGAGGATTGTCTGTCTGAAGCGAATGTACCACTAGATCATATCATCAGACGATACAACACTTTCACAGTTGTATGCTTCAGCATCGATTTCATCCTCCTTAAACTCAAGGAAGGGTAAAATCATGCGATGTATTTTCTGCCCTATTTCACAATTCAGATGCAGTTGAGTAATGTTAGCATAAAGTCTTTTAGCAATCAAACAAAAAACATTTCTTTGTTTTAAAAGTTTCAAATTGTCTCTTTGTAAATAAATGTTTTCATCCTTAGACTTAATCAGCTCCGACTCCTTCTTCTCAATCCACATCCTTCGCTCCTCACTCTTGGATGACACCCTGCTTATTTGGTCAGTTAGGTTAGAATTGGTGACCCGTGTTTGAGTTAAACAACTATCCAGATTTGAGATTCTTGAATTTAAGTTATTTAATTCCTTTTCATATGATTTCTGTGGAACTTTGAACGAAATAAAAAGAGATTGTACTTTCTTGATCAATTCATCAAGTTCATTGATCTGCACACTGAGAGGTTTTGCTGTGAAGCATAAGTCCTCTCGCTCCTTGGTGTCCTCATTTCCACCATCAGTATTGTATCCCCTTATGTGAGATACATCAGTCACCACCAGACACTTTCCACTGCTTTCACCGCCTCTTGTGACATACGCCTTTCCATGTGAAGGCTTTCTCACCTCATCATCTTCTGAGTTGGTTGACCACACCTGTACGCCACCGAACTCGTCATCCTCTGCCGAACCCTGTACAATAAGAGCATTCATAGAAGGATTAATAGCAGCTTTCTTCCTCTTAATCTCTTCCAGCTTTTTCATCAGGATTGCCTCTTCATCTTTCTCCTCATCTTTCTCTGCCATTTTCTTCAGAACACAATCTTTGGCATAATGATTCTTTCCTCCACAGTAATAGCAGTTGATGCCAGAATCTCCTTCAACCTTCGCCTCTTTCTTTGGTTCCTCAGTCTTCGACTCCTCCCTTACTTTTTCTGAGCTGTAGCTTCCCTGCCAATTTTGGTTCTTATTGGTAGGAAACCTCTTCTTGATGAACCTTTTTGGATTGGACACCATCATAGCATAATCTTCTGAAGTAAGATCGTAGTCCTCCAGGTTCAGATCTTCATCTTCTACTACATTCTTGCTTTTGGACAAGAGGGCCAAGGACCCCAAGTTTGAGACCACACTCTTCTCTTGCATCACAATCTTTTCTTGGGATTTCAGAATTCCCACCAGTTTTGCCAACGAATATGACTTGAACTGCTCATGAGCTTTAACTGTAGACACAATAAGTCTCCATTCGGATCTTAAGCCATTCAGAAAGGTGACCTTCTGTTCAATCAGCTTCCTTTCGATATCATGTTTGAGCATCTTGCTGAGAAGATGATTGAAGCGATCAAACGTCTGTGTAACAGACTCATCGGAGTTTTGCTTGAACTCACCAAACTCAGACAAAAGCAAGGTCTGAATAGAGTGCTCCAAATCTTCATATGTGGAATACAGCTCTCGCAGCCGATCCTAGATTTCTTTAGCGGTACTGCAGGAACTCACCAACCCAAACGTGTCAGATTGAAGAGCGAATCGGATCAGTCTTAATGCTTTGATGTTGCACTGAAACTTCTCCTTTTCGTCTTGAGCAACGTCTTTTACATCTTTTAACAGATCATTATACTCTTTCTGAGTTTTAATGATTCTGGATGTTCCTGAGTGAGCAAATGGTCCAGACACAATAGCTTCCCATATAAGATACCCATTATCTTCAGATCCGATGACACAGTCTTCAAAATGATGCGCCCAAACTTCATAATCCTGGGTGTAAAGAATAGGAATCTTTGTTGTTGATCCAATACTGTTGGAGATGTTGATAGGATTACATTGAGAATCGTCCATTCTTGATCGTTTAACCTGTTTGAAAGATCAGACTAGTAATATGCAATAGTAGGGCAAAACGAATAAATACTGAGATACGTCAATTATGGAGTGACGGCTCAATAAATATCAGTTAATGCGGAATAAACCCTAATCACTTCTTTCACATAAGAGATGTGTATGAATTACACAGCCTCCTACTCTAATACCAATTGATGAGTTTATAAAACTCTTGATCGATTAGATCTTATAACAGGCAAAACAAGAAAGTAATAACAGTAAGACAAAAACACAAGAATGGATCTGAATGAGTTGAATGATTCGATTAACTCAATCCTCAGCAGAGCTCGATGAAGAACTTCCGCTGTAGAGGATTCTAGGGTTACAATAGATAAGAACGTAAATGCTTATGAAAATCTCTATCAAATCTTACGTTAAAGAATGCATGCAAGCATCTATAAATAATAAACCCTACAAAAACAACTCACGGATGGACAAGCCCATATCGGAGACAAAACTGGACTAGCTAACGAGCCCAAAGACGCAACACTAACTGGACCTAACATCAAGAATGAGTGGAATGATTAATAATCACAACCTCAAAAGAGCTCGATAAAGAACTGCTACTGTACAGGTGTGTAGGGTTTACAATGACACGATTAACAAATACACAATGCATGCATGCATCTTAAATAGTAAAAAACCTAATTAATAATTCACGAGTGTATAGGTCCAACCCAAATACAAAATAGACTGAATAATAAGCCCAAAAGACGCAACACTAAATACCCAACAATCTCCACCTTTGTTTCGATTGAGGCGAGAGTCCATCATTGCTGAGTTCGCTTCTTCACTTCAAATACTTTCGGAATGACACTTAGCAGAACTTTGTGAACTTGGATATACCACTGAATCATATCCAAAAAGCACTTCTTGTTGCCTTTGCTCTTTTTTTTGTACTTGTTGACGAAGTCCAAGATATACTCCAGGCATGAAGTGGAGAACAAATGCTTATTAGTAAGAAAGAAGCAAGCCTTGTGAAAGTCTGCATCGGCTCGTTCTTTCATTTAAAAGGCCACACACCACCCTTCCTTTTGCATCTTGCCAGGTTTCATTTTATTCAAACCTTCTGGGACTTCTTTGGCGAGTACACCTGGCTTCCTTCGCAACATGGCAGCAATCTCAACATCAATCTTCCCAACCTCTTCAATGTAAGAGATTAACATTTGCTTGAGGTGAGCAACAACGGGCTTATAGTTATGTTCATCCCTTAGCAACATGTTGTACATCACAATCCGGTCGTATGGGTTTAGGCATGGTAGGCCAACAAGTGTGAATTTGTAGACCTGACTAGACGAACCTCTAGCAACCTTAAACTTCACATTTGGGAATGAGAAAAGCAAGTGATATGCACCACTGTCTGTTGCTGGGACATTCATAACTTTCACAAAACTGCGAAACCTGAAGGCTTTCTGTGTGATTGGAAAATCCAACTATGAATCTTGTGTATTTCCATGGTCAAAAGCACAACTATTCCAACCAATAAAGGCTTGGCATATCCACAACCTCACTAAGAATTCGATTCAAGGTCCATACTGAAAACAAAAGATTTCGACTGCGTAACCTGAGCTTCGTGTTCGACTTTTTCTTTCTCTTCAGCCTCACAAATGATTCTTTGGTACTCTTTCATCTGAGGTTCACAATCTTTTCTTCTTTTCAAATCATGTTCGTCAGGCTCTTCATCTTCACTGTTATCAATTACTGGTTCTTCATTGATCAGCTTGTCTTTGCCTTTTGGTTCATTTTCGCTTTTAGGCGTGACAGTGAGCTTGACTGAAGGTTTGGGGTTTTCCTTCTTGGATTGTTTCACTTATTCTCCCCCTTGTTTCAGAATTAAGCTTGATTCCGGAACACCTTCCAGTCAGTGAAGCATTACGAATACAGGCTTAAATTTTTCGGAGAGATGATTCTTGACTGTTATCGTGATCATCGAGTCACGAGTCTCAATGATGTCCGAAAGCAGTGCATTCACATCTGGTATATAACTTTTCACTATGGCTTTTTCGGACAGTAGATCATTGATTCTTTTCTCATCATTCTCTAGCTTGACTATTAAGAATTTCACATTTTCAGTCTTTATAGCGACAACATCCATTATCTTACTCTCAGTTGCCAAGTCATCTTGAAGTTGCATGATGTTCGATGAAATAGAGGAGTTGAGCACTTTCTCCGTTTTAAGAGTGGATCCATGGCTAGAAATAACTTCATTAGCCATCGTTGTGCTGGACTCGAATGATCTCTGAAAATTTTCCATGAACAAACAAGCATCTGTAATTAGTTTATCGACTTTTTCGGTCGTCTCGTTCCAAACAGAAGCCGAAGCGTCCACGCCTTTTTTTTTCCAAATTAGCAGAGTGTTCTTTCGTAAGGGTCTTAAGGAAGGAATTGATTGTTTCTTGTGAATAGTCTTCACTAGATGATGCTTTAGATGATTGGAGCAACGAATCCAGTTTCTCATTGATTGCCTTGAGCTACCCTCTTGTGATGGGAGCTTCTTCATCACTTTCAGTCCAAATGTTGAATGGACTGTAGGTGAATCATGCGAAGTCATCGTCATCTCCACCATAGATCATGCCCAGATCATTCTGGCAGAAAGGAGAGATGTGTGGTGTGGAATGACCGACTGTAAATCCGAAGCATCTACCCCCACATTAGATGCGCAGACAGGAACTGGAGGATTAACAATTGAGGTAGTGGTGGTGGTGGTGGAATCAGTGAAGAATGGTATTTGGACTTGCGAAACACCCAAGGAAATTAGGGGCATAGAGCAATGGTGATTGGGGTTGAGATAGTGGTAATGGGTGAAGGGATAGAAAGGTCTTCAAAGAATTCATCTGTAATGGGAATGGAGGTAGTAATCTCGAAAGTTACCTCAGGGTTTGTAGTTGTAGGCTCCGAAACCTTCACTTGAGATGTAGCATCTTCTTCACTGTGAACACCCTTCTGAATAGGAACTTCCAAAACCATTTGTGATTACAAATGCTCGTGATTGCTTGGTGTTGGAGTTCGTGGCCGACGAGCCATTTTATTGACTCTCTTCTTTTTAGGGGCTTGAGCTGGTGCGGAAGGTTCAACTTTAGGTTTTCGTTTTCCCTTATTTGGAGATAGGGATGGTTCAAACGGACCAAATTTCGTACCCTTCTTCTTGCCTCCCTTCTTGGGTTTTTCTGCCTCCTTAAGGATGTTTCAAATTTCATCTGTCAAGGGGCGAAAGCCTGAGATAGGAAAACTGCGATAGGCTCGCAGTACATCACTTTCTGACGAAACATCATTAAGCATTGCTTCAGAAATGGAACTGATAAAGCTGAACTCGGAGTTATCAGCGGTTATCACGTTCGTTGTGTGGAAAGTCAGGATCAAAGCCATACACGACCCTTCCAAGACAGGAATGTTGAGTTTGCCAATCGCCCTTTGAACGACGATGGATCAGAAGCGAGCACATGAGATTTCACTGTGTCATGCTGTTGAGATAGTGCTTTGTACTAACCGACCCTGGAGAACTGGCCCGTAATCTGAATTCATGCTGGAGTAGATGTCGTACATCATTTTCATGAACCATTTGCAGTGTGAAAAAGCCGTTCCACATCCGTGGCAATGTAACATCCAAAAATTCAAGCCAATTTAAACTTTTCAAAAACAACCCAAATTCATCAAGTTATTACAAAAAGGTTTTCAATACATTTATTATCAGAGTATTCCCAGAACCATATCATAAAACATAAACATGAGGAGCGGTACGATCACGCATTCGCCTTGCCACGGTCTCCTGAAGTACCTGAAAACATTAAACCACAACTGTAAGCCCGAAAGCTTAGTGAGATACCCCCAAATACCAACCACATATACCATACACATAACATGTCATAACAGAACAAAACAACCATGCACTTCGGGTCTACTGTGTGACTGGTCCTCCGCACCGGGCCTTCAGTCCACCTGGTTCACCCTCCGAGTCTAGCCATATCCAACGAGTCTGCAGTGTGCTTGGTCCGCCCGCACCGGGCCTTCAACCCACCTGGTCCACTTTCTGAGTGTACAATGTGACTGGTCCACCCGCACCGAGCCTTTAGTCGTCCTTGTCCACTCTCCGAGCCTCGGCACGTCTGGTCCGCCCTCGAGGAGCCTACAACCTATCCGAACCGCTCGTTGGGCCTTCGAAATATCCGGTCCGCCCTAGGTATGTTGGCCTACAACACAAAGCAGGACCCGCCTCAACCCAACCCCAGTCAACCAACCATGTGCACATAAACATAAAACTATAAAACCATTAATCATCAATCAAACGATCTAGCAAATCACAAACATAGTATACTTTAAACAGGATACCAACCTAACCGATCACTAATATAGCCTCATCCTATGTACACGGATACCGACCTTAACCAGGTCTCTAACATATACCATCTTAACAACCAAGATGCAATCATAGCAAAGTAATAACATAACAACAATACCCGGATTACAATCCGATAAAGGGCCGGCCTTGGTGCCTTATATCCTGTCGATATAGCGAGGATAACTCACCTCGCAACTGCTGACTGAAAAGATAAGTTCACGTTGCTCCAACCTCCGACACGAACTCCACCACTGATAATACCAAAAGACTGAACTCAATAAATACCAATAATTACCAAATTACCCCTGGAAGTCAACTGGTCAACTCTTGGTCAAAGTCAAAGTCCTCAGTCAAACTCAAACTTCCTGACTGACTCTACTCGCCGAGTCAGCCCGCTGACTCGTCGAGTCCCTATGCTCTGAAAACTCCCATATCGCGACCCAACTCGCCGAGTCGCCCCAAGACTCACTGAGTCCCACGAACTCTGAGTTACTTCTTGCTCAACTCACTGAGTCGTCCCTCGAGTCACCGATTCACAGCTCAACGAAGAAGGTTAGGACTTCGCGACCAGACTCGCTGAGTCCAAGAACAGACTCGCCGAGTCCAAGGCCATCTTCAACAGACTCGGCGAGTTGTTCTTCCAACTCGTCGAGTCCCTGCCTATCTTCATCCAACTCGCCGAGTACACCCTTTTGACTCGTCGAGTTCCTCTAGTTCTTAATCCATACAGTGGCTTTCCAAGCCATGCAGGGGCTCCAATCAATAAATCTACCCTTCTACAAGCTGTTCCTCACATAAAATTGCAAAATTTACGTGAATCCAAAGAGATCTAAGCATAATACACTCTTGGGCTAGGGTTTGGGACTAAAAGGCTTCATCAACAACTCTTGAACAAGGACTTTATGCTCTTTTGGATCATCACTACTCTAGATCTGAGGTAGCAACCTCAGATCCAACCTCCAAACTCAAGATAACACCAGATATACTCCCAAAAATCCCACAAATGATAGATCTAGATGGATAACAGCTCAAGCAACAAATCATTACCTCAAGAGAAGACTCCAACAGAAGAATAAGCCAAAACCTTGCAAATCCCCTTGCTCTAAGCCTCTTAATCTTCAAGGATCTCTTTAACAACACTCCTTCAAGACCCAAATGCTCTCTAATTCTCTCACAAACGAATATTAGGGTTTCTGGACTTCAAGGGAGAGTAAAGAGGTTGGGAAGAGGGTATTATGTTCTTTATATATGGCTTAACCCCCGGGATTAGGGTTTTCTCCACACAGCACCAACTCCCTGAGTCCAGCCACCGACTCGCCGAGTTGGCCACTTAACACGTGACCAGAATCGCGACCCTACTCGCCGAGTCTACCCATGGACTCGCTGAGTTGACCATCCACATTTTCACTTTGAACCCTTAACTTGCACTCCTGAACTCGGGATGTTACAATTCTCCACCACTTAACTTGCACTCCTAAACTCAGTATGACTGGTCCGCCCGCACCGTGCCTTCAGTCGGCCTGGTCCACTCTCTGAGCCTCGGCACGTCTGGTCCGCCCTCGAGGGGCCTATAGCCTATCCGGACGGCTCGCTGGGCCTTCGAAATATTCGGTTCACCCTGGGTATGTTAGCCTACAACACAAAGCAGGACCCGCCTCAACCCAACCCCAGTCAACCAACCATGTGCACATAAACATATTACCATATAACCATTTATCATCAATCAACCGATCTAGCAGATCACATACATAGCATACTCTAAACAGGATACCGACCTAACCCGTCACTAATATAGCCTCATCCTATGTACCAGGATACCGACCTTAACCAGGTCTCTAACATATACCATCCTAACTACCAGGATGCAATCATAGCAAAGCAATAACATAACAACAATACCCAGATTACAATCCGATAAAGGGCCGACCTTGGTGCCTTAGACCCTGTAGATATAGTGAGGATAACTCACCTCACAACTGCTGACTGAAAAGATAAGATCACGCTGCTCCAACCTCCGACACGAACTCCACTACTGATAATACCAAAAGACTGAACTCAATAAATACCAATAATTTCCGAATTACCCTTGGAAGTCAACTGGTCAACTCTTGGTCAAAGTCAAAGTCCTCAGTCAAAGTCAAACTTCCTGACTGACTCTACTCGCCGAGTCAGCCCGCTGACTCATCGAGTCCCTATGCTCTGAAAACTCCCATATCGCGACCCAACTCACCGAGTCGCCCCAAGACTCACTGATTCCCACGAACTCTGAGTTACTTCTTGCTCAACTCACCGAGTCGTCCCTCGAATCACCGATTCACAGCTCAACCAAGAAGGTTAGGACTTCGCGACCAGACTCGCTGAGTCCAAGAACAGACTCGCCGAGTCCAAGGCCATCTTCAACAGACTCGCCGAGTTGTTCTTCCAACTCGTCGAGTCCCTGCCTATCTTCATCCAACTCGCCGAGTACACCCTTTTGACTCGTCGAGTTCCTCTAGTTCTTAATCCATACAGTGGCTTTCCAAGCCATGCAGGGGCTCGAATCCATAGATCTACCCTTCTACAAGCTGTTCCTCACATAAAATTGCAAAATTTACGTGAATCCAAAGAGATCTAAGCATAATACACTCTTGGGCTAGGGTTTGGGACTAAAAGGCTTCATCAACAACTCTTGAACAAGGACTTTATGCTCTTTTGGATCATCACTACTCTAGATCTGAGGTAGAAACCTCAGATCCAACCTCCAAACTCAAGATAGCACCATATATACTCCCAAAAATCCCACAAATGATAGATCCAGATGGATAACAGCTCAAGCAACAAATCATTACCTCAAGAGAAGATTCCAACAGACGAATAAGCCAAAACCTTGCAAATCCCCTTGCTCTAAGCCTCTTAATCTTCAAGGATCTCTTTAACAACACTCCTTCAAGATCCAAATGCTCTCTAATTCTCTCACAAACGAATATTAGGGTTTCTGGACTTCAAAGGAGAGTAAAGAGGTTGGGAAGAGGGTATTATGTTCTTTATATATGGCTTAACCCCCGGGATTAGGGTTTTCTTCACACAGCACCAACTCGCTGAGTCCAGCCACCGACTCGCCGAGTTGGCCACTTAACACGTGACCAGAATCGCGACCCTACTCGCCGAGTCTACCCATGGACTCGCTGAGTTGACCATCCACAGTTTCACTTTGAACCATTAACTTGCACTCCTGAACTCGGGATGTTACAATTCTCCACCACTTAACTTGCACTCCTGAACTCAGTATGACTGGTCCGCCCGCACCGTGCCTTCAGTCGGCCTGGTCCACTCTCTGAGCCTCGGCACGTCTGGTCCGCCCTCGAGGGGCCTATAGCCTATCCGGACGGCTCGCTGGGCCTTCGAAATATTCGGTTCACCCTGGGTATGTTAGCCTACAAAACAAAGCAGGACCCGCCTCAACCCAACCCCAGTCAACCAACCATGTGCACATAAACATATTACCATATAACCATTTATCATCAATCAACCGATCTAGCAGATCACATACATAGCATACTCTAAACAGGATACCGACCTAACCCGTCACTAATATAGCCTCATCCTATGTACCAGGATACCGACCTTAACCAGGTCTCTAACATATACCATCCTAACTACCAGGATGCAATCATAGCAAAGCAATAACATAACAACAATACCCAGATTACAATCCGATAAAGGGCCGACCTTGGTGCCTTAGACCCTGTAGATATAGTGAGGATAACTCACCTCACAACTGCTGACTGAAAAGATAAGATCACGCTGCTCCAACCTCCGACACGAACTCCACTACTGATAATACCAAAAGACTGAACTCAATAAATACCAATAATTTCCGAATTACCCTTGGAAGTCAACTGGTCAACTCTTGGTCAAAGTCAAAGTCCTCAGTCAAAGTCAAACTTCCTGACTGACTCTACTCGCCGAGTCAGCCCGCTGACTCATCGAGTCCCTATGCTCTGAAAACTCCCATATCGCGACCCAACTCACCGAGTCGCCCCAAGACTCACTGATTCCCACGAACTCTGAGTTACTTCTTGCTCAACTCACCGAGTCGTCCCTCGAATCACCGATTCACAGCTCAACCAAGAAGGTTAGGACTTCGCGACCAGACTCGCTGAGTCCAAGAACAGACTCGCCGAGTCCAAGGCCATCTTCAACAGACTCGCCGAGTTGTTCTTCCAACTCGTCGAGTCCCTGCCTATCTTCATCCAACTCGCCGAGTACACCCTTTTGACTCGTCGAGTTCCTCTAGTTCTTAATCCATACAGTGGCTTTCCAAGCCATGCAGGGGCTCGAATCCATAGATCTACCCTTCTACAAGCTGTTCCTCACATAAAATTGCAAAATTTACGTGAATCCAAAGAGATCTAAGCATAATACACTCTTGGGCTAGGGTTTGGGACTAAAAGGCTTCATCAACAACTCTTGAACAAGGACTTTATGCTCTTTTGGATCATCACTACTCTAGATCTGAGGTAGAAACCTCAGATCCAACCTCCAAACTCAAGATAGCACCATATATACTCCCAAAAATCCCACAAATGATAGATCCAGATGGATAACAGCTCAAGCAACAAATCATTACCTCAAGAGAAGATTCCAACAGACGAATAAGCCAAAACCTTGCAAATCCCCTTGCTCTAAGCCTCTTAATCTTCAAGGATCTCTTTAACAACACTCCTTCAAGATCCAAATGCTCTCTAATTCTCTCACAAACGAATATTAGGGTTTCTGGACTTCAAAGGAGAGTAAAGAGGTTGGGAAGAGGGTATTATGTTCTTTATATATGGCTTAACCCCCGGGATTAGGGTTTTCTTCACACAGCACCAACTCGCTGAGTCCAGCCACCGACTCGCCGAGTTGGCCACTTAACACGTGACCAGAATCGCGACCCTACTCGCCGAGTCTACCCATGGACTCGCTGAGTTGACCATCCACATTTTCACTTTGAACCATTAACTTGCACTCCTGAACTCGGGATGTTACAATTCTCCACCACTTAACTTGCACTCCTGAACTCAGTATGACTGGTCCGCCCGCACCGTGCCTTCAGTCGGCCTGGTCCACTCTCTGAGCCTCGGCACGTCTGGTCCGCCCTCGAGGGGCCTATAGCCTATCCGGACGGCTCGCTGGGCCTTCGAAATATTCGGTTCACCCTGGGTATGTTAGCCTACAAAACAAAGCAGGACCCGCCTCAACCCAACCCCAGTCAACCAACCATGTGCACATAAACATATTACCATATAACCATTTATCATCAATCAACCGATCTAGCAGATCACATACATAGCATACTCTAAACAGGATACCGACCTAACCCGTCACTAATATAGCCTCATCCTATGTACCAGGATACCGACCTTAACCAGGTCTCTAACATATACCATCCTAACTACCAGGATGCAATCATAGCAAAGCAATAACATAACAACAATACCCAGATTACAATCCGATAAAGGGCCTGCCTTGGTGCCTTAGACCCTGTAGATATAGTGAGGATAACTCACCTCGCAACTGCTGACTGAAAAGATAAGATCACGCTGCTCCAACCTCCGACACGAACTCCACCACTGATAATACCAAAAGACTGAACTCAATAAATACCAATAATTACCGAATTACCCTTGGAAGTCAACTGGTCAACTCTTGGTCAAAGTCAAAGTCCTCAGTCAAAGTCAAACTTCCTGACTGACTCTACTCGCCGAGTCAGCCTGCTGACTCATCGAGTCCCTATGCTCTGAAAACTCCCATATCGCGACCCAACTCACCGATTCACAGCTCAACCAAGAAGGTTAGGACTTCACGACCAGACTCGCTGAGTCCAAGAACAGACTCGCCGAGTCCAAGGCCATCTTCAACAGACTCACCGAGTTGTTCTTCCAACTCGTCGAGTCCCTGCCTATCTTCATCCAACTCGCCGAGTACACCCTTTTGACTCGTCGAGTTCCTGTAGTTCTTAATCCATACAGTGGCTTTCCAAGCCATGCAGGGGCTCCAATGCATAGATCTACCCTTCTACAAGCTGTTCCTCACGTAAAATTGCAAAATTTACGTGAATCCAAAGAGATCTAAGCATAATACACTCTTGAGCTAGGGTTTGGGACTAAAAGGCTTCATCAACAACTCTTGAACAAGGACTTTATGCTCTTTTGGATCATCACTACTCTAGATCTGAGGTAGCAACCTCAGATCCAACCTCCAAACTCAAGATAACACCAGATATACTCCCAAAAATCCCACAAATGATAGATCTAGATGGATAACAGCTCAAGCAACAAATCATTACCTCAAGAGAAGACTCCAACAGAAGAATAAGCCAAAACCTTGCAAATCCCCTTGCTCTAAGCCTCTTAATCTTCAAGGATCTCTTTAACAACACTCCTTCAAGATCCAGATGCTCTCTAATTCTCTCACAAACGAATATTAGGGTTTCTGGACTTCAAGGGAGAGTAAAGAGGTTGGGAAGTGGGTATTATGTTCTTTATATATGGCTTAACCCCCGGGATTAGGGTTTTCTCCACACAGCACCAACTCGCTGAGTCCAGCCACCGACTCGCCGAGTTGGCCACTTAACACGTGACCAGAATCGCGACCCTACTCGCCGAGTCTACCCATGGACTCGCTGAGTTGACCATCCACATTTTCACTTTGAACCCTTAACTTGCACTCCTGAACTCGGGATGTTACAATTCTCCACCACTTAACTTGCACTCCTGAACTCAGTATGACTGGTCCGCCCGCAGCGTGCCTTCAGTCGGCCTGGTCCACTCCCTGAGCCTCGGCACGTCTGGTCCGCCCTCGAGGGGCCTATAGCCTATCCGGACCGCTCGCTGGGCCTTCGAAATATTCGGTTCGCCCTGGGTATGTTAGCCTACAACACAAAGCAGGACCCACCTCAACCCAACCCCAGTTAACCAACCATGTGCACATAAACATATTACCATATAACCATTTATCATCAATCAACCGATCTAGCAGATCACATACATAACATACTCTAAACAGGATACCGACCTAACCCGTCACTAATATAGCCTCATCCTATGTACCAGGATACCGACCTTAACCAGGTCTCTAACATATACCATCCTAACTACCAGGATGCAATCATAGCAAAGCAATAACATAACAACAATACCCGGATTACAATCCGATAAAGGGCCTGCCTTGGTGCCTTAGACCCTGTAGATATAGTGAGGATAACTCACCTCGCAACTGCTGACTGAAAAGATAAGATCACGCTGCTCCAACCTCCGACACGAACTCCACCACTGATAATACCAAAAGAATGAACTCAATAAATACCAATCATTACCAAATTACCCTTGGAAGTCAACTGGTCAACTCTTGGTCAAAGTCAAAGTCCTCAGTCAAAGTCAAACTTCCTGACTGACTCTACTCGCCGAGTCAGCCCGCTGACTCATCGAGTCCCTATGCTCTGAAAACTCCCATATCGCGACCCAACTCACCGATTCACAGCTCAACCAAGAAGGTTAGGACTTCGCGACCAGACTCGCTGAGTCCAAGAACAGACTCGCCGAGTCCAAGGCCATCTTCAATAGACTCGCCGAGTTGTTCTTCCAACTCGTCGAGTCCCCGCCTATCTTCATCCTACTTGCCGAGTACACCCTTTTGACTCGTCGAGTTCCTGTAGTTCTTAATCCATACAGTGGCTTTCCAAGCCATGCAGGGGCTCCAATGCATAGATCTACCCTTCTACAAGCTGTTCCTCACGTAAAATTGCAAAATTTACGTGAATCCAAAGAGATCTAAGCATAATACACTCTTGGGCTAGGGTTTGGGACTAAAAGGCTTCATCAACAACTCTTGAACAAGGACTTTATGCTCTTTTGGATCATCACTACTCTAGATCTGAGGTAGCAACCTCAGATCCAACCTCCAAACTCAAGATAGCACCAGATATACTCCCAAAAATCCCACAAATGATAGATCTAGATGGATAACAGCTCAAGCAACGAATCATTACCTCAAGAGAAGACTCCAACAGAAGAATAAGCCAAAACCTTGCAAATCCCCTTGCTCTAAGCCTCTTAATCTTCAAGGATCTCTTTAACAACACTCCTTCAAGATCCAAATGCTCTCTAATTCTCTCACAAACGAATATTAGGGTTTCTGGACTTCAAGGGAGAGTAAAGAGGTTGGGAAGAGGGTATTATGTTCTTTATATATGGCTTAACCCCCGGGATTAGGGTTTTCTCCACACAGCACCAACTCGCTGAGTCCAGCCACCGACTCGCCGAGTTGGCCACTTAACACGTGACCAGAATCGCGGCCCTACTCGCCGAGTCTACCCATGGACTCGCTGAGTTGACCATCCACATTTTCACTTTGAACCCTTAACTTGCACTCCTGAACTCGGGATGTTACAATTCTCCACCACTTAACTTGCACTCCTGAACTCAGTATGACTGGTCCGCCCGCACCGTGCCTTCAGTCGGCCTGGTCCACTCTCTGAGCCTCGGCACGTCTGGTCCGCCCTCGAGGGGCCTATAGCCTATCCGGACGGCTCGCTGGGCCTTCGAAATATTCGGTTCACCCTGGGTATGTTAGCGTACAAAACAAAGCAGGACCCGCCTCAACCCAACCCCAGTCAACCAACCATGTGCACATAAACATATTACCATATAACCATTTATCATCAATCAACCGATCTAGCAGATCACATACATAGCATACTCTAAACAGGATACCGACCTAACCCGTCACTAATATAGCCTCATCCTATGTACCAGGATACCGACCTTAACCAGGTCTCTAACATATACCATCCTAACTACCAGGATGCAATCATAGCAAAGCAATAACATAACAACAATACCCAGATTACAATCCGATAAAGGGCCTGCCTTGGTGCCTTAGACCCTGTAGATATAGTGAGGATAACTCACCTCGCAACTGCTGACTGAAAAGATAAGATCACGCTGCTCCAACCTCCGACACGAACTCCACCACTGATAATACCAAAAGACTGAACTCAATAAATACCAATAATTACCGAATTACCCTTGGAAGTCAACTGGTCAACTCTTGGTCAAAGTCAAAGTCCTCAGTCAAAGTCAAACTTCCTGACTGACTCTACTCGCCGAGTCAGCCTGCTGACTCATCGAGTCCCTATGCTCTGAAAACTCCCATATCGCGACCCAACTCACCGATTCACAGCTCAACCAAGAAGGTTAGGACTTCACGACCAGACTCGCTGAGTCCAAGAACAGACTCGCCGAGTCCAAGGCCATCTTCAACAGACTCACCGAGTTGTTCTTCCAACTCGTCGAGTCCCTGCCTATCTTCATCCAACTCGCCGAGTACACCCTTTTGACTCGTCGAGTTCCTGTAGTTCTTAATCCATACAGTGGCTTTCCAAGCCATGCAGGGGCTCCAATGCATAGATCTACCCTTCTACAAGCTGTTCCTCACGTAAAATTGCAAAATTTACGTGAATCCAAAGAGATCTAAGCATAATACACTCTTGGGCTAGGGTTTGGGACTAAAAGGCTTCATCAACAACTCTTGAACAAGGACTTTATGCTCTTTTGGATCATCACTACTCTAGATCTGAGGTAGCAACCTCAGATCCAACCTCCAAACTCAAGATAGCACCAGATATACTCCCAAAAATCCCACAAATGATAGATCTAGATGGATAACAGCTCAAGCAACGAATCATTACCTCAAGAGAAGACTCCAACAGAAGAATAAGCCAAAACCTTGCAAATCCCCTTGCTCTAAGCCTCTTAATCTTCAAGGATCTCTTTAACAACACTCCTTCAAGATCCAAATGCTCTCTAATTCTCTCACAAACGAATATTAGGGTTTCTGGACTTCAAGGGAGAGTAAAGAGGTTGGGAAGAGGGTATTATGTTCTTTATATATGGCTTAACCCCCGGGATTAGGGTTTTCTCCACACAGCACCAACTCGCTGAGTCCAGCCACCGACTCGCCGAGTTGGCCACTTAACACGTGACCAGAATCGCGGCCCTACTCGCCGAGTCTACCCATGGACTCGCTGAGTTGACCATCCACATTTTCACTTTGAACCCTTAACTTGCACTCCTGAACTCGGGATGTTACAATTCTCCACCACTTAACTTGCACTCCTGAACTCAGTATGACTGGTCCGCCCGCACCGTGCCTTCAGTCGGCCTGGTCCACTCTCTGAGCCTCGGCACGTCTGGTCCGCCCTCGAGGGGCCTATAGCCTATCCGGACGGCTCGCTGGGCCTTCGAAATATTCGGTTCACCCTGGGTATGTTAGCGTACAAAACAAAGCAGGACCCGCCTCAACCCAACCCCAGTCAACCAACCATGTGCACATAAACATATTACCATATAACCATTTATCATCAATCAACCGATCTAGCAGATCACATACATAGCATACTCTAAACAGGATACCGACCTAACCCGTCACTAATATAGCCTCATCCTATGTACCAGGATACCGACCTTAACCAGGTCTCTAACATATACCATCCTAACTACCAGGATGCAATCATAGCAAAGCAATAACATAACAACAATACCCAGATTACAATCCGATAAAGGGCCTGCCTTGGTGCCTTAGACCCTGTAGATATAGTGAGGATAACTCACCTCGCAACTGCTGACTGAAAAGATAAGATCACGCTGCTCCAACCTCCGACACGAACTCCACCACTGATAATACCAAAAGACTGAACTCAATAAATACCAATAATTACCGAATTACCCTTGGAAGTCAACTGGTCAACTCTTGGTCAAAGTCAAAGTCCTCAGTCAAAGTCAAACTTCCTGACTGACTCTACTCGCCGAGTCAGCCTGCTGACTCATCGAGTCCCTATGCTCTGAAAACTCCCATATCGCGACCCAACTCACCGATTCACAGCTCAACCAAGAAGGTTAGGACTTCACGACCAGACTCGCTGAGTCCAAGAACAGACTCGCCGAGTCCAAGGCCATCTTCAACAGACTCACCGAGTTGTTCTTCCAACTTGTCGAGTCCCTGCCTATCTTCATCCAACTCGCCGAGTACACCCTTTTGACTCGTCGAGTTCCTGTAGTTCTTAATCCATACAGTGGCTTTCCAAGCCATGCAGGGGCTCCAATGCATAGATCTACCCTTCTACAAGCTGTTCCTCACGTAAAATTGCAAAATTTACGTGAATCCAAAGAGATCTAAGCATAATACACTCTTGAGCTAGGGTTTGGGACTAAAAGGCTTCATCAACAACTCTTGAACAAGGACTTTATGCTCTTTTGGATCATCACTACTCTAGATCTGAGGTAGCAACCTCAGATCCAACCTCCAAACTCAAGATAACACCAGATATACTCCCAAAAATCCCACAAATGATAGATCTAGATGGATAACAGCTCAAGCAACAAATCATTACCTCAAGAGAAGACTCCAACAGAAGAATAAGCCAAAACCTTGCAAATCCCCTTGCTCTAAGCCTCTTAATCTTCAAGGATCTCTTTAACAACACTCCTTCAAGATCCAGATGCTCTCTAATTCTCTCACAAACGAATATTAGGGTTTCTGGACTTCAAGGGAGAGTAAAGAGGTTGGGAAGAGGGTATTATGTTCTTTATATATGGCTTAACCCCCGGGATTAGGGTTTTCTCCACACAGCACCAACTCGCTGAGTCCAGCCACCGACTCGCCGAGTTGGCCACTTAACACGTGACCAGAATCGCGACCCTACTCGCCGAGTCTACCCATGGACTCGCTGAGTTGACCATCCACATTTTCACTTTGAACCCTTAACTTGCACTCCTGAACTCGGGATGTTACAATTCTCCACCACTTAACTTGCACTCCTGAACTCAGTATGACTGGTCCGCCCGCACCGTGCCTTCAGTCGGCCTAGTCCACTCTCTGAGCCTCGGCACGTCTGGTCCGCCCTCGAGGGGCCTATAGCCTATCCGGACCGCTCGCTGGGCCTTTGAAATATTCGGTTCGCCCTGGGTATGCTAGGCTACAACACAATGCAGGACCCGCCTCAACCCAACCCCAGTCAACCAACCATGTGCACATAAACATATTACCATATTACCATTTATCATCAATCAACCGATCTAGCAGATCACATACATAACATACTCTAAACAGGATACCGACCTAACCCGTCACTAATATAGCCTCATCCTATGTACCAGGATACCGACCTTAACCAGGTCTCTAACATATACCATCCTAACTACCAGGATGCAATCATAGCAAAGCAATAACATAACAACAATACCCGGATTACAATCCGATAAAGGGCCTGCCTTGGTGCCTTAGACCCTGTAGATATAGTGAGGATAACTCACCTCGCAACTGCTGACTGAAAAGATAAGATCACGCTGCTCCAACCTCCGACACGAACTCCACCACTGATAATACCAAAAGAATGAACTCAGTAAATACCAATAATTACCAAATTACCCTTGGAAGTCAACTGGTCAACTCTTGGTCAAAGTCAAAGTCCTCAGTCAAAGTCAAACTTCCTGACTGACTCTACTCGCCGAGTCAGCCCGCTGACTCATCGAGTCCCTATGCTCTGAAAACTCCCATATCGCGACCCAACTCACCGATTCACAGCTCAACCAAGAAGGTTAGGACTTCGCGACCAGACTCGCTGAGTCCAAGAACAGACTCGCCGAGTCCAAGGCCATCTTCAATAGACTCGCCGAGTTGTTCTTCCAACTCGTCGAGTCCCCGCCTATCTTCATCCTACTTGCCGAGTACACCCTTTTGACTCGTCGAGTTCCTGTAGTTCTTAATCCATACAGTGGCTTTCCAAGCCATGCAGGGGCTCCAATGCATAGATCTACCCTTCTACAAGCTGTTCCTCACGTAAAATTGCAAAATTTACGTGAATCCAAAGAGATCTAAGCATAATACACTCTTGGGCTAGGGTTTGGGACTAAAAGGCTTCATCAACAACTCTTGAACAAGGACTTTATGCTCTTTTGGATCATCACTACTCTAGATCTGAGGTAGCAACCTCAGATCCAACCTCCAAACTCAAGATAGCACCAGATATACTCCCAAAAATCCCACAAATGATAGATCTAGATGGATAACAGCTCAAGCAACGAATCATTACCTCAAGAGAAGACTCCAACAGAAGAATAAGCCAAAACCTTGCAAATCCCCTTGCTCTAAGCCTCTTAATCTTCAAGGATCTCTTTAACAACACTCCTTCAAGATCCAAATGCTCTCTAATTCTCTCACAAACGAATATTAGGGTTTCTGGACTTCAAGGGAGAGTAAAGAGGTTGGGAAGAGGGTATTATGTTCTTTATATATGGCTTAACCCCCGGGATTAGGGTTTTCTCCACACAGCACCAACTCGCTGAGTCCAGCCACCGACTCGCCGAGTTGGCCACTTAACACGTGACCAGAATCGCGGCCCTACTCGCCGAGTCTACCCATGGACTCGCTGAGTTGACCATCCACATTTTCACTTTGAACCCTTAACTTGCACTCCTGAACTCGGGATGTTACAATTCTCCACTACTTAACTTGCACTCCTGAACTCAATATGACTGGTCCGCCCGCACCGTGCCTTCAGTCGGCCTGGTCCACTCTCTGAGCCTCGGAACGTCTGGTCCGCCCTCGAGGGTCCTATAGCCTATCCGGACCGCTCGCTGGGCCTTTGAAATATTCGGTTCGCCCTGGGTATGTTAGCCTACAACACAAAGCAGGACCCGCCTCAACCCAACCCCAGTCAACCAACCATGTGCACATAAACATATTACCATATAACCATTTATCATCAATCAACCGATGTAGCAGATCACATACATAGCATACCCTAAACAGGATACCGACCTAACCCGTCACTAATATAGCCTCATCCTATGTACCAGGATACCGACCTTAACCAGGTCTCTAACATATACCATCCTAACTACCAGGATGCAATCATAGCAAAGCAATAACATAACAACAATACCCGGATTACAATCCGATAAAGGGCCTGCCTTGGTGCCTTAGACCCTGTAGATATAGTGAGGATAACTCACCTCGCAACTGCTGACTGAAAAGATAAGATCACGCTGCTCCAACCTCCAACACGCACTCCACCACTGATAATACCAAAAGACTGAACTCAGTAAATACCAATAATTACCAAATTACCCTTGGAAGTCAACTGGTCAACTCTTGGTCAAAGTCAAAGTCCTCAGTCAAAGTCAAACTTCCTGACTGACTCTACTCGCCGAGTCAGCCCGCTGACTCATCGAGTCCCTATGCTCTGAAAACTCCCATATCACGACCCAACTCACCGATTCACAGCTCAACCAAGAAGGTTAGGACTTCGCGACCAGACTTGCTGAGTCCAAGAACAGACTCGCCGAGTCCAAGGCCATCTTCAACAAACTCGCCGAGTTGTTCTTCCAACTCGTCGAGTTCCTGTAGTTCTTAATCCATACAGTGGCTTTCCAAGCCATGCAGGGGCTCCAATGCATAGATCTACCCTTATACAAGCTGTTCCTCACGTAAAATTGCAAAATTTACATGAATCCAAAGAGATCTAAGCATAATACACTCTTGGGCTAGGGTTTGGGACTAAAAGGCTTCATCAACAACTCTTGAACAAGGACTTTATGCTCTTTTGGATCATCACTACTCTAGATCTGAGGTAGCAACCTCAGATACAACCTCCAAACTCAAGATAGCACCAGATATACTCCCAAAAATCCCACAAATGATAGATCTAGATGGATAACAACTCAAGCAACGAATCATTACCTCAAGAGAAGACTCCAACAGAAGAATAAGCCAAAACCTTGCAAATCCCCTTGCTCTAAGCCTCTTAATCTTCAAGGATCTCTTTAACAACACTCCTTCAATATCCAAATGCTCTCTAATTCTCTCACAAACGAATATTAGGGTTTCTGGACTTCAAGGGAGAGTAAAGAGGTTGGGAAGAGGGTATTATGTTCTTTATATATGGCTTAACCCCCGGGATTAGGGTTTTCTCCACACAGCACCAACTCGCTGAGTCCAGCCACCGACTCGCCGAGTTGGCCACTTAACACGTTACCAGAATCGCGACCTTACTCGCCGAGTCTACCCATGGACTCGCTGAGTTGACCATCCACATTTTCACTTTGAACCCTTAACTTGCACTCCTGAACTCGGGATGTTACAATTCTCCACCACTTAACTTGCACTCCTGAACTCAGTATGACTGGTCCGCCCGCACCGTGCCTTCAGTCGGCCTGGTCCACTCTCTGAGCCTCGGCACGTCTGGTCCGCCCTCGAGGGGCCTATAGCCTATCCGGACCGCTCGCTGGGCCTTCGAAATATTCGGTTCGCCCTGGGTATGTTAGCCTACAACACAAAGCAGGACCCGCCTCAACCCAACCCCAGTCAACCAACCATGTGCACATAAACATATTACCATATAAACATTTATCATCAATCAACCGATCTAGTAGATCACATACATAGCATACTCTAAACAGGATACCGAGCTAACCCGTCACTAATATAGCCTCATCCTATGTACCAGGATACCGACCTTAACCAGGTCTCTAACATATACCATCCTAACTACCAGGATGCAATCATAGCAAAGCAATAACATAACAACAATACCCGGATTACAATCCGATAAAGGGCCTGCCTTGGTGCCTTAGACCCTGTAGATATAGTGAGGATAACTCACCTCGCAACTGCTGACTGAAAAGATAAGATCACGCTGCTCCAACCTCCAACACAAACTCCACCACTGATAATACCAAAAGACTGAACTCAGTAAATACTAATAATTACCAAATTACCCTTGGAAGTCAACTGGTCAACTCTTGGTCAAAGTCAAAGTCCTCAGTCAAACTCAAACTTCCTGACTGACTCTACTCGCCGAGTCAGCCCGCTGACTCATCGAGTCCCTATGCTCTGAAAACTCCCATATCGCGACCCAACTCACCGATTCACAGCTCAACCAAGAAGGTTAGGACTTCGCGACCAGACTTGCTGAGTCCAAGAACAGACTCGCCGAGTCCAAGGCCATCTTCAACAAACTCGCCGAGTTGTTCTTCCAACTCGTCGAGTCCCTGCCTATCTTCATCCAACTCGCCGAGTACACCCTTTTGACTCGTCGAGTTCCTGTAGTTCTTAATCCATACAGTGGCTTTCCAAGCCATGCAGGGGCTCCAATGCATAGATCTACCCTTCTACAAGCTGTTCCTCACGTAAAATTGCAAAATTTACGTGAATCCAAAGAGATCTAAGCATAATACACTCTTGGGCTAGGGTTTGGGACTAAAAGGCTTCATCAACAACTCTTGAACAAGGACTTTATGCTCTTTTGGATCATCACTACTCTAGATCTGAGGTAGCAACCTCAGATCCAACCTCCAAACTCAAGATAGCACCAGATATACTCTAAAAAATCCCACAAATGATAGATCTAGATGGATAACAGCTCAAGCAACGAATCATTACCTCAAGAGAAGACTCCGACAGAAGAATAAGCCAAAACCTTGCAAATCCCCTTGCTCTAAGCCTCTTAATCTTCAAGGATCTCTTTAACAACACTCCTTCAAGATCCAAATGCTCTCTAATTCTCTCACAAACGAATATTAGGGTTTCTAGACTTCAAGGGAGAGTAAAGAGGTTGGGAAGAGGGTATTATGTTCTTTATATATGGCTTAACCCCCGGGATTAGGGTTTTCTCCACACAACACCAACTCGCTGAGTCCAGCCACCGACTCGCCGAGTTGGCCACTTAACACGTGACCAGAATCGCGACCCTACTCGCCGAGTCTACCCATGGACTCGCTGAGTTGACCATCCACATTTTCACTTTGAACCCTTAACTTGCACTCCTGAACTCGGGATGTTACAATTCTCCACCACTTAACTTGCACTCCTGAACTCAGTATGACTGGTCCGCCCGCACCGTGCCTTCAGTCGGCCTAGTCCACTCTCTGAGCCTCGGCACGTCTGGTCCGCCCTCGAGGGGCCTATAGCCTATCCGGACCGCTCGCTGGGCCTTTGAAATATTCGGTTCGCCCTGGGTATGCTAGGCTACAACACAATGCAGGACCCGCCTCAACCCAACCCCAGTCAACCAACCATGTGCACATAAACATATTACCATATTACCATTTATCATCAATCAACCGATCTAGCAGATCACATACATAACATACTCTAAACAGGATACCGACCTAACCCGTCACTAATATAGCCTCATCCTATGTACCAGGATACCGACCTTAACCAGGTCTCTAACATATACCATCCTAACTACCAGGATGCAATCATAGCAAAGCAATAACATAACAACAATACCCGGATTACAATCCGATAAAGGGCCTGCCTTGGTGCCTTAGACCCTGTAGATATAGTGAGGATAACTCACCTCGCAACTGCTGACTGAAAAGATAAGATCACGCTGCTCCAACCTCCAACACGAACTCCACCACTGATAATACCAAAAGACTGAACTCAGTAAATACCAATAATTACCAAATTACCCTTGGAAGTCAACTGGTCAACTCTTGGTCAAAGTCAAAGTCCTCAGTCAAAGTCAAACTTCCTGACTGACTCTACTCGCCGAGTCAGCCCGCTGACTCATCGAGTCCCTATGCTCTGAAAACTCCCATATCGCGACCCAACTCACCGATTCACAGCTCAACCAAGAAGGTTAGGACTTCGCGACCAGACTCGCTGAGTCCAAGAACAGACTCGCCGAGTCCAAGGCCATCTTCAATAGACTCGCCGAGTTGTTCTTCCAACTCGTCGAGTCCCCGCCTATCTTCATCCTACTTGCCGAGTACACCCTTTTGACTCGTCGAGTTCCTGTAGTTCTTAATCCATACAGTGGCTTTCCAAGCCATGCAGGGGCTCCAATGCATAGATCTACCCTTCTACAAGCTGTTCCTCACGTAAAATTGCAAAATTTACGTGAATCCAAAGAGATCTAAGCATAATACACTCTTGGGCTAGGGTTTGGGACTAAAAGGCTTCATCAACAACTCTTGAACAAGGACTTTATGCTCTTTTGGATCATCACTACTCTAGATCTGAGGTAGCAACCTCAGATCCAACCTCCAAACTCAAGATAGCACCAGATATACTCCCAAAAATCCCACAAATGATAGATCTAGATGGATAACAGCTCAAGCAACGAATCATTACCTCAAGAGAAGACTCCGACAGAAGAATAAGCCAAAACCTTGCAAATCCCCTTGCTCTAAGCCTCTTAATCTTCAAGGATCTCTTTAACAACACTCCTTCAAGATCCAAATGCTCTCTAATTCTCTCACAAACGAATATTAGGGTTTCTAGACTTCAAGGGAGAGTAAAGAGGTTGGGAAGAGGGTATTATGTTCTTTATATATGGCTTAACCCCCGGGATTAGGGTTTTCTCCACACAACACCAACTCGCTGAGTCCAGCCACCGACTCGCCGAGTTGGCCACTTAACACGTGACCAGAATCGCGACCCTACTCGCCGAGTCTACCCATGGACTCGCTGAGTTGACCATCCACATTTTCACTTTGAACCCTTAACTTGCACTCCTGAACTCGGGATGTTACAATTCTCCACCACTTAACTTGCACTCCTGAACTCAGTATGACTGGTCCGCCCGCACCGTGCCTTCAGTCGGCCTAGTCCACTCTCTGAGCCTCGGCACGTCTGGTCCGCCCTCGAGGGGCCTATAGCCTATCCGGACCGCTCGCTGGGCCTTTGAAATATTCGGTTCGCCCTGGGTATGCTAGGCTACAACACAATGCAGGACCCGCCTCAACCCAACCCCAGTCAACCAACCATGTGCACATAAACATATTACCATATTACCATTTATCATCAATCAACCGATCTAGCAGATCACATACATAACATACTCTAAACAGGATACCGACCTAACCCGTCACTAATATAGCCTCATCCTATGTACCAGGATACCGACCTTAACCAGGTCTCTAACATATACCATCCTAACTACCAGGATGCAATCATAGCAAAGCAATAACATAACAACAATACCCGGATTACAATCCGATAAAGGGCCTGCCTTGGTGCCTTAGACCCTGTAGATATAGTGAGGATAACTCACCTCGCAACTGCTGACTGAAAAGATAAGATCACGCTGCTCCAACCTCCAACACGAACTCCACCACTGATAATACCAAAAGACTGAACTCAGTAAATACCAATAATTACCAAATTACCCTTGGAAGTCAACTGGTCAACTCTTGGTCAAAGTCAAAGTCCTCAGTCAAAGTCAAACTTCCTGACTGACTCTACTCGCCGAGTCAGCCCGCTGACTCATCGAGTCCCTATGCTCTGAAAACTCCCATATCGCGACCCAACTCACCGATTCACAGCTCAACCAAGAAGGTTAGGACTTCGCGACCAGACTCGCTGAGTCCAAGAACAGACTCGCCGAGTCCAAGGCCATCTTCAATAGACTCGCCGAGTTGTTCTTCCAACTCGTCGAGTCCCCGCCTATCTTCATCCTACTTGCCGAGTACACCCTTTTGACTCGTCGAGTTCCTGTAGTTCTTAATCCATACAGTGGCTTTCCAAGCCATGCAGGGGCTCCAATGCATAGATCTACCCTTCTACAAGCTGTTCCTCACGTAAAATTGCAAAATTTACGTGAATCCAAAGAGATCTAAGCATAATACACTCTTGGGCTAGGGTTTGGGACTAAAAGGCTTCATCAACAACTCTTGAACAAGGACTTTATGCTCTTTTGGATCATCACTACTCTAGATCTGAGGTAGCAACCTCAGATCCAACCTCCAAACTCAAGATAGCACCAGATATACTCCCAAAAATCCCACAAATGATAGATCTAGATGGATAACAGCTCAAGCAACGAATCATTACCTCAAGAGAAGACTCCGACAGAAGAATAAGCCAAAACCTTGCAAATCCCCTTGCTCTAAGCCTCTTAATCTTCAAGGATCTCTTTAACAACACTCCTTCAAGATCCAAATGCTCTCTAATTCTCTCACAAACGAATATTAGGGTTTCTGGACTTCAAGGGAGAGTAAAGAGGTTGGGAAGAGGGTATTATGTTCTTTATATATGGCTTAACCCCCGGGATTAGGGTTTTCTCCACACAGCACCAACTCGCTGAGTCCAGCCACCGACTCGCCGAGTTGGCCACTTAACACGTGACCAGAATCGCGGCCCTACTCGCCGAGTCTACCCATGGACTCGCTGAGTTGACCATCCACATTTTCACTTTGAACCCTTAACTTGCACTCCTGAACTCGGGATGTTACAATTCTCCACCACTTAACTTGCACTCCTGAACTCAATATGACTGGTCCGCCCGCACCGTGCCTTCAGTCGGCCTGGTCCACTCTCTGAGCCTCGGAACGTCTGGTCCGCCCTCGAGGGTCCTATAGCCTATCCGGACCGCTCGCTGGGCCTTTGAAATATTCGGTTCGCCCTGGGTATGTTAGCCTACAACACAAAGCAGGACCCGCCTCAACCCAACCCCAGTCAACCAACCATGTGCACATAAACATATTACCATATAACCATTTATCATCAATCAACCGATGTAGCAGATCACATACATAGCATACTCTAAACAGGATACCGACCTAACCCGTCACTAATATAGCCTCATCCTATGTACCAGGATACCGACCTTAACCAGGTCTCTAACATATACCATCCTAACTACCAGGATGCAATCATAGCAAAGCAATAACATAACAACAATACCCGGATTACAATCCGATAAAGGGCCTGCCTTGGTGCCTTAGACCCTGTAGATATAGTGAGGATAACTCACCTCGCAACTGCTGACTGAAAAGATAAGATCACGCTGCTCCAACCTCCAACACGAACTCCACCACTGATAATACCAAAAGACTGAACTCAGTAAATACCAATAATTACCAAATTACCCTTGGAAGTCAACTGGTCAACTCTTGGTCAAAGTCAAAGTCCTCAGTCAAAGTCAAACTTCCTGACTGACTCTACTCGCCGAGTCAGCCCGCTGACTCATCGAGTCCCTATGCTCTGAAAACTCCCATATCGCGACCCAACTCACCGATTCACAGCTCAACCAAGAAGGTTAGGACTTCGCGACCAGACTTGCTGAGTCCAAGAACAGACTCGCCGAGTCCAAGGCCATCTTCAACAAACTCGCCGAGTTGTTCTTCCAACTCGTCGAGTCCCTGCCTATCTTCATCCAACTCGCCGAGTACACCCTTTTGACTCGTCGAGTTCCTGTAGTTCTTAATCCATACAGTGGCTTTCCAAGCCATGCAGGGGCTCCAATGCATAGATCTACCCTTCTACAAGCTGTTCCTCACGTAAAATTGCAAAATTTACGTGAATCCAAAGAGATCTAAGCATAATACACTCTTGGGCTAGGGTTTGGGACTAAAAGGCTTCATCAACAACTCTTGAACAAGGACTTTATGCTCTTTTGGATCATCACTACTCTAGATCTGAGGTAGCAACCTCAGATCCAACCTCCAAACTCAAGATAGCACCAGATATACTCTCAAAAATCCCACAAATGATAGATGTAGATGGATAACAGCTCAAGCAACGAATCATTACCTCAAGAGAAGACTCCGACAGAAGAATAAGCCAAAACCTTGCAAATCCCCTTGCTCTAAGCCTCTTAATCTTCAAGGATCTCTTTAACAACACTCCTTCAAGATCCAAATGCTCTCTAATTCTCTCACAAACGAATATTAGGGTTTCTAGACTTCAAGGGAGAGTAAAGAGGTTGGGAAGAGGGTATTATGTTCTTTATATATGGCTTAACCCCCGGGATTAGGGTTTTCTCCACACAACACCAACTCGCTGAGTCCAGCCACCGACTCGCCGAGTTGGCCACTTAACACGTGACCAGAATCGCGACCCTACTCGCCGAGTCTACCCATGGACTCGCTGAGTTGACCATCCACATTTTCACTTTGAACCCTTAACTTGCACTCCTAAACTCGGGATGTTACAATTCTCCACCACTTAACTTGCACTCCTAAACTCAGTATGACTGGTCCGCCCGCACCGTGCCTTCAGTCGGCCTAGTCCACTCTCTGAGCCTCGGCACGTCTGGTCCGCCCTCGAGGGGCCTATAGCCTATCCGGACCGCTCGCTGGGCCTTTGAAATATTCGGTTCGCCCTGGGTATGCTAGGCTACAACACAATGCAGGACCCGCCTCAACCCAACCCCAGTCAACCAACCATGTGCACATAAACATATTACCATATTACCATTTATCATCAATCAACCGATCTAGCAGATCACATACATAACATACTCTAAACAGGATACCGACCTAACCCGTCACTAATATAGCCTCATCCTATGTACCAGGATACCGACCTTAACCAGGTCTCTAACATATACCATCCTAACTACCAGGATGCAATCATAGCAAAGCAATAACATAACAACAATACCCGGATTACAATCCGATAAAGGGCCTGCCTTGGTGCCTTAGACCCTGTAGATATAGTGAGGATAACTCACCTCGCAACTGCTGACTGAAAAGATAAGATCACGCTGCTCCAACCTCCAACACGAACTCCACCACTGATAATACCAAAAGACTGAACTCAGTAAATACCAATAATTACCAAATTACCCTTGGAAGTCAACTGGTCAACTCTTGGTCAAAGTCAAAGTCCTCAGTCAAAGTCAAACTTCCTGACTGACTCTACTCGCCGAGTCAGCCCGCTGACTCATCGAGTCCCTATGCTCTGAAAACTCCCATATCGCGACCCAACTCACCGATTCACAGCTCAACCAAGAAGGTTAGGACTTCGCGACCAGACTCGCTGAGTCCAAGAACAGACTCGCCGAGTCCAAGGCCATCTTCAATAGACTCGCCGAGTTGTTCTTCCAACTCGTCGAGTCCCCGCCTATCTTCATCCTACTTGCCGAGTACACCCTTTTGACTCGTCGAGTTCCTGTAGTTCTTAATCCATACAGTGGCTTTCCAAGCCATGCAGGGGCTCCAATGCATAGATCTACCCTTCTACAAGCTGTTCCTCACGTAAAATTGCAAAATTTACGTGAATCCAAAGAGATCTAAGCATAATACACTCTTGGGCTAGGGTTTGGGACTAAAAGGCTTCATCAACAACTCTTGAACAAGGACTTTATGCTCTTTTGGATCATCACTACTCTAGATCTGAGGTAGCAACCTCAGATCCAACCTCCAAACTCAAGATAGCACCAGATATACTCCCAAAAATCCCACAAATGATAGATCTAGATGGATAACAGCTCAAGCAACGAATCATTACCTCAAGAGAAGACTCCAACAGAAGAATAAGCCAAAACCTTGCAAATCCCCTTGCTCTAAGCCTCTTAATCTTCAAGGATCTCTTTAACAACACTCCTTCAAGATCCAAATGCTCTCTAATTCTCTCACAAACGAATATTAGGGTTTCTGGACTTCAAGGGAGAGTAAAGAGGTTGGGAAGAGGGTATTATGTTCTTTATATATGGCTTAACCCCCGGGATTAGGGTTTTCTCCACACAGCACCAACTCGCTGAGTCCAGCCACCGACTCGCCGAGTTGGCCACTTAACACGTGACCAGAATCGCGGCCCTACTCGCCGAGTCTACCCATGGACTTGCTGAGTTGACCATCCACATTTTCACTTTGAACCCTTAACTTGCACTCCTGAACTCGGGATGTTACAATTCTCCACCACTTAACTTGCACTCCTGAACTCAATATGACTGGTCCGCCCGCACCGTGCCTTCAGTCGGCCTGGTCCACTCTCTGAGCCTCGGAACGTCTGGTCCGCCCTCGAGGGTCCTATAGCCTATCCGGACCGCTCGCTGGGCCTTTGAAATATTCGGTTCGCCCTGGGTATGTTAGCCTACAACACAAAGCAGGACCCGCCTCAACCCAACCCCAGTCAACCAACCATGTGCACATAAACATATGACCATATAACCATTTATCATCAATCAACCGATGTAGCAGATCACATACATAGCATACTCTAAACAGGATACCGACCTAACCCGTCACTAATATAGCCTCATCCTATGTACCAGGATACCGACCTTAACCAGGTCTCTAACATATACCATCCTAACTACCAGGATGCAATCATAGCAAAGCAATAACATAACAACAATACCCGGATTACAATCCGATAAAGGTCCTGCCTTGGTGCCTTAGACCCTGTAGATATAGTGAGGATAACTCACCTCGCAACTGCTGACTGAAAAGATAAGATCACGCCGCTCCAACCTTCGACACGAACTCCACCACTGATAATACCAAAAGACTGAACTCAGTAAATACCAATAATTACCAAATTACCCTTGGAAGTCAACTGGTCAACTCTTGGTCAAAGTCAAAGTCCTCAGTCAAAGTCAAACTTCCTGACTGACTCTACTCGCCGAGTCAGCCCGCTGACTCATCGAGTCCCTATGCTCTGAAAACTCCCATATCGCGACCCAACTCACCGATTCACAGCTCAACCAAGAAGGTTAGGACTTCGCGACCAGACTTGCTGAGTCCAAGAACAGACTCGCCGAGTCCAAGGCCATCTTCAACAAACTCGCCGAGTTGTTCTTCCAACTCGTCGAGTCCCTGCCTATCTTGATCCAACTCGCCGAGTACACCCTTTTGACTCGTCGAGTTCCTGTAGTTCTTAATCCATACAGTGGCTTTCCAAGCCATGCAGGGGCTCCAATGCATAGATCTACCCTTCTACAAGCTGTTCCTCACGTAAAATTGCAAAATTTACATGAATCCAAAGAGATCTAAGCATAATACACTCTTGGGCTAGGGTTTGGGACTAAAAGGCTTCATCAACAACTCTTGAACAAGGACTTTATGCTCTTTTGGATCATCACTACTCTAGATCTGAGGTAGCAACCTCAGATACAACCTCCAAACTCAAGATAGCACCAGATATACTCCCAAAAATCCCACAAATGATATATCTAGATGGATAACAACTCAAGCAACGAATCATTACCTCAAGAGAAGACTCCAACAGAAGAATAAGCCAAAACCTTGCAAATCCCCTTGCTCTAAGCCTCTTAATCTTCAAGGATCTCTTTAACAACACTCCTTCAATATCCAAATGCTCTCTAATTCTCTCACAAACGAATATTAGGGTTTCTGGACTTCAAGGGAGAGTAAAGAGGTTGGGAAGAGGGTATTATGTTCTTTATATATGGCTTAACCCCCGGGATTAGGGTTTTCTCCACACAGCACCAACTCGCTGAGTCCAGCCACCGACTCGCCGAGTTGGCCACTTAACACGTTACCAGAATCGCGACCGTACTCGCCGAGTCTACCCATGGACTCGCTGAGTTGACCATCCACATTTTCACTTTGAACCCTTAACTTGCACTCCTGAACTCGGGATGTTACAATTCTCCACCACTTAACTTGCACTCCTGAACTCAGTATGACTGGTCCGCCCGCACCGTGCCTTCAGTCGGCCTGGTCCACTCTCTGAGCCTCGGCACGTCTGGTCCGCCCTCGAGGGGCCTATAGCCTATCCGGACCGCTCGCTGGGCCTTCGAAATATTCGGTTCGCCCTGGGTATGTTAGCCTACAACACAAAGCAGGACCCGCCTCAACCCAACCCCAGTCAACCAACCATGTGCACATAAACATATTACCATATAAACATTTATCATCAATCAACCGATCTAGTAGATCACATACATAGCATACTCTAAACAGGATACCGAGCTAACCCGTCACTAATATAGCCTCATCCTATGTACCAGGATACCGACCTTAACCAGGTCTCTAACATATACCATCCTAACTACCAGGATGCAATCATAGCAAAGCAATAACATAACAACAATACCCGGATTACAATCCGATAAAGGGCCTGCCTTGGTGCCTTAGACCCTGTAGATATAGTGAGGATAACTCACCTCGCAACTGCTGACTGAAAAGATAAGATCACGCTGCTCCAACCTCCAACACAAACTCCACCACTGATAATACCAAAAGACTGAACTCAGTAAATACTAATAATTACCAAATTACCCTTGGAAGTCAACTGGTCAACTCTTGGTCAAAGTCAAAGTCCTCAGTCAAACTCAAACTTCCTGACTGACTCTACTCGCCGAGTCAGCCCGCTGACTCATCGAGTCCCTATGCTCTGAAAACTCCCATATCGTGACCCAACTCACCGATTCACAGCTCAACCTAGAAGGTTAGGACTTCGCGACCAGACTCGCTGAGTCCAAGAACAGACTCGCCGAGTCCAAGGCCATCTTCAACAAACTCGCCGAGTTGTTCTTCCAACTCGTCGAGTCCCTGCCTATCTTCATCCAACTCTCCGAGTACACCCTTTTGACTCGTCGAGTTCCTGTAGTTCTTAATCCATACAGTGGCTTTCCAAGCCATGCAGGGGCTCCAATGCATAGATCTACCCTTCTACAAGCTGTTCCTCACGTAAAATTGCAAAATTTACGTGAGTCCAAAGAGATCTAAGCATAATACACTCTTGGGCTAGGGTTTGGGACTAAAAGGCTTCATCAACAACTCTTGAACAAGGACTTTATGCTCTTTTGGATCATCACTACTCTAGATCTGAGGTAGCAACCTCAGATCCAACCTCCAAACTCAAGATAGCACCAGATATACTCTCAAAAATCCCACAAATGATAGATCTAGATGGATAACAGCTCAAGCAACGAATCATTACCTCAAGAGAAGACTCCGACAGAAGAATAAGCCAAAACCTTGCAAATCCCCTTGCTCTAAGCCTCTTAATCTTCAAGGATCTCTTTAACAACACTCCTTCAAGATCCAAATGCTCTCTAATTCTCTCACAAACGAATATTAGGGTTTCTAGACTTCAAGGGAGAGTAAAGAGGTTGGGAAGAGGGTATTATGTTCTTTATATATGGCTTAACCCCCGGGATTAGGGTTTTCTCCACACAGCACCAACTCGCTGAGTCCAGCCACCGACTCGCCGAGTTGGCCACTTAACACGTGACCAGAATCGCGACCCTACTCGCCGAGTCTACCCATGGACTCGCTGAGTTGACCATCCACATTTTCACTTTGAACCCTTAACTTGCACTCCTGAACTCGGGATGTTACAATTCTCCACCACTTAACTTGCACTCCTGAACTCAGTATGACTGGTCCGCCCGCACCGTGCCTTCAGTCGGCCTAGTCCACTCTCTGAGCCTCGGCACGTCTGGTCCGCCCTCGAGGGGCCTATAGCCTATCCGGACCGCTCGCTGGGCCTTTGAAATATTCGGTTCGCCCTGGGTATGCTAGGCTACAACACAATGCAGGACCCGCCTCAACCCAACCCCAGTCAACCAACCATGTGCACATAAACATATTACCATATTACCATTTATCATCAATCAACCGATCTAGCAGATCACATACATAACATACTCTAAACAGGATACCGACCTAACCCGTCACTAATATAGCCTCATCCTATGTACCAGGATACCGACCTTAACCAGGTCTCTACCATATATCATCCTAACTACCAGGATGCAATCATAGCAAAGCAATAACATAACAATAATACCCGGATTACAATCCGATAAAGGGCCTGCCTTAGTGCCTTAGACCCTGTAGATATAGTGAGGATAACTCACCTCGCAACTGCTGACTGAAAAGATAAGATCACGCTGCTCCAACCTCCAACACGAACTCCACCACTGATAATACCAAAAGACTGAACTCAGTAAATACCAATAATTACCAAATTACCCTTGGAAGTCAACTGGTCAACTCTTGGTCAAAGTCAAAGTCCTCAGTCAAAGTCAAACTTCCTGACTGACTCTACTCGCCGAGTCAGCCCGCTGACTCATCGAGTCCCTATGCTCTGAAAACTCCCATATCGCGACCCAACTCACCGATTCACAGCTCAACCAAGAAGGTTAGGACTTCGCGACCAGAATCGCTGAGTCCAAGAACAGACTCGCCGAGTCCAAGGCCATCTTCAACAAACTCGCCGAGTTGTTCTTCCAACTCGTCGAGTCCCTGCCTATCTTCATCCAACTCGCCGAGTACACCCTTTTGACTCGTCGAGTTCTTGTAGTTCTTAATCCATACAGTGGCTTTCCAAGCCATGCAGGGGCTCCAATGCATAGATCTACCCTTCTACAAGCTGTTCCTCACGTAAAATTGCAAAATTTACGTGAATCCAAAGAGATCTAAGCATAATACACTCTTGGGCTAGGGTTTGGGACTAAAAGGCTTCATCAACAACTCTTGAACAAGGACTTTATGCTCTTTTGGATCATCACTACTCTAGATCTGAGGTAGCAACCTCAGATACAACCTCCAAACTCAAGATAGCACCAGATATACTCCCAAAAATCCCACAAATGATATATCTAGATGGATAACAACTCAAGCAACGAATCATTACCTCAAGAGAAGACTCCAACAGAAGAATAAGCCAAAACCTTGCAAATCCCCTTGCTCTAAGCCTCTTAATCTTCAAGGATCTCTTTAACAACACTCCTTCAATATCCAAATGCTCTCTAATTCTCTCACAAACGAATATTAGGGTTTCTGGACTTCAAGGGAGAGTAAAGAGGTTGGGAAGAGGGTATTATGTTCTTTATATATGGCTTAACCCCCGGGATTAGGGTTTTCTCCACACAGCACCAACTCGCTGAGTCCAGCCACCGACTCGCCGAGTTGGCCACTTAACACGTTACCAGAATCGCGACCTTACTCGCCGAGTCTACCCATGGACTCGCTGAGTTGACCATCCACATTTTCACTTTGAACCCTTAACTTGCACTCCTGAACTCGGGATGTTACAATTCTCCACCACTTAACTTGCACTCCTGAACTCAGTATGACTGGTCCGCCCGCACCGTGCCTTCAGTCGGCCTGGTCCACTCTCTGAGCCTCGGCACGTCTGGTCCGCCCTCGAGGGGCCTATAGCCTATCCGGACCGCTCGCTGGGCCTTCGAAATATTCGGTTCGCCCTGGGTATGTTAGCCTACAACACAAAGCAGGACCCGCCTCAACCCAACCCCAGTCAACCAACCATGTGCACATAAACATATTACCATATAAACATTTATCATCAATCAACCGATCTAGTAGATCACATACATAGCATACTCTAAACAGGATACCGAGCTAACCCGTCACTAATATAGCCTCATCCTATGTACCAGGATACCGACCTTAACCAGGTCTCTAACATATACCATCCTAACTACCAGGATGCAATCATAGCAAAGCAATAACATAACAACAATACCCGGATTACAATCCGATAAAGGGCCTGCCTTGGTGCCTTAGACCCTGTAGATATAGTGAGGATAACTCACCTCGCAACTGCTGACTGAAAAGATAAGATCACGCTGCTCCAACCTCCAACACAAACTCCACCACTGATAATACCAAAAGACTGAACTCAGTAAATACTAATAATTACCAAATTACCCTTGGAAGTCAACTGGTCAACTCTTGGTCAAAGTCAAAGTCCTCAGTCAAACTCAAACTTCCTGACTGACTCTACTCGCCGAGTCAGCTCGCTGACTCATTGAGTCCCTATGCTCTGAAAACTCCCATATCGTGACCCAACTCACCGATTCACAGCTCAACCTAGAAGGTTAGGACTTCGCGACCAGACTCGCTGAGTCCAAGAACAGACTCGCCGAGTCCAAGGCCATCTTCAACAAACTCGCCGAGTTGTTCTTCCAACTCGTCGAGTCCCTGCCTATCTTCATCCAACTCTCCGAGTACACCCTTTTGACTCGTCGAGTTCCTGTAGTTCTTAATCCATACAGTGGCTTTCCAAGCCATGCAGGGGCTCCAATGCATAGATCTACCCTTCTACAAGCTGTTCCTCACGTAAAATTGCAAAATTTACGTGAGTCCAAAGAGATCTAAGCATAATACACTCTTGGGCTAGGGTTTGGGACTAAAAGGCTTCATCAACAACTCTTGAACAAGGACTTTATGCTCTTTTGGATCATCACTACTCTAGATCTGAGGTAGCAACCTCAGATCCAACCTCCAAACTCAAGATAGCACCAGATATACTCTCAAAAATCCCACAAATGATAGATCTAGATGGATAACAGCTCAAGCAACGAATCATTACCTCAAGAGAAGACTCCGACAGAAGAATAAGCCAAAACCTTGCAAATCCCCTTGCTCTAAGCCTCTTAATCTTCAAGGATCTCTTTAACAACACTCCTTCAAGATCCAAATGCTCTCTAATTCTCTCACAAACGAATATTAGGGTTTCTAGACTTCAAGGGAGAGTAAAGAGGTTGGGAAGAGGGTATTATGTTCTTTATATATGGCTTAACCCCCGGGATTAGGGTTTTCTCCACACAGCACCAACTCGCTGAGTCCAGCCACCGACTCGCCGAGTTGGCCACTTAACACGTGACCAGAATCGCGACCCTACTCGCCGAGTCTACCCATGGACTCGCTGAGTTGACCATCCACATTTTCACTTTGAACCCTTAACTTGCACTCCTGAACTCGGGATGTTACAATTCTCCACCACTTAACTTGCACTCCTGAACTCAGTATGACTGGTCCGCCCGCACCGTGCCTTCAGTCGGCCTAGTCCACTCTCTGAGCCTCGGCACGTCTGGTCCGCCCTCGAGGGGCCTATAGCCTATCCGGACCGCTCGCTGGGCCTTTGAAATATTCGGTTCGCCCTGGGTATGCTAGGCTACAACACAATGCAGGACCCGCCTCAACCCAACCCCAGTCAACCAACCATGTGCACATAAACATATTACCATATTACCATTTATCATCAATCAACCGATCTAGCAGATCACATACATAACATACTCTAAACAGGATACCGACCTAACCCGTCACTAATATAGCCTCATCCTATGTACCAGGATACCGACCTTAACCAGGTCACTACCATATATCATCCTAACTACCAGGATGCAATCATAGCAAAGCAATAACATAACAATAATACCCGGATTACAATCCAATAAAGGGCCTGCCTTAGTGCCTTAGACCCTGTAGATATAGTGAGGATAACTCACCTCGCAACTGCTGACTGAAAAGATAAGATCACGCTGCTCCAACCTCCAACACGAACTCCACCACTGATAATACCAAAAGACTGAACTCAGTAAATACCAATAATTACCAAATTACCCTTGGAAGTCAACTGGTCAACTCTTGGTCAAAGTCAAAGTCCTCAGTCAAAGTCAAACTTCCTGACTGACTCTACTCGCCGAGTCAGCCCGCTGACTCATCGAGTCCCTATGCTCTGAAAACTCCCATATCGCGACCCAACTCACCGATTCACAGCTCAACCAAGAAGGTTAGGACTTCGCGACCAGAATCGCTGAGTCCAAGAACAGACTCGCCGAGTCCAAGGCCATCTTCAACAAACTCGCCGAGTTGTTCTTCCAACTCGTCGAGTCCCTGCCTATCTTCATCCAACTCGCCGAGTACACCCTTTTGACTCGTCGAGTTCTTGTAGTTCTTAATCCATACAGTGGCTTTCCAAGCCATGCAGGGGCTCCAATGCATAGATCTACCCTTCTACAAGCTGTTCCTCACGTAAAATTGCAAAATTTACGTGAATCCAAAGAGATCTAAGCATAATACACTCTTGGGCTAGGGTTTGGGACTAAAAGGCTTCATCAACAACTCTTGAACAAGGACTTTATGCTCTTTTGGATCATCACTACTCTAGATCTGAGGTAGCAACCTCAGATCCAACCTCCAAACTCAAGATAGCACCAGATATACTCTCAAAAATCCCACAAATGATAGATCTAGATGGATAACAGCTCAAGCAACGAATCATTACCTCAAGAGAAGACTCCGACAGAAGAATAAGCCAAAACCTTGCAAATCCCCTTGCTCTAAGCCTCTTAATCTTCAAGGATCTCTTTAACAACACTCCTTCAAGATCCAAATGCTCTCTAATTCTCTCACAAACGAATATTAGGGTTTCTGGACTTCAAGGGAGAGTAAAGAGGTTGGGAAGAGGGTATTATGTTCTTTATATATGGCTTAACCCCCGGGATTAGGGTTTTCTCCACACAGCACCAACTCGCTGAGTCCAGCCACCGACTCGCCGAGTTGGCCACTTAACACGTGACCAGAATCGCGACCCTACTCGCCGAGTCTACCCATGGACTCGCTGAGTTGACCATCCACATTTTCACTTTGAACCCTTAACTTGCACTCCTGAACTCGGGATGTTACAATTCTCCACCACTTAACTTGCACTCCTGAACTCAGTATGACTGGTCCGCCCGCACCGTGCCTTCAGTCGGCCTAGTCCACTCTCTGAACCTCGGCACGTCTGGTCCGCCCTCGAGGGGCCTATAGCCTATCCGGACCGCTCGCTGAGCCTTTGAAATATTCGGTTCGCCCTGGGTATGCTAGGCTACAACACAATGCAGGACCCGCCTCAACCCAACCCCAGTCAACCAACCATGTGCACATAAACATATTACCATATAACCATTTATCATCAATCAACCGATCTAGCAGATCACATACATAGCATACTCTAAACAGGATACCGACCTAACCCGTCACTAATATAGCCTCATCCTATGCACCAGGATACCGACCTTAACCAGGTCTCTACCATATACCATCCTAACTACCAGGATGCAATCATAGCAAAGCAATAACATAACAACAATACCCGGATTACAGTCCGATAAAGGGCCTGCCTTGGTGCCTTAGACCCTGTAGATATAGTGAGGATAACTCACCTCGCAACTGCTGACTGAAAAGATAAGATCACGCTGCTCCAACCTCCAACACGAACTCCACCACTGATAATACCAAAAGACTGAACTCAGTAAATACCAATAATTACCAAATTACCCTTGGAAGTCAACTGGTCAACTCTTGGTCAAAGTCAAAGTCCTCAGTCAAAGTCAAACTTCCTGACTGACTCTACTCGCCGACTCAGCCCGCTGACTCATCGAGTCCCTATGCTCTGAAAACTCCCATATCGCGACCCAACTCACCGATTCACAGCTCAACCAAGAAGGTTAGGACTTCGTGACCAGACTCGCTGAGTCCAAGAATAGACTCGCTGAGTCCAAGGCCATCTTCAACAAACTCGCCGAGTTGTTCTTCCAACTCGTCGAGTCCCTGCCTATCTTCATCCAACTCGCCGAGTACACCCTTTTGACTCGTCGAGTTCCTGTAGTTCTTAATCCATACAGTGGCTTTCCAAGCCATGCAGGGGCTCCAATGCATAGATCTACCCTTCTACAAGCTGTTCCTCACGTAAAATTGCAAAATTTACGTGAATCCAAAGAGATCTAAGCATAATACACTCTTGGGCTAGGGTTTGGGACTAAAAGGCTGCATCAACAACTCTTGAACAAGGACTTTATGCTCTTTTGGATCATCACTACTTTAGATCTGAGGTAGCGACCTCAGATCCAACCTCCAAACTCAAGATACACCAGATATACTCCCAAAAATCCCACAAATCATAGATCTAGATGGATAACAGCTCAAGCAACGAATCATTACCTCAAGAGAAGACTCCGACAGAAGAATAAGCCAAAACCTTGCAAATCCCCTTGCTCTAAGCCTCTTAATCTTCAAGGATCTCTTTAACAACACTCCTTCAAGATCCAAATGCTCTTTAATTCTCTCACAAACGAATATTAGGGTTTCTGGACTTCAAGGGAGAGTAAAGAGGTTGGGAAGAGGGTATTATGTTCTTTATATATGGCTTAACCCCCGGGATTAGGGTTTTCTCCACACAGCACCAACTCGCTGAGTCCAGCCACCGACTCGCCGAGTTCGCCACTTAACACGTGACCAGAATCGCGGCCCTACTCGCCGAGTCTACCCATGGACTCGCTGAGTTGGCCATCCACATTTTCACTTTGAACCCTTAACTTGCACTCCTGAACTCGGGATGTTACAATTCTCCACCACTTAACTTGCACTCCTGAACTCAGTATGACTGGTCCGCCCGCACCGTGCCTTCAGTCGGCCTGGTCCACTCTCTGAGCCTCGGCACGTCTGGTCCGCCCTCGAGGGTCCTATAGCCTATCCGGACCGCTCGCTGGGCCTTTGAAATATTCGGTTCGCCCTGGGTATGTTAGCCTACAACACAATGCAGGACCCGCCTCAACCCAACCCCAGTCAACCAACCATGTGCACATAAACATATTACCATATAACCATTTATCATCAATCAACCGATGTAGCAGATCACATACATAGCATACTCTAAACAGGATACCGACCTAACCCGTCACTAATATAGCCTCATCCTATGTACCAGGATACCGACCTTAACCAGGTCTCTAACATATACCATCCTAACTACCAGGATGCAATCATAGCAAAGCAATAACATAACAACAATACCCGGATTACAATCCGATAAAGGGCCTGCCTTGGTGCCTTAGACCCTGTAGATATAGTGAGGATAACTCACCTCGCAACTGCTGACTGAAAAGATAAGATCACGCCGCTCCAACCTTCGACACGAACTCCACCACTGATAATACCAAAAGAATGAACTCAATAAATACCAATAATTACCAAATTACCCTTGGAAGTCAACTGGTCAACTCTTGGTCAAAGTCAAAGTCCTCAGTCAAAGTCAAACTTCCTGACTGACTCTACTCGCCGAGTCAGCCCGCTGACTCATCGAGTCCCTATGCTCTGAAAACTCCCATATCGCGACCCAACTCACCGATTCACAGCTCAACCAAGAAGGTTAGGACTTCGCGACCAGACTCGCTGAGTCCAAGAACAGACTCGCCGAGTCCAAGGCCATCTTCAATAGACTCACCGAGTTGTTCTTCCAACTCGTCGAGTCCCCGCCTATCTTCATCCTACTTGCCGAGTACACCCTGTTGACTCGTCGAGTTCCTGTAGTTCTTAATCCATATAGTGGCTTTCCAAGCCATGCAGGGGCTCCAATGCATAGATCTACCCTTCTACAAGCTGTTCCTCACGTAAAATTGCAAAATTTACGTGAATCCAAAGAGATCTAAGCATAATACACTCTTGGGCTAGGGTTTGGGACTAAAATGCTTCATCAACAACTCTTGAACAAGGACTTTATGCTCTTTTGGATCATCACTACTTTAGATCTGAGGTAGCGACCTCAGATCCAACCTCCAAACTCAAGATAGCACCAGATATACTCCCAAAAATCCCACAAATGATAGATCTAGATGGATAACAGCTCAAGCAACGAATCATTACCTCAAGAGAAGACTCCAACAGAAGAATAAGCCAAAACCTTGCAAATCCCCTTGCTCTAAGCCTCTTAATCTTCAAGGATCTCTTTAACAACACTCCTTCAAGATCCAAATGCTCTTTAATTCTCTCACAAACGAATATTAGGGTTTCTGGACTTCAAGGGAGAGTAAAGAGGTTGGGAAGAGGGTATTATGTTCTTTATATATGGCTTAACCCCCGGGATTAGGGTTTTCTCCACACAGCACCAACTCGCTGAGTCCAGCCACCGAATCGCCGAGTTGGCCACTTAACACGTGACCAGAATCGCGGCCCTACTCGCCGAGTCTACCCATGGACTCGCTGAGTTGACCATCCACATTTTCACTTTGAACCCTTAACTTGCACTCCTGAACTCGGGATGTTACAATTCTCCACCACTTATCTTGCACTCCTGAACTCAGTATGACTGGTCCGCCCGCACCGTGCCTTCAGTCGGCCTGGTCCACTCTCTGAGCCTCGACACGTCTGGTCCGCCCTCGAGGGTCCTATAGCCTATCCGGACCGCTCGCTGGGCCTTTGAAATATTCGGTTCGCCCTGGGTATGTTAGCGTACAACACAAAGCAGGACCCGCCTCAACCCAACCCCAGTCAACCAACCATGTGCACATAAACATATTACCATATAACCATTTATCATCAATCAACCGATGTAGCAGATCACATACATAGCATACTCTAAACAGGATACCGACCTAACCCGTCACTAATATAGCCTCATCCTATGTACCAGGATACCGACCTTAACCAGGTCTCTACCATATACCATCCTAACTACCAGGATGCAATCATATCAAAGCAATAACATAACAACAATACCCGGATTACAATCCGATAAAGGGCCTGCCTTGGTGCCTTAGACCCTGTAGATATAGTGAGGATAACTCACCTCGCAACTGCTGACTGAAAAGATAAGATCACGCCGCTCCAACCTTCGACACGAACTCCACCACTGATAATACCAAAAGAATGAACTCAGTAAATACCAATAATTACCAAATTACCCTTGGAAGTCAACTGGTCAACTCTTGGTCAAAGTCAAAGTCCTCAGTCAAAGTCAAACTTCCTGACTGACTCTACTCGCCGAGTCAGCCCGCTGACTCATCGAGTCCCTATGCTCTGAAAACTCCCATATCGCGACCCAACTCACCGATTCACAGCTCAACCAAGAAGGTTAGGACTTCGCGACCAGAATCGCTGAGTCCAAGAACAGACTCGCCGAGTCCAAGGCCATCTTCAACAAACTCGCCGAGTTGTTCTTCCAACTCGTCGAGTCCCTGCCTATCTTCATCCTACTTGCCGAGTACACCCTTTTGACTCGTCGAGTTCCTGTAGTTCTTAATCCATATAGTGGCTTTCCAAGCCATGCAGGGGCTCCAATGCATAGATCTACGCTTCTACAAGCTGTTCCTCACGTAAAATTGCAAAATTTACGTGAATCCAAAGAGATCTAAGCATAATACACTCTTGGGCTAGGGTTTGGGACTAAAATGCTTCATCAACAACTCTTGAACAAGGACTTTATGCTCTTTTGGATCATCACTACTTTAGATCTGAGGTAGCGACCTCAGATCCAACCTCCAAACTCAAGATAGCACCAAATATACTCCCAAAAATCCCACAAATGATAGATCTAGATGGATAACAGCTCAAGCAACGAATCATTACCTCAAGAGAAGACTCCAACAGAAGAATAAGCCAAAACCTAGCAAATCCCCTTGCTCTAAGCCTCTTAATCTTCAAGGATCTCTTTAACAACACTCCTTCAAGATCCAAATGCTCTTTAATTCTCTCACAAACGAATATTAGGGTTTCTGGACTTCAAGGGAGAGTAAAGAGGTTGGGAAGAGGGTATTATGTTCTTTATATATGGCTTAACCCCCGGGATTAGGGTTTTCTCCACACAACACCAACTCGCTGAGTCCAGCCACCGACTCGCCGAGTTGGCCACTTAACACGTGACCAGAATCGCGGCCCTGCTCGCCGAGTCTACCCATGGACTCGCTGAGTTGACCATCCACATTTTCACTTTGAACCCTTAACTTGCACTCCTGAACTCGGGATGTTACAATTCTCCACCACTTAACTTGCACTCCTGAACTCAGTATGACTGGTCCGCCCGCACCGTGCCTTCAGTCGGCCTGGTCCACTCTCTGAGCCTCGACACGTCTGGTCCGCCCTCGAGGGTCCTATAGCCTATCCGGACCGCTCGCTGGGCCTTTGAAATATTCGGTTCGCCCTGGGTATGTTAGCCTACAACACAAAGCAGGACCCGCCTCAACCCAACCCCAGTCAACCAACCATGTGCACATAAACATATTACCATATAACCATTTATCATCAATCAACCGATGTAGCAGATCACATACATAGCATACTCTAAACAGGATACCGACCTAACCCGTCACTAATATAGCCTCATCCTATGTACCAGGATACCGACCTTAACCAGGTCTCTAACATATACCATCCTAACTACCAGGATGCAATCATAGCAAAGCAATAACATAACAACAATACCCGGATTACAATCCGATAAAGGGCCTGCCTTGGTGCCTTAGACCCTGTAGATATAGTGAGGATAACTCACCTCGCAACTGCTGACTGAAAAGATAAGATCACGCTGCTCCAACCTTCGACACAAACTCCACCACTGATAATACCAAAAGAATGAACTCAATAAATACCAATAATTACCAAATTACCCTTGGAAGTCAACTGGTCAACTCTTGGTCAAAGTCAAAGTCCTCAGTCAAAGTCAAACTTCCTGACTGACTCTACTCGCCGACTCAGCCCGCTGACTCATCGAGTCCCTATGCTCTGAAAACTCCCATATCGCGACCCAACTCACCGATTCACAGCTCAACCAAGAAGGTTAGGACTTCGCGACCAGACTCGCTGAGTCCAAGAACAGACTCGCCGAGTCCAAGGCCATCTTCAATAGACTCACCGAGTTGTTCTTCCAACTCGTCGAGTCCCCACCTATCTTCGTCCTACTTGCCGAGTACACCCTTTTGACTCGTCGAGTTCCTGTAGTTCTTAATCCATACAGTGGCTTTCCAAGCCATGCAGGGGCTCCAATCCATAGATCTACCCTTCTACAAGCTGTTCCCCACGTAAAATTGCAAAATTTACGTGAATCCAAAGAGATCTAGGCATAATACACTCTTGGGCTAGGGTTTGGGACTAAAATGCTTCATCAACAACTCTTGAACAAGGACTTTATGCTCTTTTGGATCATCACTACTTTAGATCTGAGGTAGCGACCTCAGATCCAACCTCCAAACTCAAGATAGCACCAGATATACTCCCAAAAATCCCACAAATGATAGATCTAGATGGATAACAGCTCAAGCAACGAATCATTACCTCAAGAGAAGACTCCAACAGAAGAATAAGCCAAAACCTTGCATATCCCCTTGCTCTAAGCCTCTTAATCTTCAAGGATCTCTTTAACAACACTCCTTCAAGATCCAAATGCTCTTTAATTCTCTCACAAACGAATATTAGGGTTTCTGGACTTCAAGGGAGAGTAAAGAGGTTGGGAAGAGGGTATTATGTTCTTTATATATGGCTTAACCCCCGGGATTAGGGTTTTCTCCACACAGCACCAACTCGCTGAGTCCAGCCACCGACTCGCCGAGTTGGCCACTTAACACGTGACCAGAATCGCGGCCCTACTCGCCGAGTCTACCCATGGACTCGCTGAGTTGACCATCCACATTTTCACTTTGAACCCTTAACTTGCACTCCTGAACTCGGGATGTTACAATTCTCCACCACTTAACTTGCACTCCTGAACTCAGTATGACTGGTCCGCCCGCACCGTGCCTTCAGTCGGCCTAGTCCACTCTTTGAGCCTCGGCACGTCTGGTCTGCCCTCGAGGGGCCTATAGCCTATCCGGACCGCTCGTTGGGCCTTTGAAATATTCGGTTCGCCTTGGGTACGCTAGGCTACAACACAATGCAGGACCCGCCTCAACCCAACCCCAGTCAACCAACCATGTGCACATAAACATATTACCATATAACCATTTATCATCAATCAACCGATGTAGCAGATCACATACATAGCATACTCTAAACAGGATACCGACCTAACCCGTCACTAATATAGCCTCATCCTATGTACCAGGATACCGACCTTAACCAGGTCTCTAACATATACCATCCTAACTACCAGGATGCAATCATAGCAAAGCAATAACATAACAACAATACCCAGATTACAATCCGATAAAGGGCCTGCCTTGGTGCCTTAGACCCTGTAGATATAGTGAGGATAACTCACCCCGCAACTGCTGACTGAAAAGATAAGATCACGCTGCTCCAACCTCCGACACGAACTCCACCACTGATAATACCAAAAGAATGAACTCAATAAATACCAATAATTACCAAATTACCCTTGGAAGTCAACTGGTCAACTCTTGGTCAAAGTCAAAGTCAAACTTCCTGACTGACTCTACTCGCCGAGTCAGCCCGCTGACTCATCGAGTCCCTATGCTCTGAAAACTCCCATATCGCGACCCAACTCACCGATTCACAGCTCAACCAAGAAGGTTAGGACTTCGCGACCAGACTCGCTGAGTCCAAGAACAGACTCGCCGAGTCCAAGGCCATCATCAATAGACTCGCCGAGTTGTTCTTCCAACTTGTCGAGTCCCCGCCTATCTTCATCCTACTTGCCGAGTACACCCTTTTGACTCGTCGAGTTCCTGTAGTTCTTAATCCATACAGTGGCTTTCCAAGCCATGCAGGGGCTCCAATCCATAGATCTACCCTTCTACAAGCTGTTCCCCACGTAAAATTGCAAAATTTACGTGAATCCAAAGAGATCTAGGCATAATACACTCTTGGGCTAGGGTTTGGGACTAAAATGCTTCATCAACAACTCTTGAACAAGGACTTTATGCTCTTTTGGATCATCACTACTTTAGATCTGAGGTAGCGACCTCAGATCCAACCTCCAAACTCAAGATAGCACCAGATATACTCCCAAAAATCCCACAAATGATAGATCTAGATGGATAACAGCTCAAGCAACGAATCATTACCTCAAGAGAAGACTCCAACAGAAGAATAAGCCAAAACCTTGCAAATCCCCTTGCTCTAAGCCTCTTAATCTTCAAGGATCTCTTTAACAACACTCCTTCAAGATCCAAATGCTCTTTAATTCTCTCACAAACGAATATTAGGGTTTCTGGACTTCAAGGGAGAGTAAAGAGGTTGGGAAGAGGGTATTATGTTCTTTATATATGGCTTAACCCCCGGGATTAGGGTTTTCTCCACACAGCACCAACTCGCTGAGTCCAGCCACCGACTCGCCGAGTTGGCCACTTAACACGTGACCAGAATCGCGGCCCTACTCGCCGAGTCTACCCATGGACTCGCTGAGTTGACCATCCACATTTTCACTTTGAACCCTTAACTTGCACTCCTGAACTCGGGATGTTACAATTCTCCACCACTTAACTTGCACTCCTGAACTCAATATGACTGGTCCGCCCGCACCGTGCCTTCAGTTGGCCTGGTCCACTCTCTGAGCCTCGGCACGTCTGGTCCGCCCTCGAGGGTCCTATAGCCTATCCGGACCGCTCGCTGGGCCTTTGAAATATTCGGTTCGCCCTGGGTATGTTAGCCTACAACACAAAGCAGGACCCGCCTCAACCCAACCCCAGTCAACCAACCATGTGCACATAAACATATTACCATATAACCATTTATCATCAATCAACCGATCTAGCAGATCACATACATAGCATACTCTAAACAGGATACCGACCTAACCCGTCACTAATATAGCCTCATCCTATGCACCAGGATACCGACCTTAACCAGGTCTCTACCATATACCATCCTAACTACCAGGATGCAATCATAGCAAAGCAATAACATAACAACAATACCCGGATTACAATCCGATAAAGGGCCTGCCTTGGTGCCTTAGACCCTGTAGATATAGTGAGGATAACTCACCTCGCAACTGCTGACTGAAAAGATAAGATCACGCTGCTCCAACCTCCAACACGAACTCCACCACTGATAATACCAAAAGACTGAACTCAGTAAATACCAATAATTACCAAATTACCCTTGGAAGTCAAGTGGTCAACTCTTTGTCAAAGTCAAAGTCCTCAGTCAAAGTCAAACTTCCTGACTGACTCTACTCGCCGACTCAGCCCGCTGACTCATCGAGTCCCTATGCTCTGAAAACTCCCATATCGCGACCCAACTCACCGATTCACAGCTCAACCAAGAAGGTTAGGACTTCGCGACCAGACTCGCTGAGTCCAAGAACAGACTCGCCGAGTCCAAGGCCATCTTCAATAGACTCACCGAGTTGTTCTTCCAACTCGTCGAGTCCCCGCCTATCTTCATCCTACTTGCCGAGTACACCCTGTTGACTCGTCGAGTTCCTGTAGTTCTTAATCCATATAGTGGCTTTCCAAGCCATGCAGGGGCTCCAATGCATAGATCTACCCTTCTACAAGCTGTTCCTCACGTAAAATTGCAAAATTTACGTGAATCCAAAGAGATCTAAGCATAATACACTCTTGGGCTAGGGTTTGGGACTAAAAGGCTGCATCAACAACTCTTGAACAAGGACTTTATGCTCTTTTGGATCATCACTACTTTAGATCTGAGGTAGCGACCTCAGATCCAACCTCCAAACTCAAGATACACCAGATATACTCCCAAAAATCCCACAAATCATAGATCTAGATGGATAACAGCTCAAGCAACGAATCATTACCTCAAGAGAAGACTCCGACAGAAGAATAAGCCAAAACCTTGCAAATCCCCTTGCTCTAAGCCTCTTAATCTTCAAGGATCTCTTTAACAACACTCCTTCAAGATCCAAATGCTCTTTAATTCTCTCACAAACGAATATTAGGGTTTCTGGACTTCAAGGGAGAGTAAAGAGGTTGGGAAGAGGGTATTATGTTCTTTATATATGGCTTAACCCCCGGGATTAGGGTTTTCTCCACACAGCACCAACTCGCTGAGTCCAGCCACCGACTCGCCGAGTTGGCCACTTAACACGTGACCAGAATCGCGGCCCTACTCGCCGAGTCTACCCATGGACTCGCTGAGTTGACCATCCACATTTTCACTTTGAACCCTTAACTTGCACTCCTGAACTCGGGATGTTACAATTCTCCACCACTTAACTTGCACTCCTGAACTCAGTATGACTGGTCCGCCCGCACCGTGCCTTCAGTCGGCCTGGTCCACTCTCTGAGCCTCGGCACGTCTGGTCCGCCCTCGAGGGTCCTATAGCCTATCCGGACCGCTCGCTGGGCCTTTGAAATATTCGGTTCGCCCTGGGTATGTTAGCCTACAACACAATGCAGGACCCGCCTCAACCCAACCCCAGTCAACCAACCATGTGCACATAAACATATTACCATATAACCATTTATCATCAATCAACCGATGTAGCAGATCACATACATAGCATACTCTAAACAGGATACCGACCTAACCCGTCACTAATATAGCCTCATCCTATGTACCAGGATACCGACCTTAACCAGGTCTCTAACATATACCATCCTAACTACCAGGATGCAATCATAGCAAAGCAATAACATAACAACAATACCCGGATTACAATCCGATAAAGGGCCTGCCTTGGTGCCTTAGACCCTGTAGATATAGTGAGGATAACTCACCTCGCAACTGCTGACTGAAAAGATAAGATCACGCTGCTCCAACCTTCGACACGAACTCCACCACTGATAATACCAAAAGAATGAACTCAATAAATACCAATAATTACCAAATTACCCTTGGAAGTCAACTGGTCAACTCTTGGTCAAAGTCAAAGTCCTCAGTCAAAGTCAAACTTCCTGACTGACTCTACTCGCCGAGTCAGCCCGCTGACTCATCGAGTCCCTATGCTCTGAAAACTCCCATATCGCGACCCAACTCACCGATTCACAGCTCAACCAAGAAGGTTAGGACTTCGCGACCAGACTCGCTGAGTCCAAGAACAGACTCGCCGAGTCCAAGGCCATCTTCAATAGACTCACCGAGTTGTTCTTCCAACTCGTCGAGTCCCCGCCTATCTTCATCCTACTTGCCGAGTACACCCTGTTGACTCGTCGAGTTCCTGTAGTTCTTAATCCATATAGTGGCTTTCCAAGCCATGCAGGGGCTCCAATGCATAGATCTACCCTTCTACAAGCTGTTCCTCACTTAAAATTGCAAAATTTACGTGAATCCAAAGAGATCTAAGCATAATACACTCTTGGGCTAGGGTTTGGGACTAAAATGCTTCATCAACAACTCTTGAACAAGGACTTTATGCTCTTTTGGATCATCACTACTTTAGATCTGAGGTAGCGACCTCAGATCCAACCTCCAAACTCAAGATAGCACCAGATATACTCCCAAAAATCCCACAAATGATAGATCTAGATGGATAACAGCTCAAGCAACGAATCATTACCTCAAGAGAAGACTCCAACAGAAGAATAAGCCAAAACCTTGCAAATCCCCTTGCTCTAAGCCTCTTAATCTTCAAGGATCTCTTTAACAACACTCCTTCAAGATCCAAATGCTCTTTAATTCTCTCACAAACGAATATTAGGGTTTCTGGACTTCAAGGGAGAGTAAAGAGGTTGGGAAGAGGGTATTATGTTCTTTATATATGGCTTAACCCCCGGGATTAGGGTTTTCTCCACACAGCACCAACTCGCTGAGTCCAGCCACCGAATCGCCGAGTTGGCCACTTAACACGTGACCAGAATCGCGGCCCTACTCGCCGAGTCTACCCATGGACTCGCTGAGTTGACCATCCACATTTTCACTTTGAACCCTTAACTTGCACTCCTGAACTCGGGATGTTACAATTCTCCACCACTTATCTTGCACTCCTGAACTCAGTATGAATGGTCCGCCCGCACCGTGCCTTCAGTCGGCCTGGTCCACTCTCTGAGCCTCGACACGTCTGGTCCGCCCTCGAGGGTCCTATAGCCTATCCGGACCGCTCGCTGGGCCTTTGAAATATTCGGTTCGCCCTGGGTATGTTAGCCTACAACACAAAGCAGGACCCGCCTCAACCCAACCCCAGTCAACCAACCATGTGCACATAAACATATTACCATATAACCATTTATCATCAATCAACCGATGTAGCAGATCACATACATAGCATACTCTAAACAGGATACCGACCTAACCCGTCACTAATATAGCCTCATCCTATGTACCAGGATACCGACCTTAACCAGGTCTCTAACATATACCATCCTAACTACCAGGATGCAATCATAGCAAAGCAATAACATAACAACAATACCCGGATTACAATCCGATAAAGGGCCTGCCTTGGTGCCTTAGACCCTGTAGATATAGTGAGGATAACTCACCTCGCAACTGCTGACTGAAAAGATAAGATCACGCCGCTCCAACCTTCGACACGAACTCCACCACTGATAATACCAAAAGAATGAACTCAATAAATACCAATAATTACCAAATTACCCTTGGAAGTCAACTGGTCAACTCTTGGTCAAAGTCAAAGTCCTCAGTCAAAGTCAAACTTCCTGACTGACTCTACTCGCCGAGTCAGCCCGCTGACTCATCGAGTCCCTATGCTCTGAAAACTCCCATATCGCGACCCAACTCACCGATTCACAGCTCAACCAAGAAGGTTAGGACTTCGCGACCAGACTCGCTGAGTCCAAGAACAGACTCGCCGAGTCCAAGGCCATCATCAATAGACTCGCCGAGTTGTTCTTCCAACTTGTCGAGTCCCCGCCTATCTTCATCCTACTTGCCGAGTACACCCTTTTGACTCGTCGAGTTCCTGTAGTTCTTAATCCATACAGTGGCTTTCCAAGCCATGCAGGGGCTCCAATCCATAGATCTACCCTTCTACAAGCTGTTCCCCACGTAAAATTGCAAAATTTACGTGAATCCAAAGAGATCTAGGCATAATACACTCTTGGGCTAGGGTTTGGGACTAAAATGCTTCATCAACAACTCTTGAACAAGGACTTTATGCTCTTTTGGATCATCACTACTTTAGATCTGAGGTAGCGACCTCAGATCCAACCTCCAAACTCAAGATAGCACCAGATATACTCCCAAAAATCCCACAAATGATAGATCTAGATGGATAACAGCTCAAGCAACGAATCATTACCTCAAGAGAAGACTCCAACAGAAGAATAAGCCAAAACCTTGCAAATCCCCTTGCTCTAAGCCTCTTAATCTTCAAGGATCTCTTTAACAACACTCCTTCAAGATCCAAATGCTCTTTAATTCTCTCACAAACGAATATTAGGGTTTCTGGACTTCAAGGGAGAGTAAAGAGGTTGGGAAGAGGGTATTATGTTCTTTATATATGGCTTAACCCCCGGGATTAGGGTTTTCTCCACACAGCACCAACTCGCTGAGTCCAGCCACCGACTCGCCGAGTTGGCCACTTAACACGTGACCAGAATCGCGGCCCTACTCGCCGAGTCTACCCATGGACTCGCTGAGTTGACCATCCACATTTTCACTTTGAACCCTTAACTTGCACTCCTGAACTCGGGATGTTACAATTCTCCACCACTTAACTTGCACTCCTGAACTCAGTATGACTGGTCCGCCCGCACCGTGCCTTCAGTCGGCCTCGTCCACTCTTTGAGCCTCGGCACGTCTGGTCTGCCCTCGAGGGGCCTATAGCCTATCCGGACCGCTCGTTGGGCCTTTGAAATATTCGGTTCGCCCTGGGTATGTTAGCCTACAACACAATGCAGGACCCGCCTCAACCCAACCCCAGTCAACCAACCATGTGCACATAAACATATTACCATATAACCATTTATCATCAATCAACCGATGTAGCAGATCACATACATAGCATACTCTAAACAGGATACCGACCTAACCGGTCACTAATATAGCCTCATCCTATGTACCAGGATACCGACCTTAACCAGGTCTCTAACATATACCATCCTAACTACCAGGATGCAATCATAGCAAAGCAATAACATAACAACAATACCCGGATTACAATCCGATAAAGGGCCTGCCTTGGTGCCTTAGACCCTGTAGATATAGTGAGGATAACTCACCTCGCAACTGCTGACTGAAAAGATAAGATCACGCTGCTCCAACCTCCGACACGAACTCCACCACTGATAATACCAAAAGAATGAACTCAATAAATACCAATAATTACCAAATTACCCTTGGAAGTCAACTGGTCAACTCTTGGTCAAAGTCAAAGTCCTCAGTCAAAGTCAAACTTCCTGACTGACTCTACTCGCCGAGTCAGCCCGTTGACTCATCGAGTCCCTATGCTCTGAAAACTCCCATATCGCGACCCAACTCACCGATTCACAGCTCAACCAAGAAGGTTAGGACTTCGCGACCAGACTCGCTGAGTCCAAGAACAGACTCGCCGAGTCCAAGGCCATCTTCAATAGACTCGCCGAGTTGTTCTTCCAACTCGTCGAGTCCCCGCCTATCTTCATCCTACTTGCCGAGTACACCCTTTTGACTCGTCGAGTTCCTGTAGTTCTTAATCCATACAGTGGCTTTCCAAGCCATGCAGGGGCTCCAATCCATAGATCTACCCTTCTACAAGCTGTTCCCCACGTAAAATTGCAAAATTTACGTGAATCCAAAGAGATCTAGGCATAATACACTCTTGGGCTAGGGTTTGGGACTAAAATGCTTCATCAACAACTCTTGAACAAGGACTTTATGCTCTTTTGGATCATCACTACTTTAGATCTGAGGTAGCGACCTCAGATCCAACCTCCAAACTCAAGATAGCACCAGATATACTCCCAAAAATCCCACAAATCATAGATCTATATGGATAACAGCTCAAGCAACGAATCATTACCTCAAGAGAAGACTCCAACAGAAGAATAAGCCAAAACCTTGCAAATCCCGTTGCTCTAAGCCTCTTAATCTTCAAGGATCTCTTTAACAACACTCCTTCAAGATCCAAATGCTCTTTAATTCTCTCACAAACGAATATTAGGGTTTCTGGACTTCAAGGGAGAGTAAAGAGGTTGGGAAGAGGGTATTATGTTCTTTATATATGGCTTAACCCCCGGGATTAGGGTTTTCTCCACACAGCACCAACTCGCTGAGTCCAGCCACCGACTCGCCGAGTTGGCCACTTAACACGTGACCAGAATCGCGGCCCTACTCGCCGAGTCTACCCATGGACTCGCTGAGTTGACCATCCAAATTTTCACTTTGAACCCTTAACTTGCACTCCTAAACTCGGGATGTTACAATTCTCCACCACTTAACTTGCACTCCTGAACTCAATATGACTGGTCCGCCCGCACCGTGCCTTCAGTCGGCCTGGTCCACTCTCTGAGCCTCGGAACGTCTGGTCCGCCCTCGAGGGTCCTATAGCCTATCCGGACCGCTCGCTGGGCCTTTGAAATATTCAGTTCGCCCTGGGTATGTTAGCCTACAACACAAAGCAGGACCCCGCCTCAACCCAACCCCAGTCAACCAACCATGTGCACATAAACATATTACCATATAACCATTTATCATCAATCAACCGATGTAGCAGATCACATACATAGCATACTCTAAACAGGATACCGACCTAACCCGTCACTAATATAGCCTCATCCTATGTACCAGGATACCGACCTTAACCAGGTCTCTAACATATACCATCCTAACTACCAGGATGCAATCATAGCAAAGCAATAACATAACAACAATACCCGGATTACAATCCGATAAAGGGCCTGCCTTGGTGCCTTAGACCCTGTAGATATAGTGAGGATAACTCACCTCGCAACTGCTGACTGAAAAGATAAGATCACGCTGCTCCAACCTCCGACACGAACTCCACCACTGATAATACCAAAAGAATGAACTCAATAAATACCAATAATTACCAAATTACCCTTGGAAGTCAACTGGTCAACTCTTGGTCAAAGTCAAAGTCCTCAGTCAAAGTCAAACTTCCTGACTGACTCTACTCGCCGAGTCAACCCGCTGACTCATCGAGTCCCTATGCTCTGAAAACTCCCATATCGCGACCCAACTCACCGATTCACAGCTCAACCAAGAAGGTTAGGACTTCGCGACCAGACTCGCTGAGTCCAAGAACAGACTCGCCGAGTCCAAGGCCATCTTCAATAGACTCGCCGAGTTGTTCTTCCAACTCGTCGAGTCCCCGCCTATCTTCATCCTACTTGCCGAGTACACCCTTTTGACTCGTCGAGTTCCTGTAGTTCTTAATCCATACAGTGGCTTTCCAAGCCATGCAGGGGCTCCAATCCATAGATCTACCCTTCTACAAGCTGTTCCCCACGTAAAATTGCAAAATTTACGTGAATCCAAAGAGATCTAGGCATAATACACTCTTGGGCTAGGGTTTGGGACTAAAATGCTTCATCAACAACTCTTGAACAAGGACTTTATGCTCTTTTGGATCATCACTACTTTAGATCTGAGGTAGCGACCTCAGATCCAACCTCCAAACTCAAGATAGCACCAGATATACTCCCAAAAATCCCACAAATCATAGATCTAGATGGATAACAGCTCAAGCAACGAATCATTACCTCAAGAGAAGACTCCAACAGAAGAATAAGCCAAAACCTTGCAAATCCCCTTGCTCTAAGCCTCTTAATCTTCAAGGATCTCTTTAACAACACTCCTTCAAGATCCAAATGCTCTTTAATTCTCTCACAAACGAATATTAGGGTTTCTGGACTTCAAGGGAGAGTAAAGAGGTTGGGAAGAGGGTATTATGTTCTTTATATATGGCTTAACCCCCGGGATTAGGGTTTTCTCCACACAGCACCAACTCGCTGAGTCCAGCCACCGACTCGCCGAGTTGGCCACTTAACACGTGACCAGAATCGCGGCCCTACTCGCCGAGTCTACCCATGGACTCGCTGAGTTGACCATCCACATTTTCACTTTGAACCCTTAACTTGCACTCCTGAACTCGGGATGTTACAATTCTCCACCACTTAACTTGCACTCCTGAACTCAATATGACTGGTCCGCCCGCACCGTGCCTTCAGTCGGCCTGGTCCACTCTCTGAGCCTCGGCACGTCTGGTCCGCCCTCGAGGGTCCTATAGCCTATCCGGACCGCTCGCTGGGCCTTTGAAATATTCGGTTCGCCCTGGGTATGTTAGCCTACAACACAAAGCAGGACCCGCCTCAACCCAACCCCAGTCAACCAACCATGTGCACATAAACATATTACCATATAACCATTTATCATCAATCAACCGATGTAGCAGATCACATACATAGCATACTCTAAACAGGATACCGACCTAACCGGTCACTAATATAGCCTCATCCTATGTACCAGGATACCGACCTTAACCAGGTCTCTAACATATACCATCCTAACTACCAGGATGCAATCATAGCAAAGCAATAACATAACAACAATACCCGGATTACAATCCGATAAAGGGCCTGCCTTGGTGCCTTAGACCCTGTAGATATAGTGAGGATAACTCACCTCGCAACTGCTGACTGAAAAGATAAGATCACGCTGCTCCAACCTCCGACACGAACTCCACCACTGATAATACCAAAAGAATGAACTCAATAAATACCAATAATTACCAAATTACCCTTGGAAGTCAACTGGTCAACTCTTGGTCAAAGTCAAAGTCCTCAGTCAAAGTCAAACTTCCTGACTGACTCTACTCGCCGAGTCAGCCCGCTGACTCATCGAGTCCCTATGCTCTGAAAACTCCCATATCGCGACCCAACTCACCGATTCACAGCTCAACCAAGAAGGTTAGGACTTCGCGACCAGACTCGCTGAGTCCAAGAACAGACTCGCCGAGTCCAAGGCCATCTTCAATAGACTCGCCGAGTTGTTCTTCCAACTCGTCGAGTCCCCGCCTATCTTCATCCTACTTGCCGAGTACACCCTTTTGACTCGTCGAGTTCCTGTAGTTCTTAATCCATACAGTGGCTTTCCAAGCCATGCAGGGGCTCCAATCCATAGATCTACCCTTCTACAAGCTGTTCCCCACGTAAAATTGCAAAATTTACGTGAATCCAAAGAGATCTAGGCATAATACACTCTTGGGCTAGGGTTTGGGACTAAAATGCTTCATCAACAACTCTTGAACAAGGACTTTATGCTCTTTTGGATCATCACTACTTTAGATCTGAGGTAGCGACCTCAGATCCAACCTCCAAACTCAAGATAGCACCAGATATACTCCCAAAAATCCCACAAATCATAGATCTAGATGGATAACAGCTCAAGCAACGAATCATTACCTCAAGAGAAGACTCCAACAGAAGAATAAGCCAAAACCTTGCAAATCCCCTTGCTCTAAGCCTCTTAATCTTCAAGGATCTCTTTAACAACACTCCTTCAAGATCCAAATGCTCTTTAATTCTCTCACAAACGAATATTAGGGTTTCTGGACTTCAAGGGAGAGTAAAGAGGTTGGGAAGAGGGTATTATGTTCTTTATATATGGCTTAACCCCCGGGATTAGGGTTTTCTCCACACAGCACCAACTCGCTGAGTCCAGCCACCGACTCGCCGAGTTGGCCACTTAACACGTGACCAGAATCGCGGCCCTACTCGCCGAGTCTACCCATGGACTCGCTGAGTTGACCATCCACATTTTCACTTTGAACCCTTAACTTGCACTCCTGAACTCGGGATGTTACAATTCTCCACCACTTAACTTGCACTCCTGAACTCAATATGACTGGTCCGCCCGCACCGTGCCTTCAGTCGGCCTGGTCCACTCTCTGAGCCTCGGCACGTCTGGTCCGCCCTCGAGGGTCCTATAGCCTATCCGGACCGCTCGCTGGGCCTTTGAAATATTCGGTTCGCCCTAGGTATGTTAGCCTACAACACAAAGCAGGACCCGCCTCAACCCAACCCCAGTCAACCAACCATGTGCACATAAACATATTACCATATAACCATTTATCATCAATCAACCGATGTAGCAGATCACATACATAGCATACTCTAAACAGGATACCGACCTAACCGGTCACTAATATAGCCTCATCCTATGTACCAGGATACCGACCTTAACCAGGTCTCTAACATATACCATCCTAACTACTAGGATGCAATCATAGCAAAGCAATAACATAACAACAATACCCGGATTACAATCCGATAAAGGGCCTGCCTTGGTGCCTTAGACCCTGTAGATATAGTGAGGATAACTCACCTCGCAACTGCTGACTGAAAAGATAAGATCACGCTGCTCCAACCTCCGACACGAACTCCACCACTGATAATACCAAAAGAATGAACTCAATAAATACCAATAATTACCAAATTACCCTTGGAAGTCAACTGGTCAACTCTTGGTCAAAGTCAAAGTCCTCAGTCAAAGTCAAACTTCCTGACTGACTCTACTCGCCGAGTCAGCCCGCTGACTCATCGAGTCCCTATGCTCTGAAAACTCCCATATCGCGACCCAACTCACCGATTCACAGCTCAACCAAGAAGGTTAGGACTTCGCGACCAAACTCGCTGAGTCCAAGAACAGACTCGCCGAGTCCAAGGCCATCTTCAATAGACTCGCCGAGTTGTTCTTCCAACTCGTCGAGTCCCCGCCTATCTTCATCCTACTTGCCGAGTACACCCTTTTGACTCATCGAGTTCCTGTAGTTCTTAATCCATACAGTGGCTTTCCAAGCCATGCAGGGGCTCCAATCCATAGATCTACCCTTCTACAAGCTGTTCCCCACGTAAAATTGCAAAATTTACGTGAATCCAAAAAGATCTAGGCATAATACACTCTTGGGCTAGGGTTTGGGACTAAAATGCTTCATCAACAACTCTTGAACAAGGACTTTATGCTCTTTTGGATCATCACTACTTTAGATCTGAGGTAGCGACCTCAGATCCAACCTCCAAACTCAAGATAGCACCAGATATACTCCCAAAAATCCCACAAATCATAGATCTAGATGGATAACAGCTCAAGCAACGAATCATTACCTCAAGAGAAGACTCCAACAGAAGAATAAGCCAAAACCTTGCAAATCCCCTTGCTCTAAGCCTCTTAATCTTCAAGGATCTCTTTAACAACACTCCTTCAAGATCCAAATGCTCTTTAATTCTCTCACAAACGAATATTAGGGTTTCTGGACTTCAAGGGAGAGTAAAGAGGTTGGGAAGAGGGTATTATGTTCTTTATATATGGCTTAACCCCCGGGATTAGGGTTTTCTCCACACAGCACCAACTCGCTGAGTCCAGCCACCGACTCGCCGAGTTGGCCACTTAACACGTGACCAGAATCGCGACCCTACTCGCCGAGTCTACCCATGGACTCGCTGAGTTGACCATCCACATTTTCACTTTGAACCCTTAACTTGCACTCCTGAACTCGGGATGTTACAATTCTCCACCACTTAACTTGCACTCCTGAACTCAATATGACTGGTCCGCCCGCACCGTGCCTTCAGTCGGCCTGGTCCACTCTCTGAGCCTCGGCACGTCTGGTCCGCCCTCGAGGGTCCTATAGCCTATCCGGACCGCTCGCTGGGCCTTTGAAATATTCGGTTCGCCCTAGGTATGTTAGCCTACAACACAAAGCAGGACCCGCCTCAACCCAACCCCAGTCAACCAACCATGTGCACATAAACATATTACCATATAACCATTTATCATCAATCAACCGATGTAGCAGATCACATACATAGCATACTCTAAACAGGATACCGACCTAACCGGTCACTAATATAGCCTCATCCTATGTACCAGGATACCGACCTTAACCAGGTCTCTAACATATACCATCCTAACTACCAGGATGCAATCATAACAAAGCAATAACATAACAACAATACCCGGATTACAATCCGATAAAGGGCCTGCCTTGGTGCCTTAGACCCTGTAGATATAGTGAGGATAACTCACCTCGCAACTGCTGACTGAAAAGATAAGATCACGCTGCTCCAACCTCCGACACGAACTCCACCACTGATAATACCAAAAGAATGAACTCAATAAATACCAATAATTACCAAATTACCCTTGGAAGTCAACTGGTCAACTCTTGGTCAAAGTCAAAGTCCTCAGTCAAAGTCAAACTTCCTGACTGACTCTACTCGCCGAGTCAGCCCGCTGACTCATCGAGTCCCTATGCTCTGAAAACTCCCATATCGCGACCCAACTCACCGATTCACAGCTCAACCAAGAAGGTTAGGACTTCGCGACCAAACTCGCTGAGTCCAAGAACAGACTCGCCGAGTCCAAGGCCATCTTCAATAGACTCGCCGAGTTGTTCTTCCAACTCGTCGAGTCCCCGCCTATCTTCATCCTACTTGCCGAGTACACCCTTTTGACTCGTCGAGTTCCTGTAGTTCTTAATCCATACAGTGGCTTTCCAAGCCATGCAGGGGCTCCAATCCATAGATCTACCCTTCTACAAGCTGTTCCCCACGTAAAATTGCAAAATTTACGTGAATCCAAAAAGATCTAGGCATAATACACTCTTGGGCTAGGGTTTGGGACTAAAATGCTTCATCAACAACTCTTGAACAAGGACTTTATGCTCTTTTGGATCATCACTACTTTAGATCTGAGGTAGCGACCTCAGATCCAACCTCCAAACTCAAGATAGCACCAGATATACTCCCAAAAATCCCACAAATGATAGATCTAGATGGATAACAGCTCAAGCAACGAATCATTACCTCAAGAGAAGACTCCAACAGAAGAATAAGCCAAAACCTTGCAAATCCCCTTGCTCTAAGCCTCTTAATCTTCAAGGATCACTTTAACAACACTCCTTCAAGATCCAAATGCTCTTTAATTCTCTCACAAACGAATATTAGGGTTTCTGGACTTCAAGGGAGAGTAAAGAGGTTGGGAAGAGGGTATTATGTTCTTTATATATGGCTTAACCCCCGGGATTAGGGTTTTCTCGACACAGCACCAACTCGCTGAGTCCAGCCACCGACTCGCCGAGTTGGCCACTTAACACGTGACCAGAATCGCGACCCTACTCGCCGAGTCTACCCATGGACTCGCTGAGTTGACCATCCACATTTTCACTTTGAACCCTTAACTTGCACTCCTGAACTCGGGATGTTACAATTCCACACCACTTAACTTGCACTCCTGAACTCAGTATGACTGGTCCGCCCGCACCGTGCCTTCAGTCGGCCTGGTCCACTCTCTGAGCCTCGGCATGTCTGGTCCGCCCTCGAGGGTCCTATAGCCTATCCGGACCGCTCGCTGGGCCTTCGAAATATTCGGTTCGCCCTGGGTATGTTAGCCTACAACACAAAGCAGGACCCGCCTCAACCCAACCCCAGTCAACCAACCATGTGCACATAAACATATTACCATATAACCATTTATCATCAATCAACCGATCTAGCAGATCACATACATAGCATACTCTAAACAGAATACCGACCTAACCCGTCACTAATATAGCCTCATCCTATGTACCAGGATACCGATCTTAACCAGGTCTCTAACATATACCATCCTAACTACCAGGATGCAATCATAGCAAAGCAATAACATAACAACAATACCCAGATTACAATCCGATAAAGGGCCGGCTTTGGTGCCTTAGACCCTGTAGATATAGTGAGGATAACTCTCCTCGCAACTGCTGACTGAAAAGATAAGATCATGCTGCTCCAACCTCCGACACGAACTCCACCACTGATAATACCAAAAGAATGAACTCAATAAATACCAATAATTACCAAATTACCCTTGGAAGTCAACTGGTCAACTCTTGGTCAAAGTCAAAGTCCTCAGTCAAAGTCAAACTTCTTGACTGACTCTACTCGCCGAGTCTGCCCGCTGACTCATCGAGTCCCTATGCTCTGAAAACTCCCATATCGCAACCCAACTCACCGATTCACAGCTCAACCAAGAAGGTTAGGACTTCGCGACCAGACTCGCTGAGTCCAAGAACAGACTCGCCGAGTCCAAGGCCATCTTCAACAGACTCGCCGAGTTGTTCTTCCAACTTGTCGAGTCCCCGCCTATCTTCATCCTACTTGCCGAGTACACCCTTTTGACTCGTCGAGTTCCTGTAGTTCTTAATCCATACAGTGGCTTTCCAAGCCATGCAGGGGCTCCAATCCATAGATCTACCCTTCTACAAGCTGTTCCGCACGTAAAATTGCAAAATTTACGTGAATCCAAAGAGATCTAAGCATAATACACTCTTGGGCTAGGGTTTGGGACTAAAAGGCTTTATCAACAACTCTTGAACAAGGACTTTATGCCTTTTGGATCATCACTACTCTAGATCTGAGGTAGCAACCTCAGATCCAACCTCCAAACTCAAGATAGCACCAGATATACTCCCAAAAATCCCACAAATGATAGATCTAGATGGATAACAGCTCAAGCAACGAATCATTACCTCAAGAGAAGACTCCAACAGAAGAATAAGCCAAAACCTTGCAAATCCCCTTGCTCTAAGCCTCTTAATCTTCAAGGATCTCTTTAACAACACTCCTTCAAGATCCAAATGCTCTCTAATTCTCTCACAAATGAATATTAGGGTTTCTGGACTTCAAGGGAGAGTAAAGAGGTTGGGAAGAGGATATTATGTTCTTCATATATGGCTTAACCCCCGGGATTAGGGTTTTCTCCACACAGTACCAACTCGCTGAGTCCAGCCACCGACTCGCCGAGTTGGCCACTTAACACGTGACCAGAATCACGACCCTACTCGCCGAGCCTACCCATGGACTCGCTGAGTTGACCATCCACATTTTCACTTTGAACCCTTAACTTGCACTCCTGAACTCGGGATGTTACAATTCTCCACCACTTAAATTAGGCTTCATCCTCGAAGCCTGCAGCAACACATCCCAGATGACACTCCCTAAATACAACTCCTAGTCTCAACCGACCCAGGATCCTTCAAACACTGTTATCGAACCTCTATGAAGTCCAACTCTTTCCTCGCATATTCACGACAACTGATTCAAGCTGGCCACCGGCTTCTTTCTCTGATAACAACCCTTATTAACCAATGATCACCCGATGACACTTCATCACTCCAAATCTCAACAATCACTTGGACCTTACCACGCTAGATATTACCCTGAACCACCGGGTCCTGACCTGGTAACAAGCTGCTACCCCTTTCCTTGACGGGCGTAACCTTAATCGAATTCTCTTCCGGGACTCATCCCGCTTCCATTCCGAATCCAACCCTTTTCTTTCTGCGCTGACATGATGATACATCCTTTAGCTCCTGAGCAAATCTCATGAGCTCTCCTCGACAATCACATACACGTGCTGAACCTGCTCTAACCTCCACAGGCTGGAAAAACCCGACACACTGACGATACCTCCAAGCATCCCCAGGATGAATTACCAATCATACATCACCTCCTAATCACTGCCATACAGAAAATCCAAGGTTCCATCCTTGCATCCCCTCCGAACTCTTCTTGTTCTACATTACCGGAAATCCATCCACAACCTCAACAGACACCCAGTCTGGATGTGTTTCCATACCACTGGTACAATCCCAGTACTTACTACTCCTAGCTGAAGTACTGTCGATAACCCACTTACTCCACTTCCTCCTTTTTTTGGAGTACCCACGCTCCTTCCGGAGCTACATGCCCTTCCTTAACCAAGGAAATCTACCAACCAACCTTGCTACTTCAAGCAAGTACCACGGTGCTCACACCCCCACTCTACATTATCTCTTGTAGAGTAACCGCTACTTCACGCATTACACATGCTATGAATCTGCTCACTAGGACTCTCAGGTCCTCGCACTGCCTTCCACTAACATGATCAATACCCGGGGTCAGACCTACCCGTTTCATTGCAACGTGCTCAATTCATCTCCTCATACGGATGTATCAACACCTACCAAGTCTTCAGCATGACTGGACCGCCTTACCAGGCCTTCAGCCAAACTGGACCACTCTCAGAACCTTCAGCATGTCTGGGCCGACCTCCAAGGCCTTCAGCCTGTCTGGACCGTTCTCCGAGCCTTCGGCCTGACTGGTACGCCCATAGGCCTTCAGTTTCCCCAGACCGCTCAGACTATCATATATCATTCCGAGCTATCCTTCCCGGGACTCTCTCCTGAACATACTATTCTAGCCCTCAAGGGGTTCCGAACTCTAACTCCATTCCGATCCCGAAATCCTTTCCATGCCCTAACCCAGGCCTAACATCAAACACCATCAACCCTGAATCCATGGTCTGCTCCCGGCCCCCACTAGTCTGCCACTTACTCATACCAGCCCACACTCTTGGTTGACTGAAACACCGCTGACTTCCAAACAACTAATCAAACTCAAATACTTGTTGATTCTCCTGAGAATTTTCCAATTCTCCCCCACTTAGAAAACTGACCCCCAAATACCAGTGAGTCATCCGGCCTAGAACATACATCTCTATCCTATACCTTCCTTATCCATAAACTGCTTTCCTCTGAACGAGTAACCTTCACAAAATTGCTCTCCCGACATTGTACATCTCGAATCCCAAGGGAGTCCGACTCCCAGCTGAACACTTCTCACATCGTGAATGCTATACCCAACAACAAGACCACACAACCAATCCCGACCATCCAACTACAACTCCTAGCTATAAAACCCTCTACCAAAAGATAACCCAAACGAAAAGGCGAACAATACAACACTATAAATCATGCAACAAGACTAGCATATGCAATACTCCACAATAACCACAAAATAACAAGGTAAAAAATGAAAACATACCCGCAGCTACATCTGGCTCTGCCCTGATCTCCTCTATAGTAAGCTGAAAAGCACGCCCCTGGGCCCTCGGAGGCTCCGCCCCACCTTGGCCCCCACTAGTAATCCTCAACGTGGCCGGTGCGGGAGCCTGCACCGACCTCCCAATCAGCTGTGGATGGTTAGCCCTCATGTGACCAACCTGATGACACTGATAGCAAATCCTCATATCCTGGACTGGGGCTGTCTGACGCCAATCCCTTGTGTAATTCCCCTCTCTCCCTCACTTGTGGCATGCACCACCGGACCTACAAACTCCAGTGTGACCCTTCCCGCACTTTCCACAAGTGCGGTTGCTCTGATTTCCCGTGCTAGTATCAACGGTCTTGGACCGTTTGGGCGCCGGCTGTGACTGTGCCTGGGCCTGCCTATGCTCCCTCAACTATAGCTCAATCTCCAACTCACGCCGCCGAGCGGCCTCCTGCAACTCCAACAAAGTCTCGCACCTCTGCGTAGACACAAACTTCCTGATATCCCTCTTGAGCATACTCAGATATCGGGACATCTGAGCCTGCTCTGAAGCAAACTCCAGACAAAATATCGCCCTCTCAGTAAACATCCTGGTGATCTCCGTCACTGACTCTGTATCCTGCTTCAGCTCCAGGAACTCTTGAGCCAACCTCTCCCTCTTAACCCGTGGAACATAACGGTTACTAAACATGTCCCGGAATTGATCCCACGAAACCGCAGCCCGCTGCGCATCCGAATATGACCCCGTGGTCAATCTCCACCAATCCTTCGCCCCGAGCCTCAACAGGTTCATAGCACACCTCACTCTCTGATCAGCAGGGCATGAACACGTGAAGAAACACCCCTCCACGTCTGACAACCATCTCATAGAAAAAATCGGGTCCTGAACTCCATCGAAGGTAGTGGGCTTCGTATTATTGAAGTCTCGATACTGAAAACCTCTACCGGCTCCTCCCCCAGCCGTTGTAGCCGCCGCGACAGCCGTCTCTGTAAGAGCTGCATAGCGCTCATCAAAATACTCGACCATGGTTGTCTTGATCGACCCAAACAACTCCGACAACTCGGCCCGGAACATAGCAGCAACCTCATCATGTAGGATCTCACGAATCCTAGCATCCAACTCGTCTGTGCTCATCCGACCAATAACCTCAGGTGGTGCTGACCCACCCTAACCGCCCTCTCCTGCTCCCGATCCTGACTCGGATCCACTCCCAGCATGCCTCATAACCACCATACTGAAAAACACCGCAAACATTAGAAACCTCCCACTAACCCGGGAATCAATTCTTAACCCAGCCCTAGGGGTTGTGACTTCCTTGATATGCGTATGGGTCCTATGCTTTCAGTAGTACGAGCCCTTACTACCTTCCACACCTACCCATATTTATATCAACTATCACCACAACACCCTAGAGAAGAACAGGCATAACAATCACTCAACCCTCACTCCTAGAGGAACACTAGAAATCTCATACAGAAAGGAACCCTAGGCTAGCAGGCATCATAAATCAGACAACTCTATCATGCAATTCCTGAAGATCCCTAGCCTAGTACTAGCATGCTGTTCTATCATATCACATAAACAAATAACTTGTTTGGTATTTTGGGGCGACTTACTGGCTCCGGCTGATCGTACCTCCGCGTCCTCCTTTACTCATTTTTGAAAACCATTTTAAATTCTCTTTTGAAAACTCTGCTTGATTTGAGACTGGATTCACACGAATGTTCCTCCAATTCACTCAAACCAAGGCTCTGAAACCAACTTGTAACATCCAAAAATTCAAGCCAATTTAAACTTTTCAAAAACAACCCAAATTCATTAAGTTATTACAAAAAGGTTTTCAATACATTTATTATCAGAGTATTCCAAGAACCATATCATAAAACATAAACATGAGGAGCGGTACGTTCACGCCTTCGCCTTGCCACGGTCTCCTGACATACCTAAAAACATTTAAACCACAACTGTAAGCCCAAAAGCTTAGTGAGATACCCCCAAATACCAACCACATATACCATACACATAACATGTCATAACAGAAAAGAAAAGCCATGCACTTCGAGTCTACTATGTGACTGGTCCGTCGCACCGGGCCTTCAGTCCACCTGGTCCACCCTCCGAGTCTAGCCATATCCAACGAGTCTGCAGTGTGCTTGGTACGCCCGCACCGGGCCTTCAACCCACCTGGCCCACTCTTTGAGTCTACAGTATGACTGGTCCGCCCGCACCGTGCCTTCAGTCGGCCTGGTCCACTCTCTGAGCCTCGGCACGTCGGGTCCGCCCTCGAGGGGCCTATAGCCTATCCGGACCGCTCGCTGGGCCTTCGAAATATTCGGTTCGCCCTGGGTATGTTAGCCTACAACACAAAGCAGGACCCGCCTCAACCCAACCCCAGTCAACCAACCATGTGCACATAAACATATTACCATATAACCATTTATCATCAATCAACCGATCTAGTAGATCACATACATAGCATACTCTAAACAGGATACCGACCTAACCCGTCACTAATATAGCCTCATCCTATGTACCAGGATACCGACCTTAACCAGGTCTCTAACATATACCATCCTAACTACCAGGATGCAATCATAGCAAAGCAATAACATAACAACAATACCCGGATTACAATCCGATAAAGGGCTGGCCTTGGTGCCTTAGACCCTGTAGATATAGTGAGGATAACTCACCTCGCAACTGCTGACTGAAAAGATAAGATCACGCTGCTCCAACCTCCGACACGAACTCCACCACTGATAATACCAAAAGACTGGACTCAATAAATACCAATAATTACCAAATTACCCTTGGAAGTCAACTGGTCAACTCTTGGTCAAAGTCAAAGTCCTCAGTCAAAGTCAAACTTCCTGACTGACTCTACTCGCCGAGTCAGCCCGCTGACTCATCGAGTCCCTATGCTCTGAAAACTCCCATATCGCGACCCAACTCGCTGAGTCGCCCCAAGACTCGCCGATCCCATGGACTCTGTGTCACTTCCTGCTCAACTCACCGAGTCGTCCCTCGACTTACCGATTTGCAGCTCAACCAAGAAGGTTAGGACTTCGCGACCAGACTCGCTGAGTCCAAGAACAGACTCGTCGAGTCCAAGGCCATCTTCAACAGACTCGCCGAGTTGTTCTTCCAACTTGTCGAGTCCCTGCCTATCTTCATCCAACTCGCCGACTACACCCTTGTGACTCGCCAAGGTCCTCTAGTTCTTAATCCATACAGTGGCTTTCCAAGCCATGCAGGGGCTCCAATCCATAGATCTACCCTTCTAAAAGCTGTTCCTCACGTAAAGTTGCAAACTTTATGTGAATCCAAAGAGATCTAAGAATAATACACTCTTGGGCTAGGGTTTGGAACTAAAAGGCTTCATCAACAACTCTTGAACAAGGACTTTCTGCTCTTTTGGATCATCACTACTCTAGATTTGAAGTAGCAACCTCAGATCCAACCTCCAAACTCAAGATAGCACCAGATATACTCCCAAAAATCCCACAAATGATAGGTCTAGATGGATAACAACTCAAGCAACGAATCATTACCTCAAGAGAAGACTCCAACAGAAGAATAAGCTAAAACCTTGCAAATCCCCTTACTCTAAGCCTCTTAATCTTCAAGGATCTCTTCAACAACACTCCTTCAAGATCCAAATGCTCTCTAATTCTCTGACAAATGAATATTAGGGTTTCTGGACTTCAAGGGAGAGTAAAGAGGTTAGGAAGAGGGTATGATGTTCTTTATATATGGCTCAACCCCCAGGATTTGGGTTTTCTCCACACAGAACCAACTCGCCGAGTCCAACCACCGACTCGCCGAGTTGGCCACTTAACACGCGACCAGAATCGCGACCCTACTCGCCGAGTCTACCTATGGACTCACCGAGTTGACCATCCACATTTTCACTTTGAACCCTGAACTTGCAGTCCTAAACTCGGGATGTTACAGGCAAGTTAGGCTTCTTGAATTTTGGAAATGCTGTTAGTGTTTCCTTGTAGCCCATCTGGTAGAACATCTCCAAAATTGCTGAGTTGGAGATGCTTTCAGGGTCAATCAGATCAAGACCCTGTGGAAGCCCTAGGAGTTGACAAAACCTCGATTTTTTTATGTGGGTCTTTTGCTTGAAGATCTCGAATGAGATCAATTCTTCTCCCTTTTGATAACTGGCGGTGGAGTAATCCTTGGAGAGGTGCACGAGAGGAACAATGTCTGACTTGGTAAGTGCAATAACGAGCGGAGAGTACCTCAAACATTCGACAATGGGTTGAAGAAACCCATCGTATTTGGCTGGGTCATGATTGAGGATCAGCTTTTGATGGACCTTGAGGTTGAGGACTGAGGACTGGGCCACATTGTTTACAACTGAAGGAGTTTCTGAAGAAGCTGCCATTGAAGCTTGATGAAGGAGATGATGAATAGTAGTGAGTATAATCATCGGAGGATTTGTTTGCTTTTTGAGAGTAGTAATTATTAATGAAGCGTCAAAATCCTTTTATACAGTGTAGCAGGTGAGAGAAAACCATCAATTAGTTGCATCGGTTACTAAAAAGGCGCCTAAAAAGGCGTGACTGATAGCTGTGACGTGTGTCAGGCGGCGTCAAATCAGCGTCGTTTCAAATTCTCATGCCCAGTCTTATCCTTTAAGATGCCGCTTCAGTTACTCGCTTTCGCAGTTGATGCTTTTGAGAAGTTTCGCATTTAATAGCCATCAACCTGTCTGCGAAACTGAAAGTAAATATGAAGACCACGAACCAGACTTTGGAGAATCATAAGGATCTTCATGTAAGAGTGTGCCAAAGATAAAGAAATTAATCAGAATTGTGTGGGATTTTAGTGATGCCTTATTAAGACACAAATTAGTGGATCCCGGAAAACAATCTCTTCCTTCGGAGTCAAGAGAGACTCTAAAGTGTCTATGTGGTTTCCCATTGAATTACGATCAATTGTTTGTTGAGAAAAAGTGAAAGGCATCTTTTCATTAGGCTTTAAGGGTGGCTTTATCTTCAACCAAACTACGAAACTTGATATAAGTTCGAACGTTCGATGAAGTACTTTTCTGACCGGTGTAGCCATAAAAACAAGTATGCTATGGAATTATTTTGAGTGACTAGGATAGAAATCTCAAGAAAAAATAAAACTGGATCTATTGGGAAGAAACGTCTTAGTTTTAGAATGTCTCATTAAGATCACACAAAAGGAAAAAGAGATTTCCAGCTACTGACCACCAAAGGTGACATTCATTAATTCCAAGGTGAAATATCTAGCATATATATATATATATATATATATATATATATATATATATATATATATATATGTATATACATACATACATATTGTTCACCGTCAGTTCGTATATATGTGTTGGATTTTGGGTTTCACTCAATTCGTGGTTATAACGAATTTAAGATCATGAACACAGAATTGGCTGTTACCATAAATCTCAGTGGTAATAGCTGAGAGTCTCAAGGGTTACATTTGTGAATGCGAAAGTGATGGAGAAATGGTATGAGGTGGCTTCAAAGAAATAAAGTACCTTTGCTATGTGAAAGTGAATAAGTAGTTAACTCTTAACCCAATGTGAGAAGAGTCAGGTAGCTCGTGACTTATGTGAATGAACAAACTTATTGGGAAGAAACGATTGTTGTTATCGATTCATTAAGGCTTCTACATAGAAAGTCTTTGAGGCTTTGGTCGACATGCAGCAACATGCTTCTAGGGACACTTAACTAGTGCAAAGATTCAGAATTTATACCTATCCCATCATTCGTAATTCAGGTCACCAAGATGTGTACCTTGAAACCTGCTCAATTAGCTAATATTTTTGGTATTTTATAATTTTATAATAGAAATAAATGATGAAAATAAAGAAAATATTTTTGTATTTTTGTTTTTCTGAAAAAGAAACAAAAATAGAAAGAAATAAATATTTTTGGATTTTTGATTAAAAAAAAATAAAAAAAAAAAACAGAAATAAAGAAAATATACAAAGGATATAAGAAGTTCCAAGCCACAAATGAACAGTAGACTACGATTCACTACGAACATTCGCACCGGTTCGCAGCTTGAAGAATGTGATTGAAGGTTTGTTCAGGTAAGGCTTTCGTGAATATGTTGGCTAACTGATTAGCGGATCTTACAAAGTGTATCTAAACATTTCCATCTTCCACATGATCTTTGATGAAATGATAACTCAGTGCGATGTGTTTCGTCTTTGAATGTTGCACCGGGTTGTGACAAATGCGAATGGCGCTTTCAGAATCATAATATAAGGGGATTTTGCTTAATGTTGATGCCATAGTCGCGAAGCTGACTCTAAATCCAGATTACTTGTGAGGTGTAAGAGGCAGCAACTATGTACTCTGATTCAACAGTATATAGGGAGATGCAAGTTTGCTTTTTGGATTTCCAACTCACGAGTTTTCCATGAAGAAATTGGCATCCTCCCATTGTACTCTTTCGATCTAGACTGCAACCTCCAAGATCAGCATCCGAAAATGCTTGCACAAAGAAGTCTAAAATCGAAGGGTACCATATTCCTAAAGAGGACGTTCGCTTGAGATAACTGAAGGTGTTCTTAACAACCGTTATGTGAGGTTGCGAGGATTCGCTTGAAACCTAGCACAATAGCAAAAAGAAAACATAATATCCGGATGACTAGCAGTCAGATACATCAACGATCCTATCATTTGGCGATAGAGAGTCATATCAGCAGCTGGCTTGTCCAGAGATGTTGTTAGTTTCGTTCCGAATGCCATTGGAATCTTTACTTTAGAATCTCCCACCATTACAAACTTGGAGAGTAAGGTCTTTATATAAGCCTCTTGAGTGATAAAGATCCCTTCCTAACTCTGTCTTATATTCAAACTAAGAAACAAGTTAATCAGACCTATAGAGCTCATCTCAAATTTAGCTTCCATCAACTTTTGGAACTCAGCTGTTAAGCCGGGGTTAGTTGATCCGAAGATGATGTCATCAATGTAAATTTAGACGATCATCAAGTGGTCACCATCTTTCTTGTGAAAGAAGGTTAGGTTGACCGATCCCTATTTAAACTTAGCCTGTTTTAAAAAACGACTTAGAGTTTCATACCAGGCACTTGGAGCTTGCTTTAGACCGTAAACAGCCTTGTCCTGAACGTAATAGTGGTCTGGAAATTTTTTGCTTATGAACCCTTGAAGTTGTTCCACATACATTGTTTCTTCGAGTTCCCCATTTAGGAATGCACACTTGACGTTCATCTAATAAACTTCAAAGTTCTTATGTGTTGCGTATGCCAGAAAGATGAGAACAGATTCCAACCTTGCAATGGGTGTGGGGGTTTTTTCGTAGTCAATGCCTTCTTCCTGACAATATCCCTTTACTACGAGTCGCGCCTTATTTATTATCACATTACCTTCCATGTCCATCTTGTTTCAAAAGACCTATTTAAGACCAACAACGGATGCATCCTTTGGAGTGATAGTAAGTCTCCAGACCTTGTTTCGTTTGAATTCATTGAGCTCCTCCTACATTGCTTGCACCCAAACAGAATGATCAAGAACAATTTAAACATTTTTGGGTTTAATCTTAGAGATAAACAAATTAAATATGCAGAATTCCACTTTAGAGAATAAAGCAGTTCACTTTTCTTTTTGTTGTCCTCTCATAAGAACTCCTGAAGAGGGTCTCCAATGACTTGAGTTTTTGGATGATCGTTGGTCCATTTTGCCAATGGAGGGTAATTAGGATCATATGTTGGATCCAATTTTACATTCACCTCTTCAAACTCTATTTGCACATTCAAATCATAATTCACATTTTCATTCTCCCCTTCGAATGATGTATGGATATCTTCCTCTGGATTCAGATTCTCCCCTTGGAAAGGTGGCTCTAAGCTGACTTCAGGGGTTTCATTCTCCCATTGAACAAGTGTATCAGATGTGGAGGTTGAAGTTGAACCCTCCCCCTGTGTTGTATCATTCGTATCTATAGATTGAAATGTAACTTCATGATCTTTCGTATTGGTATGTTCCTATTCCATTTCTTTCGCAACATCATCAATGATTTTCTTGTATTTGTCTTCCGTATTGTCTACTGCTTTGGACTCTGAGGATATTGCCTTTTCGGGCTCATCGAATAGGTTTAGGAACTCCTCATAAAGATTGGAGAGTGGGATGGTAGCAGAATTCGGTTTAGGAAAGATCTCCTGTGTTGACTATCAATCTTCTGAAACTTCTTGATGTAATTATCGTCGAATGTAAGATAGTAGGTTTCTTCAATCCATGTAGACCTATTATTGAGAATACTATATGATTTAGAAGTTAAAGAATACCCCAGGAAGATACCTTCTTCAGCCTTCACATCGAATTTGTTCCTTTGCTCCTTCGAGTTAATGATAAAGCACCTGGAACCAAAAACATGGAAAAACTTGACATTAGGTTTTCGATTATTAATAATCTCATATGTAGTGATAGAGAATCGCTTATTGAGGATAGATTGATTTTGGGTAAAGAAGGCAGTTCCTATCGCATCTGCTCAGAAGTAAAGCGACAAATCTATGAATGACAGCATGGTCCACGCAGCTCCGCACAACGAGCGATTTCATCTTTCAATGAATCCGTTTTGTTGAGGAGTATAAGGAACCAAAAAATTGTGAGAGACTCCTTTCTCAATAAAAAAATTATTCAAATGCTTGTGTAACACCCCGAAATTAAGGTATATCTCTTTAATCTTGGTTCTTTTCCCATGTTGTCAAATTAGCCCAAAGTAGAAAAATGGTTTCAAGCGGGTACGATGGGCGTACTGAAGGGTACTCAACCCAGTACGCGGGGCGTACCAAGGTGTACGTTGGGCGTACTGGGCCCATACTCAAAACCCTAAATGAGACATGAGCCCCATAAAAGGAATGTTATGGCCTCCATCCTAGCCACCATTTCTAGTGAGTGAAACCTTAAGAGAGCTAAACTTGCGTTCTAAGCTTGTATGTGTATGTGTGTTTTGGGCTTGAAAGTGTCATTGTGTGCTTGTGAAGAAGAAGAGAAGATCTTGAAGAGGAAGGTTTGAAGTCCAGGCTTTTAGATCTCAGGTAAACAGAGTGGGGAGCTTCTCACAGAGGTAAAAAGCTTCAAACTTTACCACTCTTTTGTTATGAGCATCATATAGGAGCATTTTTAGGGTTTAAGTCCCAAAGGTGGTGACTTTTTGAGCAAGGGAACTCCATGGACCTTGATCTACCCCATTTTAGAGTATATTGTGTTATAAATCTATAAAAATCCAATCTTGGACGTTAAGATTAAGTTATGTGTTTAAAGTGATTGGTGACCTTTAAAGCCATGTAAATGCTTAAAGGTTTCGACTTTATGGTTTAAGAGTCAGTAGAGTGCATGGATTTGAGATATTAGTTTATGGCTTAACCTATCCAGACCAAAAATTGTGAAAGTATGCAACTGGGACTTATGCTGGTGTAATCCCATTACGCGCATCGTAGGGGGTCTAGTTCCCCGATCCTGATAGCCATAGGGTACGCTCCGCGTACAGAGCTGGTACATGCCACGTACTTCCCTCTGTTAACTTTTGTTGGCTGTTGAGGATTGGTCAACAATTGGACATTTGGACCATTGGAGGGGTAAAATGGTCTTTTCTCCTTCTGAGAGATTATAGGGAGGGATTGGTCTATCCTTTGATAATTGTTGTTAATTAGAGGTAAATTACTTTATGTAATTAGGCAGAGACTAGATCAATATTTTGAGTTCGAGACTTTCCGAGATTACCGGAGGTGAGTTTTCTCACTATACTTTACCTAGAGTGGTATCTATGTGCAGACCGGAGGGTATTATGTGTATGTGTATGTTTGATATTTATATGCAATGTGTTATATGTATGATATGTGTTATATAGACCAGGCCATAGGGTCCAACGATTCATGAGGCTAGAGGGTCCTCAATCAAACCGGACCGGAGGGTCCAACGATTCAGACCGGACCAAAGGGTCCAACGAGCTATGGGACTGGAGGATCCCACTGAGACACATTGACCGGAGGGTCATACCAAGTTATAGCCTTGTGTGGCTTATGTGTTGTATGTGGTATTTTGGGGAACTCACAAAGCATTTATGCTTACCGTGTTATGTGATATGTGTTTCAGGTACCAGCGAGGATCGCAGGAAGGCGTCAGCATGATCTATACACACTGATAGGCTAATGAGTTTGTGTTGCAGTCCTTCCATATATACAACCTTGATAATGGAGTTGACGAGCGAGCGGTTTTTTCTACTGATGTGATTTGAGGATGTGTACTCGAAATTTTCGGTGTTGAGTTCCCAATTGATCTGGTACCGATTGCGATGGGGGATGTCTGTGTCATCGTGGGCATGGACTGGTTGAGCCGATTTGGAGCTGTTATTGACTGCGAGCGTCAGTTGGTGAGCATAGGAGACCCTAGTGGGGGAGTACCTACGGTGTATGGTGAGGGTACGCAATCCGGGTCAGTATTTTGGTCGACTGCCAGAGTGAGAAGGAGTCTACAGCAGGGCTATAGGGGGTTTGTAGCATATGTGATCAATACACGAGTTGCTACAGAGAGGCCGAGTGTTGTCGATGATGATTCTATAGTGCGTGAGTTCCCGGATGTTTTTCCCAAGGAGTTGTCGGGTGTGCCTCCGGAGAGGTAGGTGGAGTTCCATATTGATTTGGTTTTGGGAGCGACACCTATTGCCAAGGCACCCTATCGCCTTGCACCACCAGAGATGCAGGAGTTATCCTCGCAGCTTTAAGAGCTGTTGGGGAAGGGATTCATCCGACTGAGTAGCTCGCCGTGTGGAGCCCCGATCCTTTTTGTCAAAAAAAGGATGGTTCACATCGGATGTGCATTGATTACCGGGAGCTGAACAAGTTGACGGTCAAGAACCGTTACCCACTACCGAGGATCGACGATCTGTTCGATCAGTTGCAGGGTGCACCTTGGTTCTCCAAGATAGACTTGAGGTCTGGATATCATCAGATGAGGGTGCGTGATGAGGATATCCCGAAGACGGCGTTTAGGACTCGTTATGGGCATTACGAGTTCGTGGTGATGCCTTTTGGGGTCACAATTGCACCAGCAACGTTCATGGATCTCATGAACCGAGTGTGCAGACCGATGTTGGACCGATCAGTGACTGTGTTCATCGACGATATTCTAGTATATTCAAGATCCAGAGAGCAGCATGAGGAGCATCTGAGAGAGATCCTTGGAGTATTGAGATCGGAGAGGCTATGCTAAATTCACCAAGTGTGATTTCTCGTTACGAGAGGTCCAGTTCTTGGGGCACCTCGTTAATAAGAATGGGATATTCGTCGATCCGGCCAAGAATGAGGCTGTTAAGAGTTGGGAGATGCCGAGATAACCCACCGAGATCAGGAGTTTTCTAGAGTTGGCCAGCTACTATCGGAGATGCATCAGGGATTTCTCCAAGATTGTCGTTCCCTTCACCAGATTGACCCGAAAGGGCGTGGCTTTTACTTGGGGTCCAGAGTAGTAGACCTCGTTTGAGATGCTTCGCCAAAGATTATGTGAAGCCCCGGTGTTATCTCTTCCGGAGGGAATGGAGGATTTTGTGGTGTATTGTGATGCGTCTATATCGGGGTTGGGTGCGGTGCTTGTGCAGAGGGGCACGTGATAGCATACACATCGAGGCAGTTGAAACCTCATGAGACTAGGTATCCCACCCACGATTTGGAGTTGCGGGCAGTGGTGTTCGCCCTCAAAATATGGCACCATTATTTGTACGGGGTTCGGTTTACCATATATACGGACCACAAGAGTTTGAAGTACCTAATGGATCAACCCAACCTAAATATGCGCCAGAGGAGATGGTCGGATGTGGTAACGGATTATAACTGTGAGATCCTATACCACCTGGGCAAGGCTAATGTGGTGGGCGATACTCTGAGCCGCTGGGCGGAGAGTGCCCCGATTCGAGACATATGCATGAGGATGACGATGATGACTTCGGTGTTGGATACCATCCGAGAGGCCCAGACGGAGGCTGTGAGACCGGAGAACCACAAGAGAGAGAGAGAGAGAGGGTGATTGGGCAGGTGTTCGAGTTTGTTACCGATAGCCAAGGGCTTATGACCTTTCACAGACAGATTTGGATACCGTTTATGGGCGGGGCACGTAACGTATTGATGGAAGAGGCGCACCAGTGCCCGCATGGCAAGTTGGATGTTGCATGGGTAGTAGGGAGGTGCTTGACCTGTCGCCGAGTTAAGGCCGAGCACCAGTGCCCGCATGGCAAGTTGCAGCCGCTAGAGGTTCCCCAGTGGAAGTGGGAACAAATTTCTATGGATTTCATCACCAAATTGCCGAGGACCGCGAGGGGTGTTGATGTAATTTAGGTGATTGTGGATCAGTTGACGAAGAGTGCTCACTTCCTCGCTATCAATGAGAGCTCTTCTATAGAGAGGCTGACAGAGATATATGTGAGAGAGGTGGTGTCGCAGCATGGAGTGCCAATCTCAATTGTGTCAGATCGAGATTTGCATTTCTCTTCTAGATTCTGGAAGAAGTTTCATGAGGAGTTGGATACGAGATTGCAGTTCAATACTGCCTACCACCCACAGACAGACGGGAAGAATGAGCGGACGATACATACGCTTGAGGACATGCTTAGAGCATGCATCATGGACTTCGGTGGAAGTTGGGACACATACCTACCTTTGGCTGAGTTTTCTTACAACAACAGCCACCATTCGAGTATTGGTATGCCTCCCTTTGAGCTTTTACATGGGAGGAGGTGTCGGACCCCCATCTATTGGGGAGAGGTAGGGCAACAAGTGATGGGTAGCACTAAGATAGTGCTTAAGATGACTGAACAGATACATCAGGTCAGTCAGAGGTTACTGACAACCTAGAGCCGACAGAAGAGTTATGCGGATAGGAGGAGATCTGAGCTCGAGTTCCAGGTTGGAGACTTTGTACTCCTGAAGGTATCTCCTTAGAAAGGAGTGATTCGATTCAAAAAGAGGGGCAAATTGGGGCCCCGATACATTGGTCCTTTCAGGGTTGCCGCTAGGGTGGGCAAGGTAGCTTACCGTTTGGAGCTACCTGAGGAGTTGAGCCAGATTCATAACACCTTCCACGTATCCCAGTTAAGGAAGTGTGTGGCCGAAGAGGTAGTAGTTGTACCATTGGGGGATATTCAGGTGGACGCGAGCCTAAATTACATCGAGAGTCCAATCGCTATACTGGATAGGAAGATCAAGTTTCCAAGGAACAAGGAGGTGCCTCTGGTTCAGGTCTAGTGGCGACATCAGAGAGGGTCCGGGGTGACTTGGGAGCCAGAGTCGGAGATGCGGGAGCAGCATCTAGAGCTATTTACGACATGAGACTTTGAGGGCGAAGTCTAATTCTAGCGGGGGAGAATTGTAACACTCCGAAATTTAGGTATATCTCTTTCATCCTTATTCTATACCCAATTTGTCAAATTAGCCCAAAGTAGAAAAATGGTGTCAAGCGGAAATGTTGGGCGTACTAAAGAGTACGCTACGCGTACCCATAGGCGTGCCTTTGACGTGGACTCAACCCAGTACGCGGGGCGTAACAAGGCGTACGCTGGGCGTACTAGGTCCAGACTCAAAACCCTAAATGAGGCATGAGCCCTATAAAAGGAATGCTATGACCTCCATCCTAGCCACCATTTCTAGTGAGTGAAACCCTAAGAGGTCTAAAACTTCATTCTAAGCTTGTGTGTGTGTGTGTGTTTTGGGCTTGAAAGTGTCATTCTGTGCTTGTGAAGAAGAAGAGAAGATCTTGAAGAGGAAGTTTTGGAGTCCAGGCTTCTAGATCTGAGCTAAACAAAGTGGGTAGCTTCTCATAGAGGTAAAAGGCTTCAAACTTTACCACTCTTGTGTTATAAGCATCATATAGGAGCATTTTTAGGGTTTAAGTCCCAAAGGTGGAGAATTTTTGAGCAAGGGAACTCCATGGGCCTAGATCTACCCCATTTTAGAGTATATTGTGTTATAAATCTATAACAATCCAATCTTGGACGTTAAGATTAAGTCATGCATGATATTTGGGCTTAATGGGGAAAGAGGTTATGTGTATGAAGTGATTGGTGACCTTTCAAGCCATGCAAAGGCTTCAAGGTGTCGACTTTATGGTTTAAGAGTCAGTGGAGTGCATGGATCTGAGATATGAGCTTATGTCTTAACCTATTCAAACCAAAAATTGTGAAAGTATGAAACTTGGACTTACGCTAAGCGTAATCCTAGTACGCGCAGCGTAGGGGGTCTAGTTCGCCGATCTTAGATAGCCACGTGGTACGCTCCGTGTACAGAGCTAGTACGCGCCGCGTACTGCCCTCTGTTGAATTTCGTTGACTTTTGACGGTTGGTCAACAATTGGACATTTGGACCATTGGAGGGGTAAAATGATCTTTTCCCTTTCTGAGAGATTATAGGGAGGGATTAGTCTATCCTTTGAGAATCGTTTTTAATTAGAGGTAAATTACTTTATGTGATTAGGCGGAGGCTAGATCAGTATTTTGAGTTCGAGACTTTCCGAGATTACCCGATGTGAGTTTTCTCAGTATACTTTACCTAGAGTGGAATCTATGTGCAGACCGGAGGGTCTTATGTGTATGTGTATGTTTGAGATTTATGTGCAATGTGTTATATGTATGCTATGTGTTATACAGACCGGGCCAGAGGGTCCAATGATTCATGAGGCCAGAGGGTCCTCGATCAGACTGGACCGGAGGGTCCAACTATTCAGACCGGACCAGAGGGTCCAACAAGCTATGGGACTGGAGGGTCCCGCTGAGACACATTGACCGGAGGGTCATACCGAGTTATAGCCTCGAGTGCGTTATGTGTTGTATGTGGTATTTTGGGGAACTTACTAAGCATTTATGCTTACCGTGTTATGTGATATGTGTTTCAGGTACCAACGAGGATTGCGGGGCGCCAAATTGATCTGTACACACTGATAGAGTATTATGCATTATGTACTTGAGATTCTGGGATATGTTTCTTTTGAGATAACTTTTGATACATTTGATGTTTTGAGTTTACTTTATGAGATATGATATGTTTTAAAAATGAAAAATTGTTTTCAAAATTCACGACGTTACAACTTGGTTGTTGAATTCCAAACTATTTTCGTTGCAAACGTTTTAAACCAGCTTTTGCAGTTGTAATTCAATCTGCTTTATAAAATCCCTGAGCTTTGGAGTGGCTTCGGATTTCTGCTTAAGAAAATGCACCCAAGTGATTCTGGAAAAATCATCTACAATTACGAGTATATATCTATTACCGCCAATGCTCTCACTTGCAGAAGGACTACAAAGGTGTACATGCAAAAGTTCAGGTGGATCTATGACTTTCGTATTCACAATCGTTGGATGACTCTTCCTGCTCTGTTTCCCAATTTTGCAGGCTGCACAAAGATGTTCTTTATCATACTTCAGGAGTGGAAGACCTCACACTTGATCACCAAGAACAAGCTTGTTGATATCTCTAAAATTGAGATGTGAAATCCTTCGGTGCCACGTGGAAGCTTTCGTAAGTAAGCAGATTGCAGGCTTCCCTTTTATGGGGTTCAGATTAAGTGGATACATTTCTCCTTTTTTCTTTGACTTTAACAGAACATTTTTGGTTGCCTTTTCAATAATTTATGACTCTTCCTCGTCGAATGAAACTTTTAATCATGTTCCCACTACCAACTACAAAACACTAATGAGGTTGTGTTGTAGTCCTTCCACATATGTGACCTTGAGAATGGAAAACTCTCCATTGGTTATCATCCTATAACCCTTAATTTCACCAAATGCATTGTTGCCATACTTTACTCTTCTTCCATCTTTCAGTGTTCTAAACTCTCGCAGTTCCTCCTTCATACTTGTCATGTGACACGAGCATCCACTGTCAATGTACCATTCAGAGTCAAACTGCTTGTCACGTATTACCTGCAACAATTAAGTAGATTTAGGAAGCCGAAGTTCTTTGGGCCCTCGTGAGTTTTTCACAGGAAAAGAAATAGCAGGATCAACCAGATAAGTTTGTTTTATTAAGGTTGTTTTATCTTTCTTTGTGATTTGAAGAACATTAATCCGATTGTCTTTTGAGTTTGTATCCTTGGTGGATAGTTTCTTTTGTTTATCTTGGTTTTGTTGTTTGACAAATTTCTTCTCATCTCTCTTTTGATTAGTTTCAGATCTTTTGATAGGAACTTTAGGCTCCGAAACTCTCTTTCCTTTGCCTTTAACATCTTGCAATGTCTTGGATGAATGCGAAAGATTCATGTTAGGAGAGAAGTGAAATTTGGTTTTCTACACAGGTTTCGCATGGTTTGAAAATGATGGTTTTGGAAAAACTTTTTGATTAGAAACTTAGGGAGATTGACTTCGTTGAAAACTATTAAGTGTTGCAGGTGAAGAGACTTTCTCATTTGGATTGGAATTTTCTTTATGAACAAAGTTGGGATTATTATAATGATAGAACAGATTTCTTTCCTTTGAGATTTTTGTTATATCTTGCATTCCTTTGGTATTTTGATTTGTAGACTGCTTATAGGATCTGTGAATCCTATCCCTAGGTTGTGACTTTCTTGTAGGGGTTTCGGTTCGAACAGACGATGTGTCACTTGGAACATTCTTAGTTCCACTGGGACTTCCCTCTTCGTAGCTTGAATTGACTTTATTTAGAGGTTCTGCTACGTATCGGCTCTTCATTTTACAAGAGGTCATTTCAGATAAACCCTAGGTTTCTTTTGCATTGTCAATTGGAGCAGACCAGAAGAACTCATCACAACCCTCTTTGTTATCATCCTCGAACATGGACATTAATTCAACTGTTTGATTTTTGTTCGGTCTTTAGATGTAAAAACTTCGTTAGGAATAGTTTAAACTTTTGGGAAAATAGTTGCTTTAGCTTTTATAACTTTAGATTTGTTCTCAGTAAGATGTGCATATTCAACTAAATTTACAGAAATTAGGACATTCGCAGGTACAGGTTCGTTTTTAACAAACTCAGAGCAGTCTATCTCATCCTCAACAGAGATTTCACTCATATCACTTTCATCTTCAAATTCAGAAATGTTTTCACCATCAAGTTTATTTTCTGAATTTAACTTGGTGCTTAATGAGTCAAACTTCTATACAGTTTTGGATGTAATTTTATTTTTGTCTTTTTCATCCAAAAGTTGTTTAAGCATGTTTTTGTGATCTTTGGACTTTATGAAATAATCGATTTTGTCCAGTCCTACTCTGTATGCATATGAGGTTTCATCTGATGAGACGATGGATTTGCACCTGAAACACTCTGCGTCGATTTCGTCCTCTTGCAATTCGAGAAAGGGCAAAATCATCTTGTGAATTTTCTTTCCAATCTCACAAATAAGATCAAGCTGAGTAATATTAAAATAAAGTCTTTTACCAATCAAACAAAAAATGTTACGTTGTTTTAAAAGACCTAAATTATCTCTTTGCAAATAAATCGACTCATCCCTAGACTTAGACAAATCAGAATCCAACTTTTCAATCCACATGCATTTCTCTTCACTTTTCGACGAAACCCTACCAAGTTGATCAGTTAAGTTAGAATATTTTAAGTGTGTTTGTTTTAGACTATCATTGAAACTTGAAAACGTGTATTTTAGGTCGTTTAATTCAGTTTCATATCTAGACACAAGAATATTAATAGATTCAAGAATAGAGTTTACCTTTTTGATCACCTGCCCGCACTTGCTTATCTGCTCTAGAATTGGTTTCGCAACGAAACAACTATTAGTTCTATGTCCACCATCAGTTGCATAACCTCTCATCCCTGACACTTCATTGGTAACCATCAAACACCTTCCATTGAACCGCGAAACTTCATCCTTCGCTACAGAGCTCCTTCCATGAGTAGGTCTGCAAACCTCTTCATCTTCAGATTCAGTCGACCAGACCTCAACTCTGCCAAACTAATCTTCTGCTTTGTTTTCCTGCACAATCAAAGCAGGCATGGTGTTATCAATATTCTTCTTCTTTTCATCTCCTCAAGCTTTCGGAGATAGTATGTCTCGTCATCCTCCCCCTCCTTCTTCTCGTTCATCCTTCTCAGCATGTATCCCTTGGCTAGATGGTTTTTGCCATGACAGTAATTTCAATCATAGCCGGAGTCCCCCACAAGCTTTTTATCCTTCTTCACTACTCGTTCTAAGATTTATTCGCACTCTCCTCCTTTACCTTTTCAGAGCTATAACTGCCCTGCCAGTTTCGGTGCTTGTTGCGACCGAAGTTCTTCTTTGCGAATTTCTTTAGATTAGACACCATCATAGAAAATTCTTCCTTAGATAGTTCACAATCGGAGAGATCAGACTCCGAGCCATCAACATTTACTGCTTTTTTAACCTTCGCAACAAGGGCCAGTGATCCCTTCCCAGAAACTAACTTCCCTTCTTTCGTCACTTCGTCATAATGTGACCTCAGTATTCCAACTAGCTTTTCCAACGTGTAGTTCTTGAACTGCTCATGCGCTTTTACAGTAGAAACAACAGCCTTCCATTCAGATCTTAGCCTGTTTGTGAACGTGACTCGTTGCTCGATTAGTTCACGTCCAATCTTGTGCTTCATCATCCTACTAAGAAGATGGTTATAGCGATTGAAAGTTTGATCCAAACTCTGAAATCATTAGAGTTTGAGTAGAAGGCTCAAGCTCAACATGAACTAACAAAACAAAAAGTGTCGGGTGGCAAAGCAAACCTGATGATCCTCATTTCTTAAACATTGCTTATCAGCCTATCCTTCTCATCTTGTGATACTGTAGCATCCAGGATTTTTCTAGGTATTATGATTAATTATCTTAATTAAATTATGGAATTGTTTGGTTGGGCTTTGACCTTTGGGCCTTGCGGGTGGGCTGAGGGGATATCGTACGTGGGGGGGGGGGTACATTTCCATGTACGCTCTGCGTACTTATGAGAATGAACTACGGAAGCCATGCTCGTACGCCCATCGTACCAGGAGTACACCCAACATACATGTGTAGATCCTTAAACCCTAAAATTTATGGTTTACTCCCTATATAAAGAACATTTCCCATGTTTGCTCAGCCTCTCTTCACCCATAGACAACCACCACGAAAACCCTAGCTCATTTTGTGTGCCTTTATGATTTGGAAGCCATTTGAGTTTTTGTGCATTGTGTTAGTGAGAAGGGAATAAAGGAGCTTAAATAAGAAGCAAGGATCCACCAAGAGCTTGTAGATCCAGGAGATTGGAATCACTTCTGACTCTTTTAAGGTATTAAATTCCATACTTGGCCATTGTATGCTTAGATTTGTTTATTTGGCTATTTTATGTCACATTTAGACTCTATTGTTGAGGATACTTGAGTATTGATGGTTTTAGAGCCTAAGATCTATCCTTTTGGACTCTTAGAAGCATCTATGGTCATAATAATTAGACCTTGATGATTAAGACACAACCATGCAAGTGCTAGTTGGTCTTGAAGCTTGATAAATGGACCAACATCATGATTTGACCCCAACAATGCATGCACGCACATAAAGTTTGTGACTTTATGGTTTAGGAGGTCTTAAAGGACCAGGATCTATAGTTTGGACATAAGGGCTTATTGGATTAAGTCATGAATGAAGTCCCATGGAATCTGGTTAGTATGCTGGGTGTATTCCCTAGTACGCCGCACATACTAGGTCAACTCTTTGTTTTAGTCAAGGCTAGCGTATGCTGGGCATACATGCCAGGTACGTCGCGTGTACGCATGCAGAGTGGACACCACCGGAGAGACATCTGGAGTTCATGATCGACCTAGTCCCTGGTGTGGCTCCGATAGTCAAGGCACCATATCGGTTGGCTCCTCTCGTGATGCAAGAGTTATCTATGCAGCTGTAGGAGCTGCTAGACAAAGGATTTATCAGGCCGAGTAGAATACTTTGGGGAGCCCCGATCTTGTTTGTAGAGAAGAAGGGCGAGTCACATCGGATGTGTATAGACTACCGGGAGGTGAACAAGATAACGGTGAAGAACCATTACCCACTCCTGAGGATTGATGATCTATTCGACCAGCTGCATGGAGCATCTTGTCAACCAGAACGATATTCCAAGATAGATTTGCGGTCAGACTACCATCAGATGAGGTTTAAAGACGAGGATGTACAGAAGACTGTTTTTTGGACTCGCTATGGCCACTACGAGTTCGTGGTGATGCCCTTCGGACTCACCAATTCTCCTACCACATTCATGGATCTCATGAACCGCATGTGCAGACCGATGCTGAATCAGTTTGTGATAGTTTTCATTGATGATATCTTGGTTTACTCCAAGTCGCAGGAGTAGCATGAGGAGCATCTGTAAGAGGTTTTGGATACCTTGAGGAGGGAGAGCTTGTACACCAAGTTCTCCAAGTGTGAGTTCTAGTTGCACGAGGTGCAGTTTCTTGGGCACCTTGTCAACCAGAACGATATTCTGGTCAAACCAGCTAAAGTGGAGGTAGTGATGAGATGGGAGGTTCCGAAGTCTCCATCTGAGATTCGGACTTTCATAGGATTAACAGGCTATTATCAAAGATTCATTTAGGACTTATCCAAGATAGTCATACCCTTGACCTGGTTGACAAAGAAAGTCATGGTCTTTCGTTGGAGGCCTGAGTAGCATGCAACGTTCGAGACATTAGGACAGAGGTTATACGAGGCGTTGATCCTCTCCCTGCCTGAGGGCATGGAGGATTTTGTGGTGTACTGCGATGCGTCCATTTTAGGCCTGGGCGCGGTATTGATGCAGAGAGGTCACGTCATCGACTACGCTTCGAGGCAGCTAAAGCCTCACGAGGCAAACTCCCAACGCATGATCTTGAGTTGGGAGCAGTTGTCTTCGCCCTCAAGACTTGACGACACTACCTCTACGGGGTCCGATGTACCATTTACACTGACTACAAGAGTTTGAGTTACCTCATGGATCAGCTGAATCTTAACATGAGGCAACATCGGTGGCTAGATGTGGTGAAGGATTACGATTATGAGATCCTCTATCACCCGGGGAAGGCAAATGTTGTGGTTGGCGTGCTTAGCCGCAAGGCAGCCCTAATCAGAGATATTTGTCATAAGATGAAAGTAGTGATTGCGCTGTTGGCGCAGATCCGTGAGGCGCATGTGGAGGGTTTAAAAGAGGAGCGTCGGAAGTGCGACCAGATCATAGGTCAGGTCGCCTCTTTTGACTACGACAGCCTTGGACTGCTGACTCTGCACGGGAGGGTCTGGGCTACTAACTGGGGCAGAGTACAACAGGTTTTGATACATGAGGCACACAAATCTAGGTTTTCTATCCATCCCGAAGTGAAGAAGATGTACAGAGATCTTCGTCCTGACTACTAGTGGCCATGCATGAACCGGGATGTAGCTTGGTACGTCGAGTGATGTCTGACATGCAGGTAGGTCAAGGCAGAGCACCAGAGGCCTCATGGCAAGACGCAACCGTTGGAAATCCCCATGTGGAAATGGGAAGATATTACTATGGATTTCATCACCAAACTTCTCAAGACCGCACAAGGAGTGGATTCGATATGGGTCATCATGGATCGGTTTACCAAGAGTTCCCATTTTATACCGATCCAGGAGAGCATTTTGGCTGAGAAGCTGGCTGACATCTACATTTGGGAGGTTATGGCCCGACACGGAGTTCCCGTCTCTGTGATTTTAGCACTGCCTTTCACCTATAGACGGATGGTCAGAGCGAGCGGACCATCCAAACATTGGAGGATATGTTGCGGGCATGCATATTAGACTTTAATGGTCGTTGGGATACCTATCTCCCTTCGAATGATTTCTCCTACAACAACAGCTACCACGCGAGTATCGATCATCCTCGATTTGAGATGTTGTATGGGAGGAAGTGTAGGATCCCAATATTCTGGGGTGAGCTTGGACAACGGGTTATAGGGAGCACCGAAGTGGTGCCCAAGACGACAGAGAGGATTAAGTAGGTTCGGAACAGGCTTCAGACTGCTTAGATTCGGTAGAAAAGTTATACCGACAAGCGCCGTTCAGACCTGGAGTTCTAGGCGGAGAAAGGGTCCTCTAGAAGGTGTTACCTTTGAAAGGTGTCATCCGATTCAGGAAATGGGGCAAGTTGGGCCCCAGTTACATTTTCCCTTTTAGGGTTGTAGCTCGAGTGGGCAAGGTGGTGTATATGCTAGTTCTGCCAGCCGAGCTTTGCCAGATTTACAATACGTTCCACATATCCCAGCTACGGAAGTGCCTGGTATACGACTTAGTGGTGGTGCCTCTTAATAATATTCAGGTGGATGTCAGCCTAAACTACATCGAGCGACCGATAGCCATTCTAGATAGGAAGACGAAGGCGCTGAGGAACAAGGAGGTAGATCTGGTGAAGGTACAGTGGCAACACCGCAAGGGCTCGAAATGGACTTAGGAGCTAGAGGACGAGATGAGAGAACACTACTCCGAGTTATTTTCAGCAGCAACAACGGACTTCGAGGACGAAATCTAATTCACGTGGGGGAGATTTTTAGCATCAAGGATTTTTCCAGGTATTATGATTAATTATCTTGATTAAATTATGGAACTGTTTGGTTGGACTTTGACCTTTGGGCCTTATGAGTGGGCTGAGGGGACATCGTATGCGAAGCATACATTAGCATGTATCCTGAGCATACTTATAAGAATGAACCGCAGAAGCCATGCACATACGCCCAACGTAGCAGGAGTACACCTAGAGTACGTGTGCAGATCCTTAAACCCTAAAATTTAGGGGTTACTCCTTATATAAAGAACATTTCCCCTGTTTTCTCAGCCTCCCTTCACCCATAGACAGCCACCACAAAAACCATAGCTCATTTTTGTGTGCCTTTGTGATTTGGAAGCCATTTGAGAGTGTTTGTGTGTTGTGTTAGTGAGAAGGGAAGAAAGGAGCTTGAAAAAGAAGCAAGTATCCACCAAGAGCTTGTAGATCTAGGAGATTGGCATCACTTCTGACTCTTTTAAAGTATCAAGTTCCATACTTGGCCATTGTATGCTTAGATTTGTTTATTTGGGTATTTTATGTCACATTTAGACTCCATTGTTGAGGATGCTTGAGTATTGATGGTTTCAGAGCCTAAGAGTTGTCCTTTTGGACTCTTAGAAGCATCTATGGTCATAAAAATCGGACCTTGATGATTAAGCCACAACCATGCTAGTGCTAGTTGGTCTTGAAGCTTGATAAATGGACCAAATTCATGATTTGACCCCAAAAATGCATGCAAGCACATAAAGTTTGTGACTTTATGGTTTCAGAGGTCTTAAAGGACCAGGATCTATAGTTTGGATGTAAGGACTTACTGGTTTAAGTCATGAATGAAGTCCCAAGGAAGCATGCCAGTACGCTGGTCATACTCCCTGGTACGTCGCGCGTACTGGGTCAACTCCCTATTTCGGTCAAGGCCAACGTACGTTGGGCGTACGTGCTAGGTACGTCGCGTGTACGCAAGTAGAGTGGATATATTAGGCTTTTGGGCCTTAAGGGAATAGGCCTAGACTGTTGGGCCTCGTGACCCACTGTAGAGCATAATGTTGGGCCTAGAAATTTGAAATTAGAAGCATTAGGCCTTTTGGACCATATTAGGCCATTTAAGATTATTTTATTTTAGGATAAGGGCTTATGAGAATTGTGAAAAGGCCCATTTGAAGGGTTGGGCCCAATTTAGAAAATTGGGCTATTAGTAGGCCCTTAGGGAGTCTTGATCGACCATGGGTGCATTGGATTTTATAAGATAGAATTAGGCCTTTGGAAGGTTCCAATTTGGACCAAGGATGGGAGGGTTAAATGGTAATTTTACCCTAATTTCTGTTTTAGACTCTGATTGAGTGTTAATGTGATTATGATAGCCGAGAGTCATCGGAGCAGCTGTTAGAGACTACTTCTGCGAGATTTGACACGCATTTTTACAAGGTGATTTACCTTCCAGTAGAAATGGGTCTAAGGCACCAAGGTTGGCCCACTAGTAAGAGTTATAGTTCAGATGATTGTCTTTGTGATAATCATCTGGTATGTGTTATCTTTTACGATTATGTGCTAGTATGCTATGATGTTATGTGATATGTGATAGGAGAAGTATGATAGACCTCAGTACCGGTCGAAAGGACCGAAGGGGTAGGTAGTACCAGTTATATTAGACAGCTTATGTTATGTGCTATGATATTATGTGGTAGTAGTATGGGTGAAATAGTCCCCAGAGACCGGTCGAAAGGACCAAAGGGGTAAGCCAACACCTAGATATGCTAGGCAAGGTTACCGGTCGAAAGGACCGAAGTTTTAGGTCGGGCACCCAGATATGTCTGGCAGTATGTGTTATGTATGGTATGTGGTATGATGGGAGAACTTACTAAGCTTTGTGCTTACAGTTTTCAGTTTGTTTCAGGTACCTCTTTAGCGAAGGGGAAGGAGTTGGCGCGCTAGCTGCACATCACACGCCCACTAGATTTTCGCACTATGTGATTCTTGGGATTGCACTCTGACATTATTATTATTCCACGACATGTTTTATGATCTTTGACTTATGGGTTTATGATTGATATGGTATTGATGATGTTTTTCAGTAATCTATTTTACAAGTAACATAATTAGAATAAAATTTTTGGCCTGACATTTTGGGATGTTACAAGTTGGTATCAGAGCCTTGGTTTGAGGGATTCGGACACACATTCGTGCGTGTCTGGTGTAACATACACATTTTGAAATCGTGTTTTGTAATGAATAAAATTGTGAAATACTATGTGAAATTGAGTGTTGAGTTCTAACAGATAGTTTTTACTAGAAATGAAGTAAAATTATGTTTAGAATCACTCATAAAATATTGGAAGTCTTATGAGATTCCAATTAATAGCCAAATAATGAAAATTTAGCGAAAATATAAAATTTGAAATAAGTAGAAATTTTATTATTTGATGTTGTAGAGGATCTCTTTAGAAGTGTTTAGGCGAAAACCTTGTCGAAATCCGAGTTATAACGAAGAAGTTATGACCAATCGAAGATCCGTGACAAAACCAGCACGACACTGAATGACGTAAAAAGTGAGTTTTTGACAAATTACTTTTTAGCCTTAGTAATCTAAATGAAATTCGTAGTATTCGTTAAACCGAGAAGTTCGATAAAAAGAACGCACAAATCTGACTTCGTATGAGGAAGTTATGATTTTTCGAAGTTTCAGCATAGAAGTAAACAACTAAAAACTCGAATTTTAGATCGAGTGATTTTTTGCTGACACAATCTAAACGAGAATTGAAGGTCTCATCATTTGTAGTAAAACGGTAAAAAGTCTAACGAAAACGGATGTCGGATGAAGAAGTTATGAATTTTTAACGGATTTTCCTGTCCCGGTCTGTTAAAAATAATAATATTAAAATTAAACTCAGAATTAGCCGACGAAGTCTAAACGAAAGTTGTAGAGCATAATTTTAGCTACGCGTGCATATAAAGAACGTCAAAAACGGATATGCGAAAGTTACAGATTTTAGAAGAATTGGGTGCAATTTTTGTCACACCCCCGAACCAGACGGCGGAAACGTCCGAGGGCTGTTGTGAATCAATTGAATACTATCACAGTGAATATACATGAAACATAACATCATTCATCACCATGCATTGAAATAGTACAACTGGTAGTGTTTACATTTAGTACATTGTTTCATAACATTACATTCCCAAAAGGTAGATTGTTCGATATTAGTTAAACAAACAACAAGACATCACTGAGTACATTTTTCCCTTCGATTTACCTGTTACCTGAGAATACAAGTATTTTGAAAAACGTCAACATATGAAATGTTGGTGAGTTCATAAGTAATGTTTGAAATATAATGTTTTGTATTGTTTTCAAAACCACCAGAAAATCCGATATTTTCTGAAAAGAGTATCGTGTAAAAAGTGTGAAGATCCGTAAGTATGCTTGTTTGTTTCTATAAATGTAAAAAAAAATTGTTAGACATGGTATGCATCTTGTAGGTGTATGAATTGAAAACCCTAGGAAAACCCGATGCTTTCCTAATACTTTGAATTACGCGTTTTATATTTTGTTATATCGTTGTGACATGTGTATTCGATAATTCCAGGTGACATTGGTTTAATTATGGGATGTGATTTGTTATAAACACACATTAATGAAAACGACTAGTTTACAACTATACAAATGATCCCTTAGGCGTCATCTGTACTATTCACTTAATCCAACCACCCTAACTTCTCATAGCCCCATAACCGAGGAGAAAAGAGGGTGCGAAGCCCCCACTATTTCCATAAGTCGTTCAAGGCTATCGTGAATGCGAAATGCCCTTGGCCCGAATCGCATTGGTGAATTCTCGACTTTACTAGCAGTACCAAAAGACCCTTGGGGTCCAACAGCACAAAAGCCAGTGAAAGTCCTTTTACATGGATTTAGGTCATATAAGACCCAACAACATGTAAGCGAGTTTCCTTCGGGCCTAAAGATCATGTCATTGGGCTAGCTAGGCCCAACAAACACGATTTGAAACTTTCGGGCCCAAAGATGGTGTATCGACGTCTGGTGAATTCCCGCGTGTGTATTGACTTCCCGTAATTTCAGCGTGTGTATTGTAGTATCGTCGTGTATAGATTTTTGATTCATTATTGATTCGAGACCGAATCAATTCGTTTGGTGAATTCTCGACTTTGCTAGCAGTACCAAAGGACCCTTGGGGCCCAACAACACAAAAGCCAGTGAAAGTCCTTTTACATGGAATTAGGTCATATAAGACCCAACAACATGTAAGCGAGTTTCCTTCGGGCCTAAAGATCATGTCATTGGGCTAGCTAGGCCCAACAAACACGATTTGAAACTTTCGGGCCCAAAGACGGTGTATCGACGTCTGGTGTATTCTCACGTGTGTATTTGACTTCCCGAAATTTCCGCGTGTGTATTGAATTCCCGAGGTTTCCGCGTGTGTATTGAAGTATGGTGGTGTTATTAATTTCGGATTCGTTATTGATTCGAGACCGAATCAATTCGTTTGATAACGATTTTGGTGTTGAAGGTGTATTGTATTTCACCGATAGTCGAGGTACTAGTATTTCATCATGTCGGGTTTATTGTTTAAAACATTAGAATTTTACTTTCTGCAGCCCCTTTTCTTTTGGATAATTTACAACTTTGACCCTTGTATAAAAGAATTTCTATTTTAGTCGTTAAACCATTTTTCTTGACACTTTAGTATCAAAACTTGTAGAAAAGGTATTTTTCAGCTCAAAGTTATTTGAAAAACAGTTTTAGTCCCTCAAAATGAAGTTTTCTCGGATGGAACCTTTATTTTCGCAATTTTTACACTTTTGGCCCAAAATAGAAAATTTTTGCATCTTTGGTCCCTTTTAAATATGAAAAGTATTTTTAACCCTTGAAAAGGACTTGGAGCACTAGTAGTCACCTGTTTTTACAGAAAAATACAGTTTCAGCCCCTCTAATTTGAAAATCTCGCATTTTGGGCTTTATTGGGCCGAAAAGTTCATTTTGACCCATTATGCTTAAAATTTCACATTTTGATCCTTCAAAAGAGTATGCTTCTAGAAAATACATTGTTGAAACTATTTTGACTCATCTCAACCATCAGAATTTGTATTTTGTCATTTTGGCCCCTTTAACTTTATATTTTTAACCTTTTGAGTCCAAAAATGGGATTTTTGCCCAAAGAGGTTCATATTAACCATTTTGGTTATATTTCTAGAGTTGATTTGTATGAAATAACATGATTTATACTTATTTCATTCAACATAATGTAGAACTCGGTTTTGAGTTCTTTTGGACTAGATCCAACACCATAATCACATAAGAACATGTAAATAAACATAGAAATCACACAAAGCATACATATACTCATAGATCTACACATTTGCTTGTATTCTCCCCCCACAAAACTTATAAAAACCGAAAAATAGGGGGTATGAAGCTCACCTTGGGGTTTGGAAGTCGGTTTTGATGAAGAAGTGAAGAGATCTCGACCCTAGATGTGTTATGGAGATGATTTTCGAGCTCTATGGTGCTATAAGAGTATGATTCATGAAAGTATGGTGTAAGAGGAGATTTTTGAATAGATCAAGAAGTGAAATCATAGATCTAAATGAAAAACTTACCAAAGATGATGATCTAGGTGGGAAAACCTTCTTGAAATGCTTAAAATCTCGAAAAATTGAGAGGAAAGAAGAGTGGTTTTTCTTGAGAGTGTTTGAGAGGAATGATGAGAGAAAATGTTGGGTTTTAGAATGAAATGTGAAGGTAGAAAGGCCATATGGCCGTGAGTTTGAAGAAGGGAGAGGAAGAAAGGATTTTCTTGCCTAGATAAATGAACTTACCTTGTTGTATGGTGGTTATTATGCATGGATGACCACCATGCAACATTGAGGTGGCAAAGTTAGGATAATTCATCTCTTTTCCCTTTTTTTTGTTTTTGGGCCGAATATGGGCTAGAGAGAAAGGTGGTGGATTAACTTGGCCCATTTCTAGCCTTGGCTCGAAATTATGAGGCCCATAAGAAATCTTTCGGCCCATTGGGCTCTTAGGGAGGCTCACGGCCCAAAATGGCAAAAGAAATTAGTTTAGGGCCCATTAGGGCTAATTAAATCCTTTATGGCCCATCATGGTCCATTAGAGGTAGAATGAATCATTCTAGGACCAAATGGCCCAAAATGTTATAGATTGATGAGTTGATGATTTATTGGTCCCTTAGGCCCAAAAAATGAATCCTAGTCCATAATGAATATGAGCCGGGATTTCTAGGGTTTCCAACCCTTAGTTGAACATATGAGATGTATTTGAATGAGAATAGAGTATAGTAAGTATAGCCTTTTACAAATGATGATGTTTACATGGGAATAGAATTTCCTAGCAAAATGCCAATTGTGACAATTTTCGAGAAATTAAGGATAAGACCCGAAATATTCGTGTGAATAGTACCGGCCACGTCACCCTTATCTATCCGAGTCCGAAGCTGCTGCGTGTTGTGCTTTGATTGGACCGAACTTCGGTCAGGAGCCCTTCAGAACGCGTGTTTTGGTGTCCGAGGAGACGTCTAAGACGCCTCCGTAAGACGCCTCGCACCAGGCCTCCACCGAGCTGCTTGATGCTGAATCACCCCTCGCTGCCACCTGCCTCTTCCGGATCTGGCCACCTAGCCTTTGCAGCTGCTGACGCCTGGCTCATTCTCGGACGAACCCTCGCATCTCCTCCCTATAAATACAAGGCCCGCGAGCCTTGCCGAGGAATTTTAGAAATTGCCATTTTTGGCCCCTTTTTCCATATTTTGACATCCCCCGGAGCCCCGGTGTCAATTTTAACACCCGAAACACGCCCCGAAGTGCCGTGAAGCCCGAAAAATTTATCTTTTCGGTTTTGAAGCTCTACCTTTTTAGAGTCCAGTTTTTAGCTAATTCTCCTGTTTTTCAACAAATAAAGCCATATTTGGAGCCGATATGCTGCTCAAATTACTATTTTAACCCCCAATTATTTTAAGGTGAGTTCAATATATAGGAAAAATTGTATGTTATGTGTTATATGTGCTATGTGCTTTTCAGTGTTATTATTCTGAGTTATTTTCCCGTGTTATTTTTCTTCGCTATTTTTAATAGCAAAGTTATACCTTTGACCATGTGATCAGTGAAAGGACTTAGATTCACGGTGGTACTGGTATGTAGCCTCTGGCCATGTAGAACATGTCTCGTAAGAGAATGACTTCTATTCTATGGCATTGGCAAAAGGTTAGATAGGAATGGTATGTAGCCTCTGACCATGTAGAGCATGACTCCGTAAGAGAATGACCTCTATTCTATGGTATTGGCAAATGGTTAGACAAGGGTTATAAGCCTGAAATCTATGAAAATGTTAATCAGAAATTATATGTCTTTTGTGCCATTTTGGCCAAAGCTTTATTGATGCATATCATGTATTGAAATCGTTATGTCTCATTGATCGTAAATCTTTGAATCAAATCTTGAGTTGATATTGAAAGCCTGACATATGATACGTATATGCTATTGTTGTTCTTGTTCCCTTTTGCTTCTGTCATATGGGTATATATAAGGCATAAGATTATATTGTATCTATTTATTGAATTCACTAAGCGTTATCGCTTATCCCTCTCAATATTTATCAATTGCAGGTGATGAGTATCCAATATAGTTTTATACTACTGAAAGATTTAGAATAGTTAATACTATTTCTCTATATTTTAATGTTCATGTATGTATATGAATAGTAGATTCCTGGGTAGATATCAAATGTAAAAAAACTTAGTTGGTTTGTATCTAATCTTTTGTAATCACTTTATCAATATAAAATATTGTTTTATAAATATGCATGTAGCATGTTTTGAGGAAGTAACTTAAGAATAATGTTGGAATAATATGAAAGTTTGGGTCTTTCATAAATACGAGAGTTGGGGTCTTTCAATCATGGTATCAGAGCAATGGTTTAAGTGAACTAAATATCACGCATTGGTATTTAGACTTAGACTGTTGGAAGCTTAATATATGAGCTGATTCATAATAAGTATATGGATACAAACCATAGGAAATATTTAAGTGGGGGATTGGGTAGTGATAAACCCTAGTATTCTACGATATTAAGTTACTTCAGAATTTTAAGAAAATTAGTTTAAGTGAACTAGGAGTTTTGTGAATTTCTAAGCTTAAACAAGAATTGTTAAGTAAAGATGATACGATATGTATCTGGTATATTTTAGGTTGAATACCTAATGAAGACAAGCACTAGAATATTAAGAGGAGATGTGCCTTATATTCTATTATGTGCTAAATGATAAATTAATATAGCATGCCTTAGGGTGCTTATCTATAATTGCTATTATTTGAGAAAGCTTAAGGTCTGTTGCCGACCTTGGTTTAGAAAATTTTATGTTCAGAATTCTAAGAATTTTCGAAATAGAATTTTTCGAAGTGATAAAGAGACTTATGATAGTTGACATCGATAAGTTTATAAATAAACGACCGCGAGATATCGTAAAATAATAAATATGAATTGTTATCGTAATAAGTGTATTAATACCAATAGAGTGGTAATATACATTTAAAGTATGTTTGATATATAATAACATCTTTGGAAGAAAGATGTGCGTTTGAAACACGTTTGGGCGAGACAAATGTGTAGGTGCAAATCCATGAAGTTGTTTCCACCGCTGTTCAGATTGAAGCAGTGATTGTTTAGAGAGTTAGAAGAACCGAAGATGGCGGTCAATACTTCGATAGTATCTCAATCGATGTTATACAAGATTTAGAAGAATTAAAGGAAGGACTAATGAAGTTTTCAGACTCAATAGGCCAAGACTTTGTCAAAAACATTGTGATGTAGTATGTAGTTCGAGTAGTAACCCTATAAAAGATGTTCAGACTTAGTATTTAATAATACCAAGTGATAATTGCATTCTATCCCATCCTTATAGAAGTTCCATTGTGTGTTAAGCCGACTTTAACATACAAGATTGGGATGGTGAATTGAGTCATTTAGTGGTAAATGGTTAAGCAAATTACTTGTCTAAGTAAGGTAAAATGCTTAATTGAAGAAGAAATACACCCATAGTATCGTATGAGAAGAGATGTTGTAGGCAGGAATGATAGAGAACCAAGTTGAATCTAGTAGAGCTTGCTGAGATGCAGCTATGATGCAGACTTTTTAGGATAGACTCCTATGAAGTAGACTTAGACTTACTCAGATACAAGAATAACGATTTCAAGGAAGAATAATGAAATGAACAAATGTGCATGATGGTTTACATGAGTTAGAAGATGATGCAGGTAGTAGAAGACCGTTTGTCTCCATGCTGCTAGAGTAAATTTTGGAATAGTGTGTCTTGTAGAGTAGACACTACTCGATAAAGAATTCATATGAAGAAATGGAAGTAAAATTTCTATCGACCTATGGAAAAGTATTAGGATATATTAAAGCGAGCATATGTATGAGAAGAATCCTAGAAGGCGAGTATAGGTAATCCAATATATGTTTGATAGAAACGTGAAAACCCTAGTTGAGTCTAGGAGAAACTGTTCTATGTATTTGTTTGAACACATTCATGTGTGATAAGTTGCTTTGTGAAAACTTTTGAATGGTGACTCGGGAACTATGAGGCAATACTTAGGACGAGTATGAGTAGGTGTGAATAGTAGTAGAGGCCTATACTACTGGAAGCACAGGACTCACACTTAGATAAGGAAAAAGTCACAAGGTTACCAAGAAGCTAGTAAATGATTCCGTTTTATTCTTATGTGTCGTTACCTTCGATTCGGTAATTACTAAGAAGATAAGTATTGTTCAACTCTGTCGTAAAGAATCGAGTCCGATTAGTATAAATCCGCGAAAGGAGTTGATTGGTTCAGAGAACCATGTCTTATATAGTGATAAAACTACAGTAGGAATACTGAAGAAGTAAATGGTCGAGGTAGTCGATAGAAATATAACAATCTTCATTAAAGAATTGAGCAATCATTAGCCAGAGATGTGACTTGCTATGTGGTGTTACTGGCCACAAGAAATGTTTCTGCCCTACTCTTACTAGTCAAATGGCGAGGAGTCAAGTTTCCGTTCAACAATCAAAGAGTACTCCAACTAAAAAGGAGGAGGTGCCAAAAGCCAAAAGATATGTAGGTCCGAAAGCACGAATTAGAGATACGTGGTGCTATTCTTTCCGTTCAAAGAATCTACGTGTTGACCAAACTCTTTTCATTCTCTTTATTCCATCAACTTGATTTATTTGATCTGATTCTAATACAAGAGTTTGGTTCGTTATGTGTCTTGTGTGTTATAAATACAAATGTCATTAGAATAAAACCATTCGAGTTGCTGTTATAGCAAAAGTAAAGACCTTATCGTGGATTTAGTTTATAAACAAAGAAGGAGCAGGAGTCTGCAATGAGAATTGAGTTTTAACTCAAATATTAGGATCGAAAGCCTAATAAAGAATGATGAGCGGGTGCAGGTTTGAGCACCGCTAGTAATTAATAAGTTTGAAGAGTTTGACAATCGTTTGGCAAACTAAAAGTTAAATATCATACATTTTAGATTACCACAAAGGAAGTAAGTTAAAACTCGAATGTTGTGACTAGTAATTTTCTCGTAAACTCTAGATCTACTCACATCTTATTTGATTTCAATGCCTCAGATTCTTTCGTGCCTTATAAATTCACATACTCTTTTCAAATTGCTTGTTACGCAGTTGTCCAATCATTTCATATAGATAACATAGGAAATATATCATTACTTGCTGATAAAGCCTATAGATTTAGTGTTATAGGAATTGAAAGTTATAATCTTCCTGCTAACCTAATTCCTATCTTTGATATTATTCTCGACATGGATTGGTTGTTAAAGAACCACGGAGAGCTCTTGTGCTACAAAGAGATGATATGCATCCCTATCGAAAGGGAAGATTCTATTTATGTCTACGGTGAAAATAATAAATTTCTTTCTTAAAAACTAGTAAATTATGTCGAAGGGATATTCTACTTATCCGGCTTATACAGTTAATACCTTGAAAGAGGAGAAGAAAACTGTGAATGATAACCTTTGGATAATTATCGACCGGCTGATGAAGAGTGCATATATTCTCGCCACACGTGAAACGACTCCATAGGAGAAATACGCGTAAGTTACTTAGACGAAATCATCGTGAGACATGGTGTGCCACTAAAGATTTTTTTTTGATCGTGATACTCGCTTCACCTCTCACTTTTGGGCGAGTATGAAGAGTGAATTGGGATCTCGAATTACTCCCAACACAACTTATCATCCTCAGACAAATGATCAGAAGAAGAGAGCAATCCAAATAGTAGAAAATATACTGAAGGTATATAAAGTACTATATGAGCATAAATGTCATACTCAAATATGTTGGCGTGACGTAGGATAGAAGATCTTTGGAGGATCTGAAATGATTCAATACATCACTGTCAAGATACAAATTTTGCCGAGAAAGAATGAAAACGGCCCAGGATCGACAAATGTCCTATGCAGAAAAGAGGAGATGACCCATACAATTCCGGGTGAATGATTTAGTAATACTGAAGGTATTTCATGAAAAGGCGTTATTCTACTTTGGAGGAAAGAACAGTTAGTAAGCAAGTTTACTACTTGGAATTGCCTGAAGATTTGACAGATATTCATGAAGTGTTTCATGTGAGCTATCTGTGTAAAGGTTAAGCGTATATGATGAAATGGTTCTATTATCCGAGGTGAAACTGGATAATAAGTTAAGTAGAAGAGATCGTAAATGAAAGAACGACTAATTTATGTAATAAAGAAATGAATTTGGTGATTTTCAAGTGGAAGCACCATCGAGACCCAAATTATACTTGGGAAAAATAAGAATGAAATAAGAGTGAAGTATCCCTAATTGTTTTAATCGTTATGATTTCGGGGACGAAATCTTCAAAAGGAGGAGGTATTTGTAACATACACGTTTTGAAATCGTGTTTTGTAATGAATAAAATTGTAAAATACTATGTGAAATTGAGTGTTGAGTTCTAACAGATGGTTTTTACTAGAAATAAAGTAAAACTCTCTTTAGAATCACTCATAAAATATTGGAAGTCTTATTAGATTCCAATTAATAGCCAAATAATGAAAATTTAGAGAAAATATAAAATTTTAAATAAGCAGAAATTTTATTATTTGATTTTTTAGAGGATCTTGTTAGAAGTGTTTAGGCGAAAACCTCGTCGAAATCCGAGTTATAACGCAGAAGTTATGACCAATCGAAGATTCGCGACAAAACCGGCACGGCACCGAATGACGTAAAAAGTGAGTTTCTAAAAACTACTTTTTAGCCTTAGTAATCTAAATGAAAGTCGTAGTATTTGTTAAAGTAAGAAGTTCGATAAAAAGAACGCCAAAATCTGACATCGTATGAGGAAGTTATGATTTTTCGAAGTTTCAGCTTAGCAGTAGACAGCTAAAAACTCGAATTTTAGATCGAGTAATTTTTAGCTGACACAACCTAAACAAGAATTGAACGTCTCGTCATTTGTAGTACAACGGTAAAAAGTCTAACGAAAACGGATGTCGGATGAAGAAGTTATGAATTTTTAACGGATTTTCCTGTCTCGGTCTGTTAAAAATAATAATATTAAAATTAAACTCAGAATTAGCCGACGAAGTCTAAATGAAAGTTGTAGAGAATAATTTTAGCTACACGTGCACATAAAGAACGTAAAAAACGGAGCCCGTATGCGAAAGTTACGGATTTTAGAAGAATTGGGTACAATTTTCGAGAAATTAAGGATAAAACCCGGAATATTCGTGTGAACAGTACCGGCCACGTCACCCTTATCCATCCGAGTCCGAAGCTGTTGCGTGTCGTGCTTTGATTGGACCGAACTTCGGTCAGGAGCCCTTCAGAACGCGTGTTTTGGCGTCCGAGGAGACGTCTAAGACACCTCGCTGAGACGCCTCGTACCAGGCCTCCACCGAGCTGCTTGCTACTGAGTCACCCCTCGCTGCCACCTGCCTCTTCCGGATCCGGCCACCTAGCCTTCACAGCTGCTGACGCCTCGCTCCTTCTCGGCCGAACCCTCGCATCTCCTCCCTATAAATACAAGGCTTGCGAGCCTTGCCGAGGAATTTTAGAAATTGCCATTTTTGGCCCCTTTTTCCATATTTTGACTATTTTGACATCCCCCGAAGCCCCGGTGTCAATTTTAACACGCAAAACACGCCCCGAAGTGCCGTGAAGCCCGAAAAATTTATCTTTTCGGTTTTGAAGCTCTACCTTTTTTAGAGTCCGGTTTTTAGCTAATTCTCCCGGTTTTCAACAAATAAAGCCATATTTGGAGCCGATATGCTGCTCAAATTACTATTTTAACCCCCGATTATTTTAAGGTGAGTTCAATATATAGGAACAATTGTATGTTATGTGTTATATGTGCTATGTGCTTTTCAGTGTTATTATTTTGAGTTATTTTCCCGTGTTATTTTTCTTCGCTATTTTTAATAGCAAAGTTATACCTTTGACCATGTGATTAGTGAAAGGACTTAGATTCACGGTGGTACTGGTATGTAGCCTCTGGCCATGTAGAACATGTCTCGTAAGAGAATGACTTCTATTCTATGGCATTGGCAAAAGGTTAGATAGGAATGGTATGTAGCCTCTGACCATGTAGAGCATCACTCCGTAAGAGAATGACCTCTATTCTATGGTATTGGCAAATGGTTAGTCAGGGTTATAAGCCTGAAATCTACCAAAATGTTAATCAGAAATTATATGTCTTCTATGCCATTTGGTCCAAAGCTTTATTGATGCTTATCAAGTATTGAAATCGTTATGTCTCATTGATCGTAAATCTTTGAATCAAATCTTGAGTTGATATTGAAAGCCTGACATATGATACGCATATGCTATTGTTGTCCTTGTTCCCTTTTGCTTCTGTCATATGGGTATATATAAGGCATAAGATTATATTGTATCTATTTATTGAATTCACTAAGCGTTATTGCTTATCCCTCTCAATATTTAAGAATTACAGGTGATAAGTATCCAATATAGTTTTATACTGCTGAAAGATTTAGAATAGTTAATACTATTTCTCTGTATTTTAATGTTCATGTATGTATATGAATAGTAGATTCCTGGGTAGATATGAAATGTAATAAAACTTAGTCGGTTTGTATCCAATCTTTTGTAATCACTTTATCAATATAAAATATTGTTTAATAAATATGCATGTAGCATGTTTTCAGGAAGTAACTTAAGAATAATGTTGGAATAGTATGAAAGTTTGAGTCTTTCATAAATACAAAAGTTGGGGTCTTTCATCGGGACTGAAATCGAGGGTTTGAAATATTTTTCATAAGAAAATGGTTTTTCTAAAGTTAAAGTAATTTTTTTTTGGGAAAGAACAAGGTGTGTGATGTGCGCGACCGGGTGAGCTCAATTACAAATTCCCCAAAATACCCATACATGTTGTGTTATATTATGATATGATTAGGAGAACTGCATGCTAGAATAGGGATAAGGATCTAGGAAGATGCCTATATTTCCTTTTGTATATGCTTATTGAGTTGTATGATAGCCAGGATAAGATATGCTTGGTTTGGTTTTGGGTTACTCAATGCCCGAATGCTGCTTGCTTTGTGCTAATAGGAGTTCTAGCTATCTTTAGCTAACTAATAAATGAATACATTACATTACATATCATGAGGACTAAATAATTTCAGAAGGTTAGGTTTTGCCCTATTTTGCAGCTCTTGTTTGAGTCCAACCATTGTAGGGCAGGACCTCTATTCCAAGAATTATCTGGTCTTAGTAATATGTAATGCTATTCGCAAGTTAGTTAAGTGAATGTAGCAGGAACTTCTTAGGCAGCTGATGGCAGAGAGTGGGTTGGAGAGTTACCCTAGGGTAAGTCTAGGACAAGATTAGCAAATAGTACAACAGTAGAAGAAGGGACTTGGTGAAGTCGAAGCAATCATTAAGGAAAGTACGGATAGATGTGGAAGGTAGTATGGGCCCGTACTACTGAAAGTATAGGATCCGTACTTGAGTCAAGGAGGTCCGAGATAGAGCCAAGGAACTTGTAGAGTGTGTAAGATCTCTCGAAATTATGTATGACCCTGACATTTATGTATTTTGTTTCAAAATGGTGATGATTATACGCCACAGAGTAGGAGGATCGTGATCAAGGTCAGGATTATGATCAGGTTAGGGTTCGGGTTCAGAGCCAATGGATAAGAGGCTACGTGAGTTCATCGCGTCAGAGATCATGAGAGGTATCCTTGAGGCCACCCCAGTCATTTTTGGGTTGATCAAGGAGGGGATCATAGAGCTGATGGAGGATCACCTCAGGGCTTTCAGGAGCGACATGGGGTCCAGCCAGTCAGGATCGCGTACACTGTCCTTCAAGGACTTCAGGGGGTGTGGTGTGCCAGACTTTCATGGGGTGAAGGACCCTATTACCGCCATACGATGGATTGCAGACATGGAGTCTGCTCAGTTGATTAGCTTCTGCCCTGAGGGGTTGAATCTTTGATACACTGGTAGGTCTTTGAGAGACAGAGCCAGGGATTGGTTGGAGTCAGTTGGTGACTCTCTGGGAGCCTCAGTCATTGAGGCTATGACTTGGTCAGATTTTGTGGCCCGGTTCAGGGCTGAGTTTGTGTCAGCTGTAGAGCTTCAACAGGTGGCCAAGGAGTTCCTTTATATGAGGCAGACGACAGATACTGTGGCAGAGATTACCGCCAAGTTCCGGGAGAGGGCCTTATTGGTGCCTCAGTAAGCAGGGGATGAGGAGATGCGGAGGACCCATTATCATGACATGCTGAAAGCTGATTCCATGATTGACAGGGCGAGGGAGAGGGAGATTGATTTAGATCACCTGAGGAAGAGGAAGTTAGAGATAGAGCAGGTTACTGGGGCTTCGGGGAAGAAGCCCAAGGGGTCAGACACTAGGTCGAAAGGCCAATAGGGCCAGGGCCGCTGCGGGAAGTGCGGCAAGGCTCACGAGGGTGTATGCAGATTGGGATCATCGGGCTGCTATAAATGAGGCAAGCTAGGACACTTTGGTAGGGATTGTACTTCCCTACCCCTATTTTCCAGACACCAATCTTTATTTTGTTCCATTACAATCATAAGGGCCATAAAAAGGCCGATTTCCCGAGACTCACAGCAGTAGCAACGCCAGCCCCAGCAAGCTTGCGAATTATTGATGGCCGGAAGGGCAAGACAGAGGCTCTAGTAGTGAGGAGTCGAGCCTTCCAGTTGACTACCGAGGTGGCACGTGCCACACTCGTTGTGGTGACGGGTATGTTTTTATCTCCCTAGCTCTTATTGTATGTTATTTATGGTCTTTATGTATGTGTTTCATGTGTGGTCTAGGATCATTCCATGTGAATGGCATCCCAGTACAAGTATTCTTTGACTCGGGGGCCACCCGATCATTTATCTCTCTTGCCCTTAGCAAGAGGTTCCCAGATTCTTCGTGCATGTTGGATTTCCCTCTGGAGGTCGAGATTGCAGACGACCGATTAGTACAAGCATCAGACGTTTTAGAGATTATGTTCTGAGGGTGTACGAGGAGCGATACTTGGTAGACTTGGTTCCCATTCCGTTTCATGGGAGCAAGGTCATTATAGGCATGGATTGGTTGAGCCCCAATGGGGCAGTGATCGACTGTGCGCAACAGTTGGTTAGAGTCAGGACCCCAAGCAGGGGAGAGCTGGTGATTCAGGGTGAGAGGCCACAGCACGGACTAGCTTTATGTTCAGCAACGAGGGCTAGGCGCTACCTCCAGCAGGGTTGCACAGGGTATGTTGCCTATGTTATGGATACCCGGGAGGCAGGGAAGGCGACTGTGAGCGATGTACCAGTGGTGCGGGAGTATGCAGATGTATTCCCAAAGGAGCTGCCTGGGATACCACCGAAGAGACAGGTGGAGTTCAGGATCGACCTAGTCCCTGGTGCGGCACCAATAGTCAAGGAACCATATCGATTGGCCCCTCTCGAAAAAGGATTTATCAGGACGAGTAGTTTACCTTGGGGAGCCCCGATCCTGTTTATAAAGAAGAAGGATGGGTCACATCAAATGTGAATAGACTACTGGGAGCTAAACAAGGTAACGGTGAAGAACCGTTACCCAGTCCCGAGGATTAAGGATCTATTCGAATAGCTGCAGGGAGCATCTTGGTTTTGCAATATAGATTTGCGGTCAGGCTACCATCATATGAGGGTCAAAGATGAGGTTGTATAGAAGATTTCTTTCCGGAATCGCCATGGCCACGACGAGTTTGTGGTGATGCCCTTCGGGCTCACCAATGCTCCTACCGCGTTCATGGATAGCATGAATCGTGTGTGCAGAACGATGCTGAATCGGTCTGTGATAGTTTTCATTGATGATATCTTTGTTTACTCCAAGACACAGGTGCAACATTAGGAGCATCTGTGAGAGGTTTTGGATACCTTGAGGAGGGAGAGCTTGTACACCAAGTTCTCCAAGTATGAGTTCTAGTTGCACGAGGTGCAGTTTCTTGGGCACCTTGTCAACCAGAACGATATTCTTGTCGACCCGGCCAAAGTGGAGGCAGTAATGAGATGGTAGGTTCCGAAGTCTCCATCTGAGATTCGTAGTTTCCTAGGATTAGTAGGCTATTATCGAAGATTCATTTAGGAATTCTCCAAGATAGTCGTACCCTTGACCTGGTTGACAAATAAAATCATGATCTTTCGTTGGGGGGCTGAGCAGCAGGCAACGTTCGAGACATTTAGACAGAGCTTATGCAAGGCGCTGATCCTCGCCCTGACAGAGGGCGTGGAGGATTTTGTGGTGTACTGTGACGTGTCCATTTTAGGCTTGGGCACTGTATTGATGCAGAGGGGTCACGTCATCGCCTACGCTTGAGGCAGCTGAAGCCTCACGAGGCGAACTACCCAATACATGCTATTGAGTTGGGGGCGGTAGTCTTCTCCCTTAAGTTCTGCCAACAGTACCACTACGGGGTATGATGTACCATTTACAAAGACCACAAGAGTTTGAGGTGTTGGATTAGTATCTAAGTCCATAACTATATTTGGTATGTACTTGACCCGAGTAGCATGTTCTATTTGGGTTGCATGGCATCATGCATTTGGATAGACTAAAATGAAAGAAATAACACTCAAGGTTTATTAATATATTATAAGTTCTAATATATTAATAATATTATTTAATTAGTATTGATCAAGAATTAATTAAGTGATTAAAAGGAGACTAATTAAATATATGGGTTGATTGTGTAAATCATCCATACTTGTATAGTGGGCTAATGCTCCAAGGATTATCAAAGTGGGCTAAAACCCATAGGATGTTCCATGGTATTTTGGTACCCATGGATCGTGGAAATGAAAGGCCATGACAATTTGGGTTTACATGGTGTAACCCTAATTGTGATACACTATATAAGCATCTTATTCTTCCCAAAAATCGGACAATATGAATGCATGGTGAGGGCTAGCCAATTTCATGAAGTGTCTCATTTCTCTTAAGTTATTCTAAGTGTATTTGGGGATGTGTGAACCATTTGACGTGTCACACTTGGGGCACTAGGCTCTTAAGCTCCATGGAATCAAGCTACATCAAAAGGCATGTCTTCTAACTTATATTATTCCATATGAATCAATGTTTTGTATGCTCGTTAGGATAATACCTTGGAATATTTATATTTGCATGTATAATAGAGAAAACATAGATCCAAGGTTTTTAGGGTCACTCGTACACTTAGGAGTGTTAGAATGCTCAAAACCCAATAGTGGTATCAGAGCCTAGGCTTTTTTTCTTGTTATACTTTCAAAATTGGCTGAAAATCGAAGTTTGTTGTTGTCTGCTCAGTAGAATCGCCGAGTCCATGAAGGGAATCGACGAATCCATTGCTAAACTCATCCAACACGCCGATTTGGTTCATGCACTCGACGAGTTGGACCCCTATACAATATATCTTTGACTGTTTTGGCTGGAATTGGACTAGGAACATTAACCTAAGTTGTTTTTCAATTTATAAACCTATTTTGATGTGCTAATGTTCATGCTAATCCAATTTCAAAGATAATTGTCAATAGATTCATGTTTTGTATTAGTTTAATGGTTAGGCTAATTACATGAAAAAGTTTGATTGAATTATCTTGTTCTTATAAGTTGCTTAGATTAATAGAAAAGTTATGTGAAATTGTTGTTTTCGATCCAAATTAATCTAAGAGCTGGTTCTAAAATGTGTTTTTGTAACTTGTCCTCAAGTTATATGAAAATTCACATTTAAGATTCATAAAACTCATAAATATCTCCATAGGTTATGATTAAAGAAAAGTAATATTCTTTTAATGGTTTAAAGTCTTCCATGACTTGTCCTCAAGTTATGGAACTTGAAGAGTTTTTAGAATTAAAACTACTTAAAACACATAAGTTATGGAACTGAATAGTTTTGAATAGTTTCAAAACTCGCCCTCAAGTTTTGGAATTTGTAAAGTTTTCCCTTATGAATACTTTAATTCCAAGTTAAAATTCAACCCTTATACTTTATAGTATTATAAGTTAATAATATATATATATATATATATATATATATATATATATATATATGTATATGAGTGTGTGTGTATATATATATATATATATATATATGTGTGTGTGTGTGTGTGTAAGAGCAAGTCAGTCTTACCGTTAGTAGGCCTCATTCACAAAGCCGGTCTATAAGGGGGGTATAAGGTTACTGAGTTTAAAATGGCAGTTTAATGGGTGTTCACTCTCACCCACCGCTTCCTTGACTGGTGGAGGGTCGTTAGCCGAACAGGTAGGATAAGGACTAGAATTATCCTTTTATTAAAAGTATTAATGATAAATACTAAGTAACTAAAATTTTATAAATTCCCAGTCTTAGTTACTTAGGAAAATGTGAATTTGGTGCTAACCCATAAATTATACTTTGAACTTAGCATAAGTCGGTTAGTGGAGTGCGTGTGGGTAACCGGCACACTCGCTTGATTTAACAAGGTAGGCAAAGGGTAACTTAATATTTATCATAGTATCGGTGGAACGTGTGTGGTTAACTGACACATCGATTGAGGAGTAAATGTTAAGGGTACCAAGTATATTTTCATGTTTATTCACACCTTGTTTTGTAATCATCGGCATCCCAGTCACAAAACTTGAGAGGGCACAATCGAGATTGAACCATGCCATTGAAAAGTTCAATGAATCTCAAAATATCTAAGAGTTTCAAATCCAATTAAAACCTAATAATTTATTTTGTTTTTCATGGTGGAGATTGGTGAATCGTCATTCGCCTACCTTAAAATATTTTATAGCTTGGATTATGGCATCCCTCTTCCAAGAATAAAAATATTGTGTTGGGTCCTAGCCTTAATATTTCATATCAGGTGTTATATTAAGGACTTTAAATCAACTAACTTGAATATCTCGAATATTATGATTTCCCAAATCCCTTGGAACAAGCTTTCCTAATGAAGATGATGTTCCATGGTTGGATCATGGAAATCATACTTCTCTTCCTCCTCCAATTATTCTCCCTATACCACAAGTTCTTGAATAGTTCAAGGTCACTCAAGCCCTATTGACAAGCAAGGTCTATGCGTGATCACATCATGGATGAAGTCACATATTGACAAGCTGATAGAGTTTGGTGTTGAAGTCTTGAGAAAGTTGGATGTTCAATCACTTTCTAAGTCACATAGTGAGTTGGTTTGGGACTACTATGGAACAGACTATGACATTACCCTTAATGATCTTATCTATTTGCTTGGTGCTTCTGAATCAACAATGATTTGGAGGACTAGTAAAGAAAATTTTGATTAGAAAATCAACTTCCCAAATTTCCATGGACTAATTGACAATGGTAACATTGGAAATCCAGAAAAGCTTTCTCTTCCCAATGGAAAGGGATCGACCATTGTCAACTCGGTTGACCAAATGGTAAAGAGGAAGGCTAAGTCTGAGATTGTCCCATGTACCATTACCAAAGAGTCTATATGTTTCTATTGCCAAAAGGAAGGGGCATTGGTTACGAAGCTGAAAAATTTACCTGAAAGAACATAAGGTTGGTAAAGTCGATAAGTTTGACTCTACTTCAGGTAAAGTCCACTATCTAACTCTATTAAGTTCCTAGCTGGAGATGCTTATTACATAATGTGACCGGGTCACATGGTTATGTTTAAAGAATCAAAGAAAAGGAAGAAAGTTTAAAGGAAGTATATGCTTATTCTGATCGCGAAAATGGATTTCAATCGCATGGTTCGGTGATCAGAATTTTGTGTTGTTACTCAGGAGTTATGATATATTGCTTAGGAATAGATAACAACAAGTCTTTCATATGAATTTGCATTTTAAGGATAAGCTTTTCCGCAAGTTTTAAAATAAAAGAAAAGTTTTTAATTTTATTTACTTTAATATCCTTACAGTGGCATTTGTGGAAAAAAAATTGTTGTTTATATGATTCCATTGATAGCAATAATGGAAATATGAATTTGATTCTTTCATTTGTGGTAATGTCTAAATTTACTAAATAAGGAAAGATTCTGATCACCCAAGTTTCAATTGGACCGAAACTTGGAATCATACAAGTTGTATAGTATGATGAATGAGAATTTTCACCTTTGGAAAATTATGACTAATTCCTTGTTCACATTTATATGTGAGTCAAATGAAGGACTAAGGGATCAAGTACACATTCTTGTGCACTTGTTAAGTCCACCACATAGTTCAATAAGACTATTCGTCATGATTTACTAAAGTGTAGTAAATATGGTTATACTTACAAATATGGTTATACTTACAAGTTTAAGTATAGTTCTGAAGCATTGGAAAAGTTTCGATGTATGGAAGAACGAATGAGAAGAATCAAATTAAGCAGAAAGTTAAAAGTTTCTCAAATCAAAAAAGATGGGAGGGTACTTTAGTATCATCTTTTGTGATCAACCTAAGGATTAAAGAACCATATCACAATTTTTCTTCTAAGGACATCTTAGTGCATTCTTATGGCTAAGAAGAGGAGTCGTGAATTGTTGAAATGGTTAAATCAAGAAGATGAGTCATACCTCGTTCCAAAACAAGTCTTAGAGTCATACTCCAAGATTGTAGCTTGAGTGACACATCTTAAAGAAGGTTTATAACACTTGTCAAATGTTAGAGTAAAATATTTTCTACTCTTGTACATTTGAAATTGGTAAGTTGTGATGTTTTGGATAAAACAAAGACCAACTAAGGCTAATTGTGTGAAGTATTTATCTTGATAAAGAATCCGAACTATTTCTTGAATATTTGTCAAGATAGTCTTATATGTCAAGAGGACAGTGAGAGTCTTAAAGATCCTGAAATAATTTCAAGATCTAATCAAGAATAAAAACCTGTAGTTTGACACTAGCATATGACGTGAGGTTTATAACCTATCGTGTTGACATATTTCTATTTCTGTGCCTATTCCAGTTAAAGTTGGCTTTGCATATGAGTTATAAGAGTTCACAATTGGTTGCATAACAACTTGGAAGATATGACAGGACCTTATGCTGCCAGGTGGCAAGAAATTAAGATTAAGTTCAGTCCATATGAGTTTGGATTTGTCATTATCCTTGTCTTGTGATTATGGTTTTGACAAATTCACATGGATAAGAACGCATACACCATAAAATCTAAGTTTCATAAGGTTTCTCTCCGATTCATGAAAATGATGGTGAGGAAACACTTTCACTAAGTAGATTTTAAGTATATAATAGTTGTGATATTTGCATTCTCAAAGTTGTTAGTGGAGCTTCTGTGGTTAATTGACACACTAACATGGACTTATGAGAAACGGAAAAGGTCTAAACAATTGAGACTATGATTACGACATCCCTTTTCATAGTTCTAAAAATTGTTTAGACACACATTTGAGCTATCTAAGGAAAGGTGTGTGATTTTGATAAAGTCTTATTAAAACATCTCGTATCAGAAATCTGAACTTTGGTAAGAAAGTTAATACAGTATTGATTAATAGAAGTTCAGCTGATTTCTGAGTACAAGTCAAAGCTAGTGGGAGCATAAGTGTTATTCTAATAATCATCATGTTAGTGGTAGCATGATAATTATTATTAGTATTGCAAGATAACAATGTTAATTATAGAAAACAATAGTTTCAATTCGTGAAGTTGCAAGGGTAGAAAAGTTTTTTTGCTATAATTAAAGGAGAGGAAATTATACTTCATTTCAATTCTAAAAGCTTAGATTAAGGTTTTAATCACATTTTGTAACGCCTGCAGATCCGAGTTAGTCAATTTAGAGGCAATAAGTGTTGAAAGAGACTTTTCGACACAAGATTATTTAAAAAAAAATAACCTTAACCAAGTTGTAGAATATGTCACGAGGTTTCCGTACACATAAAGAACGTTGAAATCCGAGTTATAACGAAGAAGTTATGACCCGTCGAGGTTTCGCGATGGAACCGGCACGATACCGGGAAGCATAAATAGTGAATTTAAGATAGAGCAAGATTTAGCCTTATCGATCTAAACGAAAGTCATAGAATTCGTTAAACCGAGAGCGTCTATAAAAAAGAACGCCTAAATCTGACTTCGTATAAGGAAGTTATGATTTTTCGAAGTTTCGGCTTAGCTGTGTACAGCCTGAAATTTGAATATTAGATCAAGCGGTTTTTAGCCGATACGACCTAAACGAGAATCGAAGATCTCGTTAAGAGTAGCGTAACGAGAAAAATATGGGTGAAAACGGACGTCGGATGATGAAGTTATGAGAATTTAATGGACCAATCCTGTCCCGGCCTATTAATAATATAACTTTTAAAATAAAGTCAAAATTAGCCAACGGAGTCTAAACGAAAGTTGTAGAGTACGTTCCTGCCTTCTTATGGATGTAAAGAACATTGAAAACGGAGCTCGTATGCAAAATTTATGATTTTTAGAAGTCGGAGTGGAAAATCACGAACCTGGTGCGAAGGTGATGACGTGGCAGCGCCACAGCCGTCCGATGAAGATCAGCCTCGCATCCGATGAACGACGTGTCGCCTCGCGTTACGCCCCGCGTACGAGGTCGAAGAGCTATTTCCACTTCTCTCTCTACAATCTTTCTCTCTCTAAGGGTTTTAACCCTCCCCTAAGCCTAGGTGAACCCCTAGCACCCGAAGGAAGCACCGAGGCTCCCGGAGTCCCGAGAAAAAGGGTCTTTCGGTTTCGGAAACGCTGCTCTGAGCAAAGCCCGATTTTCTTTAAAATCCGTTGTAAGTGAGTTACGCTTACACAATTTTTAATATAGCTTTCAAATAATTATAGTAATGTTATTAGGTCCTTAAAATAATTATTTGGGCTATTATTATAAGTTATATAGGTATCGGTTAACGCTTATATAATAGTAATAATAGTCAGACTATTAATTAGTCGCGGTTATCGTTAGACTAAACCCTAGTGGTATTAATACTAGGTTTTATCGAAGGAAAATTGTTTTGAGAGTATCGAAGCGCTATCCGAGTGCTGGGTCCCCACCGTATTAGGTTAGTGCATGGTCCCTTTCATCTTACACATAGATATGAAGTATTTTAATATAAATTACATGCTATGTGTGCATATTGTCTGAATACTTGCTGTCTATGCTGGTGAAAGATATTTATACATGTTTTGAATGATGTAAATTATATAAAGTATTTTATATCTACAAGAATATGTTGGGTAAAACATGGGTAGATGAATGATGAGGGGTAAAAGCTGAAATAAAAGAGCATTAGTAGTATGGACCTAGTGCCCTATAGGTAAACAATGGAAGCAGTGGACCTAGTACCCTATAGATGAGCACTGGCAGCTGCGCCATAACCCATAGATGTTTTAGATCTACGGTAAACGTCCTAGCAGCTGCGCTCTAAGGACATTATCGGCAGTTGCGCCTAATAGGGAACTTTATGTCCATGACCGTAGCATTTAAAGGTCAATACCGACAGAAGCGCCTCATAAAAAATGTCCCAATTTTGGTAGCTGTGCCTAAGTGATAATATTAGCAGCTGCGCTTCACCACTGTGTCATTGGCAACAATGGATTTCATGTTGTTTCCTTAGGATGATCCTGAGGAAGGAGTGAACAAGGATTAGCTGATCCTTAGGGTAAATCCTTAAGAAAAAAATGGGAATGGGTAATTGGGTTGATTGTTTGATGTTTAAATATAATAATTATATTATTGTGGGTTGAAAACCCTATGTACTCACCAGGTTTCCCAACCCAACCCACCCAGTTTATTTGTATCACATGTGTCGATATGAAGTTACATTACACTAAGAGATTTAAAAGAGATGTAGATCACTAGTGAAAATGGATGTAAGTTATGTTTATGTTTATGTTTTGGTATTGACGATGACGTCCCAAATGTTTTAAAATGAATAAAAATACATTTCTTCGGAAATGCCTTGATAATGTAATTATCATGTTTTTATGGGAACAAATTCCGCAATGTTTTTCTTAAAAGAGATACTATGATTTTTTATAAATCATAAACAAAATCGGTGTTTCCTGGCTGTGAAAATAGGGATGTCGCATATTTAGTCAAAGATATATATGAATTTTGTGTTGGAATGGCTCAATATAAGGAAATCCTATATATGGGTCCATTATTTGCATTCTAAAATTCGATTATGATTACGGCCTCACATTTCATAATCTGAATTATGAGAACTTGGCAAATAGAAATATTGTAGCAAAAGGACTGGTCTAGTATCGTCTCTTTATGTGAGACATCATGAATCGTGTCCCATTTGCTTCAGATATAGGATCGATTGCATGTGCTATAATATTCATCCTTTCTAAAAATTTCCAAACGCCTGGGGCATTAAAAAGGAAAAAGGTCTAGAATTGGGTATGACTAAAATGATTAAGCAATTTTCGAGGACAATCTAAGTTTTACCAACGATTGGTTGCTCAGGGACAGTTGGAAGTATAATGTTAATTTTGGAAGGACCATATTGAGATATTCTGAAAATAGAGGAAACTCTTGTTCAGAAGTGATAGTCAAAATGGGAATATGGAAATGTTTCCCTAGGTGGAAGTTATTCAATTTATGTAAAATTAGAAAAACTTAATGCAAGAAGGATGTTTCCATGGAGTTGATCTACATTGGAATACTCTGTAAAGTCTGTTGACAAGCCTTTTTGACTTTGTGCATAATCATTACAAGAGGATCAATGCATATAAGTTTAAAATCGAACAATATTTTGGTAAATGGCATGAATTTGGAATTCTTGCATTTATAGTAAGGATTTGTGACTGTGAAATGAGAATCATTGGAATTATGTTCAATCAATCTATTTCACAAAGTAAATATCATAGACAAAGTTAGTATGCATACTTGGTGTATGGCATAACTAATGTTTTACACAAACATAGTGTGTATACTTGGTGTATGGCATGACTAGTGTTTAGAAAACATAGTGTATATGCTTGGAGCATGGGACAACTATTGTTTTAATTCAAGTATAAAGTTGATAGTTTGAAACAGTATGCAATGAATAATGTGTAATCAATATGATGATAAATAAAAGGTGTTTTATTTATTTTCATAAGTTATGAGACCATATTGGATTCGATTATTCTTGTGTTTCACTTTGCATGTTTTGACTTCCAGAATAACTAGGTCGTTCTTCCTGAATTATTAATTTATTCAAACTATCCGCAGTCGGTCCTATGTTGTAAGTAGATATGAATCAAGACTGTCATGAAGCTGGATTGTAGATGTCCAAGGTATGGGATATAGCAAGTGGTGCTACAACATTCATGAGTACTCATAAGTTCTGAGTATTGGATTCAACCCACGCTCATTGGAATCACTTCATGGATTTTATCACGAGTGATCATATGAGACGATAATATCTTATATTCTTCAAACATAGAGATATGACTTGTTGCCTATGAGTTGGTTATACATTGATTGAACGAAAACACATTTGGTAACTCGGTGTTATAAAACATGCCTTTGTGTATGACTCAACAAGTAGTAGAACAAGCATATAAGTCGAAGTTTATCCATTCCTTTTACCCGTAAAGGGATAAAACCGATATCTATGGGCCCCTCGATGATTTAGTGATGACACCCCGAAGTGCTTGGCCAAACTTGGACTGGTTTGATTTGTTCAATTAGTCGGTCGTCATAAACTGGAAATCGGGAAACAAAAAATGGACAGAGAGAATGATTGTAATACATGTCTCAATCCATGTGATATCTAGAATGGATGAATATATGATCCCTTATCTGATGGACACATCATTGATTTGTTCAGAGTTCAACGACAGCAGCTTTTAGAGCTACGATTGCTAGTCGGGTTTTAAAGTCATACGCAATAATAGTTTTAGACTTATCTAAATGGGAGACTGTTGGATTAGTGTCTAATTCCATAACTATATTTGGTATGTACTTGACCTAATTGGCATGGTCCATTTGGGTTGCATGGCATCATGCAGTTGGATAAACTAAAATGAGAGAAATAACACTTAAGGTTTATTAATGTATTATAAGTTCTAATATATTAATAAGATTATTTAATTAATATTGATAAAGAATTAATTAAGTGATCAAAAGGAGACTAATTAAATATATGGGTTGATTGTGTAAATCATCCATACTTGTGTAGTGGGCTAATGCTCCATGGACTATCAAAGTGGGCTAAAACCCATAGGATGCTCCATGGTGTTTTGGTACCCATGGATCGTGGAAATGAAAGGCCATGACAATTAGGGTTTACATGGTGTAACCCTAATACTGACACACTATATAAGCATCTTATTCTTCCCAATATGATTCCGAAAAGAATCATTAAAAATCAAAAAAGAAAGAAGAATAAGATTCTATCCAATATTAGACCTTGAAACAGAACCTTGTTGAACAAAAAAGATGTATTCGGATACAATGGATATGCTCTGGGACGGAAGGATTCGAACATCCGAATAGCGGGACCAAAACCCGTTGCCTTACCACTTGGCTACGCCCCATTTATATTGTTATTGGACACTAATACTAATAAAGAATAATATTGGTATTAATTGTTCGTCAATCAGCCACTATGAATGAATAGTGTGGGCTAGCCGATTTCATGAAGTGTCTCCTTTCTCTCAAGTTATTCTAAGTGTATGAGGTGTCACACTTAGGGCACTAGGCTCTTAAGCTCCATGGAATCAAGCTACATCAAAATGTATGTCTTCTAACTTATATTATTCCATATGAATCATTGTTTTGTATGCTAGTAAGGATAATACCTTGGAATATTCATATTTACATATATAATAGAGAAAACATAGATCCAAGGTTTTTAGGGTTGCATGTACACTTAGGAGTGTTAGAATGCTGAAAACCCAACATGAGGTACCTCATGGTTCAACCAAATCTTAACATGAGGCAGCGTCGGTGGCTAGATGTGGTGAAGGATTACGATTGTGAGATCCTCTACCACCCGGGGAAGGCCAATGTTGTGGCCGATGTACTTAGCCGCAAGGCAGCCCCGATCAGAGATATTTTTCTGAGGATGACGGTAGTGACTCTGCTGTTGGAGCAGATACGTGAGATGCAGGTGGAGGGTTTAAAAGAGGAGGGTCGAAAGTGTGAGCATATTGTAAGTCAGCTGGCCTCGTTTGACTACGACAGTCGTGGACTGCTGACCCTACACGGGAGGATCTGGGTTCCTTACTGTGGCAGGTTGCAACAGGTTTTGATGGATGAGGCCCCCAAATCCAGGTTTTCTATCCATCCCGGGGTGAAGAAGCTGTACAAAGATCTTCGTCCTGGCTACTGGTGGCCATGCATGAAGCGGGGTGTAGCCTGGGATGTCGAGAGATGCATGATGAGAATTGTTATCGAGATTTGAGAAAAGAAAAGTTAGATTTGAGTGATTGAATATTAAGAACACAAAGAGTAAATATTAATCAGATCTCATATTGATAAAGACTGATTACAAAATAAGCAGAGAAGAGATATCTGTTGCGAAAAGTCTCTTCTCTACTTCTAACCTCAGTCCCTATTTATAGGAAACATGAGTGAACAAAAAATATACCAAGTCTAGACATTTTAACTTCGCATAACAAATGACTTAGTAAAATAACATAAAATGCGAAACTATACAATACACTATTTTCGACTTTTTACAATTTTACATCTACAATCTCCCCCTTTGTAAACAGTCGATGCAATTCAACCCATAAGCTTTTGAATTGCAGAGTGGATTGTCCTTTGCACTTCCCCATACCAGGAGATCACCTTCTTGAGATCTTTCTTGTCTCCTTCATTATTCTTCTTGCAGTTATTCATACGTACAATAAAGTGCGTATATTGCGAAGAATTATATCTTTCTATCTCTGAGACTTTGAACAAAAATTTCTTCGGTTTTCCTTTTGTGTCTCTTCAGAAAACACCATGCCAAATGGTTTTAGGCATATTTCACCAACAACATACTTCGACAAAGCTGATTGAGATAAAGTTTCTTCCCAAGGAACTTTTACTTCTCTACCCAGCACATTAGCTAATTCATCATCTGTAACGGCCAAACAGTCGAAATAGTTGTTGATGAATGTCTTCACATGTGCGAAGCCAACCTTGAACACATCTGTCTCAGAGCCTTTAAAATTGTTTTCTTCCATATGCTTCAAGATCAGAGCCAGTTGAATTAAATCATTGCAGTTCATCAATGGAAAATCAGCTACTGTGAAGTCATATTGCTTGTTGTCTGCTCTGATAACAAAATAACGGAAATTTTGAAGCATGTCTTCAAATAAAATATCATTCTTAATTGTCAGCACCTTTTTAATCTTCATTAAAGACCAAACATCATCTGGATTCTTCCCCAAGACTGCATGAAATCTGATTTTCATGTGAGTATAGTCATCAGGATTATCAAATTTCTCACTAATTTGATATTGAGCAGTGATGAACATCATTTCATTTATCGGGAAATCCAATTGGCAATGATCTGAGTTCGCAATATCATAACTTCTTTTCGGCTTCTTCTCGAACTCATACATCTCCCTTCCCAAAACTTTCGACTCTATTGTTTCGTAAGAGTAAAGTTTCGCAGGATCTCCTTTGTTCATGGAGGGAGGATCACTTGCCCTTTGCCTCATAATGCTTTGTACTTGTCTCATTCTCTCCAACTCAGCCTCTGCCTCAGCTTTCTTCTCCTCCTTTCATTTTTTGTACAATATCCCTTTTCCTTTTCCCACAACATCTGTTTGAGGTTTTGAAGTCGAACCTCCTTCATTTTCTTCAATAACAATACCTTAGGAAACTGTTTTTGTGGTAATTGTAGTTGAAGAAATCGGTTTCGTAGGTATAGGAAGAGTGGCTATAAGCTGAGTCGATATCACTTTTCCAACAGTTTTTGCCTCCTCTTCTTTACTTCGACTTTTCTCTCCCCCTTGCACCCCTGTAAAAACAGGTGGAGCACTTTTCGGTAGTAAAGAAGTGAAATTTGGAGCAAGGGCTTTTTTAATTGCTTGTTCTAAAGTATTAATCTTTAGAGACAAAAATTCAGGAGTAAGGATTTGAGTTGATGAAGAATGCGAAACTGCTGTTTTAAGCTCAGTCACCAACTTTGTTAGCTGATCAAACTTCTCCTTTGTTTCTTCTTTATGAGCTTCAAGAACAGGAACATCAATAAACTTTTGGAGTTTGGAAGAAACCTCCACAATCTGCTTTTGAACATCTGCATGTTTAGTATGAATATCCTGAAAATCCTTCGCAAGTTCAGACTTCAACTCTTGAATCTTAAAGTTTACATCATCACGAACTTTCTTTACATATTGTACAAAAAGAATATGACGTTCTTTTGTAGCAGCTTTTAAATCTTGAACAACGGAAGTAAAATTGCACCCTTGTGCTTTAATTCTAAGCTCATTATTTTTGTCTGTTTGATCAACCTTTTCCATGATACGCTTCTCAGCCCCTTTTATCATGACATCAACCTCCATGGCTGATATAGAAGATATTCTACCAGAATCAACTTGCATTTGAATAATGGCCTTCAATTTCTAATTCAAAATTTTAAATTGTTTTCCTATCATCAGCATATGATCAGGAATATCTTCTTCATCTGAATCAAAAGGAATATCATCAAGTATCCCTCAAAAGGATCCTCCTTCAGCTTCAGTATCAGACAACGGTTGCGAAGGTTGAGGATTTTCAGGTGATTGAGATGGAAAAAGTGTTGTGAATGGGTTTTGAAGAACATGATCAAATATTGAGGAAGTGGTGGATAAAGTGGTAACGGGTAATGAAATGGGTAAAGAGGTTGAGATTGTTGGTGTAACACTCAGGATAGGTGCCCCCGTATCAGATACGTTGACAACCGTATCGGAAATAGGTACCTCCTCAGAAACTGATTTGGTAAGAACTATTTCGAGTGGTTTGGTTTGTAGTAGAGTGGTGGGAAATTGCGAAGTATGAATAAGTGGTAAAGAAACATTTACCATAGATGTGACGGTTGGATTTTCTGGTATGATTTCTTCATCAGATGATTCATTGCAAATCACCATCTTCCTCCTTTTTACAAGTGTACGTTGCATATTTTTGGCAACATCTTCAGCTCGTTGTCGTATCTTGCCTGGAGAAACCGGTGCGGGAATACTGCGAATAGTAACGCCTTTACTACTCACTTCAGCTTTGCGAATTTTCTTCAATACCCCAGACTTAGAAGGTATGAGTTCTTTCTTCGACTTTGATAAAATTTCTTCAGTTGGAATAGTTTCATCTTGTACTTTTGATGAGGATGAACCCTTCGCATCTTTCTTGCTAACCTTCTTTTTCTTTAACGGAGTAGCAACATCTAGTAATACTCTAGTCTGGTCTGATGTATCAATATTTCGCAAATATCTCACCAAAACTTTATGAGTTGGAGAAACTTTGCGAAACATCGCATCTGGAATGCGAGCCACATGAGAAAAAATTGCCTCATCATCTTCTATAGTCTTTGGAAATTGATAGAAGGAAAATTCAACAACTGCAACATCTGTCATTACTGGAATTGCTTCTTTCTCATAAACTTTTTCCAGAATTAAGCTCCAGTATCTTGCACATGAAATTCCTTTCTCCAAATTTGTATTTTCAAGACTTTTAACAAATTCCTTCCACAACTGAGTTGCATAGTCAACATTGATATCATAGTAGATGCCCATAACCATAGCATAGACTTCCATTCTTCCTCTATCCAGTCCAACTGACCTTCCTGTAAGACATCTTAGAAAAATGCCAAATAGGAAATTCCAGATACACGGCAACCCAGACTTTCTGAAGTCACTGATTTTCTCAAGCTCCGGTTGATGACCCATCTCATTGAACATGTTAATGATCTGCGAGTTGACAGGTTTGACAAACGGAGGGTTGTTTGGAATCTGCAAGATTTCAACAAACATCTTCTTGGATAATTTAACCCGTTTGTTGTAGGTTAAATTGAAGGTGATCACATCCGCCGTGTGATTGTATGATGCCGTTGAAGCTGCCATGGATAGCCATACCATTGGAACAGAGAATGAGCTGAACATAGCAGTTGACAGAGGTGATCGTTTCAGAGCAACGATAAGCATCTTCAATTCTTCAGGATAAGAGGAAACGTTTGGATTAACTTGATAATTTGTGCTTTGAATCTTCATCAGGGATTGATAAAGAACTTCATCAGTGTTGGAATGAGTGGCTGCCATTGTTAGGGTTTTGAGAAAGATGAAGTTTTGATCAAGGTTTAAACTTTGAAGTTTTGTGAGAGTTCTTGTTTGCGTAACCGTACATAGTGTTCTTGATCCCCATTTTATAGGTTACTCAAAATTGATTTGAAATTAAAGCGGGATACATTTAATGTTATCCGATGTGGCACCCTGAAAATCGGATCATGACTGCAAAAGATAACCATGCTTCAAAAAGTAATTGTCCCATCTCCTTGAAAACCGGATAGAATACCAACCATTTTGAGTATACAGCCTGTCAAGTTTCCCGTTATAGAATCTGAACCGTTAAAACCCTTCGCATGGACTCAAGGCTCTTTCACTTTTGGGATGTAAAGTGAAGTCATATGCCAGATTTGCGAAATCATCGGTCTGAGTTGGTTTTACTTAGAACCTCAAGGATTTTGTGTGTGCATTGTCTCAACAAAATAAGATGAGAAACAAAACAAATTTTTTTTTGGATTGTTGTGATGTCAAAAATTTAATTTGACATGAATGCAGTAAAACCCCAGGAAAAGGTTGCTTCGTTAATCATCAAGAGAGATAATCAACAGCTTGTATAGTTTCCCGTGAATTACAATCGAATACTTGTAGAGAAGTATCGAAGGGCTTCTTTTTAAAAGGCATTTGGAATTGGTTTGAAATTTCATTACATATCAGCCTTAACATAAGGTGAGAAATTGTAAATGAAATCACCTGTTTGACCAGTGTAGTCAGTGACAAGTTGGCTTGGGAGAATATTTATCATGATAAGGATTTGCGAATGAAACTTACACTGAAATCATATTCAAAAAAAAAAATTTGTTCTGGATCTTGTTGGGTAACAAACATTCTTGGTTGTGAAGATTTGATCAAGACCACACATGCGAATTGAATATGATTTGAAGTTTCGAAAGTTTTGATACTGAAACAAAGGTTTCGTGAAAATCTGGAACAAAGTTCCCCGTCAATTCCTTAAGGTTTATGATTTTTGGGTTTCACTTCCATCACGGACTCATGATGTTAGATCACAAACACAGACTTGTGATTTGTTTAGGTTTTGATTGGTTTGATCAAAGACCTCAAGGACAAATCTCTTCAAAAATTTGGAATGGAAGAATTGTTTGGTATAAAAAGATTGGATAAAAATCGAAGTGTACCTCTGTTATAATGGACAAAACAGAAAACTCTTAACTCATTTGAGAAGTGTAAGGTAGCTCTTGTTGACTTATGCGAATACAAACCTTGTTGGGAAGAAATTTTCATGAGATAATTTCATCAAGACTTTCGTTATACACATAGAGTCATATTGAGGCTTTTGGTCTACATACAGCAACATGCTTCTAGGGACAATCTAACTAGTGTTTAAAACAAATTTGATACCTTCCCATAGAAACACATAAGTAAGACCTCTTCGCATTTTAGCCTTGTATTTAAATCTCAGCACACAAAGATTAAAGAACAAAGACAACAAAATTATTTTTGTGATTTTTGAATTTTTCAAAATTAAAGAACAAAACAACAACAAATAAAGTCTTTTTGGATTTTTATTTTTTTTTTCAAAATGAAAAACATAACAAAATAAAGTCTTTTTGGATTTTTGATTTTTCAAAAAAAAATATAACAAAATAAAATCTTTTTGGATTTTTGATTTTTCAAAAAAATATAACAAAATAAAATCTTTTTGGATTTTTGATTTTTCAAAAAAAAAAATTTGTTGTAATCATTACCTTAGTTGTTATGATCTCAAATGCAAAAAGATATGGATGCGAAACCATGTGAAGCCTCTGAATGAACAGTAACCTCTGAATAATTTTGACTCTTATCTGCTGAACAAAACTTTTAGGCTTGTGTTGTTGAAATTTAATTCGCATTAATCATCCCCAAACCTGCTAAAATTTTAACAAATGATTTTTCATCAAGAGGTTTTGTAAAAATATCAGCAAGTTGCTCAGTTGTTTTAACAAAATGAATTTCAATATTCCCATCTTCTACATGATCTTTGATAAAATGATATCTAAGAGCAATGTGTTTTGTCTTTGAATGTTGTACTGGATTATGAAAAATACGAATAGCACTTTGCGAATCACAATACAAAGGAATCTTTTTCATGTTTATTGCATAATCACGAAGTTGACTCTGAATCCAAATAATTTGCGAAGTGCAAGCAACAGCAGCTATGTATTCTGCCTCAGCGGTTGATATAGCTACACAAGTCTGTTTCTTTGATTGCCAGCTCACCAACTTCCCATCCAATAGTTGACATCCACCAGTCGTACTTTTTCTATCCAAAGTACATCCTCCTAGATCAGAATCTGAAAAAGCTTGAATGAAAAACCCTGTTTTCGCAGGATACCAAAGTCCTAAAGAAACGGTTCCCTTTAGATAGCGAAAAATATTTTTCACTGCAGTCAAATGAGGTTCTCTTGGATTAGCTTGATATCTAGCACAATTACAAACCGAAAACATAATATCAGGTCTACTTGCAGTTAAGTACAATAAAGACCATATCATGCTACGATAAATTGTTAAATCAACAACAGGAGCATCTAACGAAGGAGTTAGTCTTGTTCCTACTGCCATAGGTACTCTGAGTTTTGTGCTATTAAGCATTCCAAACTTTTCAAGCAAGTTCTTCGTATATTTTTCTTGATTGATTAAGATTCCTTTCCTGTTCTGTCTTATGTTTAAACCAAGAAAATTATTAATTTTTCCCATCATGCTCATTTCAAACTGACTTTTCATTAAATTTTCAAATTCAATTGACAATGCTGGATCAGTTGAGCCAAAGATAATATCATCAACATAAATTTGAACAAGCATTAGATGACACCCAACTTTCTTGCGAAATAATGTGGGGTCGACTGATCCTTGTTTAAATTTAGATTGTTTCAAGAAATTTGTAAGTGTTGCGTACCAGGCTCTTGGTGCTTGTTTTAATCCATATACAGCTTTGTCAAGGATATAAACATGATTAGGATGTTCATTGTTTACAAATCCTGGTGGTTGTTCAACATACACTGTTTCTTCTAGTTCTCCATTTAAGAATGCACATTTAACATCCATTTGATAAACATCAAAGTCTTTATGAGCTGCATAGGCTAAAAATATGCGAATTGCTTCAAGTCTTGCAACAGGTGCAAATGTTTCTTCATAGTCTATGCCTTCTTGTTGCGAATAACCTTTAACCACTAGTCTTGCTTTATTTCGAATAATATTGCCATCTTTGTCGGTTTTGTTTTTAAAAATCCATTTTAATCCGACAATTGAAACATCAGAAGGTTTAGAAACTAATCTCCAAACCTTGTTTCGTTCAAATTCAGCCAATTCAGATTGCATAGCAACAACCCAATCTGAGTGTTCCATAGCATCCTTTACTGTTTTTGGCTCTATTTTCGAAATAAAGACATTAAACATACATAGTTCTTGGTTTGCATTCAGTACCTCATTTTTCGCACAAAGTTGAGCTCTAGTCAACACACCTTCTTGTGGATTACCAATTACCTGTTCTTTTGGATGATTTCTTGTCCATTTCTCAAGTGGTGAAAAATTAGGATCAAATTCTAATGGTGCATCTTCATACATATCTTCATTTTCAGATCCTGCAATAGAAAAGTTATCATTTAGTTCATGAAACTCATCATTTTCATCAAGATTAATTGTCTCTGTTGCATCATGCTCCCCCTCAACATGATCTTCATCTTGATGCTCCCCCTCAAAATGATGTTCCTGTTGATTCTGCGAATGCTCCCCCTCAACTTGATGATTCATAATTTCCTCCTCCATACGAACATCAGACGTACTTTCACAAGTTATCGATGTTGTAGTTATTGTTGAATCATCAGTATGTTTTGAAGATTCTGATTTTTGATTATCAGGAGCATTATTTTCTGCGTCAATTGCCCTGTCAGGAATTCCAAAAATTAAGTCATAATCAAAATCATTGATTTCAGAATTATCAATTTGAGTATTTGAATCCACAAGTATTGATTTATTTTCAAATTTACTATCTATTTGTTTAAGATAGTAATCATCAAATGTTAAATTGAAAGTTTCTTCAACTTTTCTTGTTCGTTTATTAAGCACTCTGTATGCAACTGAAGTCTGTGAATATCCTAAGAATACGCCTTCATCAGCTTTAGCTTGGAACTTGGACAAATTATCTTTGAGATTCATGATAAAGCACTTGCAACCAAAAACATGAAAGAATTTTACATTAGGTTTCTGATTATTGATTATTTCATATGGAGTAACATTGAATCTTCGATGAATGAATGATCTATTCTTAGTAAAACATGTTGTGGACACTGCTTCTGCCCAAAGATATTGAGGTAGATTCGCATATGTTAGCATGGTTCTGGTTGCTTCGCATAGAGATCGATTTCTTCTTTCAAAACCACCATTTTGTTGTGGAGTATATGGTGATGAGAAATTATGCGAAATGCCTTTGCTTGTGAGAAAAATATCAAGAGTTTGATTTTTAAACTCAGAACCATATCACTTTTAATTTTTCGTACATTCTTCTTCAGACTAAGTTCAATCTTTTTGATAAAATCAATCATCGTCTGAGCAACTTCATATTTCAACCTGAGAAAAAACACCCATGTGAATCTAGAGAAATCATCTACAACAACTAAAATATACTGCTTTTTATTTATTGTTGCAACAGTTGATGGTCCACATAAGTCAATGTGAAGAAGTTCCAATGGATCTACTATTTTTGAATCTATCACAATCGGATGACCTTTTCGATGTTGTTTTCCTTGTTCACAAGCTGCACACAAAGAATCATTGTCAAATTTTAGTACTGGTAACCCTCGAACTAAATCTTCAGTTACAAGTTTATTTATATTTCGAAAGTTCAAATGTGACAATCTTCTATGCCAAAGCCAGCTAAGATCATTAGATGTTTTTGATAGTAAACACACAGCAGGTTTTCCCACAATTGGTTTGATGTCCAGTGTAAACATATCACCATATCTTTTGGATTTGAGAAGTATTTCATTTGACTTTGCATTTGAAATGATACTTCCTTCTTCATTAAATACAACTTGATTTCCAGTACCCACAACAGGTTGTGACACACTTATCAAATTATGTTGAAGTCCTTCAACATAAGCAACTCTGTTTACTGTGAAGTTTCCATTTGTGACTTTCTCATATCCTTTCACTTGACACTTGTGATTATTTCCAAATTTGACTACTCCAACATTTTCCAAGCTTCTATAATCTCGCAAATTTTCCTTTCTTCCAGTCATATGACGAGAGCAACCACTATCAATATACCATTTCATATCATATTGCTCGTCACACATCACCTGCATTTATTGAAAGAATTTAGGAACCCAAGACTTATTGGGTCCATCATTAGTAGAATGAAACAAATTTTTGGAATTTAAAAACCATGTTTTCACTTTGTTTGTAACAGAATCCATTATATCAACATCATCAGATCTAGATATTGAGATATAGTCATTCAATAGTTTTGGATTTCCATTGATTGTAATCTTATCCTTCACAACATTCGCATTTTTGATAACTGGTTTCCATTTTTGAACCGGAACTTGCGAATTATGAGACATGACACTAGTAGTTGAAGAATTATTTGCGAACTTATCAAATGCACTCTTGATTTGTTCTTCTGAAAACTTTCCACTTTGATATTTTCTTCCTTTCCCTTCAAACCAATGATTGATCGTACTTACATCAGATTTTCCTTTTGTATATGAAACTTTGGTTGGTTTTGAGACTGAAGGATTTGGAAAATTTGGTTGTTTTGGTGAAAATTTCACTTTGGCTTGAGTTGAATTTTTCAAACTTGATGAAGTATTCGTGAATTTGCCAACATTTTGAAACTTTTGATTATTTGCAAATTTTTGCGAATTCTCAAATTTTCGATTGTTGTCATACTTGCGAATATATGGAACTTTGTCAACAGAGTTTATTGGTTGATGAAAACTTGAATTTATTTGTGTATTTTTGTTTTGAAATTGTGATGATGTTTTCGAAATTTGTTCTTTTTCATCTCTTGGTTTGTTATGAACTTGCCAGAATATTGCTTTTCTTGCTTTTCTTTTTGAAACATTATTTTCTGTTGAATAATTTCCAACCATCAATTTGAATTCATGTGAATTTAGTTTCACTTCAACCTTTGAGTTTTCAACTTTTTCAAAAATTTTGTTTGATTTTTCACCTTTAACCACCCATTTTTATAATGAATTTTGTTTTTGAAACACATAAGGATTTTGAGTTAAATTGTTTTCTTCTGTGTTTTGGTTTGCGAAAAAACCTTCTGTCGTGGACTTTCGATTATCTTGTTTAATTCAGGATGAACTTTCTCAGCATTTCCAGTAGTGACAAAAACTTGATTTGGAAAAATGGTTTTATCAGTACATACAAAATTTAGATATACCACTGTGTTGGTTTCCAAATAATGCGCCTTTGTCATTTAAAATTTTGTCAAATTCTTTTGTATTTTCAAACACTTGATCAACCACAATTCTTTGAGGTGTTTCATTTGAAACTTTCTTTTCTTCTTTGTTCTCATCAGTGTCATCAGTTTTCTAGCTTTCAACTTCCACATTATCAAACTTACAATGTTGCGAAGTTGAAGGTTTATAAATTTCATCCTTTACTATTGAATCAACTATTATTTCTTTACCTTTGATCTTACATGTGATATTAATGATTGACAATTGAGAACAATCAACCTCTTCTTCCTCTTCTATCTCACTGATTTCACTCACATTATCTGAATTTTCATCAATATCAGCATAATTGAATTGTGAGGCAAGAATTGAATTTTCGGTTTTCTTTATGATTTTCACTTGTTCACTCTTTGTCAAACTTTCATTGACAATGTTAACCAATTCATCAGGATTCAGAAATTCATCAATTTTGACAATACTATATGGGTATCTATCATCAGGTATTTTGTCAAATTGAGCAATTGTACTTTCGCAATCATAAGAAACAACATCAACTTTTTCATGTTCATACTCAAGAAAAGGTAAAAGTTTCCTATGTTGTTCTTTGCTAATATTAGAAAAATGATGTAAAGCAGTTAATTTTGCATACAATCTTTTTGCAGAATTACAATATATGTTTCTTTGTGCTAGCAATAACCTAACATCATTTGTAAGATTATTCCTATCACAATCTATATTTTTGACTTGCATTTCCAGTTTTTCTACTCTGCTCTTCTTTATTTCTAAATCTCTTCGTGTCTCACTTAGTTGCAAATTTAATTTTTTAGCTTCATTACTAGCAGACACAATAACAAAATCAAAATAAGCCACAGTATCATCAAATGAAACAATTTCAGCATCATAGGCAGATAAAGGAATATTAAAAGATTCAAGAATTGCACGTACCTTGGTTGTCATGGGTGATTTGTCAGTGGATTTAGATACAAAACATCTCCTTGAAATGTTCTCTTCGCAATCCTCAAAACTTGCGAACATTGCCCCATGTGTGGGATGCCTCATTTCCTCGTCATCAGATCCTGAAGACCAGATCTGATATGTTCCACTTTCTTCATCAGCAGATTCTCCCTTAGCAACTAAAGACACTCCTTTGGTCTTAGCACGTAATTCTTCAATCTTTTCAGAGTAGTAAGCTTCATCTTTAACTTTTTCCTTCTTCTCTTCTTTCTTTCGCAACATGCAATCTGCTGCGAAATGATTCGCACCATTGCAATAGTGACAGTAAATTCCTGAATCATCTTTCAACTTTTTCTCTTCATTCGTATCTTTCTATTTCTCATCTGTTTTCTCCATTTTCTTCCTCTCCTCCCCTCCAGTTCTAGTGACAGCATTCTTCACATCACTAGTCTTTCCTTTTGGATTAAAAGGCTTTTTGAAAAACTTCTTAACTCTGTTGTTTGAATAGAATGCTACAACTTCATCATCGGAGTTCATCAAAAATTCTTCTTCATCTGAACCATCTTTTTCATCAGTTTCTAATACCTTTGAAACAAGAGCCAAAGGACCACCAATTACTTGTTTTGACTCTTCATACATTTCTGAGACCTCACATTCATGTGTTTTCAGTTGATTGTAGAGATCATTCAATTTAGTTGTATCAAAACTTTATTGATTCTTAATCATCATGCTCACACTTCGCCATTCCTTGCGAAGACCCATAATGAAAGTTAAATTGAATTCCATGAGAGATCTAGTGATACCATACCTATTGCAGTGAAACATAAGCTCATTCAGACGATCATAGTAATTTTCAAGAGTTTCTGCATCCTTTTGTCTGAATTCCTTCAGTTCAACTAGACATTGCTTCACAGAGTTGATGTTCGTCTTTTCGCTACCTTGATACTTTTCTTTTAGAGTGTTCCAGATATCCTTGGCTGTTTTACAACTATGCATGTAATTGTAAACCACAGGAGGTAGGGCACCTCTTAGTTCCCTCATACACCTCTTTTCATTATTCTTCAGTCGTTTTAGTTGATCATCAACATCAGTAGATGCAGTGGATGGTCCAATTGGTTGAACATTAGCAGGAGCTTGTACTGTTCCATCGATACAATTCCAAAGTTCTTCATCAATTCCATTTAAGTAATCTTCCATTCTATCAGCCCACTGATCATAGTATTCTGGAATTAACATCGGAATTTTGGTTGAGGAACCAAGCAAGTGAGAGAAAGAAGTCATTGTATTCATGTTGAAGTTCGCCATTGATGATCACAGAAAATATCCGAAAACTTGAAAACTTGATGAATTTGAGAATTTGATCAAATGTATTGATCACAAATCACTAATCGATTACTCGACTTAACAATTCAAATACAGAATCAATTCAAATCTGAAGATCAAAAGTGATTTTCAAAACCAAAATGCGCGGAAAATTTTGAGTAATATTGCAACTCAAAAAGCAAATGAGAATTGTTATCGAGATTTGAGAAAAGAAAAGTTAGATTTGAGTGATTGAAGATTAAGAACACAAAGAGTAAATATTAATCAGATCTCATATTGATAAAGATTGATTACAAAATAAGCAGAGAAGAGATATCTGTTGCGAAAAGTCTCTTCTCTACTTCTAACCTTAGTCCCTATTTATAGGAAACATGAGTGAACAAAAAATATACCAAGTCTAGACATTTTAACTTCGCATAACAAATGACTTAGTAAAATAACATAAAATGCGAAACTATACAATACACTATTTTCGACTTTTTACAATTTTACATCTACAATGCATGACCTGCAGGAAGGTCAAGGCAGAGGACCAAAGGCCTCACGGAAAGACGCATCCGTCAGACATCCCCATGTGGAAATGGGAAGATATTACTATGGATTTCATCACCAAGCTTCCCAGTACCGCACGAGGAGTGGATTCGATATGGGTCATCGTGGATCGGTTGACCAAGAGTGCCTATTTTATACCGATCCGGGAAAGCATTTCAGTTGAGAAGCTGGATGACATCTACATTCAGGAGGTTATGGACCGACACGGAGTTCCATTCTCTGTGATTTTTGACAGAGACGTGCGGTTTACTTCCAGATTCTGGAGAAATTTCACGACGAGTTGGGTACTCGTCTGCATTTTAGCACTGCCTTTCACCCGTAGACGGATGGTCAGAGCAAGCGAACCATCCAGATATTGGATGATATGCTACGGGTGTGCGTATTAGACTTCGGTGGTAGTTGGGATACCTATCTCCCTTTGGCTGAGTTCTCCTACAACAACGACTACCACACGAGTATCGATCATCCTCCCTTCGAGATGTTGTACGGGAGGAAGTGCAGGACCCCAATATGTTGGGGTGAGGTTGGACATCGGGTTATGGGGAGCACCGAAGTGGTGCTTAAGATGACAGAGAGGATTCAACAGGTTCGGAATAGGCTTTAGACTACTTAGATTTGGTAGAAAAGTTATACCGACAAGCATCGTTCAGACCTGGAGTTCCAGGTCGGAGAAAGGGCCTTCTGAAGGTGTCACCTTTGAAAGGTGTCATCCGATTCAGGAAATATGGGGCAAGTTGGGCCCCAGGTACATTGGCCCTTTCAGGGTAGTATCTCGAGTGGGCAAGGTGGTGTATAGGCTAGATCTGCCAGTCGAGCTTAGCTAGATTCACAATACATTCCACGTCACCCATCTGCGGAAGTGCCTAGTATACAACACAATGGTGGTCCCTCTTAGTTATTTTTATATACGTGTCGGTATAAACTCGAGTTTCTTTACGTTCCGACATAAATTTGGTGTATGTTTTCTTTTAATTTTTGTATACATTTCCTATGTATGAATCGAGTCACATATAATATATTTTCATTTGATGGTATAAATTGGAGTTAGTCGGTAGTACCAACCTTATATATTTATCTATCAACTAATACAACATTATCTAACTTTACAAATGAAATTCCGATTTTCCATTAATTTAAATATTATTGTACGAGTGAGATGACAAACGGACAGCAAACTGCTCCGTTAAGTCTTAAAAAATCAACTTATAAAACGAATTGGCCAGCTGCAACATGCAAGCAAGTCTTAAACTTGTAGATCATATTAACTTATAAAACTATTAAAACCATACTACATTGAAATTTGTTTATTACAAAATTTGAATGTTGGAATCAAAAGGTAACGCTTTCTAAAAGACAAAAGAAGCTCATTGGCATTTTTTAAAAGAAAAAGGTCGTGATGGGTTCCCTTTTAAAAAGCTAGATATAAAAGCAGCATGGTTTTACTTTTAATTTACGAGCATGGCATTACCTAATATTTCTAAAGTTACAAATCTAATCTCTATCTGTAAATAACGTTGTGTATTTTTCGAATTGTTGTTAAAAGTAGGGATGAACAAAAAATTGAATCCGGAAACCGAAAAACCAAAAGAAAAACCGACACTTTGGGTTTGAGCTTTTTAAATATCGAAATATTGGGTTCGGTTTCAGTTTTAGGAAACGTAAAAACTGAACCAACCCGAATTTATAAAATTATAACTTTTCTGTAAATTATATATATATATATATATATATATATATATATATATATATATATATATATATATATATATATATATATATATTGTTTAATAAATCCTTAAAATTTAAAATTTAGGGGATTCTTCTATTCATTATTTAGTTTGTTTGTTAAGAAAAAATGTTATTGTTTAATAAATTTATGATTCTTAATTTGTTAGGATTCAAAAAGTGTTATGAAATCCAGTATTATATCAATTAAAATAAGATCCAAAATTATATTATTTAAATCCTTATGATATAAAATATTATGAATCAAAATATATATATATATATATATATATATATATATATATATATATATATATATATATATATATATATCGTAAAATTGTTGTTTGATATCAAAATGTGACATTTTTGAAAATTTCCATGTCAAATGTCAATAGACCGAAAAATTATTTTTGTTGAACTAGTAAATTATCATAACTATAGTGATACTTATAATGTTACATGTAATGATGATGGTACATGTCATAATGAAAGTGACGACGATGACTTTATAAAAATTGGTGACCCAGTGGATAAAGTTGATTTTAGTAAATTTGGCACAAGATTAGATTATGATGAAATTGAATGGCTCATTGTAGTCAACAATCACATCCAAAGCCTATTTGTTTGTATGTCATATATATCGGATTGTCCTAACCAGGAACGAATATGCAGTCGGTCCATCCCATAGCCAAAACTCGACTAATGCAATAAAGGAGCGTCAAATTTATAGCGGCAAAAAAGCTCTTTAACTAGCACTATGAATACAAAGTATAGAGGAGGGGTTTTTAGTACAAAACTGTCAAGCATAAAAAACATAGATTATAAGAAAATTGTGTAGATAAAAATGTTAACTGATATGTTTTGTCGTTAAAACTAAATGTCTATAGCATGTTCCATCCACAAATTTGTTGACCACCACAGATGTTCTTCAGTACGGTTTAATCCAAGACATCGCGAATCAAGCAAAAAAAAGTGTTAGGGACATTTTGTTGCAGATGTGTTAGGTAAGGATTATAACAGAGTCTAGTATGGAAACTATATCCAACAAGATTTAAATATAAGGCTCACCATCCATGTTACCTACAAACAAGCATAACGTTCCAAGCAATACACATTTAATCTTCTAAGGGTCACTCGAACGGACTCAGTTCCTAAACTACCATATATTGTTACATATTAGAAAAGTTTAATCGTGGTTCAGTCATATCATTCAAAAGGATGAAGAAGACCGCTTTGAGTTCTTGTTTCTCTCCATTGGTAGTAGTTATCATTTGTATGTTAGATTGTTTTGATTAAGTTCAATGTTTATATAGTTATCGCTCATTTGTAAACATGTTTTGATTGTGTTGCAAGTAACAACATTTTGCAACATCCGTTAGTGTGCCCTCATGATAGATGTGAAACAATTTAAAGTTGAATTCATGGGCATTATGTTGTTGGCGTTAGTGATGGACGGAAACAACCACATTTTGAATGTTACATATGGATTACCCAAGAGTGAGTGCATGGAGTCGTAGTCATAGTTTCTACAAAAACTACATGATTGTATCGGGGACTTGGAACCATTAACAATCTTTTTCTGATTGGACTACCTCCATTGACACGTCTATTGCGAATATATTAATGTAGCGACTCTTGAGTTTTTTTTCACCTGTGCATTTATGTATTTTACCCATTCTTGTATTCCATTATTGTCAAATTCTTATATATGTTATATGGTATCATCCATTGGTTGATTTACTTAGGGATGTTATTCGGTCGGAACCGAACCAAACCGACCCGAACCCGAATAAACCAAAAACCGAATATGGGTAATTATATGAACCGAAAACTGAACCAAATAAGCAATACGGGTTCGGTTCGGTTCGGGTATTATTTGGTTCGGTTCGGTTCCGTCTCGAATAACCCAAATAACATGTACACGATGATTAAGGAGCCGAATAACCCACATAACATCTAGAAATAACATTTACAGTTTTATTATAACTACTGTATTTTGTATGACTTTTGTAGCTTGTGATAAACGCAAATAACAGGCATAACACGAATTAACTATTTTTGATATATAAAATGTAAAATCCAACCACCACAATCTTAAGATAAAGTAATTAAGAAACATATTAAACACTAAACATCAAACATCCAAAACACCCAAAAATCTATCTATAAGTATATAAGTTAAACATTAAACATTACGTGGGTATTTTCGGTAACGATCGATAGAACAAAAAAACCGAATAAGCAATCGGGCAAGGGGAAAATGTGACTTTTCATATTCGGTTTGGTGCTTTTGTATCGAATAAGCTCTTATCCGGGTAACCCGGACCAAATATGTGACAACCCGAAACTTTTATCCTGTACAATCGATCCGTATATCAATATTTCACTCAAATTTATCATCTTATAGCGAAATATATCCTAGTTATGAGTCTTAAGAAGGGTTAGAAAGGATGTAGCGTCACGAAATCAGGCCAAACACACCAAAGAAGGTGTGTGCGGCCGCACACCCGAGTGTGCGGCCAGCCAGCCGCACACACTCCCCCAGCCACACACCTGACTCTATAGATAATAGAGAACCCCCTTTTAGTCACCTTTTCTTCTTTGGCTGCACACTACTCTCTCTCTCTCTCTCTACTTTCTCTCTCTAAAAACTTCATCCAAGAACACCATTAAGGGCTCAAAAACGTGAACTACTCCATCATTCAGCTTGTTATAGTGGTAAGACACTTGAATCTAAGCCTAAAACTCATAGTGTTCTTCGTGTTCTTCATCCTTTGAAGGTGTACGGCCGCACACCTTCATAAGGTGGCTGCACACACACTCAAATACCCTCCAAAGTGAGAGTATGGCCTCTATAATCGAATTAAGACATGGTTTGGAACTTGAAACGCCTCAAAAATCGACATTTCGGGCTCAAACAAGGAGTGTACGGCCGTACACTCCTGTGTACGACCACACACACACCCTGTATGGCCGCACACTCCTGTATGCAGCCGCACACACAAGTCTGGCCGCACACTCACCTTTATGTCCATACACCCACTCTAATGCTCATATTTGGACTTAAACTTGCAAGGATCACTACGTGTGGAACCTAGAACACTTAGTACAAGCATTTCCAAGACCTTAGGATGGTTTCCCGTCATGATTAGTCATAAAATACCCTAATCTAATATGTATATGTGTTACCATAGGATTAATAGGGTTCACTTACGTTCAGAACATCCGTTGACACTCAGCACTCATATCGATCGTACACTCGAATCCTACGTTAAACATAAAAAAAAGTTTTCATACGTATATGTGTTACCATAGGATTAATAGGGTTCACTTGAGTTCATACCCCTACATTTTTCTGAGCTTTTCATGTTTTCAGGGGGGGGGGGGGAATACAAGCTAAACATAAAAAAAAGTTTTCATAACTTACAAACTGATGCAATTACAATGATTTTATATCTAACGTTTAGATACAATTATCCCTTTTGTATTATGCGGAGCATAAGGGATGTTTTCAATTTATAATTGCATGGTTTCAAAACCTTACACATACGTAACAACCATTCAAACTATAATAGGTATAGTTTAGGAGTTCATTACCAGTCTTATAGGTTCAAACCTCATTCGAAGTCAAACATGTAAACTATGTCAGATTTAGTTTATCCATTACTACGAATACAAAACTAATGTATCATGTTAGATAATTATTTTATGTATAATTATTTATACTCTACACCGTTACAAACGATTTCCAACTCGAGAACAGCCGAACAAACACGTAAACTAGTTAATACAGGATTGTGAGACTATCTTCGTTTTACCCCTCAGGGTACCAATAAATCCTCACCGGTAGTATAACCAGAGTCTTCTGGAGGGAGAGCGTGAAATTTATGGATAGATCTATTCGGGACCGACAATCCCACACCTGAACTGTTAGCTACAGTTAGGCGGGCATGCCTGGGGTGACAAATTTTGTAATCGTATGACGCCTAAAGAACGTCAAGGAGGTCACAGGTCAAATTAGTATGGTTATACGACTCACAATAAGGATAAACTAATCATTGTTTACCGGATTTCTATCTTCTGTAGTTTTATTTTAAGTAATAAAACTACTATACATACTAGTGGTAACTAGGGTTTCCGAACGATCATACATTACAAACTGGTGGTAGCCAGGGTTTTCAAACAGAACGTACCTTTCATACAGAAACCAACAAACATATTAAAAAATATTGGATTTTCTTGGTAAGCATGTATACATATTTCAGAACTCGGTAACAACGGTTTTTCGATACAAACGATATTTACTTATAATGGAAAGAAACTATTTATACAAATTCAGTGACTTGTTTTCAATACAAAAACTTGCTTATGAACTCACCAGCTTTTTGCTGATACGTTTTCAAAACCGCTTGTATTCTCAGGGCAACGATAGACAGGTATCTTACTAGCTTTTGGAGAAGACGGAGCATTTTTGGAGTCTCGTCTTTATCTTTTGTTATATAATGTGATGTACAAACTATGTTATCAAACAGATGTAAATATTCATATTGTAATGTATTGGTTGTGTTTACTTTGATTGCTATGATACGATTGTTGTGATACTACGTATGACATCGCCGCCCCCAGAGGTTTCCGCCGTTGTTTTCCTGACGGTTCGGGGGGGGGGGGGTGACAGATTGGTATCAAAGCTATTGTTTATAGTGAACTAATTATACCGAACCTTACATGGTATACAACTATAAATACCTAAGGTGCCGAAGTGCTCTGAACTAGAAGTATACTTTAAAAATATAAGTATTTTTACTCCAAGTATACAAGTATACCTACATACCAGAAATCGTATCGTAAAAAGAACCAAACAAAAGTAATTGGATGTCGAACACTATGGTTAAACCTGGGTAGTTATGTAATCGTGTCTAGGGTCAATATAGCCTGATCAACTATATTCATTCGAGACATGACCAACATGTGCTTGGGAGTGACTGTGGTGTTGCAGCAGGCCTAAAACTTATCAAATATTTCTACTAAAAGAAAATGATGGAGCAAAACCTTCAACATAAAATACTATAGGAGTATTTTAATCAAAGCAGGATACATTGTAAAAATTCATTCCAAGTGTTGCTACTCATTCTTTCCTAGCGATAGTTTACTTGTTTTAGTAATTCCTTTCTGTTTATCGCTTAGTAGAACACTTTATCTATCATATAGAGATACATCTTGTTTCATATCTCTTGATTAAATTAAGTGAACTTACCATCCTCTCCTTCCTGATCATTTTAGAACGAGATGCCTCCAAAGAAAATACCCAACTCAAATAACAAAAATCCTCCACCACCACCTTCTCAATTTGATCCCGCTATGTTCCAGGAAGCTGTTACTGCCGTTGTGGCTTCCGCAATGTCATAGATGAACCCCGACGGTTCTGGCAGGCCAGGAGGTGGTACCCATCCCCAAAATCAGGAAGGTGGTCAGGGAAACCAGAAGGAGTGTTCTTATAAAGACTTTATGAACGCCAAACCCACATCTTTCGACGACACTGGAGGTGTCATTGCTTTGACTCGATGGTTCGAGAAGATCGAGTCCATCTTCGAAATCTGTTCCTGTTCGAAAGCCAACAAGGTGAAATTTTCCGCTTGCATTTTCACCAACAGAGCATTGACCTGGTGGAATAGTCGGGTCAAATCCTTAACCCTACCAATAGCAAATGTTATAGGTTGAGAGAGCTTGAAAGAGCTCATGCTTGCAGAGTACTGCCCATGGGGCGAAATGCAGAAACTGGAGCATGAACTCTGGAACCTAAAGATGAAGGGTTCCGATATTGCTGCCTACACTTCTAGGCTTGAAGACCTAGCACTTCTTTTCCCGGGAATGGTCACCCCGGAAAGCAAGAAGATAGAGAGATAAATTTGGGGATTGACGCCCCCAACTCAAGGGAATGTCTTGGTTGCTAGGCCAAACACTTTTGATAGCGCCAAGTGCTTGGCGCATACTCTCATAGATCACAGAATTGATATGAATAAAATAACAGCGACTCCTGAACCAGTGAAAGAAATGTTGGATTACTGTCTAAGTCCATAACTATAATTGGTAAGACTTGACCCGACCCGACATGGTCCATTTGGGTTGCATGGCATCATGCACTTGGATAGACTATAATGAGAGAAATAACACTTAAGGTTGCTTAATATATTATAAGTTCTAATATATTAATAGGATTATTTAATTTGTATTGATCAAGAATTAATCTAGAATTAATTAAGTGATCCAAAGAAGACTAATTAAATATATGGGTTGATTGTGTAAATCATCCATACTTGTATAGTGGGCTAATGCTCCATGGATAATCAAGTTGGGCTAAAACCCATAGGATGGTCCATGGATGCTCCATGGTGTATTTGAACCCATGGATCCAAGGAAATGGATGGTCATGACAATTAGGGTTTACCCTAATTGTAACAACTATATAAGATCATATCCTTTGGGAAAAATCGGCCACTATGAAGAATAAGAAAGGGCTAGCCGATTTTAGGAGTGTTCAAGTTTCTCTCAAGTTATTCCAAGTGTATTTGGTGTTGTGTGAACCATTTCAGGTGTGACATCCCCAAAATCACGGCCAGAAAAGACCGATTTCATTTATGTTTTTTAAAATAATTTCAGAGTAAATCCTTTTGATTTAAAAGTGTTGCGGAATTTGTTCCCAAAACAAAACATGATAAAATAATATTTATCAAAGCATTTCATCAAGAGATGCATTTTCATTATATAGTCAAAACTCGGGATGTCATGTTCCGATACAGACCATAAAACATAAACGATAACATTACAAGTCATGCAACAAATATATACACATACATACTTGTAAACAAAACAACTCGATGATTCATCCATCTTACGCCCTTGCGCCACTTCCTGTAATACAAATAAAACTGAGTGGGTCAGGCTTGGGAGCCTAGTGAGCATATAGGGTTTTCAACCCACAATAAATAAATTATATTTAATTTCACCAACCAATCACTATCCCGATTACCCATTCCCGTTATCCTCACTTTACGTCCCTAAAATAACATCTATCTCAAGGGACCTAATCTAGGATTTTTATCGGGACGGACATTACTGCTAAGGGGTTTCCTCAACAATAGATATCCTAAAGGCAACCATGAGGGGGATAGAGTACACCGGTGAACACATCGTTCACAACACCTACAGGTTATGAACCTGCTAGCGTTCCACTGGACTGTCTAGAAAGAGTCCGTGGTAGTTATCCATACTCCGCTGAATAACTAGATCAACAACAACAACAAGATCGAGGCCTCTCATCTGTTTATTTCGCACCAACTATCTACCCATGTTCTACCCAACATATTAGTAGATAAAAATATATATTCTCATACATAGTTTAAAACCTGTATATCATTTTCATTCAATACATATTCCACATAACACGTATTTCATAGAAAATAAATCAGATCTATGAGATAGAAGAGAATGAATATACATTCACACATATAACAACAATATTATACACATAACACGTATTTCGTATAAAATACTTCATAATTATGCGTTAGAAGAAAGTAACTACACACTCACACGTATAAACCACAATATACTTAATACACTCAAACCATACTTGTATTATTATTGTGTTTATGAAAGGTAGTATACACTCACTTGATCCGAAGATGATCGGACAGCACTACGACTTGCAGAAGTAGTAATCCTCAGCAGATCTTGAAGATCTCTACAAAAATCGAACTTCTCGCGGGCAGAGCTTCGACTCGGGAATCACGATCTTCGGGATTCTCGGGGCCTCGGATCTTGCTTCGGGACTCGGGAATGATACCGGGGCTTCGGGGTACTTTTGGAACGCAAATCGATGCAAAACGGGAGAGAGAAGAGAGAAAAATAGCAAAGGAGTCGGTTGTGCTCGCATCCTATTTATAGGAGGCTGGAGCCTCGGAGTACGCGGGGCGTACTACGTTACGTGGGGCATACTGCCTCAAAATCGTCATTGCTTACATATCCGAAGAAATCGAGTACGAGGCATGTCATGCTTCGCTGTACGCGGGGCGTAACTCAGATCAGATCGGTGACTCCTTCGGATAATCGTCCGAATTAAAGATTAAATTTAAATACAAATTATTTAATAAACTTCGGAAATTCATATCTTCTTCATACGAACTCCGTTTTCGATGTTCTTTATATCCACGCGAAGGTGAGACTACGCTCTACAACTTTCGTTTAGACCCCGTCGGCTAATTTTGGCTTTATTTTTATTATTTATTTTTAATAGGCCGGGACAGAAAAACTTTGTTATAAATTCATAACTTCTTTGTTTGACGTCCGTTCTCGCCTAACTTTTCATCGCTTCGATACCAACAACGAGACCTTCGATCCTCGTTTAGATTGTTTCGGCTAAAAACCGCTCGATTTCAAATCGAGTATTTCAGGCTGCATACCGCTAAGCCGAAACTTCGATAAATCATAACTTCCTCATACAAAGTCAGATTTGGGCGTTCTATATATATTCGGAAACCTCGTTTCAACTACTACAACATTAACCAAAGATATCATGTTTATTTTACACTTTAATTTTGACGCTTATTTTTATTCTTAATTAATCAAACCACATAATTAAGCAATTAAGCACAAAACACATAATACTCAAATAATACACTTCTATTATTTCAAAACGGGTTACAAAGGTTAACCTAGACTATTACATTGCTAAAAATGGCAAGCCCGGAAACACAGGCGTTACAATTCTCTCCACCTTAGAATGATTCCGTCCCCGGAATCACACATCAACAAACAAATGCGGATAGCGACCTATCATGTCACTCTCCGTCTCCCAGGTGAGATTCGGCCCATTCGTGTGTTTCCATCGGACAAGCACTAACTCAACCATCTTACGTCGCAACTTCTTAGTCTTTCGGTCAACAATTGCCTCTGGTTCTTCAATCAACCTTTTGTTCTCATCAATTCTCAATTCAGAAATTGGAATTATGTCGGGAACTTCTCCCATGAACTTCCTCAAATAACACACATGAAAAGTGTTATGAATTCCATTCAGTTCTTCTGGTAGTTCGAGCTTGTAAGCTTGGTTCCCAATCCTCTGAAGAACTTTAAACGGTCCAATAAACCTTGGACTCAACTTTCCCCCTTTACCAAATCTTATTAGTCCCTTCCACGGCAAGACTTTAAGCAAAACCGAATCTCCAACTTCGAAAGTCATCGGTCTTCGCTTGTTGTCAGCATAGCTCTTTTGACGATCCTGAGATGCTAACATTCTTTCCCTAATTATTTTCAACTTTTCAGCAGTTTGATGAACCATCTCCGGTCCCATAAACTGCTTTTCCCCAGCCTCAAGCCAACAAGACGGCGTACGACACTTTTGTCCATACAAAGCTTGGTAAGGTGCCATCTTAATGCTCGAGTGGAAACTATTATTGTAGGAAAATTCTACCAAAGGTAAATGTTCATCCCAGTTACCTAGGAATTCCAAGGTACATGCTCTCAGCATATCTTCAAGTGTTTGTATCATTCTTTCACTCTGACCATCAGTCTACGGATGGTAAGCTGTACTTAAACACAACTTGGTACCCAATTCCTCTTGTAGACTTTTCCAAAACCTCGAGGTGAAACGGCTATCACGATCCGACACAATCGTTAGCGGAACACCGTGAAGCCTCATAATTTCCTTCACGTAAGAATTTGCAAGCTTCTCCGTAGACCATTTCTCCTTGGCTACTATGAAATGCGCACTCTTAGTGAATCGATCAACGACCACCCAAATCATGTCGTGACCACTTTTTGTTCTGGGTAGTTTAGTGACAAAATCCATGGCAATGTCTTCCCACTTACCCATAGGTACAGGCAATGGTTCTAAACTCCCATACGGTTTCTGATGTTGCGTCTTTACTCTCGCACAAGTCACACACTCAGCCACATACTTTGCAACATCAAGCTTCATCGTCGGCCATCAGTAGTAGGGTTTCAGGTCCCTATACATTTTAGTGCTACCAGGATGTATCGAGTACATGGTCTTGTGAGCTTCTTCCATCAGAAGATCTCTGACTCCTCCTGTCTTAGGTATCCAAATCCGATCTTGGAACACCTTCAGTCCATGACTGTTTACACCGAACACCAACGTTTTGCCCAAACGTTCCTCCTTTCGGTAATTCTTTTCAGAAGCTTCCTCTTGAGCTTTTTTTATACTTTCCACAATGGTCGAGACAACTTCAATTCTCAACGCTCTTGGCCTTTTCCTTTCAAGATTGACTTTCCGACTGAGAGCATCAACAACAACATTAGCTTTACCGGGATGGTAAAGTATCTCACAGTCGTAGTCCTTGAGTAACTCTAGCCAGCGTCGTTGCCTCATATTCAATTCTTTCTGATTAAAGAGATATTGGAGACTCTTATGATCAGTGAAAAGTTTGCACTTCGTGCCATAGAGGTAATGCCTCCATATCTTCAGAGCGAAAACTACCGCTGCGAACTCCAAATCATGAGTCGGGTAATTCTTTTCATGCTCCTTCAGCTGTCGAGACGCATATGCTATCACCTTTTCTCTTTGGGTCAAAACACAACCCAATCCAACCCCAGACGCATCGCTATAAACAGCGAAGTCTTCAACTCCATCGGGTAGAGAAAGTATCGATGCCTCACATAGTTTCTTCTTTAGCTTCTCGAATGCTTCTTTATGCTTATCATTCCAAGCATAAGTAGCTCCTTTGTGGGTCAAAGCTGTTAATGGACTAGCGATCGAAGAAAAGCCTTGGATAAACCTTCGGTAATATCCAGCTATTCCCAAAAAGCTTCGAATCTCCGTGGGACTTTTCGGTTGTTCCCACTTCATTACAACTTTAATCTTTGCTGGATCAACCATTATCCCTTCTTGGTTGACCACGTGACCCAAAAATTGGACTTCACGAATCCAAAAATCACATTTGGAGAACTTTTCATACAACTTCTCCTTCTTCAAAACGTCCAACACTTCTCGCAAGTGTCTGCCATGCTCCTCCTGGCTTTTCGAGTAAATCAGAATGTCATCTATGAACACTATCACAGATTTATCTAGGAACGGATTACAAACCCTATTCATTAAATCCATGAATGCTGCCGGAGCATTGGTTAGTCCAAACGACATAACCAAGAACTCGTAGTGTCCATATCTAGTTCTGAATGCAGTCTTCTCGATATCTTGCTCTCTTACTTTTAGCTGATGATATCCTGACCTTAGGTCGATCTTTGAAAAATAACTTGAACCTTGCAATTGATCAAACAGGTCATCAATCCTTGGCAACGAATATCTATTCTTTATTGTTGCCTTGTTCAGCTCTCTGTAATCGATGCACATTCTCATACTTCCATCTTTCTTCTTCACAAATAACACCGGAGCTCCCTAGGGAGATGAACTAGGTCTACTGAAACCTTTGTCCAATAACTCCTGAAGTTGAATCATCAGCTCCTTCATCTCCATCGGTGCTAATCGATATGGTGCTTTTGCTATTGGCGTTGTCCCTGGCAACAAGTCTATTCTAAACTCCACTTGTCTATCAGGCGGTAATCCAGGAAGATCTTCGGGAAATACTTCTGGATAATCACACACAACAGGAATATTCTGCATCACCTTCTTTTCCTTCTTAGCATCGATCACGAATGCTAAGTATGATGTACACCCTTTGGTCAAACATTTTCTGGCTTTCATTAGGGAAATGATTCCAGAATTTACTCTGCGTTTGTCCCCATACACCATAAACGACTCTTTCCCAGGCGGGTTTACCTTGACTATTTTCTTCTTGCATAAAATTTCGGCATCATTGGCGCTAAGCCAATCCATTCCCAACACGATGTCGAAACCGTTAAGTTCTATAGGCAATAATTCCTCGTGGAACTTATTCCCATTCAGATCAATTAAGATGTTTTTCATACGATGGCTAACAGGTACAAACTTGCCACTAGCAACTTCGACTAATAAGGCATTATCTAGTCTATCTACAGGCAAAGCTAGTTTTCTACCAAATTCATGCGATATAAAGGAATAGTTGGCTCCAGAATCAAATAAAATTTGGGCAGGCAATGTGTTTACGAGAAAGGTACCTGAAGCGACATCAGTTTCATCTTTAGCAGCTTCTAGTGTCATCTGGAATGCTCTCGCCTTTGGCTTTGGCGGAATGTTGGGTCTTGCTGCTTCTTTCTTCTTAGGGCAGTCCCTCGACATGTGACCCTCCTCACCACAACCATAGCAAACTTTCTTGGTAAGTGTGCATTCGTTGGCATAGTGCCCTGTCTTTCCACATTTGTAGCATGTGGCCACCACTTCACACTTCCCATGATGCTTCTTCTTACATTTTTCGCACCATTTCGCTTCACCTCCTCCACTTCCTCTCGAACCAGATTTTGAGAATTTGATTTTCTTGCTGGACCCTGAAGGTCCGTCAAATTTCCTCTTTTCACCAACTTCTATCCTTTCCAGACCCTTTTCCTTCTGCTGGGCCTCCACATTCTTAGCTGCACGAACAACCGTTTTCAAAGTAGTTGCCATCTTGACTGCTGGACCAAAGTCGGCAGGCAGTCCATTAGCAAACCTCTCAATCTTGGAGAGTTCTGTTGGCACTAGGTACGGAAATAACTTCATTTTCTCAGTGAATGCAGTAGCATAGTCATCTATGCTCATCCTCCCCTTCTTTATGTTTTGGAACTCATTGTTCAGATCAATCAGATCTATCTCTAAACAATACTGCACCCTTAACTGTTCCAAGAACTCCTCCAATGACATTTTTAGGGCTTCTTCTCGTGGAATAGTATTGTTGGATTAATGTCTAAGTCCATAACTATATTTGGTATGTACTTGACCCGACCCGGCATGGTCCATTTGGGTTGCACTTCACCGAAACAATTTATATGGATAATCTTTTGAGAATAGTATGTTTATGATTAATATTAATATATTATAAGTTCTAATATATTAATATGGAATCATATTATTTAATTAGTATTGATCAAGAATTAATTTATAATTAATTAAGTGATCAAAAGGAACTAATTAAATATGGACTCTTATATATATGGAATGGGACAAGTTCATTTAGGTTGGGCTAAGCTTTCATGGATAGTCCATGGAGTGTTTAACCCATGGATCCTAGGAAATGAAATGTCATGGGTATTAGGGTTTAACCCTAATCCTCCACACTATATAAAGATGTCCTTGGTTGGTGAAATTAGCACTAGTGTGGATACACTAAGAGGGCTAGCCGATTTCACTAAGAGAGAACCAAGTATTCATATTCTCTAAAGTCTTCCAAGGTGTCTTGGTGATTTGTGATTCCACTTGAGGCTTCCACACTATTGGGGCTAAGCTCTTAAAGCTTGAAGACATCAAGCTACATCAAAAGGTATGTCATCTAACTAGTACTTTGTAGATTAAGAACATCATAATATGCTAGCTAGGATTAAAGCCTTGGAAAGTTCTTATTTGCATGTATAATAGAGAAAACATAGATTCAAGGTTTATAGGGTTGCATGTACACCATAGGAGTGTTAGAATGCTCATAAGCCAACAGTGGTATCAGAGCCTAGGCTTGTTTTCTTGTTATACTTGCAAAACTGCTTAAAAAAATCGAAATTGTTGCTGTCTGATCATCAGACTTGGCGAGTCCATCAGGAGACTCGGCGAGTCCATGCCTAAAAAGTGATCAAATCGATCCAACTCGCCGAGTTGGTTCATGCACTCGACGAGTTGGACCCCCAGACAACATAAATTCAACTTTTTTGGCTAGAATTGGACTAGGAACATTACCCTAAGATGTTTTTGAACTTATAAACTTGTTTTTGATGTGGTAATGTTCATGCTAATCCAATTTCAAAGATAATTGTCAATAGATTCATATTTTGTATTAGTTTAAGGTTTAGACTAATTACATGAAAAAGTTTGATTTGAATTATCTTGTTCTTATGAGTTGCTTAGATTAATAGAAAAATTGAGTGAAATAGTTGTTTTCAATCCAAATTAATCTAAGAGTTGATTCTAAAATGTGTTTTTGTAACTTGTCCTCAAGTTATATGAAAAGTCACATTTAAGTTTCATAAAACTCATAATAGTTGGCAAAGGTTACAAAAATGAAGAGTCTAGTTCTAATTAATTGGGTTTATGACTTCATAACTTGTCCTCAAGTTATGGAGGACGAAGAGTCTCTTCATTAAATAATAAATAAACTAAAAAAAAAGTGTAACCTTAATTAATTCCATAAGTTATAAAATAAAGAAAAGTTAATTCTTTTATTAGATTAAAGTCTTCCATAACTTGTCCTCAAGTTATGGAACTTGAAGAGTTTTTGGATTAAAACTACTTTAAACACATAAGTTATGGAATTAATTAGTTTTGAATAGTTTCAAAACTTGCCCTCAAGTTTTGGAATTTGAAAACTTTTCACTTATGAATACTTTAATTCCAAGTTAGCCTTTAGAATTTTAAGAGTTAAAATTCAACCCTTATACTTTATAATATTATAAGTTAATAATATATATATATATATATATATATATATATATATATATATATATATGTATGTATGTATGTATAAGAGTAAAGTCAGTCTTACCGCTAGTACGCCTCATTCACGAAGCCGGTCTATAAGGTGGGTATAAGGTTGTTACCTATAAAATGGCAACTTAATGGGTGTCCACTCTCACCCACCGCTTACTTGACTGGTGGAGGGTCGTTAGCCGAACGGGTTTGAAAGGACTAGAATTCTCCCTTCATTAAAAGTATTGATGATAAATACTAAGTAACTAAACTCTTAATAATACCCAATCTTAGTTACTTAGGAAAATGTGAATAAGGTACTAATCCATGAAATTACACTTTGCACTTTGTTTAAGTCGGTTAGTGGAGCGTGTGTGGTTAACCGGCACACTAACTAGTACATAACAAGGTAGGCAAACGGTAACTTAATGTTTATCATAGTATCGATGGAGCGTGTGTGGTTAACCGGCACATCCATCAAGGGGTGAACACTTAAGGGTACCAAGTAATTTGCATGGTTACTTCACACCTTGTTTTCTGATCCTCGGCATCCCAGTCACAAAACCTGAAGGGCACACTCGAGATTGAAACATGCCATTGAACAGTTCAATGAATCTCAAAAGATCTAGGAGTTTCAAAACCAATTAAAACCTAATAATACATTTCGTTTATCTTGGTGGAAATTGGTGAATCGTCATTCACCTACCGTCAAATATTTTATAGCTTGGATTACGGCATACCTCTTCTAAGTTATAAAATAGTTTGTTGGGTCCTAGCCTTAATATTTCATATTGGGTGTCATATTAAAGACTTAAGATCAACTATCTTGAATATCTCCCAAAAGATGTCTGGTTTAGACATCTATGATCTTCCCAAATCTCTTGAAACAAGCTTTCCTAAATGAAGATGATATCCCATGGAAATCATACTTCTTTCACCTCCTCCAATTATTCTCCCTAACCCACAAGTTCTTGAAAAGGTTTAAGGTCACTCAAGCCCTATTGGCAAGGCAAGGTCTAGGTGTGATCACATCTTGGAGATGTAGTCACATATTGACAAGCTGGGAGAGTTGGGTGTCAAAGTCTTGAGAAAGTTGGTGGCTCAATCACCATCTAAGTCACATAGTGAGTTCTTTTGGGATTCCTATGAAATAGACTATGACAAGACCCTTAATGATCTTTGCTAAGATCAACTTCCTAAAACTTTATGGACATTGACAATGATGACATTGGATATCTAGTAAAGCTCTCTCTTCCCAATGGAAAGGGATCGGCCATAGTCAACTCGGTTGACCAAATGGTAAAGAGAAAAGCTAAGTCTGTGATAGTCCTGTGTACCATTATCAAAGGGTCCATATGTTTGTATTGCCAAAGAAAGGGGCATTGGTTTCGAAGCTGCCAAATTTACCAAAGGATGCTAAAGTCAATAAGTTTGACTCTACTTCAGGTAAAGTGCACTATCTAACTCTGTTAAGTTTCTAATCTGAGATTTTTGATACGTGATGTGACTGGGTCACATGTTGATTTTTTAAGAATCAAAGAAAAGTAACGGAACTTAAAGAAAGAATATGTTGAATCTGATCGCGTAGATGGATTTCTATCACATAGTTTGAGGATCGCATTCTTGAGCTACTTCTTAGGAGTTATGAGATATTGCTTAGGAATAGATAACAACAAGTTTTCATATGGATTGTAAGGATAAGTTTTTTCGCAAAGTTTTAAAATAAAAGGAAATTTTTTATTTTATTTATTTTAAAATATCCTTACAACGGCATTTGAGGAAGAATTGTTGCTTATATGATTCCATTAATATCAAGAATGGAAATATGAAATTGATTCTCTCATTTGTGGTAATGTCTAAATTTACCAAATAAGGAAAGACTCTCATCACCCAAGTTGCAATTGGACCGGAACTTGGAATCATGCAAGTTGTATAGCATGATGAATGAGAACTTTCAAGTATTGGAAAAATGAAGATTAATTACTCGTTCACATGGATGTGTGAGTCAAGTAAAGGACTAAGGGATCGAGTACACATTCTTGTGCATTGTTCAAGTCCACCACAAAAGATCGATAAAATTATTCGTCATAATTTACTAAAGCTCAGTAAATATGGTTATACTTACAAGCTTAAGTGTAATTCTGAGACATTGGAAAAGGTTCCAATGTATGGCAGAGCGAATAAGAAGAATCAAATTAGGCAGAAGGATAAAAGTTTCTCAAATCTGAAAAGATGGGAGAGTACTTTAGTATCAGTTTTGTGATCATCTTAATGATTAAGAAACCATATCAAAATTAGTTCTCTAAGGAAATCTTAGTGCATTCTTATGACTAAGAAGAGGAACTTGAATTGTTGAAATGGTTAAATCAAGAAGATGAGTCATACTTTTGTTCCAATACAAGTCTTAGAGTCATACTCCAAGATTGTAACTTGAGTGACATGTCTTAAAGAAGGTTTAAAACACTTGTCAAATGTAAGAGTAAAAGTTTTCTACTCTTGTACATTTGAAATTGGTAAGTTGTGATGTTTTGGATAAAACAAAGACCAACTTAGGCCAATTGTGTAAAGTGTTTGTCTTGATTAGAATCTACACTATCCCTTGAATATTTGACAAGAGAGTCTTATATGTCAAGAGGACAGTGGGAGTCTTAAAGGTCTTGAAAGTCTCAAGAACTAATCAAGAATAAAACCTGAAGTTCTTCACTAGCACACGACTTGAGGTTTATAACCTATCGTGATGACATATTCTGTGCCCATTCCAGTTAAAGTTGGCTTTGCATATGAGTTCTTAGAGTTCTCAATGTGTTGCACAACAACTTGGAAGCAATGGCAGGCCCTTGAGCTGCCAGGTGGCAAGAAGTTAAGATTGAGTTCAATCCATATGAGTTTGGATTTGTCATTATCCTTGTCTTGTGACTATGGTTTTGAAAATTCACATGGATAAGAACACATACACCATTAAATCTAAGTGTCCTAAGGTTTCTCTCCGATTCATGAAAATGATGATGAGGAAACAGTTTCACTAAGTAGATTTTAGCTAGATAGCAATTGTGATATTTGCATTCTTAAAGTCGTTAGTGGAGCGTGTGTGGTTTACCAACACACTAACCTGGACTTGTAAGAAGTGGCAAAAAGGTCTAACCATTATGATTACGTCATCCCTCTTCATAATTGTTTAGACACACAAGTGTGCTATCTAAGGGAAGGTGTATGATTTTGATAAAGTTTTATCAAAACAATCTAGTATCAGAAATCTGAACTTTGGTAAGAAAGTCAGCTGATTTCTGAGTACATGTCAAAGCTAGTGGGAGCATAAGTGTTATGCTAATAATCATCATGTTAGTGGGAGCATGATAATTATGATAAGTATTGCAAGTTAGCAATGTTAATTATAGAAAACAAAAGTTTCAATTGGGAAAGAGTTGTTTTGCTATAATTAAGGGAGAGGAAATTTTACTTCATCTCAAATCTATAAGCTTAGATCGTGAGGTTTTAATCATTTAGTCAAGGATATATATATGAATTTCATGTTGGAATGGCTCAACATAAGGAAATTTTGTATATGAGTCCATTATTTGTGTTCTAAAATTTGATTATGATTACGGCATCCCTTTTCATAATCTGAAGTATGAGAACTTCGCAAATTGAAATGGAAATGTTATAGCAAAAGACTGGTTTAGTATTTATGTGAGACATCATGAATCGATTCCCATATGCTTCGGATATAGGATCGATTACATGTGCTATATTTATCCTTTCTAAAATTTTCCAAATGCCTGGGGCATTAAGAAGGGAAAAGGTTTAGAACTGGATATGACTAAAAGGATTAAACAATTGTCGAGGACAATCTAAGGTTTACCAAAGATTGGTTGCTCAAGGACAGTTGGAAGTATAGTGATAATTCTGGAAGGACCATATTGACATAATCTGTAAGGAGGCAACTCTTGTTCAAAAGTGATAGTCAAAATGGAATCTGGAAATGTTTCAAAGTTAGAATTTTCGATCTGTGTAAGATTAAGGAAACTTAATGCAAGAAGGATGTTTCCAAGGAGTTGATCTCCTTTGGAATGCTCTGTAATGGTTGTTTTCAAGTCCTTCTGACTTTGTGCATAATCATTACAAGAGGTTCAATGCATATAAGTTTAGAATCTGACAGATTTCAGTCAATGGCATGAATTTGGAATTCTTGCATTTGCAGTAAGGATTTGGGAGTGTGAAAAGAGAATCATTGAAGTTATGTTCAATGGATCTAGTTCACAAAGTAAAGATCATAGACAAATATAGTATGCATACTTGGTGTATGACATGACTAGTGTTTAGAAAACATAGTGTACATGCTTGGAGCATGGGACAACTATTGTTTTAAATTCAAGAATAAAGTTGATAGCTGAAACAGTATACAATGAATAATGTGTAATCATATGGTGATAAATAAAAGGTGTTTTATTTATGTTCATAGGTTTTGATACCACATTGGATTCAATTATTATTGTGTTTCACTCTGCATGTTTTGACTTCCCGAAAAAACTGGGTTGTTCTTTCGGAATGACTAAGTTATTCAAACCATCCACAGTCGGTCATATGTTGGAAGTAGATATGAATTAAGACTGTCATGGGTTGGCTTGTAGAGGTCTAAGGTGTTGGACAAAGGGCTACAACACTCATGAGTGCTCATAAGTTCTGAGTATTGGATTCAACCCGCGCTCATTGGAATCACTTCATGGATTTTATCACGAGTGATCATGAGACGATAATATCTTATATTCTTCAAACCTAGAAATATGAGTTGTTACTATGAGTTGATTGTACATTGATTGCACGAAAACGCATTTGGTAACTCGGTGCTATAAAACGTGCCTTTGTGTATGATTCAACAAGTAGTAGAACAAGCCATATGAGTCGAAGTTTATCCATTCCTTTTACCTGCGGGATAAAAGCGATATCTGTGGGCCCCTCGATGATTTGATGATGACAAATTGAAGTGCTCGGCCGGGCCAGGACTGATTTGATTTGTTCAATTAGTCAGTCGTCATAAATCGGAAATCGGGAAACAACAAATGGACAGAGAGAATGATTATAATCCATGTCTCAGTCCATATGATATTTAGAATGGAGGAATATATGATCCCTTATCTAATGGACAAGTTCGTTGACAAGATCAGAGTTCGACAACGGCTTTACGAGCTACGATTGCCAGTTAGGTTTGAAGTCATACGCAATAATAGTTTTAGACTTATCCAAGTGGGAGACTGTTGGATTAATGTCTAAGTCCATAACTATATTTGGTATGTACTTGACCCGACCCGGCATGGTCCATTTGGGTTGCACTTCACCGAAACAATTTATATGGATAATCTTTTGAGAATAGTATGTTTATGATTAATATTAATATATTATAAGTTCTAATATATTAATATGGAATCATATTATTTAATTAGTATTGATCAAGAATTAATTTATAATTAATTAAGTGATCAAAAGGAACTAATTAAATATGGACTCTTATATATATGGAATGGGCCAAGTTCATTTAGGTTGGGCTAAGCTTTCATGGATAGTCCATGGAGTGTTTAACCCATGGATCCTAGGAAATGAAATGTCATGGGTATTAGGGTTTAACCCTAATCCTCCACACTATATAAAGATGTCCTTGGTTGGTGAAATTAGCACTAGTGTGGATACACTAAGAGGGCTAGCCGATTTCACTAAGAGAGAACCAAGTATTCATATTCTCTAAAGTCTTCCAAGGTGTCTTGGTGATTTGTGATTCCACTTGAGGCTTCCACACTATTGGGGCTAAGCTCTTAAAGCTTGAAGACATCAAGCTACATCAAAAGGTATGTCATCTAACTAGTACTTTGTAGATTAAGAACATCATAATATGCTAGCTAGGATTAAAGCCTTGGAAAGTTCTTATTTGCATGTATAATAGAGAAAACATAGATCCAAGGTTTATAGGGTTGCATGTATACCATAGGAGTGTTAGAATGCTCATAACCCAACAAGTATCTGCCAACAACTACCACCAACTCAAGACTCCAGTCTTCAGTTTTCTGACTGCAAAGACAGTCTTCTGTTTGTTGCTACAGTCGCAACTTTCAAATACCATCTCCATTTCGGAGATCCAATCCATTATCTCAACAGGCTTTGGGCTCCCAGAAAGACTTGGCGGCTTGGCGCCCAAGAAGTTCTTGTACATTCGCCCATCCTTGTTGTTTCTCCTTTCCGGATCGTTCCTTCGTTCTCCTTGAGTCCCAACTTGACTCATAATGCGACTATTGTTCCCTTCCTCCGATTGCTTGGGAATCAATTCGGGTTCCTCGATAGGTATGATAGGTTTGTCCCTATTATCATGCAACATCTGTCGCATCTCATCCCTTTGTTCGGCTAGCATAGCCCGAATCATGGCTTGCACCCCAACCATTGTTATTGGTTCTGGTGCTGCTGCTACAACAGGTATTTGCTCAATCACTGGCAGTTGATTCCTGTTTTCATCCGCATTTCCAACGCCACTCCTTGTTCTCACCATTTTTGATCTACACACCGAATAAGGTGAAATTAGATCCTCATTCACGATAGATATTCAAATCATTCTTATTACTCCGAAACGTTTACATGCTAGTTCTAATAACGTAGACATACGCTTAGAATCCTACACACATAAGGTTTCCAGATCCAGTCGGCAACAGACCGTAGATCCGAACAAGTAATATCATATATGGCAACATATAACATTTAGCACATAAAAGCATTTTAGGCAATTTCCTAAAATAAACTAGTGCTCGTGTCTAAAATCCAACATACACACATCTCAAAATTCCACTTAGCATTCTAAGTTTAAGTCTAGAAATCTTACAAATTCCTAGTTCACTTAAACTAATGCTCTGATACCAACTGTGACATCCCCAAAATCACGGCCAGAAAAGACCGATTTCATTTATGCTTTTTAAAATAATTTCAAAGTAAATCCTTTTGATTTAAAAGTGTTGCGGAATTTGTTCCCAAAACAAAACATGATAAAATAATATTTATCAAAGCATTTCATCAAGAGATGCATTTTCATTATATAGTCAAAACTCGGGATGTCATGTTCCGATACACACCATAAAGCATAAACGATAACATTACAAGTCATTCAACAAATATATACATATACAGACTTGTAAACAAAACAACTCGATGATTCATCCATCTTACGCCCTTGCGCCACTTCTTGTAATACAAATAAAACTGAGTGGGTCAGGCTTGGGAGCCTGGTGAGCATATAGGGTTTTCAACCCACAATAAATAAATTATATTTAATTTCACCAACCAATCACTATCCCGATTACCCATTCCCGTTATCCTCACTTTACGTCCCTAAAATAACATCTATCTCAAGGGACCTAATCTAAGATTTTCATCGGGACGGACATTACTGCTAAGGGGTTTCCTCAACAATAGATATCCTAAAGGCAACCATGAGGGGGATAGAGTACACCGGTGAACACATCGTTCACAACACCTACAGGTTATGAACCTGCTAGCGTTCCACTGGACTGTCTAGAAAGAGTCCGTGGTCGTTATCCATACTCCGCTGAATAACTAGATCAACAACAACAACAACATCGAGGCCTCTCATCTGTTTATTTCGCACCAACTATCTACCCATGTTCTACCCAACATATTAGTAGATAAAAATATATATTCTCATACATAGTTTAAAACCTGTATATCATTTTTATTCAATACATATTCCACATAACACGTATTTCATAGAAAATAAATCAGATCTATGAGATAGAAGAGAATGAATATACATTCACACATATAACAACAATATTATACACATAACACGTATTTCGTATAAAATACTTCATAATTATGCGTTAGAAGAAAGTAACTACACACTCACACGTATAAACCACAATATACTTAATACACTCAAACAATACTTGTATTATTATTGTGTTTATGAAAGGTAGTATACACTCACTTGATCCGAAGATGATCGGACAACACTACGACTTGCAGAAGTAGTAATCCTCAGCAGATTTGGAAGATCTCTACAAAAATCGAACTTCTCGCGGGCAGAGCTTCGGCTCGGGAATCACGATCTTCAGGATTCTCGGGGCCTCGGATCTTGCTTCGGGACTCGGGAATGATACCGGGGCTTCGGGGTACTTTTGGCATGCAAATCGATGCAAAACGGGAGAGAGAAGAGAGAAAAATAGCAAAGGAGTCGGCTGTGCTCGCATCCTATTTATAGGAGGCTGGAGCCTCGGAGTACGCGGGGCGTACTACGTTACGCGGGGCATACTGCCTCAGAATCGTCATTGCTTACATATCCGAAGAACTCGAGTGCGAGGCGTGTCATGCTTCGCTGTACGCGGGGCGTAACTCAGATCAGATCGGTGACTCCTTCGGATAATCGTCCGAATTAAAGATTAAATTTAAATACAAATTATTTAATAAACTTCGGAAATTCATATTTTCTTCATACGAACTCCGTCTTCGACGTTCTTTATATCCACGCGAAGGTGAGACTACGCTCTACAAATTTCGTTTAGACTCCGTCGGCTAATTTTGACTTTATTTTTATTATTTATTTTTAATAGGCTGGGACAGAAAAACTTCGTTATAAATTCATAACTTCTTTGTTTGACGTCCGTTCTCGCCTAACTTTTCATCGCTTCGATACCAACAACGAGACCTTCGATCCTCGTTTAGATTGCTTCGGCTAAAAACCGCTCGATCTCAAATCGAGTATTTCAGGCTGCATACTGCTAAGCCGAAACTTCGATAAATCATAACTTCCTCATACGAAGTCAGATTTGGGCGTTCTATATATATTCGGAAACCTCGTTTCAACTACTACAACATTAACCAAAGATATCATGTTTATTTTACACTTTAATTTTGACGCTTATTTTTATTCTTAATTAATCAAACCACATAATTAAGCAATTAAGCACAAAACACATAATACTCAAATAATACACTTCTATTATTTCAAAACGGGTTACAATGGTTAACCTAGACTATTACATTGCTAAAAATGGCAAGCCCGGAAACACAGCCGTTACATGAGGTGTCACACTTGAGGCACTAGACACTCAAGCTTCATGAAGACATTTTACATCAAAGAGGTATGTATTCTATCTTTTATATTCATTATTTTGTAAGCTAGATTAAGATAATACCTTGGATGTTCATAATTGCATGCATAATAGAGAAAACATAGATCCAAGGTATTTAGGGTTGCATGTACACTTAGGAGTGTTAGAATGCTCAAAACCCATTAGTGGTATCAGAGCCTAGGCTTGTTTTCTTGTTTTACTTGCAAAAGTAGCTGGAAAAATTGAGTTTTGATGTTGTCTGCACAACAGACTCACCGAGTCCATGAATGGACTCTCCGATTCCAAGGCAAAATGCATCCAACTCGCCGAGTTGGTTCGTGCACTCGACGAGTTGGACCCCCTGACAGCATATATTCGATTGTTTTGGCTGGAATTGGACTAGGAACATTACCCTAAGATGTTTTTGGACTTATAAACTTGTTTTTGATGTGGTAATGTTCATGCTAATCCAATTTCTAAGATAATTGTCATAATTTCAAGATTTGCATTAGTTTGTATGTTCATGCTAATTTCTTGAAGATTGATGATTTGAATTATCTTGTTCTTATGTGGTTCTTAGATTAATAGAAAAGTTGTGTGAAATAGTTGATTTCAATCCATTTTAATCTAAGAGTTGATTCCAAAATGGTATTTTGTAACTTGTCCTCAAGTTATATGAAAAGTCACATTTAAGAATCATAAAACTCATAAAAGTTGGAAAATGTTACAAAATGAAGAGTCTAGTTCTAATTAAATGGTTTTATGACTCCATAACTTGGCCTCAAGTTATGGAGGTTCAAGAGTCTCTTCATTAAATAATAAATAAATAAAAAAGTTTAACCTTAATTAGTTCCATAAGTTACAATAAAAAAAAGTTATTTTTTTATTAATTAGTTTAAAGTCTTCCATAACTTGTCCTCAAGTTATGGAACTTGAAGAGTTTTTAATTAAAACTAGTTTAAACTCATAAGTTATGGAATTAATTAGTTTTGAATAGTTTGAAAACTTGCCCTCAAGTTTTGGAATTTGAAAAAGTTTTCTCATATGAATACTTTAATTCCAAGTTAAGCCCTTAGAATTTTAAAGAGTTAAAATTCAACCCTTATACTTTATAATATTATAAGTTAATAATATATATATATATATATATATATATATATATATATATATATATATATATATATATATAAGAGTAAAGTCAGTCTTACCGTTAGTAGGCCTCATTCACGAAGTTGGTCTATAAGCGGGTATAAGGTTACTGCCTATAAAATGGCAGTTTAATGGGTGTCCACTATCACCCACCGCTTCCTTGACCGGTGGAGGGTTGTTAGCCGAACGGGTAGGACAAGGACTAGAATTCTCCCTTCATTAAAAGTATTAATGATAAATACTAAGTAACTAAACCATTTACAAATACCCAATCTTAGTTACTTAGGAAAATGTGAATAAGGTGCTAATCCATGAAATTACACTTTGCACTTTGTTTAAGTCAGTTAGTGGAGCGTGTGTGGTTAACTGGCACACTAACTCGTATTTAAAAAGGTAGGCAATGGGTAACTTAATGTTTATCATAGTATCAATGGAGTGTGTATGGTTAACCGGTACATCGATTGAGGGTTAAACACTTTAGGGTACCAAGTATATTTGGATGGTTACTTCACACCTTGTTTTGTGATCCTTGGCATCCCAGTCACAAAACCTGAAGGGAACAATCGAGATTGAAACATGCCATTGAAAATTGCAATGAATCTCAAAAGATCTAGGAGTTTCAAATCCAATTAAACTTAATAATACATTTCGTTTATCTTGGTGGAAATTGGTAAATCGTCATTCACCTACCTTCAAATATTTTATAGCTTGGATTATGATATCCCTCTTCTAAGTTATAAAATAGTTTGTTGGGTCCTAGCCTTAATATTTCATATCGGGTGTCATATTAAGGACTTTAGATCAACTATCTTGAATATCTCCCAAAAGATATCTGGTTAGACATTTATGATCTTCCCAAATCTCTTGAAACAAGCTTTCCTAAATGAACATGATGTCCCATGGAAATCATACTTCTTTTACCTCCTCCAATTATTCTCCCTAAGCCACAAGTTGTTGAAAAGTTTAAGGTCACTCAAGCCCTATTGGCAAGTAAAGGTCTATGTGTGGTCATATCTTGGAGATGTAGTCACATATTGACAAGCCGGGAGAGTTGGGTGTCAAAGTCTTGAGAAAGTTGGTGGCTCAATCACTTTCTAAGTCACATAGTGAGTTCCTTTAGGACTCCTATGAAACAGATTAAGACAAGACCCTTAATGATCTTATCCATTTGCTAAGATCAACTTCCTAAAACTGTATGGACATTGACAATGATGACACTAGATATCCAGTAAAGCTCTCTCTTCCCAATGGAAAGGGATCGGCCATAGTCAACTCGGTTGACTAAATGGTAAAGAGAGAGGCTAAGTCTGAGATAGTCCCATTATCAAGGGTCGATTGCCAAAGGAAGGGGCATTAGTTACGAAGCTGCCAATTTTACCAAAGGATGTTAAAGTCAATAAGTTTGACTCTACTTCAGGTAAAGTCCACTATCTAACTTTGCTAAGTTTCTATTATGAGATTCTTGATACATGATGTGACTGGGTCACATGTTGATGTTTTAAGAATCAAAGAAAAGTGAAGAAACTTAAAGAAAGAATATATTGAATCTGATCGTGTAGATGGATTTCTATCGCATAGTTTGAAGATCGGATTCTTGAGCTACTTCTTAGGAGTTATGATATTTTGCTGAGGAATAGATAACAACAAGTTTTCATATAGATTGTAAGGATATTTTTTTTCCGCAAAGTTCTAAAATAAAAGGAAAAATTTGATTTTATTTATTTTAAAATACCATTACAATGGCATTTGTGAAAATCTTTGTTGCTTATTAGATTCCACTGATAGCAATATTGAAAAGTGAATTTGATTCTTTCATTTGTGGTAGTGTCTAAATTTACCAAATAAGGAAAGATTCTCATCACCCAAGTTTTAATTGGACCGAAACTTGGAATCATGCAAGTTGTATAGTATGATGGAAGAGAACTTTCAAGCATTGGAAAAATTAAGACTAACTACTTGTTCACATGGATATGTGAGTCAAGTGAAGGACTAAGGGATCGAGTACACATTCTTGTGCACTGGTTAAGTCCACCACAAAAGATCGATAAGACTATTCGTCATTATTTACTAAGGTTTAGTAAATATGGTTATACTTACAAGCCTAAGTATAAGTTTTTAAACATTGGAAAAGATCCAATGTATGACAGAGCGAATAAGAAGAATCAACTTTGGCAGAAGGATAAAATTTTCTCAAATCTGAAAAGATGGGAGAGTACTTTAGTATCATGTTATATGATCATCTTAATGATTTAGAGACCTTATCACAATTCATCCTCTAAATGCATTCTGATAGCTAAGAATGGGAGCTATGAATTGTTGAAGTGGTTAAATCAAGAAGATGATTCATACTTCGTTCCTAAAACAATTCTTAGAGTTATACTCTAAGAATGTAAATTGAGTGACATGTCTTAAAGAAGGTTTAAAACACTTGTCAAATGTAAGAGTAAAAGTTTTCTACTCTTGTACATTTGAAATTGGTTAGTTGTGATGTTTTGGATAAAACAAAGACCAACTAAGGCCAATTGTGTGAAGTGTTTGTCTTGATTAGAATCGACACTATCTCTTGAATATTTGACAAGGAATTTTTATATGTCAAGAGGACAGTGGGAGTCTTAAAGGTCTTGAAAAGAATTAATCAAGAATAAAACCTGAAGTTCTTCACTAGCACACGACTTGAGGTTTACAACCTATCGTGTTGACATATTTTGTGCCCATTCCAGTTAAAATTGGCTTTGCATATGAGTTCTTAGAGTTCTTAATTGGTTGCACAGCAACTTGGAAGCAATGGCAGGCCCTTGAGCTGCCAGGTGGCAAGAAATTAAGATTGAGTTCAGTCCATATGAGTTTGGATTTGTCATTATCCTGTCTTGTGACTATGGTTTTGACAATTCACATGGATAAGAACACACATACACCATTAAATCTAAGTGTCATAAGGTTTCTCTCCGATTCATGAAAATGATGGTGAGGAAAGACTTTCATTAAGTAGATTTTAACTAGATAGCAATTATGATATTTACATTCTCAAAGTCGTTAGTGGAGCATGTGTGGTTAACCGGCACACTAACTTGGACTTGTGAGAAGCGACAAAGGTCTAAAAAATTGAGACTATGATTATGACATCCCTTTTCATAGTTCTTAAATTGTTTAGACACACCTGTGAGCTATTTAACGAAAGGTGTATGATTTTGATAAAGTCCAGTTGATTTCTGAGTACATGTCAAAGCTAGTGGGAGTATAAGTGTTATGCTAATAATCATCATGTTAGTGGGAGTATGATAATTATGATAAGTATTGCAAGTTAGCAATGTTAATTATAGAAAACAAAAGTTTCAATTCGTTGAAAAAAGGTGTTTTGCTATAATTAAGGGAGAGGAAATTATACATCATTTCAATTCTAAAAGCATAGATTGAGATTTTAATCAAATTTAGTCAAGAATATATATGAATTTCATGTTGGAATGTGTCAACATAAGGAAACTCTATATATGGGTTCATTATTTGCGTTCTAAAATTCGATTATGATTACGGCATCCCTTTTCTCAATCTGAATTATGAGAACTTGGCAAATAGAAATGAAAATATTATAGCAAAAGACTGGTTTAGTCTTTATGTGATACATCATGAATCGTGTCCCATATTCTTCGGATATAGGATTGGTTACATGTGCTATACTCTGTTGGGTTTTGAGCATTCTAACACTCCTAAGTGTACATGCAACCCTAAATACCTTGGATCTATGTTTTCTCTATTATACATGCAATTATGAACATCCAAGGTATTATCCTAATCTAGCATACAAAATAATGAATATAACAGATAGAATACATACCTCTTTGATGTAGAATGTCTTCATGAAGCTTGAGTGCCTAGTGCCTCAAGTGTGACACCTCAAATGGTTCACACAACACCAAATACACTAGGAATAACTTGAGAGAAACTTGAACACTCCTAAAATCGGATAGCCCTTTCTTATTCTTCATAGTGGCCGATTTTTCCCAAAGAATATGATCTTATATAGTTGTTACAATTAGGGTAAACCCTAATTGTCATGACCTTCCATTTCCTTGGATCCATGGGTTCAAATACGCCATGGAGCATCCATGGACCATCCTATGGGTTTTAGCCCAATTTGATTATCCATGGAGCATTAGCCCACTATACAAGTGTGGATGATTTACACAATCACCCCATATATTTAATTAGTCTTTTTTTGATCACTTAATTAATTCTAGATTAATTCTTGATCAATTCTAATTAAATAATCCTATTAATATATTAGAACTTATAATATATTAATCAACCTTAAGTGTTATTTCTCTCATTGTAGTCTATCCAAGTACATGATGCCATGCAACCCAAATGGACCATGTCAGGTCGGGTCAAGTCTTTCCAATTATAGTTATGGACATAGACATTAATCCAACAGTCTCCCACTTGGATAACTCTAAAACTATTCTTGCGAATGACTTCAAGAACCGACTGGCAATCGTAGCTCTCAAAAGCTTCTGTCGAACTCTGACCTTGCCGATGATATCTAACCTTTGTCAATGACTTGTCCATTAGATAAGTGATCATAAATTCCTCTATTCTAGATATCATATGGACTAAGACATGGATTGTAAATCATTCTCTCTGTCTATCTGTTGTTTCCCGATTTCCGATTCATGATGACTGACTGATTGAACAAATCAAATCAGTCCTGGCTTGGCCAAGCACTCACATGTATCATCATTAAATCATTGAGGGGCCCACAGATATCGCTTTTATCCCGAAGGTAAAAGTAATGGATAAACTTCGACTCATATGGCTTGTTCTGCTACTTGTTGAATCATACACAAAGGCATGTTTTATAACAACGAGTTACCAATGCGTTTTCGTGCAATCAATGTACTATCAACTCATTGTAACAACTCATATCTATAGGTTTGAAGAATATAAGTTATTATCGTCTCATGATCACTCGTGATAAAATCCATGAAGTGATTCAAATAAGCGCGGGATGAATGCAATACCCAGAACTTATGAGCACTCATGAGTGTTGTAGTACAACTTTGTCCACCAACTTGGACCTCTACAAGCCAACCCATGACAGTCTTGATTCATATCTACTTCCAACATATGACCGATTGTGGATGGTTTGAATAACTTAGTCATTCCGGAAGAATAACCTAGTTATTATGGAAGTCAAAACATGCAAAGTGAAACACAAGAATAAATGAATCTAATATGGTCTTAGAACTTATGAATATAAATAAAACACCTTTTATTTATCACCATATGATTGCACATTATTCATTGTATACTGTTTTAGCTATCAACTTTATTCTTGAATTCAAAACAATAGTTGTCCCATGCTCCAAGCATGTATAATATGTTTTCTAAACACTAGTCATGCCATACACCAAGTATGCATGCTATGTTTGTCTATGACCCTTACTTTGTGAAATAAACCAATTGACCAAACTTACAATGATTCTAATTTCACACTCCCGAATTCTTATGGCAAATGCAGGAATTCCAAATTCATGCCATTTTACCGAAATCTGTTAGATTCTAAACTTATATGCAATGATTATCTTGTAATGATTATGCACAAAGTCACAAAGACTTGACGACAAACATTACAGAGAATTCCAAAGGAGATCAACTCCTTGGAAACATCCTTCTTGCATTAAGTTTCCTAATCTTACACAGATTTATTGAACAACTTCCACCAATGGGATCGTTTCCACATTCCCCTTTTGACTATCACTTCTGAACAAGATTTGCATCTTTTCAAAATATGTCAATATGGTCCTTCCAACAATTAACACTATACTTCCAACTGTCCCTGAGCAACCAATCTTTGGTAAACCTTAGATTGTCCTCGACAATTGCATAATCCCATTAGTCATATCCAGTTCTAGACCTTTTCCCTTCTTAATGCCCCAGGCATTTGGAAAATTATAGAAAGGATGAATATAGCACATGTAACCGATCCTATATCCGAAGCATATGGGACACGATTCATGATGTCTCACATAAAGACTAAACCAGTCTTTTGCTATAATATTTTCATTTCTATTTGCCAAGTTCTCATAATTTAGATTATGAAAAGGGATGTCGTAATCATAATCGAATTTTAATGAACCCATATATAGAGTTTCCTTATTTTATAGCTTGGATTACGGCATCCCTCTTCTAAGTTATAAAATAGTTTGTTGGCTCCTAGCCTTAATATTTCATATTGGGTTTCATATTAAGGACTTTAAATCAACTATCTTCAATATCTCCCAAAAGATGTCTGGTTTAGACATTTATGATCATCCCAAATCTCATGGAACTTCACTTCCTCCACCTCCTCCAATTATTCTCCATAACCCACAAGTTCTTGAAAAGTTTAAGGTCACTCAAGCCCTATTGGAAAGCAAAGGTCTATGTGTGGTCACATCTTGGAGATGTAGTCACATATTGACAAGCCGGGAGAGTTGGGTGTCAAAGTCTTGAGAAAGTTGGTGGTTCAATCACTTTCTAAGTCACATAGTGAGTTCCTTTGGGATTCCTATGAAACAGACTAAGAGAAGACCCTTAATGATCTTATCTATTTGCTAAGATCAACTTCCTAAAACTTTATGGACATTGACAATGATGAAATTGGATATGTATTAAAGCTCTCTCTTCCCAGTGAAAAGGGATTGGCCATAGTCAACTTGGTTGACCAAATGGTAAAGAGAAAGGCTAAGTCTTTGATAATTCCATGTTCCATTACCAAAGTGTCCATATGTTAAAATTGCCAAAGGAAGGGGCATTAGTTACGAAGCTGCCAATTTTACCAAAGGATGTTAAAGTCAATAAGTTTGACTCTACTTCAGGTAAAGTCCACTATCTAACTTTGCTAAGTTTCTATTATGAGATTCTTGATACATGATGTGACTGGGTCACATGTTGATGTTTTAAGAATCAAAGAAAAGTGAAGAAACTTAAAGAAAGAATATATTGAATCTGATCGTGTAGATGGATTTCTATCGCATAGTTTGAAGATCGGATTCTTGAGCTACTTCTTAGGAGTTATGATATTTTGCTGAGGAATAGATAACAACAAGTTTTCATATGGATTGTAAGGATATTTTTTTTCCGCAAAGTTCTAAAATAAAAGGAAAATTTTGATTTTATTTATTTTAAAATACCATTACAATGGCATTTGTGAAAATCTTTGTTGCTTATTAGATTCCACTGATAGCAATATTGAAAAGTGAATTTGATTCTTTCATTTGTGGTAGTGTCTAAATTTACCAAATAAGGAAAGATTCTCATCACCCAAGTTTTAATTGGACCGAAACTTGGAATCATGCCAGTTGTATAGTATGATGGAAGAGAACTTTCAAGCATTGGAAAAATTAAGACTAACTACTTGTTCACATGGATATGTGAGTCAAGTGAAGGACTAAGGGATCGAGTACACATTCTTGTGCACTGGTTAAGTCCACCACAAAAGATCGATAAGACTATTCGTCATAATTTACTAAAGCTTAGTAAATATGGTTAAACTTACAAGCTTAAGTGTAATTCTGAGACATTGGAAAAGGTTCCAATGTATGGCAGAGCGAATAAGAGGAACCCATTAGGCAGAAAGATAAAAGTCTCCCAAATCTGAAAAGATGGGAGAGTACTTTAGTATCATGTTATATGATCATCTTAATGATTTAGAGACCTTATCTCAATTCATCCTCTAAGTGCATTCTGATAGCTAAGAATGGGAGCTATGAATTGTTGAAGTGGTTAAATCAAGAAGATGATTCATACTTCGTTCCTAAAACAATTCTTAGCGTTATACTCTAAGAATGTAAATTGAGTGACATGTCTTAAAGAAGGTTTAAAACACTTGTCAAATATAAGAGTAAAAGTTTTCTACTCTTGTACATTTGAAATTGGTAAGTTGTGATGTTTTGGATAAAACAAAGACCAACTAAGGCCAATTGTGTGAAGTGTTTGTCTTGATTAGAATCCGCACTATCTCTTGAATATCTGACAATGAAGTTTTATATGTCAAGAGGACAGTGGGAGTCTTAAAGGTCCTAAAAAGAACTAATCAAGAATAAAACCTGAAGTTCTTCACTAGCACACGACTTGAGGTTTACAACCTATCGTGTTGACATATTTTGTGCCATTCCAGTTAAAATTGGCTTTGCATATGAGTTCTTAGAGTTCTTAATTGGTTGCACAGCACTTTGGAAGCAATGACAGGCCCTTGAGCTGCCAGGTGGCAAGAAATTAAGATTGAGTTCAGTCCCTATGAGTTTGGATTTCTCATTATCCTGTCTAGTGACTATGGTTTTGACAATTCACATGGATAAGAACACATACACCATTAAATCTAAGTGATATAAGGTTTCTCTCCGATTCATGAAAATGATGGTGATGAAACACTTTCACTAAGTAGATTTTAACTAGATAGCAATTGTGACATTTACATTCTCAAAGTCGTTAGTGGAGCGTGTGTGGTTAACCGACACACTAACCTGGACTTGTGAGAAGTGACAAAGGTCTAAACAATTGAGACTATGATTACGACATCCCTTTTCATAGTTCTTAAATTGTTTAGACACACCTGTGAGCTATCTAAGAGAGGTGTATGTTTTGGATAAAGTCTTATCAAGCCAATATAGTATCAGAAATCTGAACTTTGGTAAGATAGTCAATAAAGTATTGATTTCTAGAAGTCCAACTGATTTCTGAGTACGTGTCAAAGCTAGTGGGAGTATAAGTGTTATTCTAATAATCATCATGTTAGTGGGAGCCTGATAATTATGATAAAGGTTGCATGTTAGCAATGTTAATTATAGAAAACAAAAGTTTCAATTCGTGAGGCTGTAGTGGTTGAAAAAGTTTTTTTGTTATAATTAAGGGAGAGGAAATTATACTTCATTTCAATTCTAAAAGCGTAAATTGAGATTTCAATCAAATTTAGTCAAGAATATATATGAATTTCATGTTGGAATGGCTCAACATAAGGAAACTCTGTATATGGGTTCATTATTTGCGTTCTAAGATTCGCTTATGATTACGGCATCCCATTTCATAATCTGAATTATGAGAACTTGGAAAATATAAATGGAAATATTATAGCAAAAGACTGGTTTAGTCTTTATGTGAGACATCATGAATCGTGTCCCATATGCTTCGGATATAGGATCGATTGCATGTGCTATATTCATCCTTTCTAAAATTTTCGAAATGCCTGGGGTGTTAAGAAGGGAAAAGGTCTAGAATTGGTATGACTAAAAGGATTATGCAATTGTCGATGACAATCTAAGGTTTACCAAAGATTGGTTGCTCAGGGACAGTTGGAAGTATAGTGTTAATTGTTGGAAGGACCATATTGACATATTCTGAAAAGACGCAAATCTTGTTCAGAAGTGATAGTCAAAAGGGGAATGTGGAAACGATCCCAATGCTGGAAGTTGTTCAATAAATCTGTGTAAGATTAGGAAACTTAATGCAAGAAGGATGTTTCCAAGGAGTTGATCTCCTTTGGAATGCTCTGTAATGTTTGTCGTCAAGTCTTTGTGACTTTGTGCATAATCATTACAAGAGAATCATTGCATATAAGTTTAGAATCTAACAGATTTCGGTAAAATGGCATGAATTTGGAATTCCTACATTTGCCATAAGAATTCGGGAGTGTGAAATTAGAATCATTGAAAGTTTGGTCAATTGGTTTATTTCACAAAGTAAGGGTCATAGACAAACATAGCATGCATACTTGGTGTATGGCATGACTAGTGTTTAGAAAACATATTATACATGCTTAGAGCATGGGACAACTGTTGTTTTGAATTCAAGAATAAAGTTGATAGCTAAAACAGTATACAATGAATAATGTGCAATCATATGGTGATTAATAAAAGGTGTTTTATTTATATTCATAAGTTCTAAGACCATATTAGATTCATTTATTCTTGTGTTTCACTTTGCATGTTTTGACTTCCATAATAACTAGGTTATTCTTCCGAAATGACTAAGTTATTCAAACCATCCACAGTCGGTCATATGTTGGAAGTAGATATGAATCAAGACTGTCATGGGTTGGCTTGTAGAGGTCCAAGTTGTTGGACAAAGTTGTGCTACAACACTCATGAGTGCTCATAAGTTCTGAGTATTGGATTCAACCCGTGCTCATTTGAATCACTTCATGGATTTTATCACGAGTGATCATGAGACGATAATATCTTATATTCTTCAAACCTAGAGATATGAGTTGTTACTATGAGTTGATAGTACATTGATTGCACGAAAACGCATTGGTAACTCGATGTTATAAAATGTGCCTTTGTATATGATTCAACAAGTAGCAGAACAAGCCATATGATTTGAAGTTTATCGATTCCTTTTACCTTCGGGATAAAAAGCGATATTTGTGGGCCCCTTGATGATTTAATGATGATACATGTGAGTGCTTGGCCAAGCCAGGACTGATTTGATTTGTTCAATCAGTCAGTCATCATGAATCGGAAATTGGGAAACAACAGATGGACAAAGAGAATGATTTACAATCCATGTCTTAGTCCATATGATATCTAGAATGGAGGAATGTATGATCACTTATCTAATGGACAAGTCATTGGCAAAGGTCAGAGATCATCGGCAAGGTCAGAGTTCGACAGAAGCTTTTGAGAGCTACGATTGCCGGTCGGTTCTTGAAGTCATTCGCAATAATATTTTTAGACTTATCCAAGTGGGAGACTGTTGGATTAATGTGTAAGTCCATAACTATAATTGGTAAGACTTGACCCGACCCGGCATGGTCCATTTGGGTTGCATGGCATCATGCACTTGGATAGACTATAATGAGACAAATAACACTTAAGGTTGATTAATATATTATAGGTTGTAATATATTAATAGGATTATTTAATTAGTATTGATCAAGAATTAATTAAGTGATCAAAAGAAGACTAATTAAATATATGGGTTGATTGTGTAAATCATCCATACTTGTATAGTAGGCTAATGCTCCATGGATAATCAAGTTGGGCTAAAACCCATAGGATGGTCCATGGATGATCCATGGTGTATTTTAACCCATGGATCCAAGGAATGGAAGGCCATGACAATTAGGGTTTACCCTAATTGTAACAACTATATAAGATCATATTCTTTGGGAAAAATCGGCCACTATGAAGAATAAGAAAGGGTTAGCCGATTTTAGGAGTGTTCAAGTTTCTCTCAAGTTATTCCAAGTGTATTTGGTGTTGTGTGAACCATTTGAGGTTTCACAGTTGAGGCACTAGGTACTCAAGCTTCATGAAGACATTTTACATCAAAGAGGTATGTATTCTATCTTGTTATATTCAATATTTTGTATGCTAGATTAGGATAATAACTTGGATGTTCATAATTGCATGTATAATATAGAAAACATAGATCCAAGGTATTTAGGGTTGCATGTACACTTAGGAGTGTTAGAATGCTCAAAACCCATCAAGAAAGTGGCAGGAAGAGAAAGTTCTGGAAGCAGCGAAAGGGCCAGTCTTCGCAGGACCCATCCAAGAAACAACATACAGTGGCAATCCACACTGCCACTACTCTTGCTGTTGCTCTTGTAACTCAAGCACCTACCAGTGGATATACTGGTACCCTCCCTTGGTGCAGCAAGTGCAATTACGACCACCGTATCCCCGACCCATGTCGTGAAATACTCTACAACGATTGTGGCAAGAAAGGTCATATTGCCCAAAACTGCAGAACACCAGCCCAACCAACCAATCAGGCATCTGGAGCAGGTGTCGGTCAGTCCTATTATGGTCATGGCGAGGTTGGACACTAGAAGATAAATTGCCCCAAGTCAGCAACAACTAGAAATACTAGGAGAGTTCTAGCAATGGGGCAAGAGGAGGCAATTGTTGATCCTACCGTTGTCACGGGTACGTTCCTCCTCGACAACTCTTATGCATGCATTCTTTTCGATTCTGGTGCAGAGAGAAGTTATTTCAGTCATGCATTCAAACATCTTCTCAAACATAAACCTCAATTTATGACCGAAGCATTTATTGTCGAAATGGCTAATGGTGAGAAAGAAAGCTCTAACGCTATATTCTGTGGCTGTACCCTTACCCTAAACGATCATTCCTTTCCTATCGATCTTATGCCAGTTTCCATAAAGAGATTCGATGTCATCATTGGCATGGATTGGTTGAGCCCCAATCGTGTTGATATCCTTTGTTTCGAAAAAGCCATCCGTCTCAATCTCCTCTCTGGCGAAACCCTCATGATCTATGGTGATAAACTTAGCTCCAGCCTCCGCATTATTTCATGCATCAAAGCCCAAAAACTTCTGCGAAAGGAGTGTCGTGCATTTCTAGCCCACGTTGTAAATGCGAAACAGGAGGTTAAAGCCCTCGAAAGCATCCCCGAAGTCTGCAACTTTCCTAACGTCTTTCCCAAAGAGCTTCCGGGAATTCCTCTTAAACGCCAAGTCGAGTTTCGCATCAACTTAATCCCCAGAGCCACCCTCGTAGTTAAGTCCCCATATCTCCTAGCGCCAGCAGAAATGCAAGAGTTGTCCAGCTAGCTCAATGAGCTGCTCTGCAAATGATTCATCAGAACGAGTTCCTCACCCTTGGGAGCCCCGGTTTTATTTGTGAAAAAGAAAGATGGATCTTTTCGAATGTGCATTGATTACCGAGAGTTGAACAAACTCACCATCAAGAACCGCTACCATCTCCCTCGGATTGACAACCTCTTCGACCAAATTCAAGGAGCCAGATATTTCTCCAAGATAGTCCTCAGATCAGGGTACCATTAGCTACGACCAACTTCGTAGTAATGACCTTCGGTCTAACCAACGCACTGGCAGTGTTCATGGACTTGATGAACCGGGTGTGTCATCCTTTTCTGGACAAGTTTGTCATCATGTTCATAGACGATATACTTGTATATTCCAGAAGCGAGGAAGATCACAAACAACACTTGATATTAGTGTTGGAAACCCTAAGAACAGAAACGTTATACGTGAATTTCTCTAAGTGTGAATTCTGGATTCGGAAAGTAACTTTGTTGGGTCACGTGGTAAGTGAGGAAGGCATACACGTGGATCCGTCCAAAATCAAAGTGATAGAGAACTGGTCAGCACCGAAGACACCCACAAAAATCCATCAATTCTTGGGTCTTGCTGGCTATTATTGTAGATTCATCCAAAATTTCTCCAAAATTGCCAAACCCCTAACCACTCTAACTCAGAAAGGTGTACCCGTTTGTTGGAGTGAAAAGCAAGACACTGCATTCCAAACATTGAAGCGAGCCTTGTGCAGCGCACCTATCCTGTCTCTGCCCGAAGGGACGGAGGACTTCATTGTCTACTGCGATGCATCCAACCAAGGCTTAGGCTGTGTGCTTATGCAATGAGGAATGGTTATTGCTTATGCCTCGAGACAATTGAAAGCACACGAAATCAATTATACAACTTACGACTCAGAGTTGGGAGCATTTGTCTTTGTATTAAAGATTTGGAGACATTACCTCTACGGAACAAAGTGCACGATCTTCACTAACCATAAAAGCCTACAACACATCTTCGACCAGAAAGACTTAAACATGAGACAATGGCAATGGGTAGAACTACTCTGTGATTATGAGTGTGAAATACGCTACCATCCCGGCAACGCCAATGTGGTAGCTGATGCCCTCAGCCGAAAAGAGTACTCAGGTTGCAGTGTGAAAGCACTTACCATGACTATCCATTCCCATCCATCCGCACAAATTGGAGAGGCTCAACGGGAATCCCTGAAACCAGAGAACATGGCGGAGGAAGTATTGATAGGAATGGAAAAGAACTTAGAGATCAAGGGAGACGGAGTCTATAATTTCATGGATTGGATCTGGACCCCAAAATTCGGTGGTTATAGAGGGTTCGTCATGAACGAAGCTCACAAAACTAGATATTCTATTCACCCAAGTTCGGACAAGATGTACCTTGATCTCAAGAAACTATATTGGTGGCCAAACATGAAAGCAAAGGCCGCTACCTTCGTGGGCAAGTGTCTGACTTGTGCCAAGGTGAAAGTCGAATATAAAAAACCCTCAAGTCTACTTCATCACCCGGAAATACCTGAGTGGAAGTGGGAGAGGATTACCATGGATTTCATTACCAAATTACCCAAATATCCGAGTGGGTACGACACCATCTGGGTAATAGTCGACCGATTGACGAAATCCGCTCACTTCCTACCAATCAAAGAAACTTTCAAGATTTAAAGACTCACACGAATCTAGCTCCAAGAGATAGTTCGACTGCACGGTGTGCTTGTATCCATTATCTCCGATCGAGATAGGAGGTTCACTTCGAGGTTTTGGTAGTCCTTTCAGAAAGCTCTTGGAACTAAGCTGGATATGAGTACAGCTTATCATCCTCAGACTGATGGACAGAGTGAGAGAACCATCCAGACCTTGGAAGACATGTTGAGAGCATGTGTCATCGACTTCGGTAATTCGTGGGATACTCATTTGCCCTTGGTTGAATTCTCCTACAACAATAGTTATCACACCAGTATCAAGGCGGCGCCCTTCGAAACCCTCTATGGACGCAAGTGTAGATCCCCTCTGTGCTGGGCTGAGATGGGCGACACGCAGCTAGCCAAAGGGCAAGTCCCTGATAGCACTCTCACAGGTCTAGAAATCATCCACGAAACCACCGAAAAGATCGTACAAATCCGAGAATGACTAAAGGCTTCACAAGATCGAAAAAAGAGCTACGCCGATAAATGATGAAAACCTTTGGAATTCCGGGTCGGAGACCGTGTTCTGCTAATGGTCTTGCCCTGGAAAGGCGTGATACGTTTTGGAAAACGTGGAAAGCTAAATCCAAGGTACATAGGACCATTCGAAATCCTTGCTAGGATTGGTCCCGTAGCTTACAAACTTCGTTTACCACATGAACTCAGTAACATTCACCCTGTCTTCCATGTTTCAAATCTTAAGAAGTGCTTATCCGATGAAACCCTTGTGGTCCCTCTTGACGAAATCAAAATCAATGAAAATCTGAACTTCGTGGAAGAACCAATCGAAATCATGGACCGGGAGGTGAAATGAATGAAACAAAGTCGCATCCCGATAGTGAAGGTTCGCTAGAATGCTAAGGGGGGACGTGAATTCACTTGGGAGCGCGAGGATTCAATGAAACAAAAGTACCTTCATCTTTTTCCAAATCCATGATTTGTATCCATATTCTTGAATTTTGGGACGAAATTCCCTCTAACGGGGGGATGATATGACAACTCGAAACTTTTATCCTGTACAATCGATCCGTATATCAATATTTCACTCGAATTTATCATCTTATAGCAAAATATAGCCTAGTTATGAGTCTTAAGAAGGGTTAGAAAGGGTGTAGCATCACAAAATCGGGCCAAACACACCAAAGAAGGTGTGTGTGGCCGCACACCCGAGTGTGCGGCCAGCCAGCCGCATAACCAACCGCACACAACCCCCCAGCCACACACCTGACCCTATATATAGTAGAGAACCCCCTTTCAGTCACCTTTTCTTCTTTGGCTGGACACTACTCTCTCTCTCTACTTTCTCTCTTTAAAAACTTCATCCAAGAACACCATTAAGGGCTCAAAAACATGAACTACTTCATCATTCAACTTGTTATAGTGGTAAGACACTTGAATCTAAGCCTAAAACTCATGGTGTTCTTCGTGTTCTTTATCCTTTGAAGGTGTACGACCACACACCTTCATAAGGTGGCTGCACACACACTCAAATACCCTCCAAAGTGAGAGTATGGCCTCTATAATCGAATTAAGACATGGTTTGGAACTTGAAACGCCTCAAAAATCGACATTTCGGGCTCAAACAAGGAGTGTACGGCCGCGCACACCCCTTGTACGGTCGCACACTCCTGTGTGCAGCCACACATTCACCTTTAAGGCCATACACCCACTCTAATGCTCATATTTGGCCTTAAACTTGCAAGGATCACATATGTGTGGAACCTAGAACACTTAGTACAAGCATTTCCAAGACCTTAGGATGGTTTCGCGTCATGATTAGTCATAAAATACCCTAACCTAATACGTATATGTGTTACCATATGATTAATAGGGTCCACTTACGTTCAGAACCTCCGTTGACACTCAGCACTCATATTGATCGTACACTCGAATCCTACGTTAAACTGTGAGTTCAAACCCCTACATTTTTATGAGCTTTTCATGTTTTCAGGGGGGGGGGGGGGAAATACAAGCTAAACATAAAAAAAAAGTTTTCATAACTTACAAACTGATGCAATTACAACGATTTTCTATCGAACGTTTAGATACAATTATCCCTTTTGTATTATGCGGAGCATAAGGGATGTTTTCAATTTATAATTGCATGGTTTCAGAACCTTACACATACGTAACAACCATTCAAACTATAATAGGTATAGTTTAGGAGTTCATTACCAGTCTTACAGGTTCAAACCTCATTCGAAGTCAAACATGTAAACTATGTCAGATTTAGTTTATCCATTACTACGAATACAAAACTAATGTATCATGCTAGATAATTATTTTATGTATAATTATTTATACTCTACACCGTTACAAACGATTTCCAACTCGAGAACAACCGAACAAACACGTAAACTAGTTAATACCGGATTGTGAGACTATCTTCGTTTTGCCCCTCGGGGTACCAATAAATCCTCACCGGTAGTATAACCAGAGTCTCCTGGAGGGAGAGCGTGAAATTTGTGGATAGATCTATTCGGGACCGACAATCCCACACATGAACTGTTAGCTACAGTTAGGCGGGCACGCCTGGGGTGACAAATTTTGTAATCGTACGATGCCTGAAAAACGTCAAGGAGGTCACATGTCAAATTAGTATGTTTATACGACTCACAATAAGTATAAACTAATCATTGTTTACGGGATTTCTATCTTCTATAGTTTTATTTTAAGTAATAAAACTACTATACATACTGGTGGTAACCAGGGTTTCCGAATGATCATACATTACAAACTGGTGGTAGCCAGGGTTTTCAAACAGAACGTACCTTTCATATAGAAACCGACAAACATGTTAGAAAATATTGGATTTTCTTGGTAAGCATGTATACATATTTCAGAACTCGGTAAGAACAGTTTTTCGATACAAAAGATATTTACCTATAATGGAAAGAAACTATTTATACAAATTTAGTGACTAGTTTCCAATACAAAACCCTGCTTATGAACTCACCAGCTTTATGCTGATACGTTTTCAAAGCCGCTTGTATTCTCAGGGCAACGATAGACAGGTACCTTACTAGCTTTTGGAGAAGACGGAGCATTTTTGGAGTCTCGTCTTTATCTTTTGTTATATAATGTGACGTACAAAGTATGTTATCAAACAGATGTAAATATTCATATTGTAATGTATTGGTTATGTTTACTTTGATTGCTATGATACGATTGTTGTGATACTATGTATGACGTCGCCGCTCCCGGACGTTTCCGCCGTTGTTTTCATGACGGTTCGGGGGTGTGACAGAATAACCCGAAAACCGAATAAGCCTTATATAGATACCCGAAAACCAAATCGAATTGCTTATTTGGGTCTAATTCGGTTCGGTTCGATACGGTTTTCGGTTCAGTTCGGGTTTTCGGGCCAAATTCTCATCCCTAGATTTACCCATTTCTTTTATCTTCATCTCCTAACCCTTCACTTTCCCTAATTGTCTTCGCTTTCAGTATCCAGTCATTTCCATGGCTTCCTCCTCTTTTTACGGAACTCTTCTCCTCAACACCTTTCTTTATATGTTAACAATCAAGCTCTCTTCCTCCAACTACTTACTTTATAGAAATCAGATGATTCCCATTTTATCATATCAAAATCTCCACATCATGTCGATGGCTCTACTATAGCCCCGTCTACATCCATTATCCAAAGTGATAAGGTAGTCAATAATCCTGATCTTTCTATTTGGAACGCAGTTGAGCAACATATTGTTATTAGTTTAGATTCTTCTCTGACATAAGAATTTGTTACTATCATCGTCGGCTTAACCATGGCGCGGAAAACTTGAGTTGCTTTAGAAGCAGCATAAAACAACTCCTCCTTCATGACCACCTTTGATCAACTCTCAAATGAGACAAATTCATTGTTGATTATGAGCATAATTTTAAGCTAATATGTGATAAGTTGAGCACTATCGGTCATCCCATTGATGAGACCGATCAAATGCATTGGTTTCTTTGTGGCCTAAGGTCGTCTTTTGAGAAATTCTCCACTTCTATTCGACCCTCTAGGACACATCTTGCATTCTCAAATCTGCTTTCTAGGGCTAAAAGTCATGAATTATTTGTCAAGGCTATTCACGGGTTTGCCACTCCTTCTATTGCATTTTCAGCCCAATCTTCCCGATCATCACAAAACTTCGTGGTCGTGGTGGTCACTCAACTCGCAGGTCTAGTAGTATTAGTGGTCGTAGTCGTGGTTATCGGCCACCAGATTGTTGTTGGATCTATATGCTGAAGAATCATTATTAAGTGATATTGCTAATAACATCTGATCCTATAGGGTCACACATTTATCAAGTTGTCATATTTTGTATCTTTATTATTAATATGATTATTCATAAATAATATTAATTCTTGTATTTATATCGGTAATAATTATTTTTTTGTGAAAATAATAATTAAAGAGAATATAACTAGTTATTGTATCATATGTTATACCAAAGGGCCTTCGGCCTAATGGTATGGAGTGACTCTCTTATTTGAGTGTTTATGGGTTCATGTCTCATTTGAGACATAGGTGGTGATAGTTAGAAGTAGATTAATTTACCATTTAAAAAATATCATATGTTATGATTGAATAAGTCATGTATAAAGTTTTAGACACTTTGGGATACCATGTTGTAACTATTTATGTGATACACTTATATAAAGGAGGAAGAAGACAAATTTTGTCTTCTTTATGGTGTACGGCCGAAACCTGTTTAGAGGCATGGAACTTGCTTGTTAACCTCCATATTTTGTCTCCCATGTTTATTTTACTAGCCATTACTTTAGATTATTTTAATGGGTAGGCTTTACTTTGCATGGGGGATTTAAAGAAGTGTCTTGCATTAGTTTTTGGCTAGTTTTATGGGGTATTTAAAGAAGTGTCTTGCATAAGTTGCATGGTGCTTCATCTTGGCTTTCTTTTGAAGAGTTCTTCCAACTATTGGTGATGTAAAGTGTTTCTCATTTAGTGCTTATTTCAGTTAAGGACTTAAAGGATTAAGACGTACTTTATACAAGAAGGAACTAGGATTCCAAGTGCCTTATTGTGATAATGGATACTTGTAGAGAATATCATGCTCTTTGATCTTTCTATCTTCATCAACACCCCAAATCCAAGTGGGTTCAAAGGCTCAAAATGTTGTCATTCTAAAACATTTTTATGGTTTTTTTAAATATCATTCTAACTTATATAAATGCGTCCTAGATGGTTTGGTTTTGCAATAAACTCAAAAATAATCTTGTTATTTTTTAAAGCTTTAGTTATCAATTTTTATGAAAACACTAATTTATATTTTGTATCAAAACACATCAGTGGTATGAAAGGTATCTTTTGTATATTTTAGAATAGTTTTTTTTACGTTTACTAATCATTGGTTTTTGGAAATCAAACATGAATATCTTTTGGTTAAGAAATATTCATATTTGTCTTCTTTGGCAACTTGTTTAATTTTTTTTTATATATAACCATTTTTCATGCATTTTGGTTATATAAAAGTTGTCTTAGAAAAAAAAAGAGTTGTTTGTTATTACATTTGATATGATGTTGTGTATAAATAAGTCATTTGGACATTTGTGTTGTGTTTGGTTGATATTTATTTATTCATAAGATGTAATAGATAAATATGTATTTTTTTCATTTGTTTGTTTGTTGTAATAAATTAGTTAGATTAGTTGTATTTCTTTTTAAATGTAACAAGATGAAGAAATGAGCTTTTTGAAGATGACTTAACCACTTCAGACCATAATCTCAACCATGAGCTTCTATTATTGGTTTTGGGCTTAATTATACTCTTAATGGTTTAAGTGTTAGCACTTTTACAATATGAAGGCATGAAGTTATTAATGTAAGCAAGAGTTATTTTGGTAAGTAGGAGCTTGAAAACTTTTTGAAGTGTTCCTTAAGTCCTTCAGGAAAGACTTAATAATTCTTCTAATGACTCACAAAAATTATTACTAGACATGGCTTGGTTTATATATATATATATATATATATATATATATATATATATATATATATATATATATATATATATATACATATATATATATATATATATATATTAATGCATGCGTGTGAAGTTTATTTTATGTTGTCGTATGTTATATTATATGTATGAAAATAATTTGACTAAAAAATATTTAAAAGATAACATAAACTATTTATAAATTAAATTTTTTTTACCAGTTATCGGTTAAAAATTGAATTTTTTTGTTAAAAATAGTTTTATTGTAAAACTTATAAATAGCCAACTTTAAAATGTTTGAAATTATTTAAAAGGTGTTTAAACATTATATAAACTCCATGTATTTATAATAAATAAGGAGTTTTATTAAAAATACTAAAGTTGTTTTATAATGTTATAACGTCAAATAATAAAACTAGTGATTATTTTTTATGTCAAAACTTAGTATATGATATTAGTGTTTTAAACAAAGCACAACATGTTGATTTTATGTTTTATTCATGCCAAGTGTGATTTAAAACATAAGTTTCATCACCTAAGTTTTTGTTTATCAAAACATGTCATAAGATGTATAAAATTGAGTTTATAAAATAAAATGAGTTTATTCTATAAATTCATAAAGTTGGAAGATTTTGATTATTAAAAGAGATTTAAAATTGTGAATTTAGAACTTATCCAAAACTTCAAGTCTTAAGTATAAAATAAAGTTTTATTAAGACTATTACAGGTTCTTAAGCGGTCTATGACTAAACTTTAAAATATCGGATGTTAGTTTATAATTAATCGCGACTAATGGTAAATAAAATGAAGTTTATTTGGAACCTTAATAATCTTATAACAAGTGATATGTTTTATACAAAATGGTACATGAATTGTTGGATGCATGCAATATTCATGAGACCATGTTTTTTATAACTATATTTGTAAAACAAATATATAAAACCTTTTTTTTAAAAGGCAAATCATCTCCTTCGTTTAAAAGAACACTCGATATCATTTGTATGGTCTTAGTGGGGATGGGTCACCTAACCACTAGTGTTGTTTAATGATGTTCAAGGAGCTTTTGTAGTTTATAGTGACGTAAGGGTAACCTTGTCAGTAGTCAGTTGCAATACCACAAGTTTTTTCAAGTAGGAAGACTTGATCGGAATCTTGTGTGATAAAGGTCAACTAAGCATGAGAAGTCTGAAGAATAAATGAGATCAAACATGCCATGTATAACAACAGTTTTTTCGGATCCCATTAACTAAGAGTTACATATCTTATGCAATTGGTAACTGCTACCTACCGAGTTTGATTAAATGGATGAGATAAAGTGAAACTACAATACTTAGTGCGGACAAGGTCTGAAAATTCAAACCTTGAATTAACTTAATATCAATGTTTGCTGGTAATATTATCGTCCAGTCAAGTCTGGTAAACCATTCTTGTCTTGAAGTATGAAGATCAACAAAATATTTGAGTAAAGTAAAGTGAGTATGAGCAAAGTAAAGATAACTTAAGAACAAGAAGAATGATGGTGAAAGAGATTTGACTTGCAAGAGATTTTGTATTTGATGTGAATAGAATGTTGCTACTTCAAGGTTACAATGCATGAAATATCATCTTTTTAAATAGTAAAGGAGAAACATAGTACAATCTTTGAACATTTTATGGACTAGATAAAACAGAGAACTTAACAAAGCTGACACACAATATCTACTTGATTTGTCCTATGAACTGTAAACTCAATAAAACGACAAGGAGAATTTAATGCTTGTACAAACTCTATCAGATCAAAAAACTACGAATGTCTCGGAAATCTATTCTCAGAAGAAGACCAACTTTGAAACTTTTCACATCTCGGATTGAACTTGACTTTGGATCTGGTTTGGCTCGGATTGGTAAAGGTTCGCATTTATGTATCAACAATCTCCCCTAAAGTGAACTTAGAAATCAATCAACTCAGTTGGCTTCATCACAGACAAAGAGATAAGCACTATGTAGCCAGATTCGGGCTTCCAAGTACCATTCCAAGTATTCAATGAACTTGTTCTTCATATGCTAAGGAGCATCACTTTTTGCGGCGTTAGAGATGAACTTCTGAAGGATCTTTGATGGAAATAGATGTTTGTCAAGAACTCTAAAGAATTCTTTTCGGTTGGTCTTCTTTTTGAGATAGACATATCCAAGTTTCGGTTCTTCAATGGGACCTTCTGCCAAGATTTGAGCTTCATGTAGTTCGTAAGTGATTTTGTACAAAAAAATTCTCGATTCCTAACAAATTAGCAAATTCAATGTCGGACCTGCATAATTCCACAACATAGTCCTTCAAGAAATTGTTTGCATCACTGTAAGCACCAATGCTTGAATGATTTGTTTGGCGCTCTCAAAGGTGAGCAACAATGGTGAGAATGTCATTATGGTTGATTGAGGGAAAGTCGGCATACGTAAGAGTGATGGTTGTTTCTTTGTTTCGAGAGACATGGTATTTGTACAACATACAATTGAGATCAAACTTGCTCTGGACATTGTTGCCAAATTCAACGATCTTGGTAATCCACTTCCGAGGCCACACTTCTTTTTGAGGACATACGTTAATGGAGTAGAAGGTTCTCAATCTCTCATGCTCTGTGATAATGATTAATTGAGGATCATCATTCGGATGAAGAGGAGCGTACTTGATGTAGGAATGACCGTGAGGAGAGATTGGTTGATCAAGTTGATCGGCATCCTGAGCTGGAAGATCATAGTACATGAAGGGCTTAAAGTGAATATCATGAATAAATCCTTCTCATAAAAGAGGATATATGCTCAACATCGGATTCAGATTGTTTTTCCGTGCTTGAATCCTGATGCTTTCTTCCAAAGGTTTATCAATTTGTTCTTGAGACCAGCCCTCAGACTTTTTCTACATCTTCACTGGGATGTATGATTCAATTGCAATCAGTTTTCCTTTGTCTTGAAGAGGCTCAATTGGGTCAGAGATGATTTATTGAACGGGTTCAGTGATGATGAATTTTGGTGGAGGAGGAACCAGAGGGTCTTTAGGGAGATCATCAGGCTTCAGAGTTGGAGAACCTTCATTGATCTAAATGATCCTTGGAGTAGCGATTGATGGAAGCATAGATTTGTTGGAATAGTGTCTAAGGCTACAACTATATTAGGCAAGTATTTGACCCGGTTGTGCATGGTCCTTTTGGGTTGCCTTCACCATAGCAACTTGATAGGATGATTTATTAAGAGAGAGTAAATATTATTAATATATTATGGGAATAATATAAAGAATAATATATTGTTATTTGATTAATATAAGTCATAGAATTAATTGGAATTAATTTGGTGACTTAAAGAGGTTAATTAAATAAAGGGGTATAAACTGACAATTGTTTGATAGTTAAGCTTTAGACTATAAATCCTTATAGATATATAGTGGACGGATTCTAGAAGCTAGGATAGCTTCAAAATCGTCCATGACTTATCTAAGGAAAGGATTTGGATAGCCTTAAGAGAAGATTATCCAATTAGGGTTTAGGTTGTAACCCTTAAGGAGTCTACAAGTATAAATAGACCCTATGGCATAAGGAAATCAGCACCTCACCTAAAGTAAGAGAACCCTGGCCGATTTCCTCCCCTCTCCTCTCACATAAATCATCTTCCTTGCTATTGGTGTTTGTAAGCCATTAGAGGAGTGACATTTGTGACTCTAGAAGCTCCAAGACTACAAGATCAACAAGGAATTCAAAGGTATGGTTCTAGATCTGTTTCAATGTTGTTATTTAACCTAATTAGCCATTAGAAGTCTTGGATTCAAAGCATGTTTAATTAGAAAGCCTAGATCCAAGAATTAGGGTTTTGCATGCGCACATAGGAAAGTTCTTATGGCAAAAACCCATCAAGATTGTGTAGCTCGGAATACGTCAATGGTTAGCCTTATTTTGATTTTAGCCATATCTTGACCTCTTTTGAACATTTCTACTAACTATGATGGCCATGTAACCGAGGACCATTTGAGCTTTTCTGCATCCGAAAGAAACTTCACAAGTTTTTCCCTGATAGCTTGAAGTCCTAAGACACCATTTTCAATCAGATCTTCAGCTTCTTCATCAACAGACTCAAGAGGTTTAAGAAATTCAACCTCGAGTATATCTTCTTCAGATAACTCATCTCAGAGTGTAAATTTTGAGACAAGCTTCCATTGAATCCTTCGTTCTCTTTGACTAGCTCCTCACCCTCTTTCATTGGAAGGCCAAGTATTCAATGCAAGCCTGGCATTTCTCTGAAGTTCACTTAACGTTCGAACACTCTCTGGAAGCTCATATTGATTTGTTTGGAGAGGTCTAAGCTTCGGCTTCGGGAGCTTGAACTTTGATATGGGCAAAAGTCTCATCGATAATTACAAGCATCTCATTGAACTTATTATTCAGAACGTCAACGATATTCAATGTGGCTTGGATCAGCTTGATGAGGACTTGTTGCATAATCATGTTCATCTCATGCTAAATTGGACTGTAAGAAATCTCAATCGCACTTTGAGAGTCAAATAAGATTAAAATTTGATGAAATTGATAACCATAATCCAGAAGCTAAGATTTCATCCAAAAAACTTGCGAAGTGCAACTTGCAGCAGCGATGTATTCTGCTTCGGCTGTTGAGAGAGCAATACAGTTATGTTTCTTAGATGACTAGCTAATCAATCTTCCACCTAAAAATTGACAACCTCCTAAAGTGTTTTTTCTATCCATTTTAAGACCTCCATATTTTGAGTCGGAGTATGCCTGATTAAGGAAAACTTTCATTTGCTGGATACCAAATTTCGAGATTCTTTGTTCCTTTGAGATATTGGAATATTTACTTGACAGCCAGAAGATGAGACGTATTCGAATTGACATCAAATCTAGCACAAAGGCATGTAGCGAAAATGATGTCTGGACGACTTGTAGTAAGATAGAGTAGGGATCCAATCATTCCCTTATGCTTCTTCTGATCAATAGAAACACCTAATGGGTCTAAGAAGATCGTGTGTCTAAAACCCATTGGAACCTTTGCAGAGGCACAGGTCCCCATTGAATACTTTTTCAAATGTTTGGAAATGTATTTATCCTGGTGAATAAAGATTCCTCTGTTGGTTGACTTGACTTGGAGTCCGAGGAAGAAACATAATTCATAATTCATGATAATTTGGAATCAACTAACCGTTGAATTTACGAAATCAGCAACCATCATTGAATCTGTGGATCCAAAGATGATTTCGTCAACATAAATTTGGACTAACATGAAATGGTTTCCGTTTGATCTTTGGAATAGGGTAGGATCAAGAATTCCTCTTTCAAAACCGAAACGATTTAGAAAATCAGAGAGTCACATACCAGACGTATAGAGCTAGCTTGAGGCCATAAACAACTTTTTGATGTTTGAAACAACAGTTTGGATATGAATTTGTTACAAAACTAGGGGGCTATTGAAGGTACACTTCGATATCTAATCTATTGAGAAAGGAACTTTTAATGACCATTTGGTAAACTTTAAAGCCTCTGTGAGCTGCATAAGTGAGAAATATTCGTATGGCTTCAAGATGAGCAACATGAGTAAAAGTATTGTCATAATCGAGTCCTTAAATCTGAGTGAATACTTTGGCCACCAATCTCGCTTTGTTTCTTATTATAACTCTGACGTAGTCGAGCTTGTTTTGGAAGACCCATATTGTGCCAACAATATGGTGATCCTGAGGAGGAGGGACAAGACTCCACACTTTATTTCTGTTAAATTCTACTAACTCTTCTTGCATGGCTGTAATGCAATCAACATGTTCTAAAGCTTCCTTGATGGATTTTGGTTCAACTATTGAAATAAATACCGAGAAGTGACACTCATTTTAGATGTTGGTAGCGAATTTTGGTTCAACCATCGAAATGAATGCCGAGAAGTGACACTCGCTTTAGATGTTGGTAGCGGAACGAGTTTAAACACCATCGTTAAGATTGTTGGGTTTTGAGCATTCTAACACTCCTATGGTTTACATGCAACCCTAGATGCTTTAGATCTATGTTTTCTGTAATATACATGCAAACTTTGTTTAATTTTCCAAAGCATCATCCTAACTAGCATACAATGGAGTATCTTTACTACAAAATTCTAGTTAGATGACATACCTTTTGTTGTAGTTGGAAACCTTCGACCTTTAAGAACTTAGCACCAATAGTATGAATGCCTCAAATGGAATCACAACACACATTTGGACAAAATATGACTTTTGAGAGAATATCTTAACATCAAATCGGCTCAATGATTCTCCAAGAATACTAGTGTCGCATTTTGGATTCTAGAGGGCTTCTTATATAGTGTGGCAAGATTAGGGTCACACCATGTAAACCTTAATGTCCATGACCTTCCATATTCCTTAGGATCCATGGGTTTAAACCTCTATGGATCATCCATGGGTTGTCACATGGGTTTAGCCCAACCTAAGGAATCATGGATTGTTGGCCCACACCATATGATTGAAAGATTTACCAATCAACCCCTTATATTTAACTAGTCTCTTTTTGATCATAGAATTATGTCCAAATTAATTCTTGATCAATACTAATTAAATAATATGATTTCATATTAATATATTAGAAATTATAATATATTAACAAATCATAAATAACATTTTCTCAAAAGTCTATCCTTTCAAATTGTCCTGGTGATATGCAACCCAAATGGACCATGCTACTCTCGTGTGAAGTACGTACCAATAATAGTTATGGGCTTATACACCTAATCCAATAGTCTCCCACTTGGATAAGTCTAATAACTATCATTGCAAGCATGACTCCAACCCGACTAGCAATCGTAGCTCTTAAAAGTTGCTGTCAAACTCTAACATCGTCAATGACGCATCCATTAGATAAGGGATCATATATTCCTCCATTCTAGATATCATATGGACTGAGACATGGATTATAATGATTCTCTCTTTCCATCTGTTGTTTCCCGATTTCCGATTTATGATGACTGACTAATTGAACAAATCAAATCAGTCTAGGCTTGGCCAGGCACTTAGGTTTGTCATCACTAAATCATCGAGGGCCCACATATATCGTTTTTAACCACATCGGGTAAAAGGAACAGATAAACTTCAACTCAAATGCTTGCCTATACTTACTCATCAAATCACACACAACGATATGTTTTATAACACCAAGTTACTGGTGCGTTTACATATGTTAATGTGCAACTGACTCGCAACTACAACTCACATGTCTCCCTTTCAAGAATATAAGATATTATCATCTCACAATGACTCGTGATAAAACCCATGAAGTGATTCAGATGAGCGTGGGTTGAATCCAATACTTGAATCTTATTCCAGGAGTACTCACGAACACTGCAACTATGTCTAAAACACCTAGACAAACTACAAACCCATTCATGATAGTCTTGCCTCAACACCTACTTCAAAAGTATGATCGAATGTGGATGTTTTGAATAATCTAGTTATTCGGGAATTCAAAACATGCAAAGTGAAACACAAGAATAATACTAATCCTATATGGCCCCCAAAACTTTTGAGCGTCATATTGGTTACTCATTATTCATTGTATAATGTTTCGAATAATCAACTGAATACTTGAATTAAAAAAAATAGTTATGCCATGCTCCAAGCATACACACTATGTTTTTCTACGGTCCCGAATTTGTGAAATATATCAACTGAAAAACATTTCAATGATGCTCATTTCACAATTCCAAATCCTTATTACAAGTGTAAGAATTACAAATTCTTGTCACTGATAGAAAGTGTTATATTCTAAACTATCATACAATGATTATTTTGTAATGTCTATGTACAAAAAGTCACAAAGACTTGACCAACCATATTACAAAATATTCCTTTGGAGATTGTTACAAGACAATTCCATGGAAATGAAGTCTCAAATTCAAAGTACATTCCTTTAAACATCCTTATTGCGTAAAAGTTTCTAACTTTCTCATCTATTCTTCAACCCCCAATATAGAAACATTCCATATTTTCCATATGACAACTCATTATTAATAGAATCATGTCTATTCATAATAATGTCAATATGGTCTATCAATTACTATACTTCCAACTGTCCTTAAGCGACCAATCCTTGGCAAACCTTAGATTGTCCTTAACAGTTTTTTAACCACTTTAGTCATATCTAGTTCTATTCTTTTTTTCCTCTAAATGCCCTAGGCATTTGGAAAACTAGAACACGAGAAACTTATAGCATATGCAATCGATCCTATACCTGAAACATATGGGACACGATTCATAATGTCTAACATAAAGACATGATACTCGATTGGTCTTTTGCTATAATGTTTCTATTTTCTATGTTCTCAAAATTCGAATTATGACGAGGGATGTCGTAATCATAATCAAATTTTGAGAACCCAATTAACATTTCCATATATAGAATTTCCTTATGTAGAACCATTCCAACATAACATCCATATACATATTTGACTAAATTTGATTAAATCTCAATCTAAGCTTTTAGATTTGAAATGAAGTATAAATTCCTCTCCCATAATTATAGCAAAACAACATTCTCAAACCCTACAACTTTATGAATTGAAACTTTTGTTTTCTATAATTAACAATGCTAACTTGCAACATTCACCATAATTGATTATGCTCCCACTAGAATAATAATTACATCCTTATTAGCATATCACTTATGCTCCCACTAGTTTTGACGTGTACCTAGAAATCAGCTGGACTTCTAGAAATCAATACTTGTTGACTTCATTTCCAAAGTTCAGATTTCTGGTACAAGATGCTTCGATAAGACTATATCTAGACTTCTCAAAATTATACACCTTTCCTTAGATAGCTTCCAAGTGTGTCTTAACTATTCAGAACATATGACAATAAGTTCCAAATGTTTAGACCCTTTTGCCATTTCTCATAATTCGAACTATGAAGAGGGATGTCGTAATCATAATCAAATTTGAGAATGCAAATATCACAATTGCTATCTCCTTAAAATCTACTTAGTGAAAGCGTTTCCTCACAATCATTTTCATGAATTGGAGAGAAACCTTATGACACTTATATTTTATGGTGTATGTGTTCCTATCCATGTTAATTTGTCATAACCATAATCATAAGACATGGTTTGTGACAAATCCAAACCCATTTTGAACTAAACTTGTTCAATCTTAATTTCTTGCCACTTGGCAACACAAGGGCCTACCATTGCTTCCAGGTTGTTATGCAAACAATTGATAACTCATAAAAATGTAATGGGCATAAAAACAAGAATATGTCAACACGATAGGTTACAAACCTCAAGTCACGTGCTAGTGATAAATAATAGGTTTTATTCTTGATTAGTTCTTGAAACTTTTCCAAGATCTTTAAGACTCCCACTGACCTCTTGACATATAAGACTTCTCTTGTCTTTCCTTGGCAAACAAATATTCAAGAGTTAGTGCGGATTCTTATCAATACAAAAACTTCACACAGTTGGTCTTAGTTGGTCTTTGTCTCATCCAAAACATCACAACTTACCAATTTCAAATGTACAAAAATAGATAACATTTTACTCTACATGTGATAAGTGTTACAAACCTTTATTAAGATTATGTCACTCAAGTTACAATCTTCGAGTATGACTCTAAGACTTCTTTTTGGAACGCAGTATGATTCATCTTCTAGATTTAACCATTTCAACAATTCACAATTCCTCTTCTTAGCCATACAGATGCACTAATATATCCTTAGAGGATCAACTGTGATATGGTTTTTCATAATCATTAAGATGGTCATAAAACATGATACTAAAGTACTCTCCCATCTTTTCAGATTGGAGAAACTTTTATCTTTCTGTCTAATTTGATTATTCTCATTCGTTCTACCATACATTGAAACTTTTCCAATGTTTTAGAATTATACTTAAACTTGTAAGCATAACCATATTTACTAAAATTTAGTAAATCATGATGAATAGTCTTATCGTTCATTATGGTGGACCTGACCAACGTACACCTAGTGTACCCGATCCCCTAGTCCTTTACATGACTCACATACACATATGAACAAGCAATTAGTATTAATTTCCCAAAGGCAAAGGTTCTCATTCATCATACACTACAAATTGCTTGATTCCAATTTTCTATCCAATTGAAACTTGGGTGATGAGAATCTTTCCTTATTTGGAAAATTCTCGACACTGCCACAAACGAAAGAATCAAATTCATATTGCTAACATAGAAACATACAAACATTAATTTTCACAAATGCCATTGCAAGGAGATATAATAAAATAAAAAGAAAACTTTATTTATTTATAAAATGCAGAAAAACTTTTCCTTGCAATGCAATTATAAATGAAAACTATGTTATTACAAATTTATAAGCAATCTATCATAACTCTTATGAAGTAGCTCAAAAATCTGATCATCAAACCATGCGATTGAAATCCATCTTCGCGACAAGATTCATCATACTCTTCCTTTAAGCTTCCTTCCTTTTTCAAGATCCTAAAAGAGAACCATACAATCTGACTAAAGTTATAAGGTAGTCAGGACAGCTTCTATTCCAATGTCCCTTTCCTTGGCAATAGAAACAAACATGCTCATTAGGAATGGCATATGGAACAATCTAAGATTTGGCTTTTCCCTTATGATCAAAACTTTTGATCATGGCCAATTCCTTTCCTTTAGGAGAAGGAATCATATTTGGGATATCCATTTCATTGCCCATGTCAGCTTGAGAGGTAGATCTTCCAGTCAAATTTGAGTGACCATTGCGCCAAATCATTATTGATTCAGCAGCAATCAGCAAATAAGTAAGATCAATAAAGGTCAGGTCGTAATTTGTCACATAGTAGTCTTTAACAAACTTACTATATGACTCAGCAAGTGACTGAAGAAACCAGTCAATTGCCAACTTCCTTGGGAACACGACACCCAACCTTCTCAGCCTGTCACTATGTGACTTCATATCCAGGACATGTACACACATAGACTTTCCATCCTTGTGTTTACTGTGACAAACCGAAATTTCCATTGTACGAACATCATCTATTCAATGGAAGCTAGTTCAGTTTCAGTGATTTTCAAGCTTTTCCGAACAAGTTTGTGTACATTAGGGTTTATGTTTTCGATGATATCAAGAGAGTGGATACTCCTGGTTTTGTGAAACTTGGGCACTTCAAGTTTCATAATGTTACAGTCCAACGTCAGGAATAAAAATATTTTCTGTTAAAATATTCCAGGACTATAAATAGTTTTCTGAATTAAATTAATTCATTATTCATAATTCCAAATAGAGAAAAGCCATATTCTCTCTGACGGATCTTCGGGTTTTCATCCCAGATTGTGAGTCTACTTTTCTATATGTGATTCAATACTTGTTAGGTGTTTATTAACATCAATTGCATGCTTAGATTACAAGATCCGGGAGTTTACCGCCCAAGAACGTTCTTGGGGAGTAAACTCCAAAATGGAACTTTAATGCTTTCTAGACCCATTCCTATGTTAGAGGACTTAACAAGGACTTAGTGTATGATCTTTGTAGCCTAGAAAGCATCCAAGAAACACAAGTTCTTGGAGTTTACGGCCAAGGAACTCCCTTGGGCCTTAAACCCCTTTTCAAGGGCTTAAGTGCCCTAAAACTTTCCCCAAATGCTTAAGGACTTTAACTACTAGTACTTGTGCTTGTTTAGAACATCAAAAGCCCATAAAAACCATAAGTTTCTAGGAGTTTACGGCCAAGAACCCTTCTTGGGCCGTAAACCCCTTTTTGTGGGACAAAAATCATTCCAAGCAACCCTTAAGCCTTTAGACAATTTACCTTGCACCTTTGGGACTAAAATGGAGAGTAGAACACATAGAAATCACTCCTTGAAAGGAGTTTACGGCCAAGGAACATGACTTGGGCCGTAAACTCCAAGTGAAGGCACCAAAGTGTGTCTCTTGTCCCCATTAGCCTTAGATAAATTCATGAAAGCAATCCTTTTTGTTTAAGGGCTTCAAATTAATTAAAATCCAAGAGTTTACGGCCGTAAACTCTAGGATGAAGGACCTTAGGCCGTAAACTCCCATATGGAGTGTTCTAGAGCCTTAAACTACTTCATGTGTTATTCCAACAAAGCTAGGAGTGTTCTAGGATCAAGATAACACCACAAAACACCCAAAACTACCCTTTTAGGAGTTCACGGCCATAAACCTATGAGTTTACGGCCGTAAACTCCAAGGTGTGGGGTTTGTTGGGTGGTGAACTCCTATACAAGGCCCTTTGATGTTTCAAACCCTTTTGCCTTGTCCCGTAGCAACTTAGATGCAACCATTTGAACCTTAAACACTCATAAAAAGTGTTTAAATGTTTTCTAAGTGTCTTAACTTATTTATTTAAGTTATTATTTGTCTAATTAGTTATATATATGCTTATTATATGATAACTAGGCTCGTGCGTGTAAACCAGTCTCCGTTTGCCACCTAGCACGGTAGCCGACACTGCAATTCAAACGACTCACCACAAGTGAGTTCATACCCCTTGAATCAACCTTTTAAATGATTTTAAGTGTTTTAAATACTTTATGGGGGGGGGGATACAAGTCAAATACTTATAGTTATTGCTTCAATCACATGTGATTGCATTTAATCACATGTGATTAATAACTAGGAAAACAACGATTTTTACCACTGTTCAAACTGTTTTTTTCAAACTGCTTTACTATTGAAATGTTTTACAAACTGTTTTACTATCCAAACTTAATTATAGACTGTGATTCAACAAATGCTTCTTATACTTAAACTGTTTTATCAACTTATGCCTTCAAAATGTTTTATAGATCGACATCAAGTCGATCTTCTCTTGAAATTATATTACTGCTTCAAATGTTTTATGAAAACTTATTTATGCTTTTATATATCCAATTGCATGCCCATATATGTATAGATATATAAATAATGTTTAAAGGGCTTAGGAAGGCCATCCGCCCTATTTCCTTTTCCTCGATTTGGATGTGGTCTGGTGGGATTTCGGGTGACCATCCGAAGGTCGTTTCCATATTACTTATATATCATATATACATGTATAGACATAAAAGTACTTCCATATTCATATTCATCAGTACATCATTAGCTGGTTACCATCGGGGTAACGCAGGATCATACATATACAGATATACTAGAAACAATACATATACAGATATACTAGAAACAATACATATACAGATATACGAGAAACAATACATATACAGATATACGAGAAATAATGCATATACATATATACTAGAAACAATACATATACAGATATACTAGAAACAATACATATACAGATATACTAGAAACAATACATATACAGATATACGAGAAACAATACATTTACAGATATACGAGAAACAATACATATACATGAATACTGAACAATTGTGATCCACTGTATCGGGCATGCCTTAAATGTCATGGCCCGAGTTGTAGCCAGAATTCTCTTGGAGGGAGAGCGTGAGTTTGCGTATAGATCTATACTGGATTGACTATCCTACACCTTGCTGCTAGCTACAGCCGGACCTGCAGGTCTGTGGGTGCCAAACGTCATTTATTTTATTACGACCATTCATTATGTCATTGTTACCAGTCGATAGCATGGTGCAATTTATCACATTATGCCTTAATATAAATCCGGTTTAAGGTAGTAGTATTTAGTACCATAGTAGTCTTATTATACAAAGCTACGGTACTACAATGATTTACCCATTACATATTTTAGTGATAACATCACTTAAGCATTAGTGTACAAACTATATTTTTAACAAATGATAGTTATACTTGGGTAATTACATACTTTTACAACAGACAGGTTTACAAAACAGTTTAGCCTTGGTAGAAGGTTACTTTTATAGAAAATATAGGATTTTCTGAGAGATTCAAACTTTTACAAATACTTTCAAACATTTGCTTACATTTTTACAAACTTATACATTGAGACAGGTTCAAACGTTTTTACAAGAAACATTGACACTAAAATACTTATGAACTCACCAGCTTTATGCTGATAAACTCTTTCAAAATAACTTGTATTCTCAGGTCATCAGTAGACAGGTACCGAGGCCAGCTTTTGAGAAGATGGAGTGCATTCAAGACTCATCTCATATTATTTTGTGTTTCGTTATTTTTGGTGTCTATAACTGTACAGAACACAACTGTATTAAAATTATTTATTTAATGCAATGGATGATGTTGTTTGCTTATTTACATTTACTGTGTTGTGATACTATACATGACGTCCTCCGCCCCAGAACGTTTCCGCCGTTCTTGGTTTTGGGGTGTGACTGATTGGTATCAGAGCATTGTTTATAGTGAATCAAGTATATCAACCCATAAAAGATATACTAATCTATAAACCCAAAAGGGACTAAAACACTCTGACAAAGAGTCTATACTTTAAATAATAAAATATTTAATTAAGTATACTAGTCTGCATTCATACTAAAATCAGTGTCACAATGACAAGAACAAAAGTATCACGATTGTTGAATATCACAAGTGAGCTCGGGGATGTATGGTCAGTCCTGGGAATGGCATAGCCTGATCAACTATGCTGGTCCTAGGAGTGATTAGCATATGCCCTAGAATGGTTGTGATATGTTAACAAGTCTAAAAACTTACCAACAATACCACAAGAAGATCAGTAGAACTTAGAACTTAAAATACTATAGGAGTATTTTGTGCTACTAGTTACACGTATACTATATTCTTATACCTCTCTTCTCGCGTAGATCTAAATGGCTGGATTCCATCATGGCGACCCGTACTTCCCCAATGAAGGCAATGCCGGGTGGATCGATGAGGAGCCTGAAGATGAGCATCCAATCCCTTTGGATGATCACCTCGCATAAGGCTTTTCGGATGGATCCGACTCCGAGCTTGAAGTCAACAACCTACCGCTTGTAGGTCAAGCCCCGAACAACAACCCTCGACCAGCGTTTCTAGGTCCTACACCCATGTGGGCAAACAATCTGAATCGCTGGAGTGATGAGCAGGGTCAGCCCTTACCATATTTTGGGGACCGAACCTTTTACAATGTTAGCGATGGTGGCTCTGCTGACAGAGCTCTGCCGGTAATCATCCGCAGGATAGCTCGTAATGTCGAGCAAGGTCGAGCAGCCATCGACCGGGTCATGGAAGTTGATGCCAACTCAGGTGTCAACACCGTCACCATTCGCCGTCTTGAAGAAGACATGGAATGGACCCGGAGAACCAACGAAACTCTGCAGCAACAGCTGGCTGCCTCCCGTGCTGAAGTCTTAGAACTTCGAGCTCGTCAAAGAGCTCAGGACCGACACCTTCAAGAGGTGTTTCGCCAAATGTCGGACCTCAGGGCTCGCCCGAGGAATTCCCATCGCCATTAGATGATGTCTAGTACATCTCTGTCTTTTGATTTAGGGATAGCCTTGAACTTATGTGCTTTAAGTAGCACTTGTCTGTAAAATATTCCTAACTTTCGGTACTCTAATTAGGAATCTAGGACTGTCAGTATTGTCCTTATGGTATGATGTAAGACCTACTGTTAGGTCGATTTTCATTGAACTTATTACATCAGTAATACCTGTACTATTGAAATCTATATAATCTGTGGGAAAAATTTGTACACTTGTGTATTCCTACTAATATTTCTTATTATGATTTCAAACACTCATTCAAACTGTTGGGCTATGGTTAGTTAGTCCATGGGTCACTCTCACGTTGCTTACCAAATTGATTCTTATCATCCTTCTTGTTTTTATAAACTTATAGCTGAAGGATGCCTCCTCGCAAGACTCCCAGGAATAGGAATAATCCTGTACCTCCACCGCCTCCACCACCTGCAGTCATCGATACTGCAGCCCTGAATGCTGCCGTAGCTGCAGCAGTGGCAACTGCCATGGCTCAGTATCACTCGGCTGATGCTAGCAGAGGTGGAACCCCTGTTGAATCTATTCCAGTTGAAATCCCGGTGCGCTCCAGGGAGTGCTCTTACAAGGATTTCACAAACTGCAAGCCGAAGCCTTTCTATGGCACCGGCGGAGTCATTGCTCTCTCGCAATGGTGCGAGAAGACTGAATCAGTCTTCGAAATATGTTTGTGCCCGGCTGCATTTAAAGTGAAATATGTCGCGTGCACCTTCGAGGACAAAGCCCTAACGTGGTGGAACGGCCACGTCAAAGCCCTAACTCTCGACGTGGCTAACGACATGGGCTGGGCAATGATGAAGGACCTCATGACTGAGGAGTATTGCCCAAGGGGCGAAGTCCAGAAGTTAGAACATGAACTCTGGAATCTGACCATGAAGGGCACCAACGTGATCGCTTACACTGCCCGCTTTAGCGAACTGGTGGCCCTATGCCCCAACATGGTTCCCACTGAAGGGAAAAAGATTGAGCGGTATGTATGGGGGCTAGTGCCTCCGTACCAGGGGAACGTCTTAGCATCCAACCCTGCTACTTTCGACAGTGCCAAGCGATTGGCACAAAGACTTATTGACCATGGAGTCAAGACCCCTGCAACTACAACCACCCTAGCCATCCCAGAACCCTCTAAACCCGCTGGCAACAAGCGGAAGTTCTGGGACGAGAAGAAGAAGCAGCGTGCTTCAAAGAAACAGCAAATCGTAGCAGTACATGCTGCGGTAGCCCCTACTGCTGTTACTGCTCCGGGGAAGCAGTATTCTGGAAGTTTGCCGAAGTGCAATAAATGCAACTTCCACCACAACGGCGCCTGCCGAGAGATGCAGTGTAACAACTGCCACAGAAAAGGACACACTGTCCGATTCTGTAAGTTCCCGGCGCAACCGATCTCTCAAGTTCCTGGCTCAGGCGCGAGCCCAACTTGCTATGGATGTGGCGAAACAGGCCACTTTAAAAGGGACTGCCCTAAGGCGAGGAATACTGGAGGAGCAGGGAGGGTACTAGCAATAGGCCACGGGGAAGCAGTCGCTGACCCGACAATGGTGACTGGTACGTTCCTCCTTGATAACTCCTATGCATGCATTCTGTTCGATAGTGGAGCGGAGCGAAGCTTCGTAAACCACAAATTTGCTCGCATGCTTAAGCAACAACCACACGCACTTAATGAACAATTCACAGTAGAAATGGCCAATGGGAAAACTGAAAGTACTAATAGCATATACATAGGTTGTCTTCTAACCTTAGATAACCATTCATTCCCAATCGACCTTATGCCGGTCTCAATAAAAAGTTTCAACGTTATTATCGGCATGGATTGGTTAAGTCTTCATCGCGCCGACATCATGTGCTACGAGAAAGCAGTCCGACTAAACCTTCCGTCTAACGAAACTTTTATAGTCTACGGCGACAAACCCGGTGCGAGTCTTCGCATTATTTCTAGTATTCAGGCTCAGAAATATCTGCGCAAAGAATACCACGCATTTCTTGCTCACGTCGTCGACACGAACCTAGAAACGAAAGAACTAAAGAACCTCCCAGTAGTGAGCGACTTCCCCAACATTTTCCCAGAAGAGTTACCCGGGTTACCTCCGCAACGACAAGTCGAGTTCAGAATCGACTTAGTCCCAGGAGCTACCCCAGTAGCCAAGTCGCCCTACCGTTTAGCACCAGCCGAGATGCAAGAACTCTCTGGTCAACTTAACGAACTACTCAGCAAGGGTTTTATAAGACCAAGTTTCTCACCTTGGGGAGCACCGGTCTTCTTCGTTAAGAAGAAAGACGGATCATTCCGTATGTGTATTGACTATAGAGAACTCAACAAATTGACGATCAAAAATCGGTACCCTCTGCCACGCATAGATGATCTATTCGACCAACTGCAAGGGGCAAACTATTTTTCCAAGATTGATCTGAGATCCGGATATCACCAGTTATGAGTGCTAGAGGAGGATGTGCCAAAGACAGCCTTCCGAACTCGTTACGGACACTACGAGTTCGTGGTGATGCCATTCGGATTGACCAATGCACCCGCAGTCTTCATGGATCTGATGAATAGAGTATGCCGACCTTACTTAGATCAGTTCGTCATCGTTTTCATTGACGACATTCTGATCTACTCCAGAAGTAAGAAGGAGCATAGTGATCATATGCGACAAGTTCTAGAGACACTACGGAAAGAGAAACTTTATACGAAGTTCTTGAAATGTGAATTTTGGATCCGCAGAGTCGAATTCTTAGGACACGTGGTGAGCGAAGAAGGAATCCACGTGGACCCATCCAAAATAAAAGCCATCGAGAACTGGTCAGCACCAAAGACACCTACAGAAATTCGTCAATTTCTAGGTCTCGCTGGCTACTACCACAGGTTCATTCAGAACTTCTCCCGAATAGCGAAGCCTCTTACGACCCTGACCCAGAAAGGTGTGGCCTTTGACTGGGAAGAGAAACAAGAAAGAGCGTTCCAAACGCTCAAACGAGCCTTGTGCACCGCACCAATACTATCCCATCCAGAAGGAATAGAAGACTTCGTAGTCTATTGCGATGCATCCAATCAAGGACTCGGATGTGTTCTGATGCAGCGAGGTAAGGTCATCGCCTACGCCTCGAGACAGTTGAAGACACATGAGGTTAACTACACGACCCACGATCTTGAACTAGGAGCAGTAGTGTTTGCTCTGAAGATCTGGAGACATTACTTGTATGGAACGAAGAGCACTATCTTTACCGACCACAAGAGTTTACAACATATTTTCGATCAGAAGGAGCTCAACATGAGACAACGACGGTGGGTCGAGCTACTCAGTGACTACGAATGCGATATTCGTTATCATCCGGGTAAAGCTAACGTAGTAGCAGACGCCCTAAGTCGGAAGGAATATTCTGGTCGCAAAGTCAAGTCATTATCGATAACAATCCATTCACACCTGACTAAGCAAATTCAGGCGGCTCAACTTGAGGCCATGAAACCTGAAAATGTGTCGAGTGAATCCCTTAGGGGAATGGACAAGAAATTCGAAGCCAAGGGTGACGGAGCTTTATATTTCATGAACCGGATCTGGACACCGAAACACGGTGGTTTCCGAGACGTGGTCATGACCGAGGCTCACAACACTCGGTATTCCGTCCACCCAGGTTCAGATAAGATGTATCTGGATCTGAAAAAGCTATACTGGTGGCCTAATATGAAAGCAGAGATTGCTACCTTTGTAAGTAAATGCCTTACTTGCGCGAAGGTTAAGGTCGAGTACCAGAAGCCCTTTGGTTTACTGCAACAACCAGAGCTTCCAGAATGGAAGTGGGAGCGGATCACTATGGATTTCATAACCAAGTTACCCAAGACAACGGGTGGACTTGACACCATATGGGTCATCGTTGATAGATTGACCAAGTCTGCACACTTCCTGCCTATCAAAGAAACCGACAAGATGGAGAAACTTACGAGAACATACATTAGGGAAATTGTACGGTTGCATGGTGTACCTATTTCCATTATCTCCGATAGAGATAGTAGGTTCACCTCAAGATTTTGGCAATCCCTACAACATTCCCTAGGAACAAGGCTGGACATGAGCACAGCCTACCATCCACAGACCGACGGACAGAGTGAGAGGACCATCCAAACATTGGAAGATATGTTGCGAGCCTGTGTGATTGATTTTGGGAAAGCATGGGATACTCATTTACCCCTTTTCGAATTTTCCTATAATAACAGTTATCACACGAGCATCAAGGCTGCTCCATTCGAAGCTCTCTATGGCCGCAAGTGCAGATCCCCTCTGTGCTGGGCTGAGGTTGGTGATACCCAATTAGCGAGAGGGCAAGCTTCCGACAGTACTCTCACTGGTCCAGAAATCATTCGGGAAACGACAGAGAAAATCGTTCAAATCCGAGAACGATTGAAAGCCTCTAGAGACCGACAGAAGAGCTACGCCGATAAACGAAGAAAACCTTTGGAATTTCAGGTGGGAGACCAAGTCCTTCTCAAAGTCTCACCCTGGAAAGGCTTGATACGCTTCGGCAAGCGTGGGAAGCTTAATCCGAGATACATAGGGCCTTTCGAGATTCTTGCCAGAGTCGGCCCCGTAGCTTACAAACTTGATCTACCCGACACGCTGTGTAACGTACATTCTACATTCCACGTATCTAACTTGAAAAAGTGTCTGTCCGACGAGACTCTCGTAATCCCACTCGACGAGATCGAGATCAACGAGAGCCTCAACTTCGTGGAAGAACCTGTAGAGATCATGGACCGTGAGGTCAAGCAGACGAAGCAAAGCCGTATCCCTATCGTGAAGGTTCGCTGGAATGCCAAGCGAGGACCGGAATTCACTTGGGAACGCGAGGATCAGATGAAGTTGAAATACCCTCATCTTTTCGCTTAATTGTTTGTAACTTTTATTTGCTTAAATTCTAATTTCGGGACGAAATTCCCTCTAACAGGGGGATGATGTGACAACCCGAAATTTCCATTGTACGAACATCATCTATTCAATGGAAGCTAGTTCAGTTTCAGTGATTTTCAAGCTTTTCCGAACAAGTTTGTGTACATTAGGGTTTATGTTTTAGATGATATCAGGAGAGTGGATACTCCTGGTTTTGTGAAACTTGGGCACTTCAAGTTTCATAATGTTACAGTCCAACGTCAGGAATAAAAATATTTTCTGTCAAAATATTCCAGGACTATAAATAGTTTTCTGAATTAAATTAATTCATTATTCACAATTCCAAATAGAGAAAAGCCATATTCTCTCTTACGGATCTTCGAGTTTTCATCCCAGATTGTGAGTCTACTTTTCTATATGTGATTCAATACTTGTTAGGTGTTTATTAACATCAATTGCATGCTTAGATTACAAGATCCGGGAGTTTACCGCCCAAGAACGTTCTTGGGGAGTAAACTCCAAAATGGAACTTTAATGCTTTCTAGACCCATTCCTATGTTAGAGGACTTAACAAGGACTTAGTGTATGATCTTTGTAGCCTAGAAAGCATCCAAGAAACACAAGTTCTTGGAGTTTACGGCCAAGGAACTCCCTTGGGCCTTAAACCCCTTTTCAAGGGCTTAAGTGCCCTAAAACTTTCCCCAAATGCTTAAGGACTTTAACTACTAGTACTTGTGCTTGTTTAGAACATCAAAAGCCCATAAAAACCATAAGTTTCTAGGAGTTTACGGCCAAGAACCCTTCTTGGGCCGTAAACCCCTTTTTGTGGGACAAAAATCATTCCAAGCAACCCTTAAGCCTTTAGACAATTTACCTTGCACCTTTGGGACTAAAATGGAGAGTAGAACACATAGAAATCACTCCTTGAAAGGAGTTTACGGCCAAGGAACATGACTTGGGCCGTAAACTCCAAGTGAAGGCACCAAAGTGTGTCTCTTGTCCCCATTAGCCTTAGATAAATTCATAAAAGCAATCCTTGTTGTTTAAGTGCTTCAAATTAATTAAAATCCAAGAGTTTACGGCCGTAAACTCTAGGATGAAGGACCTTAGGCCGTAAACTCCCATATGGAGTGTTCTAGAGCCTTAAACTACTTCATGTGTTATTCCAACAAAGCTAGGAGTGTTCTAGGATCAAGATAACACCACAAAACACCCAAAACTACCCTTTTAGGAGTTCACGGCCATAAACCTATGAGTTTACGGCCGTAAACTCCAAGGTGTGGGGTTTTTTGGGTGGTGAACTCCTATACAAGGCCCTTTGATGTTTCAAACCCTTTTGCCTGGTCCCGTAGCAACTTAGATGCAACCATTTGAACCTTAAACACTCATAAAAAGTGTTTAAATGTTTTCTAAGTGTCTTAACTTATTTATTTAAGTTATTATTTGTCTAATTAGTTATATATATGCTTTTTATATGATAACTAGGCTCGTGCGTGTAAACCAGTCTCCGTTTGCCACCTAGCACGGTAGCCGACACTGCAATTCAAACGACTCACCACAAGTGAGTTCATACCCCTTGAATCAACCTTTTAAATGATTTTAAGTGTTTTAAATACTTTATGGGGGGGATACAAGTCAAATACTTATAGTTATTGCTTCAATCACATGTGATTGCATTTAATCACATGTGATTAATAACTAGGAAAACAACGATTTTTACCACTGTTCAAACTGTTTTTTTCAAACTGCTTTACTATTGAAATGTTTTACAAACTGTTTTACTATCCAAACTTAATTATAGACTGTGATTCAACAAATGCTTCTTATACTTAAACTGTTTTATCAACTTATGCCTTCAAAATGTTTTATAGATCGACATCAAGTCGATCTTCTCTTGAAATTATATTACTGCTTCAAATGTTTTATGAAAACTTATTTATGCTTTTATATATCCAATTGCATGCCCATATATGTATAGATATATAAATAATGTTTAAAGGGCTTAGGAAGGCCATCCGCCCTATTTCCTTTTCCTCGATTTGGATGTGGTCTGGTGGGATTTCGGGTGACCATCCGAAGGTCGTTTCCATATTACTTATATATCATATATACATGTATAGACATAAAAGTATTTCCATATTCATACTCATCAGTACATCATTAGCTGGTTACCATCGGGGTAACGCAGGATCATACATATACAGATATACTAGAAACAATACATATACAGATATACTAGAAACAATACATATACAGATATACGAGAAACAATACATATACAGATATACGAGAAACAATGCATATACAGATATACTAGAAACAATACATATACAGATATACTAGAAACAATACATATATACAGATATACGAGAAACAATGCATATACAGATATACTAGAAACAATACATATACAGATATACTAGAAACAATACATATATACAGATATACTAGAAACAATACATATACAGATATACTAGAAACAATACATATACAGATATACGAGAAACAATACATATACAGATATACGAGAAACAATACATATACATGAATACTGAACAATTGTGATCCACTGTATCGGGCATGCCTTAAATGTCATGGCCCGAGTTGTAGCCAGAATTCTCTTGGAGGGAGAGCGTGAGTTTGCGTATAGATCTATACTGGATTGACTATCCTACACCTTGCTGCTAGCTACAGCCGGACCTGCAGGTCTGCGGGTGCCAAACGTCATTTATTTTATTACGACCATTCATTATGTCATTGTTACCAGTCGATAGCATGGTGCAATTTATCACATTATGCCTTAATATAAATCCGGTTTAAGGTAGTAGTATTTAGTACCATAGTAGTCTTATTATACAAAGCTACGGTACTACAATGATTTACCCATTACATATTTTAGTGATAACATCACTTAAGCATTAGTGTACAAACTATATTTTTAACAAATGATAGTTATACTTGGGTAATTACATACTTTTACAACATACAGGTTTACAAAACAGTTTAGCCTTGGTAGAAGGTTACTTTTATAGAAAATATAGGATTTTCTGAGAGATTCAAACTTTTACAAATACTTTCAAACATTTGCTTACATTTTTACAAACTTATACATTGAGACAGGTTCAAACGTTTTTACAAGAAACATTGACACTAAAATACTTATGAACTCACCAGCTTTATGCTGATAAACTCTTTCAAAATAACTTGTATTCTCAGGTCATCAGTAGACAGGTACCGAGGCCAGCTTTTGAGAAGATGGAGTGCATTCAAGACTCATCTCATATTATTTTGTGTTTCATTATTTTTGGTGTCTATAACTGTACAGAACACAACTGTATTAAAATTATTTATTTAATGCAATGGATGATGTTGTTTGCTTATTTACATTTACTGTGTTGTGATACTATACATGACGTCCTCCGCCCCAAAACGTTTCCGCCGTTCTTGGTGTTGGGGTGTGACATTTACTATCCAATAGTGCTTGAGTGATCTTGAACTTTTCAAGTCTTTGAACTTGTAGGTTAGGTAGAATAATTTGTGGAGGTGGAGGAAGTAAAGTATGATTTCCATGTCCACGATCCAGCCGTGGAACATCATCTTCAAGAGGGAAGCTTATTCCCAAAGATTTGGGGAGACCATAGTTATCTGAACTAGACATCTACATGAGAGAAATTCAAGTTAGTTGATTTAAGTCCTTAATATGACACCCAAAGGAAATATTCAGGCTAGGGCCCAACATAATATTTTACAATTCGAAAGAGGGATGTCGTAATCCGATTGCAAAATATTTGAAGAAAGGTAAATGACGATTTACCAATTTCCACCATGAAAAACGAACTGATTATTAAGTCTTAATTGGTTTAAAATTCCTAGATCCTTCGAGATTCATTGAAATTTTCAATGGCATGCTTAAATCTCGATTGTTCCCTTCAAGTTTGTGATTGGGATATCGAGGATCACAAGCAAGGTGTGAATAACCATGCAAATTAGCTTGGTATACTCAATGTTGCAACCACCTAATCAATGTGCCGGTTAATCACACACGCTCCATTGATCTATGATTAACATCAAGATACCCTTTGCCACGCACTTTCAGTCCCAGATTAGTGTGCCGATTAACCACACACTCTCTACTAACGACTTAACAAGGTGGAAAGTCCTATTTCATGGGTTAGCACCAAATTCACATTTTCCTAAGTAACTAAGATTAGGAATTTATAAGTGTTTAGTTACTTAGTATTTCATTATACTTTGAATGAGAATTTAAATGTCCTGTCAAACCCGTTTGGCTAACGACCCTCCACCAGTCAAGGAAGCGGTGGGTGAGAGTGGACACCCATTAAACTGCCATTTTATAGGCAGTAATCTTATACCCCCCTTATAGACTGGCTTGGTGAATTAGGCCTACTAACGGTAAGACTGAAGTTGTTCATATATATATATATATATATATATATATATATATATATATATATATATATATATATATATATATATATAGTAAACCTATAATATTATAAAAGTATAAGGGTCGAATTTTAAACTTTTAAAATTCTAGGGTTCGGAATTAAATGTTTCAAAAGTTAGACTTTTACATTTACAAATTCCAAAACTTGAAGGCAAATTTTGAACTATTCAAAAACTTTTGGTATCCATAACTTATGAGTTTAATATACGTTTTAAGAAAAGACTCTTGGCATTCCATATCTTGAGGACAAATTATGGAGTTCATCAAAACATTTATGTAAACGACACTTCAAGTTCCATAACATGAGGATAAATTATGGATGACATAAAACCATTTAAGATGACATTTAAAAATGAGACTCTTCATTTTCCATAACATGAGGTCAAGTTATGGAATTCATCAAAAAACATTTAGATCAACTATTGTAACTTATAAAATCAAACAATCTTTCTATGATCTAAGTAAAACTCATAAGAACAAGACAATTCATATCAAACAAATTTCATGTAACTAGCCTAACCATATAAACTAATACATATTATGAAACTTTCACAATTATCTTTTAAATTGGATTAGCATGATCATTACCACATCAAAAACATGTTTATAAGTTCAAAAACAGTTTAGGGTAATGATGCTAGTCCAATTTCAGCCATAAAACTCAAAAATCTACATGTTGGAGCACCAACTCGTCAAGTGCAAGAACTGACTCGGCGAGTTGGTCAGTTTTGTAAGGGGGCTCGGAAAGTTCCCTAGTGGAATCGGCGCGTCGAATGTCCAGCAAGCAGAAAATCGGTTTTTTTAGCTTTTGAAAGCAATTAGCATCAAGTATATTGGAAACCAACCCTAGGCTCTGATACCACTGTTGGGTTTTGAGCATTCTAACACTCCTATGGTGTACATGCAACCCTAGATGCTTTGGATCTATGTTTTCTGTAATATACAGGCAAACTTTTTTTTTTCCAAAGTATCATCCTAACTAGCATACAATGGAGTATCTTTACTACAAAATTCTAGTTAGATGACATACCTTTTGTTGTAGTTGGAAACCTTGGACCTTTAAGAACTTAGCACCATGACCTTCCTTATTCCTTAGGATCCATGGGTTTAAACCTCCATGGATCATCCATGGGTTGTCACATGGGTTTAGCCCAACCTAAGGAATCATGGATCATTAGCCCACACCATAAGAATGAATGATTTACCAATCAACCCCTTATATTTAATCAGTCTCTTTTTTATCACATAATTAATTCCAAATTAATTCTTGATCAATACTAATTAAATAATATAATTTCGTATTAATATATTAGAGCTTATATCATATTAACAAATCATAGATAACATTTTCTCAAAAGTCTATCCTATCAAATTGTCCTCGTGATATGCAACCCAAATGGACTATGCTACTCTCGGGTCAAGTACATACGAATAATAGTTATGGGCTTAGACACCTAATCCAACAGAGATTTCCAATGACTTGATTCGGAGAATGATCCTTTATCGAGATGTGTAATTTCAGAAGTTTTTGTCCAACCGATGATTCGATATCAACGATGGGGTTCTGTTGCTCCCCCCGAACAATTTGAATTTGAGGATGATGATTCCCCTGTACTTCTGAACCAGATATATCAACATCCTCATCGTTCAGAAAGTCAAAGAAGTTAGCATCGTCTTCATTGTTGTTCGGAATGGAATCTTGAAATCCATCAACATTTGATTCAAGGGATGGATGATCATCCTCCCCCTCAACCTGAGAAGGTCAAAATGGATCAGAATCAAATGCAGGAAAGGTGAGTGTCGGACCATAAAAATTTTGAGAAATCGGAGTTACAGCTGACAAGGACGGTTTTGATCGAGATTCCGAGTCAAGAGAAGTTTATAAAGCTCTTAACAAGCTTTTAGAATCAACTTTATAAATGATTTGAGAATTTGGAGACCCTGGACATGGGGCATCGGACTCCATGATGTGAGTTGTAACATGAGTTGGACCAGAGTTCTGAACAAAATTGTAATCAAAAGTGACATCAAAGCTTTCTTCAATTACGTGAACTTGATTATTCAGAATTTGTAGGCTTTGGATTTGGTGGAGTATCCTAAAACGATTGCTTTATCGGGTTCGGGTTGAAACTTTGTGAGTTGATCACGACTGTTTTTGATAAAGCATATGTAGCCAAAAACATGTAAGAACGAGATACTTGGCTTGATACAATTCATGGCTTCATACAGTGTCATGTTGATATGGCCATTAATAATGCTTTTGTAACACTGGAATTTGGTAAGTTCTGTATTTATCCTCTTTATTCTTAAAAGTTTGCAAATTTTGGTCCTTAAGGTAGTACACGGGGCTTACTGGGTGGTACACTTATCGTACTAGCTTGATTCATGATCACGGAGATCATCCACGTACGTTGGGCGTACTTGGAGTACGCAAGGTGTACGTGAGCATTAATGAAACCCTAATTTTTAGCTCATAATTTGCAAGCTTTTCAGGTAAAAAGCTCACATCTTGATGATCCATGATGCTAGATCTATTTATGTTGTTATTTTATGCTTTCTGAGTCCTTGGAGTGGTTGATGAGCTTCTTGACTCACTAAAGAGGTTATGGTGTTAGATCTAGGCTTCTTTTGGTCCCCTTATTCATAAAAATGCAAGCTTTATGATGAATCTTGGACCATGCAGGTGTTAAGTACTTGGTTAAGCCCTTTTGAGCTCTTGAGCCCCATTAAGGCATGCATGTATGTAAATTTTCCAACTTTACTTGAAAAGTCACCCTAAGGAATCAGATTTGAGAATTTGGCTTGAAGTCTCAACGGATTAAGTGCTTAATGAAGTGGGGTGGTCAACTGTGCAGTACACTGGGCATACCAAGCTGGTACGTTGCGCGTACTAGCCCCAGAGGGATTACATTAAGCGTACGAGCTAAGGACGCCCCACGTACTTAGCAAGTGGGCTTCAGATTTTAGGCTTCTCGATTTTGCGCCCATATTTGGACATTAGGAGATTGGGGTCTTGTTGGGCTATCATATTTCTGTTTTGGGATGATGTCTTTATGTTGGATTTTTTTCGCTGAAGGCCCATGAAGGGGTTTGGGCCTAATTTGGAAGATTGGGCCATATTTGGGCTTTAGGTGACCATTTTTGGAATTAGACCTTTTTGAGTAGTTGGTTTGGGCTTTGGCCTTGGGCCAAGTTAGGTAAAGGGTAAAATGGTCTTTTACTCTAGTTTAGACTTTTATTATGAGTCGGGCCCAGTTATTAATTGAATGTTATTTTATGATGATAGCGTAGGGATTTTCGGTCCAACAGCCAAAGATTTATGTGTGAGATTCAGTAGTCTGAGGTGAGTTTGCTCACTATATTTAGTGGGTCAAAGGCACCAATGCTGGCCCATGGTTTATTATGTTAGGATGCTAGATTTTTGCATGAGTCTTTCATGTGTATGCATTGGTACGTATACCGAGTGGGGCTCGATGCCGGGCGAGGCCTGATAATTGTATTGTATGCTATTATCTTTGTAACTATCGCATGTGTTAGTATGATTATATGCTTATATGCTTATATGTGTTTTGGGCGGGCCTGATGTCATGCGGGCCTGTTGATTAATAGATCTGTAAAGCAAGCGGGGGTCGATGTCAGGTGGGGCCTGAGGCCGGGTGGCACTCGATGCCGAGCGGGGCCCGATGAAGGGCGTGAGCCCAACATGTGTTTATTATGTATGGTATGGGGTATTTTGGGGAACTCACTAAGCTTTGTGTTTATGGTTTCCAGTTTATGTTTCAGGTACATCTAGATCGAAAGGGAAAAGCATGGGATGATTATAGAGCACACACCACTTTATTCCACGTGTTTTGACTTACCCTGATATCTTGTGATGTAGTGATACACTTTGGTCTATCTTGGTTGTATCACAATGTTTTGGATTACTGTTTTATTAATTTAAAATGAAAATTTTGGGTCATATTTTTTGGACGTTACAAGTTGGTGTCAAAGCCTTAGTTTGAGGGATTCGGACATACTCTTGGTTGTGTCTAAAGTCAAACAGTGGATTTGGTAAAAGTTTTCAAAAAGGAAATGTTTTTTTAGAAAAGGGTTTTCTAATACAAGAAAGGGTGTAGTGCATGCAATCGATCGAGCTCAAGTAGGTTTTCCCAAGATACCCATACACGTTATTTGATATGATTTGATTTGTGAATCTGTGAATTGCATGCTAGTTTGGGCTAAGGATCTGCTCAGTATTCGCATGATAGAATGCTAGGAGAGATGCCTTTGTATGTCTATTATCTGAGCTTGTAGACTTGCATGCATAGTACTGATAAGTCAGTGATAGGATGGCCTAATTAGGTTTTTCTTTGTTCTGATTACTCAATGCTCGAATGTTGCTTGCTTTGTGCTTTTTAGGAGTTCTCACTAACATCAACTAACTAGTAAGCGGATATGTTAAGTTACATATTGCAGAAGCTAAATAATTTTAGAAGGTTAGGTTTTAACTCTAATTTGAAGCTCTTGTTTGATTCCAAAAGTTGTAGTGTGAGACCTATCATTCGAAGAATTATCTGGTTTTGGTGATATGTAATTGTCTCTGTGAGCTAGTCAGATGAAGTTAGAGGGAGCCCCTTCTGCAGCTCATGGCGGAGAGTGGTGTGGATTTTTCCATAGGAAAACCTAGGAATAGATTTAGTGTTGGGAGCCTTATCTTGATGATGGTTAATTGTATGGATAAGCGTGACTTGGCGGATTCAAGGCAATCCTTGAGAAAAGTACGGATAGATGTGGAAGGTACTATGGGCCCGTACTGCTCGGAGCAGAGGATCTGTACTCGAGTCAAGAAAAGCTTTGATGAAACTAGTAAGCTTGTAGACTATGATATCCCTTGATATCTATATTTTGATGTGTATTCGGATTCTTTATATGGTCTATTTTTAGTATGGCGACACTTTAAGGCAAACCAGTTGGTAGCTATGGTGTTGGTGAGGGCTCAGGCTCGGGTTTTGAAGCCAGGCAGTTGGATGATCATACGAGGGAGTTCATTTTGTCTGAGATTACACATTGCATTCTTGAGTAGACTTTTTTGATCTTCAGTACAATCACGGAGGGTATTGTGGAGCTGTTGGGCGAGTGTTTGGGATCTTTATGTTTTGAGATGGTGACCTTAATATGGGCACGTTCCTTGACCTTTTGGGAGTTCAGGGCATGTGGGGCTCTGGATTACCATGGGGAGAACGACCCAATAGAGAGTAGACGATGGTTAGCAGATGTTCCTAACATTTTTTACACTAGCAGTTGCCCCGAGGGGGCAAAGGTCAGACTTGTTTCTTGTCTTCTGAAGGATGAGGCACGAGACTGTTAAGAAAAGGTAGGACATGCCTTAGGAGGCGAGGTGATTGAGTCCATGTCATGGGATGATTTTTTGAACAGGTTTAGGGATGAGTTTGCACCAATGATTTAGGTGCACCAGTTGGCGCGGGAGTTTCAGGATCTCTGCCAAACTACTAAGACGGTGGTTGAGATTACCGTGATGTTTTGTGAGATGACGCTTTTGGTTCCACAGTATGTAGCGGATAAGGAGATAAAGAAGGCAAGGTAACATGTGATGTTGAGGAGTGATATCTAGGAGTTTGTAAGCTGATCCAGTTGCAAGACACTAGAGGACATGATTACGAGATCCCAAGAGAGAGAGAGAGAGAGAGAGAGAAAGAAAGAGAAAGAGAGAGAAAGAGAGAGAGAGAGAGAGAGAGAGAGAGAGAGAGAGAGATAGATTAATATTGAGATAGAGAGGAAAAGGAAGTCAAATCAGGCTCGGTTTTCAGGAGGATTCAGTATGAGGCCCAAGGTTCAAGATTCGAGTTTAATGGGTAGCAGGATCGGAGCCACTGTGGGAAGTGCGTCAAGATGCACGAGGGACCGTGCAGGGTAGGTGGTTCGAGTTGATTCAAGTATGGTTGGACGGGTCATCATAGAAGTGATTGTACTGCTAGCACCACCACCCCAAGATCCTATCTGATTTTCTTTCAGTGCAATTAGAGGGGCCATAAGAAGGACCAATGTCCGAGTTTCGCTATTGCAGGGTCGGTGTCAGCAACCGCTCCTGTGACTCTTCGGATCACTGACGGCCGGCAGGGCAAGGCGGATGCACCTGTAGTGAAGAGCAAGGCTTTTCAGTTGATGGTTGAGGAGGCTCGCTCGACACCTGATGTGGTGACATGTATGTATCTTCTCCTTATCTCTTTGTTCATATTGAATTGATTGCTTATATTTATGTGTTTTTTTTAGGATCGTTCCTCATGAACGATATTTTTGCTTTAGTATTGTTTGGTTCAGAGGCTACTGGATCCTTTGTATCGCTTGCGCTTAACAAGAGGTTTATTGGAGCTCCAGGGGAGCTGAATTGTCCTTTAGATGTTGAGATTGTAGATGATCGATCTATCCGGCTAGTGAGGGTTCATCGGGGTTCCCATACCTTTGCGTGGGAACAAGGTTATTGTGGGTATGGATTAGCTTAGCCTCAATGGGACAGTGATCAATTGTGAGTAGCATTTAGTTTGGATTCGAACCCCAAGTGGGGTAGAGCTAGTGGTTCATGGAGAGAGAACTCAACATGGGCCGATCTTGTGTTCAGTAGTGAGGGTCAGACGCTATATTCAACAAGGTTGTTTCGGATTTGTCGCCTTTTTATGGATGCCCATGATAAGGGTAAGGCAACTGTGGATGGCGTACCGATTGTGTGGGAGTATGCGAATGTGTTTCCATAGGATTTTCCTAGTGTGAATCCCAAAAAGAAATGATGACTGTGGAATTAGAATAACAATCATGTATCGATCTCCATAAATTTGCAAGTAATCTGTAAAGCTTTTTGTATGTTATTGATTCATAAATGGAACATACGAAGAAACTTTTTGAGGAAAAGCTTTCCTAACAAGCTAAGCTATATGCTATATATAAGGGATATAATAAAACATGTGCTAAATAATTAAGCACGCCATCAAGACTAAAAATTCTTCAATAATCAACATGAAATGCCAAATCAGTTTCTATATCTCCAATACTCAACAGTCTCCCCCTAGATGTTGAAACTGAAGAAGATCACAATTTCCACTCTTCTTGGCATTTCTCCCCCAAAATTGTGAGACTTATTGGAACATGGGGTCTTCAAAGAGAGAGAATCAAATATCATCTTCCAAATGTGAACTCCTCCTTAAAAAAACTTCACTCCCCCTTGAATCTTCAACAAATGCAATGGAGAGAATCCAAAAAGTTAAGAAGAATCACCAACAACCTACTCTATACAAGAAAAGTAAGTTGAACATGAAAGTTTTCCCAAGGCTAACATGAATTCTTCAAAACCCATCAGATCTAAAGAAAAATCAATATCCCGTGCATAAAAGGTTTGACTCTGAAATTGTTAGAATAAAAATAGTGTAAACCAATAGAATCTAATCAGGTAAATAAATCAAGACAAGAACACAATGATCGAATATGTGTTGAATGATTAAAAGTCACTGCCTGAGAAGACCTCAAAAAAGAACTTCTACTATAAAGGTAGTTTACGGTTGTGTCCAATCGATACTAATCAAGGTGCACGCATGCTCTATAAATAATCTAACCCTAGCACATTAATATCGGGTGGACAAGCCCAACCCGTTACAAAGATGGACTAATATAATACAATACAATTATTGACACAACATTAAATAACCCAATAATCCGTCCTTTGTGTCAATAAGGAAGGTAGATTTTCATTGTTGTTGGCACTTCTGAAATACAAAGAGTTTTGGCATTATCCCTAGTAAGGTCTTGCGAACCTGGATGTACCAATTAATCATATCCGAGAAACATTTCTTGTCCTTTGCACTATTTTCTTTGCACTGATTCATTAACTCTAGAATGTATTTTAGGCAGGAGGTGGAGTAGAGATGCTTATCAGCCAAAGAAAAGCAAACTCTATGAAATACAACATCAGACCTCACTCGTATCTAGTAGGCCATACACCAACCATCCTTTCGTATTCTACACAGCTTCATCTTGTCAAAATCTTCTGGAGCTTCCTTGGGTAATATTGTTGGCTTCTTTCGTAGAACTGCCGCTATCTCTACATCCATCTTTCCTACTTCTTGATGTACGGGATTAACACGCACTTGAGATGTGCCACTATAGGTTCATATTTTTGTTCATTCTTAAAAAGGAGGTGAAGCAGAGATATCCAATCATACGGTTTTAGGCATGGCAAATCAGCAAATGTGAATTCAAAGACTAAACTCGTAGCTCCTTGTGCCATATTGAAACGATCATTTGGAAAGCTTTCAATTTCAATGGGGCCTGAAACCTTCACAACAGTTATTTTCTTCGAGCTCCGGGTTTTGTATTAAGGCTTCATATGCTTCAGATAGAACAAAAAGTGCATCTGGTCAGCACCGTTTTCAGTAGGAGGAACGTTAGCAACTCTGCCAAAACACCAAAACTGGAAGGCCTTCGGAGTAATCGGTAGATCAAGCTGTGAATCCAGACTGTTCTCCAATTCGAATGACACAACCGTTTCTAGCCAATAAATGTTTGGATTATCAATGGCTTCATTCAGGATTCGTTCTAATGACTAGAGAGGAAAAGAAGATTTTGAGCTTCTAAAGCAAGTTGGGCTTCACAAGCAGCTTTCTCTTGTTCTTCTGCTTCATAGAGAATGCGATGATTTTCATCTATTTCAGCCTGAAGAATTTTCCTTCTTAATATCTCGTTTTCATTTTCTTCTTCCACAGCACTGTCTTCAATCAGTTTTTCTTTGCCTCTCAAACTCGAAGCTATATTAATCTTCGATTCGTTTAACTTTGGCTTTTGTTCTTGATCATCACCACCACCAGTTGATTTCTTAACATCTTTAGTTGACACCTTCTTCGCTTCTTTCTATGCTTCTCCCCCTTGTTTTCGAATAGAAGATTCCAAAACACCATGAATTTTGTCCAAAATGGAGAAGATAGGCTATAATTTCTCTACAAGATGCTGACGAACAGAGACAGTGAGGAGAGAATTGTGAGTCTTGATCAGATTGTGCAAATTGGATTTCACATTAGCAATACAACTTTGGATAACAGCATTCTCAGATTTCAGATCGGCAATATGGGAATTCACATGCATTAACTTTACTAATAGGACTTTCACCCTATCAGTTTTAATAGCAAGCTCATCCATTATCTTGTTTTCATGAGCCAAATCAACGTAAAGTTTATCAATCATGGAGGAGATAGATGTTTGAATCTCAGAATTGTCAGTTTGAATATATGAGCGAACCTTTGTAAGAGCATCCTTTTCAGTTTGGAGAGAAGAAACGAGACTGTTGATGGTTGTGTCCACAGAAGTTGTGTTACGTTCTGATGAAGAGAGAAATTCCTCCATAAAGCTTTTGATATCAGAGAATAGTTTATCGACTTTTTTGGTCGTCTCCTTGGAAGTATTTTTGGAATCAGCGACTGCATTGTCGGTGAGAGCGAGATTGGAAGTAGGTTCCTTAGTAAGTGTTTTAAAGAAGGCTTTGACAGAGGCCTGGGAGTAATCATTACTATAAGAGGCTTTGGTGGACTCAAGTATAAAATCCATCTTAGTATTGAGGGCATTAAACTGCCCTGTTGTCATTGGAGCATCATCTTCGTCACTTTCTTGTTAAACGCAAAAAGGGATGTAGGTAAAATCTTCAAATACATCCCTATAATTACTGAATATTGTATATGGATCATCTTGGCGTAAAGGTGAGATGGTAGTAGATTCAAAACCAGAAGAGAAACCAGAAGTGCTTACCCTTGTATCAGATACGTTGACAATGACTGGTGGTGTACTCGTGGTCGTTGTTGTTGTTGGTGCAGTTGAATCAGTGAGCAGTGGGGTAGAATGAGCAGTGGAAGTCTGTGGTTGCGAGACTCCAAAAGATATAGGTGGACATGAAGCGATTGTGATAGGATGTGTAGATGTGGTTGGAGAAGGTGGAGTAGAATCCTAGAAAAATTCATTTCTTTTGGGATTTGAAGTGGGTACGGAAAATGTTACCTCAGGATTGGTCGTGATTAGCTCTGAAACCTAGGGATGAGAAGTCATAGATCTATCTTCGGGTTCGTGCTGGACTTGATCTGGTATACGAACATCAGAAACCATATGGGAGTCTAAATCCTCTTGCTCGCTTAGTGAAGGAGTTTGTCGTTTGTGAACAACTCTCTTTTTCTTCTTTGGAGTCTGAGAAGGTTCAAAGGGTCCATCCTTCGCCTTTCGCTTTCCCCCTTTCTTAGGCTGGTCAGCCTCTTCCAAAACATGTCACGTTACAGTAGTTAAAAGGTGAGCACCTGAAGCTGGTTGTTTATGATACTCAGTGATGACTATACTGTTGGCTGGAACGTTTTGTAGCATCGGTTCTAGGAAGGATCCAATGAAGGAAAATCGTTAGCTATCTAATAGAATACCGTTGGAGGATTCGAAAGTGGGAATGAAAACAATAATTGAACCGTCTATCACTGGAATGTGGAGGCGATTGATAGCCCTCTGAACAATAATGGACAAAAATCATGCACAAGATATCTTATTATGCCTTGTAACAGAAAGTGTAATCTAGATTACTGGAGCCCAAAGCACTAACCCATAATCAAAATTTACCCCTTAATAAACACCATATGTGTTGTCGTCTTCTGTGAGGGACGATAGTTCTTTGGTCTGATTTTTGTCAAGTCCAGAAGTTGCGAAAACCCGGTTTGAAATAGTTTGAACCTTTGGGAAAATAGTTGCCTTTTCTTTTAAAACTTTTGAACCATTTTCAGAATTGCGAACGTACTCAACTGAATTTTCAGAAATCAAAATTTTCGCAGGTTCAGGTTCGCTCTTTACAAATTCTGAACAATCAACCTCATCCTCCACAAAAATCTCACTCATGTCACTATCATCATCAAATTCAGATACATTTTCAACGTCAAGTGTATTTTCTGAACTCAATTTAGTGCATAATGAATCAAATTTCTATAAAGTATCAGATTTAATTTGTTCTTTATCTTTTTCGCTTAAAATTTGGTTTAGCATGCTCTTATGATCTTTGGATTGTATATAACATGCAATTTTGTCTAGTCCAATTTTGTCGGAATTAGAGACTTCGTCAGATGATACGATGGATTCACATTTGAAACAGTCTGCATCGATTTCGTCCTCTGTCATTTCTAGAATGGGAAAAATCATTTTATGGATTTTCTTCCCTATTTCACAATCAATGTGCAGCTGAGTGATATTAGAATAAATATGTTTAGCAATCAAACAAAAAATATTTCGTTGTTTCAAAATCCCTACATTATCTTTTTGCGAATAAATGATTGGTATTATCGATTCATTAAGGCTTCGAACATAGAGTCTCAGAGACTTCGGACGACATGCAACAACATGCTTCTAGGGATACTTAACTAGTGCAAAGATTAGGAATTTAATACCTGCCCCATCATTCGTAATTGAGAGTATCATGATATCTTCTATCAATCCTGCTCAATTGTCTATTATTTTTGATGTTTTAAAAGTAAAAATAAAAAATAGAAAATATTTTTGGAATTTTGATTATTTGAAAAAAAATAAAAATAGAAACAAATAAAATATTTTTTGGATTTTTTATTTTTCTGAAAAGAAAAAAAACATAAACAAATAAAATATTTTTGGATTTTTGATTTTTATGAAAAAGAAATAAAAACAGAAACAAATAAAATATTTTTGGATTTTTGATTTTTCTAAAAAAGAAATAAAAACAAAAAAATTAAACAAGTAGTAACAAACAAAATATACAAAAGTATACAAGAAGCTTCAAACCTCCGAATGAACAATGGAATGCGAGTCTCATCGAGCGTTTGGACCAATTCGCAGTTGAACAGTAGATTGCAAACCACTACGTGTGTTCTCACCCATTTGCAGTTAGTTGAACACTTGACTACGAATCACTATGAGTCTTCACACCCTTTCGCAGTTCAATTAATACATTGCTAGTGGGAAGTTGGTTTCGGAACCGATTCAGCTTCTATCATTCGTAAGCCTTGAAGAATGCGATTAAAGATTTGTTCCGGTAATGCTTTCGTAAGATGTCGACCAGCTGATCAACGGATCTAACAAAATGCATCTCAACATTTCCATCTTCCACGTGATCTTTTATGAAGTGATACCTCAGTGCGATGTGTTTGGTCTTGGAGTGTTGTACTGGGTTGTGATAGATGCAAATGGCACTTTCATAATCGAAATATAGGGGATTCGCTTCATATTGATCCCATAGTCACGAAGCTGACATTGTATCCAGATTACTTGTGAGGTACAAGAGGTTGCAACAACGTACTCAACTTCAGCAGTAGAAAAGGAGACGCAAGTTTGCTTTTTCGATTGCCAACTTACGAGTTTGCCATAAAGAAATCGACATCCTCCGATTGTACTTTTTCGATCTAGACCACAACGTCTGAGATCAGCGTCAGAGAATTCTTGCACAAAGAACCCTGAGCTTGAAGGGTACCAAATTCTGAGACAGGTTGTTCATTTACGATATCAGAAGATATTCTTCACAACGGTCACATGGGGTTCGCGAGGATTTGCTTGAAACCTAGCACAACAGCAAAAAGAAAACATGATGTATGGACGACTAGCAGTTAAATACATCAATGATCCTACCACTTGACGATATAGTGTCATATCAGCAGCTGGTTTGTCCAATGATAGTGTTAGTTTCGCTCCGAATGCCTTTGGAACCTTCACCTTCGAATGTCCCACCATTCCAAACTTCGCAAGTAAGGTCTTTGTATAAGCCTCCATGTTGATAAAGATTCCCTCCTGACTTTGTCTTATATTCAAACCAAGAAAAAAGTTAATCGGACCCACGGAGCTCATCTCACACTTAACTTCCATCAACTCTCGGAGCTCAATAGTTAATCCAGGATTAGTAGATCTGCAAATGATGTTATCAACATAAATTTGGACGATCATCAAATGGTAACCATCTTTATTTGCGAAAGGAGGTTGGGTTAACCGAGCCTTGTTTAAACTTAGATTATTTTAAGAATATAGTAAGAGTTTCATACCATGCTCGTGGAGCTTGCTTCAGACCATAGACTACTTTGTCCAGAATGTAACAGTGGTTTGGATACTTTTCCTTTACGAATCCTGGTGGTTGTTTCACGTACATTGTCTCTTCTAGTTCCCCGTTCAAAAAGGCACATTTGATATCCATTGGTATACTTCAAAGTTCTTGTGAGCTACATATGCCAGATAGATGTAAACAGACTCCAGTTCTGCAACTGGTGCAAAAGTTTCCTCGTAATCTCTTCCTTCCACTTGGCAATACCCTTTAATGACTAACCGAGCCTTGTCTCGTATCACATTACCTTATTTTTCAATCTTATTACGAAACACCCATTTGAGACCAACGATAGAAGCATCCTTCGGAGTTGGAATTAGCCTCCAAACCTTGTTTCGTTCAAACTCATTGATCTCTTCCAGCATTGCTTGCACCTAATCAGAATGATCAAGTGAAATCTTAACATTTTGGGGCTTAATTTTGGAGATGAATGAATAGAACATGCAAAATTCCATTTTGGAGAATAATGCAGTGCGATTCGCCTTTTGTTGTGCTCTCGTAAGAACTCTTGTAGAGGCTACTCCGATTACTTGTGTTTTAGTATGATCTTTGGTCCATTAGGTTAGAGGAGGGTAGTTTGGATCATAAAATGGATTCAGGTCAGCATTTCTTCAAATTTAAATTGATCAGCATTCGAATCATCATTTGTATTCGTATTCTCCCCCTCGAATGATGGATTTGACTCTTCATTCGTAGTTGGATTCCCCCTTTGATTGGACTATCATGGTTTATTGGAGCAGCAAAATGCTCCCCCTGAATTGGTGTGCCTGAGGTAGGTGTAGAAGCGAAACCCTCCCCCTAAAGTGGAGCATTCGTAGATTGTGGTCGATACAGAAAATCAGAGTCTTTCGGACTTGGAGGCTCGTTTTCAAGATCCTTCGCAACATCATCAATAATCGTTTTGAGCTCGTCTATCTTGTTATCTGTTGCTTTGGATTTTGAGGAGATCGCTTTGTCTGGTTGGTCAAGGAGGCTCATAAACTCCTCATAAAGGCTAGAGAGAGGAATTTGTTGGATTAGGTGTCTAAGTTCATAACTATTTCTGGAATGTACTTGACCCGATGGCATGGTCCGTTTGGGTTGCATGGCATTGCAACACTTGGATAGACTAAATGAGAGACAGGACACTTAAGGATTATTTATATATTATAAGTTATCATATATTAATAATATTATTTTATTAGTATTCATCAAAGAATTAATTTAGAATTAATTAAGTGATAAAAAAAGAGACTAATTAAATATATAGGGTTGATTGTGTAAATCATCCATTCTTGTATAGTGAGCTAATGATCCATGGTTTATATGAATTGGGCTAAACCCATAAGGTGCTCCATGGATAGTCCATGGGTGTTATAAACCCATGGATTATGGAATATGGAAAGCCATGACAATTAGGTTTTACATGGTGTAACCCTACTTGTGTTACAACTATATAAAGACCCCATGTCTAGGAAAATTGGCCACTACAAGAAAGTAAGAAGGATAGCCAAATTGTGAGTGTAAGTGTACTTCTCCCAAAGTTATTCCAACTGTTGTGGTGTTGTGTGATACATTTGATGCATCACGCTTGAGGTGCTAGGGTCACAAGGTTCTCAAGGAATCCAAACAAAAAAGGGTATGTACTTCAACTATCTATTATGTTTAAAAGTTCCCCATGCCATGCTAGTTAGGTTAATAACCTTGGAAAATCAAATTTGCATGTATCTTAGTAAAACATAGATTCAAGGTTTCTAGGGTTGCATGTACACCTTAGGAGTGTTAGAATGCTCAAAACCATTCAGTGGTATCAGAGCCTAGGCTTGTTTACTTGATACTTGATGCAAACTTCTAAAGAAAATCGACAAAAATGCTTTCTGCCTGAGTGAACTTGATGAGTCCATGGGGGGACTCGACGAGTCCATTCCTATATTCAACCAACATGGCGAGTCAGTTCGTGCACTCGAGGAGTTGACTTGTCAGAGTGCAGTTTTTCGACTTTTTTCTGTTGGAAATGGACTAGAAACATTACCCTAAACTATTTTGGTGTTATAAACCTTGTTTTAGATGGTGTAATGGTTATTCTAATCCTTTTTCAATGGCTAATCTCAAAATTTCATGTTTTGTGTGGTTTATTTATGATTCTTGAAATTGTTGATATGAACATTCATGAACTTATGAGTTTAGAAGATCATAGGAATTATTTGTAACTTTCTTGTTAGTTTAATTCTTGATCTTGATGTGTTTTAATGGAATCCATAATTTGTCCTCTAGTTTATGATTACCAAAAGTCACTCTTTTAAAAGTCCATTAAAGAAACACATAAGTTACATAAAATGAAAAGTCTCTCATTTTATTAAACCATTAAGTCATAAGTTATGAAATATGAAAAGTTTTGAAAGGTACAAAACTTACCCTCAAGTTTTGGAACATGTAAAGTCGCTTTACAACTTCAGTTTCAACCCTAGATTTTTAAAAGTTAAAATTCAACCCTTATACTTTATAATATTCCAAGTTAAAATTAAACCCTTATACTTTATAATATTAAAAGTTAAAATTCAACCCGAAAGTGGTCTTAAGGGTAAGTTGGTTGTTACCACTCCTACTCCTACCGCGGCCTCTGTCTTGGAAATCGGGTAAGGCAAAGGGAAGAAGAGGAAGAGCCCTTCGAAGGGTACCAAGGGAAAGTCCCTTGATGGGTCATCTTCAAGTGGAACAAAGAAAGGTTCCGTTATTCCTTCTGCCAACCCTAAAGAGGCTGAATGCTTCTATTGCCACGGAAAGTCGCATTGGATGCTAAATTGCCCAAAGTATCTGCAAGATGTTAAGGATGGGAAAGTGAAACCCAACCATGCATGTATTTACACTATATTGTCTAATAACTCACCCAATTCTAATTCTTGGGTCCTTGATACTAGTTGTGGTATTCATATTTGTTCTGATTTGCAGGGACTAAGAAGAAGTGTGGATTTGGAGCATGGGAAGATAAGCTTAATCATGGGGAATAGGAAAGCTTCACCTGTCATCAAGATTGGAGTTTATACATTGTTGCTAAGTAGTGGGTTAACATTAGATTTGAATAAATGTTGTTACTCATATGAAATGGAGAGAAATATTATTTCCTTTCATGCTTTGTACAAACAAGGGTTTACCTTTTCTTTTGATAATGAATGTGGTGGTATTAATGCTTTCTTTAATAATGTTCTTTATTTTAAAGCATTACCTTGTGATGGTGTGTATGAAGCTGTGTCTGTTGTAGATAACCTAGTAAATACTGTGTTGTGTATTGATTCTTCCACTAACTTGGATAAAGCATCATTGTGGCAATGTCGTCGTGGACATGTAAGCAAGAAACGCATAGGCCAACTCCAAAAGGATGGAGTCTTGGAGTCATTTGACCTTAAGTCAGATGATAGTTGTGAATCTTGTCTACTTGGAAAAATGACAAAATCACCCTTCACTGGTTCTTGTGATATGGGTGAAGGTTTGTTGGATCTAGTACACACTGATGTGTGTGGACCCTTCATAACTGCCACAAGGGATGCTAACTGCTTCTATGTGACTTTTACTGATGACTTTAGTAGATATGGATATGTTTACTTAATCAAGTATAAGTCAGAAACCTTTGAAAAGTTCAAGAGTTTAAGTAGGAAGTGGAAAATCAATTGGGCAGGAACATTAAGAAGCTTCGATCTGATCGAGGTGGTGAGTATCTTAGTATAGAGTTCCTTGACTATCTTAAGGAATGTGGTATTGTCTCACAATTGACACCTCCCAGGACACCATAGCTTGATGGTGTGGTTGAGAGGTATAATCGAACCTTGATGGACATGGTTCATTCCATGATGAGTCAAGCTTCGCTACCAATCTCATTTTGGGAGTATGCCTTAGAGACTACCACCCATATTCTTAATCTACTCCCTATCAAAATGGTTTCCAAAACACCTCACAAGATGTGGACTAGGAAAGTTCCAAATTTGGACCACATCAAGATTTGGGGTTGCAAGGCTTTCTTGAGGCGCGAGACTCATGATAAGCTCGAACCTCGAAGTGAGAGGTGTATTTTCATCGGTTACCTAGAGAAATCCTTTGGTTACCTCTTCTACAGACCCGGTGATAATGTGGTCTTTGTAGCATGGAAAGGAGTCTATCACGAGATAGAATTCATAAGCCAAGGAAACAGTGGGAGGAAAATTGACCTTGAAGAACTTCAAGAGTTAAGTGGTGAAGGAGCCTCAAACCCTACCAATCAACCTGAGGAGGAAACTCCTGTTGATCCGACTGACGAGTCTGTACCTCTGAGGCATTCCCACGAGAGTTATGAATGCACCTGAGCATTACTATGGTTTCCTTATTACTGTGGAAGGTGATACACTTATCAGTGATAACACAATGATAGTTCTGGATGAACCTAACAGCTACACAGAAGCCATGGCAGGCCCTGAGGCTGCTAAATGGAAAGAGGATATGGACAGCGACATATAGTCCATGTATAACAATCAGGTTTGGAACTTGGTTGACAATATACTAGGTCGTAAGAGAGTAGGGTGCAAATGGATCTTCAAGAAGAAGACCGACATGGATGGTAATGTACACACTTATAAGGCGCGGTTGGTTGCAAAGGGCTTTTCTCTAACTCCGGGAGTTGATTATAATGAGACCTTTTCACCAGTAGCAAAGATTAAGTCTATTAGAGCTATGTTAGCCATTGCTGCATTTCATGATTATGAAATATGGCAAATAGATGTCAAAACCGCTTTCCTTAATAGAAAGATGGCTGAGGATGTTTACATGAGTCAGCCAGAGGGTTTTGTCAGCACATAGTACCCTAATAGAGTGTGTAAGCTTGAGAAATCCATCTATGGATTGAAACAAGCACCTCACGGATGTAATCTTTGTTTCGATTAGAAAGTCAAAGAATTTGGCTTTTCGAGGAGCGAATATGAATCTTGTGTATATGTCAAGGCTAGTAGGAATATAGTTAGCTTTTGGTATTGTATGTGGATGACATACTACTCATGGGAAATGACATTCCAACTTTGCAGGAGGTTAAGTCCTGGCTTGGGAAGTGTTTCTCTATGAAGGACCTTGGAGAAGCTGCCTATATTCTAGGGATAAGGATTTTGAGAGACATGAGTAAAAGATTAATTGGACTTAGTCAGAGTACCTACTTGGATAAGGTGCTGAATAGGTTCAGCATGCAGAATTCCAAGAAAGGAGAGTTACTGATCTAGAGTAATGCCAGATTGAGTAAGACTCAGAGCCCGAGTACAGTGGCTGAGATAGCTGAGATGAGTCGAGTATCGTATGCTTCCACTGTAGGCTCAATCATGTATGTTATGACTTGTACTCGTCCTGATGTGGCCTTCACATTGAGCATGGTCAGCAGATATCACGGGAACCCTGGCAAGGCTATTTGGACTGCGGTAAAGAACATTCTCAAGTACTGGCGGAGACTAACGACTGGGTCCTTACCATAGGTAGGAGTGATGACTTGAGAGTAGTAGGGTATAGTGATGCTAGCTTCCAGACTGATAGGGACAATTTCCGCTCTCAGTCAGGCTGGGTCTTTACCTTAAACTGAGGAGCAATTACTTGGAAAAGTTCCAAGCAGGAGACAGTGGATGATTCAACTTGCGAATCAGATTATATAGTAGCAAGCGAGGCAGCGAAGGAGGCTAAATGGCTAAAGAACTTCATTGGAGACCTTGGAGTTATACCAGCTATAAAGGAGCCTATGGAAATTTTCTGTAATAGTGAAAGTGCAGTTGTCTTAGCCAAGGAACCAAGGGATCACGAAAGATCCATACACATCGACAAAAAATACCATTTCATCTGCAATCGAATAGAAGAAGGACTCCTCGTGGCAAAGAGGGTATCATCGGATGAGAACCCAGCAGATCCCCTCACTAAGGGACTGGGTAGGGTTAAGCATCTCCAGCATGAGAGGCGCATAGGGCTGAAGGATGATGTTAGTTTTTGTAATTAGATAGCTTTGAAATTTGTAAAATGTAATTGACATTTGATGATAAATAAAAGTTGTTGTTTATTTATATGTATAAGTGTTGCTATCTTTTGTCAATCATTTACTATCATTTCAGTTTGCATGTTTTGACTTCGAGAATAATTATGTTATGATATATCATATTATTTAAATTCTCCACATTCGATCATATGTTGGAAGTAGATATGAATCAAGATTGTCATGAGTTGGTTTGTAGATGTCTAAATTGTTAGACATAGCAAGAGGTTCTACAACGCTCATGAGTGCTCATAAATTCTGAGTATTGGATTCAACCCACACTCACTTGTATCACTTCATGGAATTTATCTCGAGTGGTCGTGAGACGGTAATATCATATAAGTCTTCAAACCTAGAGATATGAGTTGTTGACTATGAGTTGGTTATACATTGATTGTACGAAAACGCATTGGTAACTCGATGTTATAAAACGTGCCTTTGTGTATGATTCAACAAGTAGTAGAAAAAGGATATGATTTGAAGTTTATATGTTCCTTCTTGGATTATAAGCGATATCTGGGCCCCTCGATGATTTTTTTTGACCTATGTACGGGCTTCGGTCAGAACTTGTCACAACTAGGAATTTGGTGCCTTGTAAACATTGAACAACGATAACAAATGTGAACCAACAATGTGAAAGCGTGTATGATGCTTATTCAATAACAACAAACTTCCATCAAACACTTTATAAGAGCACATCAAATAGTCAACCAACGTTTGGAAGCCCTAAAAATCCTGGTTTAAGTCCATTTTGGACTAGGATTTCCTTATTGGGCCTAATGGACCAATAAGTTTCCAATTTGATATCTTTGGGCTTAGAACTCTTATATGGGCTCTAATTTGGATCCACCTTCGTTTACTTTAACATTTTAGGCCATATTTGGCCTAGAATGAAATAAAATACCCTAATGGGCTCTTTTGGGCCATAATAAATCTAATTAACCTAGTGGACCAATAAGCTTCCAATTTGACTATCCTGAACATAGAACTCTCAAATGGGCCCTAATTGGACCCATATACATGAAGCTTAATAATTTGGGCTTTACAAGCCTAAAATAAACTAGGTTAACTTTAATGGGCCTTATTGGGTCACAACAAATTTAAATTAGCCCTAATGGGTCATAAAAATCATACTTTGATTTATTTGGGGCCAAAAATCATCTAAGTGAATCATAAGATGGGCCTAAGAGCAAAAAGCCCAATTTTCTTCTTTTCCCCTCTCCTCTTCTCGGCCCAACAACCCAAAATGGAAGAGGGTTGACTTCCATTTGCCACCTCACATTTACCCATAGGTCCTCCATGCATATAACTCATATCTCCATGCAACCATCACTTCATCTATTCTCTCTTCCCCTCTCTTTTTCTCTCGGCCGAAACAACACAAACACACACACACACACACATTTCACTCAAACTCTCTCAAAGAAACTCTCTTCATTCTTCATCAAAAAAATTTCGAGATCTTGAGCTTGATAAGGAGTTTCTTCCACGAAAATCATCATTCCAGGTAAGTGTATGTTTGGATATATGATCTATATTCTTTTTTTTATTAAAATATCTTCCTAATCTATCCAAACTCATAATCACCATCTTAGAAACACCTAAGTTCGAGATCCTCCAAGGAAAGCTTACTAGGCCAAGATTTGCACCAAACCTCTTCATTTCTCTCTTCAAAACCGAAACCATAACTCAAGGTGAGTTTCATACCCCTCTCTTTTTAGTTTTCATATGTTTTATTGGGGAGAATACAAGAAAATGTGTAGATCTATGTGTATGTGTATGCTATGTGTGATTTTATGCATGTATGTATGATTTTATGTGTTTTGTGATGAACATGTAACTAAAAAGGGGTGTTAACTCGAGATCTATGACATGACGAAGTAAACAAACATGATCTAAGCTATTTTACACCAAACAAGTCAAGAATAATAACTTATAAGATTGTGTTAAACATACTTCAACATAAAACCTATTTTTGGGCTTAAATTGTGAAATATACAAAAATTTGGGTTAAAAGTTGCCAAATCATGGTTTCTTAAGGGTCAAAAGAGTCAAAACAGTTTCAATAATTGTTTTTCTGAATATTAAAATTTTCCAAGGAGTTGAAATGTAAATTTTTAGTTTAATGGGCTAATTTTGGGCTTTTCGGCCCAATAGGCCCAAAAATTGCAAAAAATGACAAATAAAGGGGCTGAAATGAAACTTTCTTCAAATCAGGGGATAAAAAGTGTAACAAAACTATTTCACGGGTCATAAATGCTTTTCATTTTCAAGAAGGATAAAAAATGTAAAGTTTTTGGATTTTAGGCCAAAACTGTAAAAATTGCGAAAAGTTGGGTTTTAAATCGAAAAATACTATTCTGAAAGGGGTGAAACTATTAACAAAATAAGTTTTGAGTTAAAACTATCATTTCAACAAATCTATGATGCAAAAGTGTCAAGAAAATATTTGAATGGCTAAAAAAAATGTCCTTTCTTTTATATAAAGGACTAAAACTGTCATTTTTATAAGGGAAATCTTCATAAAAGTCCCAATATTTACGGAAAAGTTACACTTTAGTCCTAAGATTTTTTTTTTGAACGAAAAAGTCCCGAAAACCGGCAAAAATTTACAGTTTGACCCTTTTTGACCGGTTGAAACCGGTACCAAATTAATTTGGGACTATTTCGTAAACTAATCCAAAATATTGGGACTTTTCTATAAACAAAAAATATTAGGACTTTTCTGTAAACAAAAATATTAGGACTTTTCTACAAACAGAACCATTATTATTATTATTATTATTATTATTATTATTATTATTATTATTAAAGAAATATAAATAAGAATACTATTTTTTGAACTTGTTAGTATTAATATTATTACTAATACATATAAATGAATTTAAGTGAAAAAAAATAATATTAATGACATTGTTTAAGGGTAAATGTGGAGGAGATGTTGATGCTTTTAGCATTGAAATCATAAATGTTTGCTTGTATATTTTTACTTTGTTATGGTCATTTCACATTTGTTGTTATTGTTTTCAATTCAGAATAATAATACGTAACAATTTAAAAGAAGTTACATATTTGTAAAATTATTTATAAATAGTTTAAGCTAGAAGGATTTCTCACTTTGTATATAAAAATGTTTAAGGTGGAAGGATTATTTTTCAAATTCAACAGATCCACTACAAACATCTACATAGGTAGCCCATATCAAAATTCAAAAATATTAATTACAATATCTTGTTTAATAAAAAGTAATAGGACATGTTTTTTGGATTAATACTTTTGAATTTTGATTAACACTTTTGAATTATTCCTATTACTTTTTATTAAACAAAATATTGTAATTAATACTTTTGAATTTTGATATGGGTAACCTATGCAGATGTTTGTAGTGGATTTGTTGGATTTGGAAAGTAATTCTTCTACCTTAAACAATTTTATATACAAAGTGAGATTAAACTATTAATATGCAACTTCTTTCAAATTGTTAAGTATTAATATTCTAAATTGAAAACAATAATAACAAATATGAAATGACCATATACAAAGTAAAAATATACAAGCAGACATTCACGATTTAAATGCTAAAAGCATCACCATCTCCTTCACCTCAACCCTTAAACAATGTCATTAATATTAGTTTTTCATTTAATGCATTTATATGTATTAGTAACAATATTAATAATAACAAGTTCAAAATATAGTATTCTTATTTATATAATAATAATAATAATAATAATAATAATAATAATAATAATAATAATAATAATAATAAGGGTTCTGTTTGTAGAAAAGTCCTAATATTTTTGTTTATAGAAAAGTCCTAATATTTTTCGTTTACAGAAAAATCCCAATATTTTGGATTAGTTTATGAAATAGTCCCAAATTAATTTGGTACCGGTTTCAACCGGTCAAAAAGGGTCAAACTGCAAATTTTTGCCAGTTTTCGGGACTTTTTCGTTCAAAAAAAAAATCTTGGGACTAAAGTGTAACTTTTCCGTAAATATTGGGACTTTTCTGAAGATTTCCCTTTTTATAAAAAGGAAGGTGTTGAAAAGGTCAAATCACTGTTCTAGGCAAATTATTTCATTATGTCAAATACAAAACCACGACTTACAAAAAATTAAAAGACGAATACACGTGTAACTCCAAATATCGTTATAAACAAATAAATCGGTCTCGAATCGATACAAAAACAACAACCGTTAAATCGAACCCTACAAAAGATATGCGATACCTAAGACGAGTAATTATTCAAACTTTGTGCTTGAAAGTTTCAAATCATGATTGTTGGACCTTGCAAGTGCATTAACATGATCTTTGGGCCCAAAGGGATAACACTTATATGTTATTGGGCCTCCTATGGCCCAATTCCATATAAAGGGACCTTAAATGGCTCCCAAGTGCTTTTGGGTCTTAGTGATCCCATGGTATTGCCAGTAAGGTCAAGGTAATCAAATGCGAGATAGGCCAACGAGTCTTTCGCATCCCCGATGGCCTAAAGTAAACTCACGGAAGTAGCAGGATTGTACCCCTCTTTTTCCTCGTTTGTTAGGCTTATGAGTAATCGACGTAAACAGATTTAGGGCGATAAACGAGAGTAATCAAGGTGGTTGGATTAAGTGAGTTATAACGGGCGACGCCTCTAAGGATCGTTCGTAAATGGTAGTTATAAACTAGTCATTACTAATGCATGGTTATAACAACTCACAAACCGTAATTAACCCAACACCACCCGAGTAACCAAGGAAGAGTAAACAAAATCATTCATTGTGGCGGTATAATAATTTGAGAAATCACTGAATTTTTATGTATTTGGAAAACGTCGAGTTTTCCGGGGAAGTTCAACATTTTCACTTGTACGTTTAATACTAAGTTCTTCAATTGTACATGTTTTGAAATCATCATGCATATTGTACGGATCTTCACACTTTTTTTTTTATAAACAATGGTCTTTTCAGAAAATATCGGATTTTCTGGGTTTTACAAATTACACAAATCATTTTAACACAACATACTTATGAACTCACCAACATTTCATATGTTGACCGTTTTTCAAAATAACTTGTATTCTCAGGTAACAGGTAAGCTGAGGAATAAGTACCAAGTATGTTAGGGTATTTTGCTTATGATGTCTATCAAATAGTTTATGTATGGATATGTAATGTTAAAACAATGTACTTGATGTGAACAATTCCATTTGTAATATATTGATGCGTGGTGATGTTTATGTTATGACTCATGTATATTCATTGTGATGATATTCAATTTAAGTCACGCGAGCCCTCAGACGTTTCCGCCGTCTGGTTCGGGGGTGTGACAGGTTGGTATCAGAGCTCTGTTTATAATGAACTAGCATATCTAACAACACATTGATATGCAACTATAAACCAAAAAGGGGACAAAACAACTCTGAATAAAACAAAACAAATAAAAACACAACTATAAAACACTCCTACTCGTAAGACACAGGAAAAATAACATAGTACCAAGCGAAACAAGATAATGCCGACATCTCGGTTAAGCCGGGACTATTCGTGGTCGTATTAAGGAGTTAATGTAGCCTGATCAACTACATTTCCTCTGAGGTACAACTATCACAGGCCCCAAGGAAATCGCGATAATAAGTAAACCTAACAACGTACCCCTCTATTACCAAATAGAAGAACATCAACACAACTTATACAATAATTAAAACGTCTTAGGAATAATGATAGCATGTTTATGCACTCTCACAGACAGCATGGCTAGTTTCCATCACCCTGGAGATCCTTATTTCCCTAACCAGGGACATGACGGATGGTTGGAAGAATCTGAAGAGGAACCCGAGGAGGATCCTGAACAGGAACCCGAGGAAGAAGCGGAGGATGGACCTGCTGAGCCAGTGGTGGAAAAAACTTTAACATCCATAACTTGAGGAAGAACCCCTTATTCTTTAAAAAACACTTTAAAGAAGTGTCTCTTCAACATCCATAACTTGAGGACAAGTTATGGAGTCATTATACTATTTAATGGAAAAAACTCTTACATTTTATGTAACCTACAAAACATTTATGAGTTTTTAAGATTCATAAATATGACTTTTCACATAACTTGAAGACAAGTTACAAAAACATATTTTATGAACTTCTTTTAGACTAATATGGATTGAAAACAACTAAAACATAATTTTTTTCATTATCAATCTAAACTAACTCATAAATAAAGGAAACATAAAATTCTTGAAAATTCATAACTTGAGGACAAGTTATGAACTCCATACAATTTTCAACAAGATCATGAATTATATCAACAAACAATTTGCACACAATTCCTATGATCTAGCAAAACTCATAAGCATGATCATTCATAATCAACAATTTTCAAGAATAACATGAACACATATAAACTTGAAACTTTTATTAAAGCATTGAAATTGGTTTAACATAATCATTATCACATTCAAAACAAGTTTTATAAGCCCAAAACAGTCAAAGGTAATGATTCTAGACCAATTTCAGCACCAAAATTCGAAAATATGTTGTCTGGGGGTTCAACTCGTCGATTGCATGAACAAACTTGGGGAGTTGGATGCATTTTTCCTTGGACTCGTCGAGTCCCTTCATGGACTCGGCGAGTCTGCTGGGCAGACAGCACCAAAGTCGATTTTTAAGCAGTTTAAGCAAGTACAACAAGAAAACAAGCCTAGGCTCTGATACCACTGTTGGGTTTTGAGCAATCTAACACTCCTAAGTGTACATGTAACCCTAAATACCTTGGATCTATGTTTTCTCTATTATACATGCAAATATCAACTTTCCAAGGTATTGTTCTATTCTAGCATACAAAACTTTGAATAACACAAGTTAGAATAACATACCTTTAGTTGGTGCTTGTCTTTATGAAGCTTGAGTGCCGAGTGCCCCAAGTGTGACACCTCAAATGGTTCACACAAAACCATAAGCACTTGGAATAACTTAAAGATAAATTAGAACACTTCAAGAATCGACATGCCCTCCATGCATATCATAGTCGCCAATTTTCCCAAGAAAGAGATCATTATATAGTGTGTTACAATTAGGATAAACCCTAATTGTCATGGCTATCCATTTCCATGGATCCATGGGTTCAAATACACCATGGAGCATCCATGGAGCATCCAATGGGTTTTAGCCCAACTTGATAATCCATGGAGCATTAGCCCACTATATAAGTATGGATGATTTACACAATCAACCCATATATTTAATTAGTCTTCTTTCGATGACATAATTAATTCTAAATTAATTATTGATCAATACTAATTAAATAATCTTATTAATATATTAGAACTTATAATATATTAATAAACCTTAAGTGTTATTTCTCTCATTTTAGTCTATCCAAGTGCATGATGCCATGCAACCCAAATGGACCATGTCGGGTCGGGTCAAGTCTTACCAATTATAGTTATGGACTTAGACATTAATCCAACACTTTCTTGACAAACAAAGTTGGGATTTCTGGATCTCCAGAAATGATATTTCTTTTAGATTTTTATTATATCTTGCATTTCTTTGATGTTTCTGAGATGCAAATTGCTCAGCATACTTATGATAATTAGCCCTAGGTGTCGACTTTCTAACAGGTGTTTCAGCCTGTTCTGATGACGTATCACTTGGAACATTTTTGGTTCCACTTGGACTTCCTGTTTCATAGCTAGAGTTGACGTTGTTCAAAGGTTCTGCCACATATTCCCTTCGTCTTCCTAGAGGTCATTTCTCAGAGACCTTTTGTTTCACCTGTGTTGTCAATAGGGGCAGACCGTCGCACTCATCTGCGTTGTCTTCTTCTACGAGGGACGATAGTTCTTTGGTCTAATTTTTGTTAAGTCCAGAAGTTGCGAAATCCTGGTTCGGAATAGTTTTAACCTTTAGGAAAACAGTTACATTTTCTTTTAAAACTTTTGAACCATTTTTAGAATTGCGAACGTACTCAACTGAATTTTCAGAAATCAAAATTTTCGCAAGTTCAGGTTTGCTTTTTACAAGTTATGAACAATCAACCTCATCCTCCACAAAAATCTCACTCATGTCACTATCATCATCAAATTCAGATACATTTTCGATGTCAAGAGTATTTTCTGAACTCAATTTAGTGCATAATGAATCAAATTTCTATAAAGTATCAGATTTAATTTGTTCTTTATCTTTTTCAATCAAAATCTGTTTTAGCATGTTCTTATGATCTTTGGACTGTATATAAGATTCAATTTTGTCTAGTCCAATTTTGTTAGAATCAGAGACTTCGTCAGATGATACGATGGATTGACATTTGAAAAAGTCTGCATCAATTTCGTCCTCTTTTATTTCTAGAATGGGAAAAATCATTTTATGGATTTTATTCCTTATTTCACAATCAATGTGCAGCTGAGTGATATTAGAATAAATACATTTAGCAATCAAACAAAAAAATATTTCGTTGTTTCAAAATCCTAAATTGTCTTTTTGCGAATAAATTAAATCATCCCTAGACCTAGATAACTCCAACACTAACTTCTCAATCCACATCCGTCTCTCTTCACTTTTCGATGTTACCCTGCTGATTTGATCAGTTAAGTTAGTATTACTTAAACGGGTTCTCTTTAAATCGTCACTTAAACTATTGACTGTAAATTTTAAATCATCTAATCCAGTTTCATACGTAGAGACAGGAATATTCAGAGATTCAAGAATAGAATGTACCTTGTTGATCATTTTCTCACTTTTGCTGATCTGCTCGTACAGAAGTTTCGCAATGAAGCAGTTATCCGAAGTCTTTCTGCCATCAGTGACATATCCTCTTTGATCTGAAATATCACTATGAACCATCATGCACTTTCCCTCATACTTGAGGAACTCATCCTTCGCAACAAAGCATCCGCCATGAGTGGGTCTGCGAACTTCTTCATCCTCCGAATCTGTCGACCAAACTTCGACTCTTCCAAACTCGTCATCGTCTTCCTGCACAATAAAAGCAGGTTTATCATTATCCGCAATTTTCTTTTTCTTTAGCTCCTCTATCTTCCGAAGATAGTAAGCTTCATCTTTCTCTCCTTCATCCTTCTTCTCATTGAGCCTTTTCAACATATACTCTTTTGCTAAATGATTATTTCCATGCTAGTAATTACAGTCGTATCCAGAATCTCCTACCAGCTTATTCTCCGTCTTCGCCTCCTCCGTCGGTAAGTTGTTAACGCTTTCTTCCTTGGCCTTGTAAGAACTATAACTCCCTTTCCAGTTTCTACTTTTGGAGAGACCAAAGTTTTTCTTTGCAATCTTTCTGGGATTTGACACCGTTAGTGCGTATTCCTCCTTTGTGAGTTTGCAATTGGAGAGATTAGACTCCGAACCTTCTTCTTCTACAACTTTCTTGCGCTTTGCAACCAGGGACAACGAACCCATACCAGAAACTATCTTTGCTTCCTTTGCCATTTCATCCTCATGGGACCTAAGAATGCCCACAAGTTTTGTCAAGGTGCAACTTTTAAACTGTTCGCGTGCTTTAACAGTTGACACCACTGCTTTCCTTTATGACATCAAGACGTTCATGAATGTGACCTTTTATTCTATCAGTTCACGTCCTATCTTATGTTTTACCATCCTGCTCAAGAGATGGTTGTATCAGTTGAACGTTTGATCTAGTTTTTCCTTAGGCTTCTGGACAAAGGCTCCAAATTCTAACAGAAGTAGCGTTTGATTAGAAAGCTCAAGATCAGCATCACTTGAGTAGAGTTCTCTCAGCCTATCCCATATCTCTTTCGTTTTATCGTAGGAACTCACCAGACGAAACATGTCTGGAGGAAAAGCAAACCTAATAATCCTCATTGCTTCAGCATTACTGATTAACTTTTCTTTTTTGTTTTGTGGAACATCTTTCACTTGGATACGAAGATTACTGTAGTTGGCTTGATTTTTAATAACTCTTCTTGTACCTGTATGTATGAACGTCTGCATAGTCATGGCTTCCCATATCAAGGAACTATTATCTTCAAGACCTTGGACGTAATCTTCAAAAAGCAAAGCACAGACTTCATAGTCTTGAGGGAAGAGAATAGGGATCCTGGTAAATGACCCAATGTTGCTTGAGAGATTAAAAGAGTGAGTGTGTGGCTCTTAAGGCTATATGTTTTCGATTCACTTAAAACCTATAAAGAATTAGATGTGTAAACTAGAAACCATTTTAGGGTGTAATAAAGATCAAGATCCAACGTCAACAATCGATTAAAACGATGAAGACGGCTAGAACAAATCCTATAAAAGCGGAAAAACCCTAATAACACTTTAACAGAAGAGTTACGTATGATTTACGCAATCTCCTGCTCTGATACCAGTTGTTAGAATAAAAATAATGTAGATCAATAGAATCTAAACAGGTAAATGAATCAAGACAAGAACACAATGATTGAATATGTGCTGAATGATTAAAAGTCAATGCCTTAGAAGAGCCCGACAAATAACTTCTATTGTAAAGCCGATTTAGGGTTGAGTCCAGTCGATACTAATCAAGGTGCATGCATGCACTATAAATAGTTAAACCCTAGCACATTAATATAGGGTAGACTGGCCCAGCCCGTTAACAAAGATGGACTAATACAATACAATACAATTATTAATACAACACTAAATAACCCAACAGAAATGTTGCACACTTGTACCTAAACATTTGCTATAATACCATAATCTTCAAATAATAAGCGAATTTCTGAACATCTTGCTCATGAATAGTGTCATTTCGGAACCAAACAACAAAGTACATTCTTTTTGGATTTTCAGGTTTTTGAGGTTTAGACAAAATGAAAAAGATAAGAAACAAAGATAAGAAGGGTTTAGAAAGAAACAGAACAAGAAAAACAAAAAAACAAAAATAATAATTAGGTAGAAAAAGGTAAATTTGGATAAAACGTGCTGAATTGTAAAGAATTTAGAATCTGGATTGAAACTCACAAGTTGTTTAAAGAATAAGGATATGAATTGTAAAATATACCCATGGTCTGTCTTTGATTACGAACTCGCTTCTTTGACTTAAAAGGTCAAAATCAGTTTCGATAGTGGAAGCCAATTTCTGATACGAACGAATTGCACACCATAAGTTCCGATCAATTACAATTGATTTATGTTGTGATTGTTATTCTTCAATTCCGATTGTTATTCTTCAATTCCGAGATCAGAGAATAGTTCAAATTCTGTGATCGAAATCAATCATTCTTAAGCGAGAATATTCCAATTGCGATACGATTGAAATCAATTACGATGTTGATTATGAGACTTCTGATTTCAGAATTTCGAAAACAAATTCTGATTTCGATTTCTGATTATAACGTTCCAATTTATGATATATGTTCTGATTAAAATAAAATCCGATGATCGGAACTGTTCGGTGATGAATAGTCACGATTTCGATATTTGATTTATCAATTCCGATTCCGAACAAAACTGTAACTTTGCTTCCGATTAGAAGATTAAACTCTCAAATCGACTCCAAAATTAAATTCCGAAACAAAATCCATAATATCTAATTCCAAGATCGGAGATTTATTTAAATTCTGAGATCGAAATTAACCTTCTGATGTTCATAACATCTGACGAGAATTAGAGTTGCGAGAATGAGATTAAAGTTCTGATTTTAACACCTTTTTGAAAACTTGTTGACGGCTTGCATCCTTCTTTTTGCCGAAAATTTTCAGTCCCTTTTTCACTTTTTGACAGCGTTCATTCTTTCCAATAATAGAATAAAAACTAAATTTCCAAAGCATTGTTCTAACAATATCATTCACTCAAAATCAATAAAACTTGATTTCTTAAACGAAAATAATTCCCCTCAAATAAAATTTCACTTTTAACATGAAATTTTTGGAACCCATTTGAGGTTTAAAATTGATGAAGGCTTCTTGCACACCTATTTCTTTGGAGAAAAAAAAAATCTGGTTAGGATAAGAACCATCTTCTGAACATTGAGAAAAAATTGATATCGGCTTTTAAGTTGGAAAACAAAAATTACAAAATATTTCATTGAACCAACAAAATACCCTTTTCTCTTTTCTCTTAACCCTTAACAACCTTTTGAGAACGAATTTGCGAAACAAAATTTCTTTCAACATGTTTTGTTTCAACTTTCTGAAATTTTTCATGAACATTAGAAACTTTCATTTTTGGCACCCAAGGATTTTTCACCTTTCTCTTGTTATTCTTCTTCTTCCTTTACAGATTTTGAGACTTCAAAATTGATTTTTGGATTTGAACATGTTCATCACATTTCTTGATCTGAACATTTGAAGTCTTTTGAACACAATCATTTGGGGTTCGGTAATCTGAACATCTTGAATAATAGGTTTTCCATAAGGCACCATTCCTTCAGAATTATCATTAGAACATGAAGAATCTTTCGTTTGAGTTCCAATAGAATAAAATATCTTCACTTTCACGATTTTTGAATTTTTGCATTGAGATTTGTCTTCAGAACAACTAGATTCGGAATTTGAAAGTTCTAAAAAAATTGAATCATTTGACTCCCCCTCAACAAAAGTATCTAGAATCACCTTTCTCCTTGAATCATGAAGAACATCATGAACAATATCAAGTGTAAGCCCCACAAACGAGATCCACCCAGTGATCAAACACGATCAAGATGCTAGAACAGTTAGAATTAGAAGGAGAAGAAGAAGCAAAGATGTTTCCAACAATGCACACGTTGTATTAAGCAGCAAACGTCGAGTACACCTGGAACACACACAAACACGTCTGACATGCAAACTGACCAACCACGACTCTGACACAATCTGACACTATATATAGGGACTGACCGGCCACGAACAGGTTCACGACCGAATATGCGTTCATGGCCGTGAACACCCTTACGACCGCAAACATACACTTAAACACCCATTACAAGACCAAGACCTTATTAAGACCTATACATATTGATGCCTAGCCCAAACCAACAAATTATAACCTAACAGTCTCCCCCTTGGTTTGAGCTATTATAGATTCAGTCTTTTTCTGTCATCAGCACATCGAATCTCCCCATAGCGCCCAACCACATCTTTTTGTCAATGATCTCAGTGATCATGCCTGTGAACTCCTTGGCAACAGGCTCCATAATCTCCTGATCGCATAAAATTTGATGTGCAACCAAGGTATGAATGTCCCTCTCACCAAACTGGAGCAATTCCTTCTTATCGACTAGATGAAAGACACCATCTTTGAACTTGATAACTCTAGTGGTCGTGGCTTTATCGTATACCCAATATTGCATGCCGCGCAATGAACCATCGCAGAAGTTCTTGACAATGGGAATCTTTGTCATTTGCTTCGTTGGAGGCCACATAACGTTTTTGAAAGACTTGTTGGTGATCGGGTCATGCACTCTTTTAGCACACTTCAAGAATGATCTGGCGGTCTTTATCCCATCAAATCCTCTCCTCACTTGGTTTTCCAAGAAGTTTTTAAAATCAGTCACATGAGGATCATTGGAGGGATTGGAGAAAGGAGCCGCAGATAGTTCAGAAAGGTCCACGTTGGTGAGTGAAGAAAAATCATTCTGATCCTTGTAGTATTCCACATTATTTCTTTTCCTTTTCACCAGCCAGGAATTAAGTCTTTCATGAAAACCCCACATCCAAATCCCTGACCGGTCACCATATTTGTGCTTGAACCTTTTCTTGTCGAGCTCGGTCACCGTTAGTTGAGGCTGGTCTCCACAAAGATTTTGAGCTGAATTCTGCATGAAGAGCCACCTTCCCCTTTCCTGTGATGTGACTTGCCTCCCACCTCTCTTGATTGTAATTCTAGGCAGGGCATGCTCCGGTTCTGTTTCAAAACGGTTAATGATCGTAGTGATTCTGATTGGTGCGTTGTCATCATGTTGATCAAAATTTCATGTATTGGCTGGGGCTGGTTGAGACGTCTGGGTAGCACTTGTGCCTTCAATTATGGTCTTAAATTTATCACCGAATTCAGTAATGAGCTTATTCTTCATGTCGAAATATCTAGCTGTGAGTGCCCCAAGATTTACCTGCAAAGTGGAGATCAGTTTTGTCTTTAAAGTATTTTCTTCTTCCAGATCAGAAACTTGAATATCAAGATTTCGATCAAATTTATCAGTAAACTGTCACTAATAAACATATCATCTTCACTTGTTACATGGAATCCATATAACATAGGTGGAACACTAACTCTACTGGAACGTCTAAGAGGTAAGGAATCGTCAATCGGTTCAACCGGAGTTTCCTCCTCAGGTTGACAGCCAGTGTCAGAGGTTCCTTCATCGTTCAACTCTTAAAGCTCTTCAAGATCGATTTTCCTCCCATTGACCCCTTCACTTATGAGTTCTCACTTTCGGAAAACCCCTCTCCTCGCAACGAAGACAACATTGTCACTCGTTCTATAGAAGAGATAACCAAAAGACTTTTGTGGGTATCCGATGAAAATACACCACTCACTACGAGGTTCGAGTTTGTTGTGAGTCTTTTGTCTTACGAAAGCCTCGCAACCCAAAACCTTGATATGTGCCAATGAGGGAGCTTTCCTTGTCTACATCTCGTGAGGTGTTTTGGCAACCTTCTTTGTAGGGACTAAGTTAAGGATATGGGCGGTAATCTCTAAGGAATACCCCCAGAATGAGATAGGTAGCAAAGCACGACTCATCATGGAATGAACCATGTCTAGCAAGGTTCGGTTATGCCTCTCAGCCGCACCATTCAATTGCGGTGTACTAGGTGGCGTCAATTGCGAAACGAATATGTATTCCTTGAGGTAGTCATGGAACTAAAGACTAAGGTACTCTCCACCCCGATCGGATCAAAGCTTCTTGATTTTCCTGCCCAGCTGATTCTCTGCTTCCTGCTTAAACTCTTTAAACTTTTCAAAGGTTTCTGATTTGTGCTTGATTAAGTAGTTATACCCATATCTTCTATAATCATCGGTGAAAGTCACATAGATGCGGATCGCATACCTTGTGGTGGATCTAAAGGGCCTACTGTGACATCCCCAAAATCTCGGCCATAAAAGACCGATTTTCATTTATGCTTTTAAATATTTTCAGAGTAAATCCTTTTGATTTGAAAGAGTTGCGGAATTTGTTCCCAAAACAAAACATGATAAAATAATATTTATCAAAGCATTTCATCAAGAGATGCATTTCATTATATAATCAAAACTCGGGATGTCATGTTCCGATACAGACCATAAAGCATAAACGATAAACATTACAAGTCATTCAACAAATATATACATATACAGACTTGTAAACAAAACAACAAGATGATCCATCCATCTTACGCCCTTGTGCCACTTCCTGTAATACAAATAAAACTGAGTGGGTCAGGCTTGGGAGCCTGGTGAGCATATAGGGTTTTCAACCCACAATAAATAAGTTATATTTAATTTCACCAACCAATCACTATCCCGATTACCCCTTTTCCCGTTATCCTCACTTTACATCCCTAAAACAACTATCTCAAGGGACCTAATCTAGGATTTTCATCGGGACGGACATCACTGCGAAGGGGTTTCCTCAACAATAGATATCCTAAAGGCAACCATGAGGGGGATAGAGTACACCGGTGAACACATCGTTCACAACACCTACAGGTTATGAACCTGCTAGCGTTCCACTGGACTGTCTAGAAAGAGTCCGTGGTCGTTATCCATACTCCGCTGAATAACTAGATCAACAACAACAACAACATCGAGGCCTCTCATCTGTTTATTACACACCAACTATCTACCCATGTTCTACCCAACATATTAGTAGATAAAATATATATTTTCATACGTAGTTTAAAGAAAACCTGTATAGCATGCATTAATCAACACATATATCACATAACAGATGAGGCACACACACACATAACACATATCTCATAAAGAAATAAGCAGATCTATAAGATAGAAGAGAGTGAATACTCATTCACACATAACACAACCAAATATATACACATAGCACGTATTTTTATATAAAATACTTCGTATTATTGTATTAGAAGAAATAACTACACACTCACTTGATCAGAAGACGATCCGACAGCACTACGACTTATAGAAGTAGTAATCCACAGCAGATCTGGAAGATCTCTTCGAAAATCGAACTTCTCGCGGGCAGAGCTTCGACTCGGGAACCGCGCTTCTCGGGATCTTCTGGATCTCGGGACTTGCCTCGGGGCTAGAGTATGATACCGGGGCTTCGGGGTAGCTTCGGCATGAAAAACGATGCAAAAGACTAGAGAGAAGAGAAGAAAATGAACAAGAATTATGGCTGCCTTCGGATCCCCTTTTATAGAGGCTGGAACCTCGGAGTACGCGGGGCGTACTGCGTTATGCGGGGCGTACTACCCAAAACGTCATTGCTTACGTATCCGAAGTGCTCGAGTGCGAGTGTCGACATCCCTTGGAGTACGCGGGGCGTACCTCGGATCAGATCGGTGACTCCTTCGGATAATGCTTCCGAATTTTGATTTAAATTTAAATACAAAATGATTAATAAACTTCGGAAATTCATAACTTCTTCATACGAACTCCGTTTTCGACGTTCTTTATATCCACGGAAAGGTGAGACCATGCTCTACGACTTTCGTTTAGACTCCGTCGGCTAATTTTGAATTTATTTTATTAATTATTTTTAATAGGCCGCGACAGAAACTTTCGTTATAAATTCATAACTTCTTCGTTTGACGTCCGTTCTCACCTAACTTTTTATCGCTTCGATACCAACAATGAGATCTTCGATTCTCATTTAGATTGCTTCGGCTAACAACCGCTCGATCTCAATTCGAGTATAACAGGCTGTATACCGCTAAGCCGGAACTTCGATAAATCATAACTTCCTCATACGAAATCAGATTTGGGCGTTCTATATATATTCGGAAACCTCGTTTCGACTACTACAACATTAACCAAAGATATTAAGTTTATTTCACACTTAAATTTTGATGCTTATTTTTATTCTTAATTAATCAGACCACATAATTAAGCAATTAAGCACAAAACACATAATACTCAAATAATACATTCTTATTATTTCAAAACGGGTTACAAAGATTAACCTAGACTATTATATTGCTAAATATGGCAAGCCCAGAAACACAGACGTTACAATTCTCTCCACCTTAGAATGATTCCGTCCCCGGAATCACACATCAACAAACAAATGCGGATAGCGACTCAACATGTCACTCTCCGTCTCCCAGGTGAGATTCGGCCCATTCGTGTGTTTCCATCGAACAAGCACTAACCCAACCATCTTGTGTCGCAATTTCTTAGTCTTTCGGTCAACAATTGCCTCTGGTTCTTCAATCAACCTTTTGTTCTCATCAATTCTCAATTCAGAAATTGGAATTATGTCGGGAACTTCTCCCGTGAACTTCCTCAAATAACACACATGAAAAGTGTTGTGAATTCCATTAAGTTCTTCGGGTAATTCGAGCTTGTAAGCTTGGTTCCCAATCCTCTGAAGAACTTTAAACGGTCTAATAAACCTTGGACTCAACTTTCCCCTTTTACCAAATCTTATAAGTCCCTTCCACGGCGAGACTTTAAGCAAAACCGAATCCCCAACCTCAAAAGTCATCGGTCTTCGCTTCTTGTCAGCATAGCTCTTTTGACGATCCTGAGCCGCTAACATTCTTTCCCTAATTATTTTCAACTTTTCAGCAGTTTGATGAACCAACTCCGGTCCCATAAACTGCTTTTCCCCAGCCTCAAGCCAACAAGACGGCGTACGACACTTCTGTCCATACAAAGCTTGGTAAGGTGCCATCTTAATGCTCGAGTGGAAACTATTATTATAGGAAAATTCTACCAACGGTAAATGTTCATCCCAATTACCTAGGAATTCCAGAGTACATGCTCTCAGCATATCTTCAAGCGTTTGTATCGTTCGTTCGCTCTGACCATCAGTCTGCGGATGGTAAGCTGTACTTAAACACAACTTGGTACCCAATTCCTCTTGTAGACTTTTCCAAAACCTCGATGTGAAACGGCTATCATGATCCGACACAATCGTTAACGGAACACCGTGAAGCCTCACAATTTCCTTCACGTAAGAATTCGCAAGCTTCTCCATAGACCATTTCTCCCTGGCCGCTATGAAATGCGCACTCTTAGTGAATCGATCAACGACCACCCAAATCATGTCGTGACCATTCTTTGTTCTGGGCAGTTTAGTGACAAAATCCATAGCAATGTCTTCCCACTTACCCATAGGCACAGGCAAAGGTTCTAAACTCCCGTACGGTTTCTGATGTTGTGTCTTGACTCTCGCACAAGTCACACACTCGGCCACATACTTTGCAACATCAAACTTCATCGTCGGCCACCAGTAGTAGGGTTTCAGGTCCCTATACATTTTAGTGCTACCCGGATGAATCGAGTACATGGTCTTGTGAGCTTCTTCCATCAGAAGATCTCTGACTCCTCCTATCTTAGGTATCCAAATCCGATCTTGGAACACCTTCAGTCCATGACTGTTTACACCGAACACCAACGTTTTGCCCAAACGTTCCTCCTTTCTGTCATTCTTCTCAGAAGCTTCGCTCTGAGCTTTCTTTATACTTTCCAAAATAGTTGAGACAACTTCAATTCTCAACGCTCTTGGCCTTTTCCTTTCGGGATTGACTTTCCGACTGAGAGCATCAGCAACAACATTAGCTTTACCGGGGTGGTAAAGTATCTCGCAGTCATAGTCTTTAAGTAATTCTAGCCAGCGTCGTTGCCTCATATTCAATTCTTTCTGATTAAAGAGGTATTGGAGACTCTTATGATCAGTGAAAAGTTTGCACTTCGTGCCATAGAGGTAATGCCTCCATATTTTCAGAGCGAAAACTACCGCTGCCAACTCCAAATCATGAGTCGGGTAGTTCTTTTCATGCTCTTTCAGCTGTCGAGACGCATATGCTATCACCTTTTCTCTTTGGGTCAAAACACAACCCAAACCAACACCAGACGCATCGCTATAGACAACGAAGTCTTCAACTCCATCGGGTAGAGAAAGTATCGGTGCCTCGCATAGCTTCTTCTTTAGCTTCTCAAATGCTTCCTGATGCTTCCCACCCCAAGCATAAGTAGCTCCTTTGTGGGTCAAAGCTGACAATGGACTAGCGATCGAAGAAAAGCCTTGGATAAACCTTCGGTAATATCCAGCTAATCCTAAAAAGCTTCGAATCTCCGTGGGACTTTTCGGTTGTTCCCACTTCGTCACAGCTTCGATCTTCGCTGGATCAACCATTATCCCTTCTTGGTTGACCACGTGACCCAAGAATTGGACTTCACGAATCCAAAAATCACATTTGGAGAACTTAGCATACAACTTCTCTGTCTTCAAGACTTCTAACACTTCTCGCAAGTGTCTGCCATGCTCCTCCTGGCTTTTCGAGTAAATCAGAATGTCGTCTATGAACACTATCACAGATTTATCAAGGAACGGGTTACAAACCCTATTCATCAAATCCATGAACGCTGCTGGAGCATTGGTTAGTCCAAACGACATAACCAAGAACTCGTAGTGTCCATATCTAGTTCTGAATGCAGTCTTCTCGATATCTTGCTCTCTTACTTTTAGCTGATGATTTCCTGACCTAAGATCGATCTTCGAGAAATAGATCGAACCTTGCAATTGATCGAACAGGTCATCAATCCTCGGCAACGAATATCTATTCTTTATTGTTGCCTTGTTCAGCTCTCTGTAATCGATGCACATTCTCATACTTCCATCTTTCTTCTTTACAAATAACATCGGAGCTCCCCAGGGCGATGAACTAGGTCTAATGAAACCGTTGTCCAATAACTCCTGAAGTTGCATCATTAGTTCCTTCATCTCCTTCGGTGCTAATCGATAAGGTGCTTTTGCAATTGGCGTCGTTCCTGGCAACAAGTCAATACGGAATTCCACTTGTCGATCAGGCGGTAATCCAGGAAGATCTTCGGGAAATACTTCCGGATAATCACACACAACTAGAATATTCTGCATCACCTTCTTTTCCTTCTTAGCATCAATCACGAATGCTAAATACGATGTACACCCCTTGGTCAAACATTTTCTGGCTTTCATCATGAAATGATTCCAGAATTCACTCTGCGTTTATCTCCATACACCATAAACGAATCTTTCCCAGGCGGGTTTACTTTGACTATTTTCTTCTTGCATAAAATTTCGGCGTCGTTGGCGCTAAGCCAATCCATTCCCAATACGATGTCGAAACCATTAAGTTCGATAGGCAATAATTCCTCGTGGAACTTATTCCCATTCAGATCAATTAAGATGTTTTTCATGCGATAGCTAACAGGTACAAACTTGCCACTAGTAACTTCGACTAATAAAGCATTATCTAGTCTCACAACAGGCAAAGCTAGCTTTCTACCAAATTCATGCGATATAAAGGAGTAATTGGCTCCAGAATCAAATAAAATTTGGGCAGACAATTCGTTAACGAGAAAGGTACCTGAAGCGACATCAGCTTCATCTTTAGCAGCTTCCAGTGTCATCTGGAATGTTCTCGCCTTTGGCTTTGGCGGAATGTTGGGTCTAGCTGCCTCCTTCTTCTTCGGGCAGTCCCTCGACATATGACCCTCCTCACCACAACCATAGCAAACTTTCTTTGTGAGGGTACACTCATTGGCATAGTGCCCTGGATTTCCACACTTGTAGCATGTGTTCGCCACCTCACATCTTCCATGATGCTTCTTCTTACATTTGTCGCACCATTTCGCTTCACCACCACCTCCCCTCGAACCAGACTTCGAGAATTTGTTTTTCTTGTTGGACCCTGAAGTTCCATCGAACTTCCTCTTTTCTCCAACATCTATTCTTTCCAGAACCCTTTCCTTCTGCTGGGCCTCCACATTCTTAGCTGCACGAACATCCGTTTTCAGAGTGGTTGCCATTTTGACTGTCGGACCAAAGTCAGCAGGCAGTCCGTTAGCAAACCTCTCAATCTTGGAGAGTTCCGTCGGCACTAGGTACGGAAACAACTTCATCTTCTCAGTAAATGCAGTAGCATAGTCATCTATGCTCGTCTTCCCTTTCTTCAAGTTTTGGAACTCATTGTTCAGATCAATCAGATCTATCTCTGAACAATACTGCACCCTCAGCTGTTCCAAGAACTCCTCCCATGACATTTTCAGGGCTTCTCCTCGTGGCATAGTATCTGCCAACAACTTCCACCACCTCAAGACCCCAGTCTTCAGTTGTCTAACCACAAAGACGGTTTTCTGCTTGTTGCTATAGTCGCAACTTTCAAATACCATCTCCATTTCGGAGATCCAATCCATTATCTCAACCGGCTTTGGGCTCCCAGAAAGACTTGGCGGTTTGGCGCCCAAGAAATTCTTGTACATACGCCCATCCTTGTTGTTTCTCCTTTCTGGATCGTTCCTTCGTTCCTCTTGAGTCCCAACTTGACTCACCATGCGACTATTGTTCCCTTCCTCCGATTGCTCGGGAATCAATTCAGGTTCCTCAATAGGTATGACAGGTTCATCCCTGTTATTATGCAACATTTGTCGCATCTCCTCCCTTTGTTCGGCTAGCATAGCCCGAATCATGGCTTGCACCGCAACCATTGTTATTGGTTCTGGTGCTGCTGCTACAAGTGTGGGAAAGAGGGGCATATCGCGAGGGATTGCCCCAAGGGATTTTCGGTTTGCTTTCATTGCAACCAAACCGGCCATCGGAAGGCCGAGTGACCGCAGCTCCTTCAGGGATCAGCGCAGGGATCTGCGGCTGCTGCTAGGGCTACCGAGGTTCGGCCAGTGAAGGCGGAGGCCTCGAAGGCTTGTGGGAGAGCATTTCAGTTGACCGCGGAGGAGGTCCGCACGGCGCCCGATGTTGTGGCTGGTATGTATTTTCTTTTCATCTTTTAATTGAGTTGAATTTTTATGCTTATATGATGATATGCGTAGGTACTTTTCTTGGGAGTTCTGTGCCTGCGTTGGTATTATTTGACTCGGGTGTGAGTCGGTCGTTTGTTTCTGTAGCATTTAGTCAGCATATTAGTGTTCGTCGAGAGGCATTTGAACGGCCTCTACGAGTTTCCATAGCTGATGAGCGAGCAGTGTATGCTTCGGATGTGATTCGAGGATGTGTCCTTGAGATCTTCGGGGTGGAGTTTCCGATATATTTGGTTCCGATCGCGATGGGGGACGTATGTGTTATAGTGGGTATGGATTGGTTGAGCTGATATGGGGCTGTGATAGACTGCGAGCGTCAGTTGGTGACGATTCGAGACCCTAGTGGGGGAGTTCTTACGGTGTACGGCGAGGGTACACGTACGGGGTCAGCATTTTTTTTGGCCACCAGAGCGAGACAGAGTCTACAGCAAGGCTGTAGGGGTTTTGTGGCATATGTGATGGATGCGAGGGTTGATTCAGAGAGACCGAAGTCAGTTGATGAGGTCCCGATAGTGCGTGAGTTTCCGGATGTGTTTCTAAAGGAGTTGCTGGGTGTGCCTCCGAAGAGGCAGGTAGAGTTTGGTATTGAGTTGGTTCCGGGAGCTGCGCCTATCGCCAAGGCGCCTTATCGCCTTGCGCCTCCGGAGATGCAGGAGTTATCCTCGCAGCTTCAGGAGCTGCTGGGGAAGGGGTTTATCAGGCCGAGCAGTTCGCCATGGGGAGCGCCTATCCTTTTTGTCAAGAAGAAGGATGGATCGCTCCGGATGTGCATCGATTATCGTGAGCTGAATAAGCTAACGGTCAAGAACTGTTACCCGTTGCCAAGGATCGATGATTTGTTGATCAGTTGCAGGGAGCATCTTGGTTCTCCAAGATCGATTTGAGGTCTGGGTATCATCAGGTGAGGTGCGGGAGGAGGACGTCCAGAAGACAGCCTTCCGGACTCGTTATGGGCATTACGAGTTCGTGGTGATGCCTTTCGAGCTCACCAACACGCGGACGGTGTTCATGGATCTCGTGAACAGGGTATGCAGACCGATGTTGGATCGCTCAGTGATCGTGTTCATCGACGACATTTTAGTGTATTCGAGATCCAGAGAGCAGCATGAGGAGCATTTGAGGGAGATCCTCAGAGTTTCGAGATCGGAGAGGCTTTATGCCAAATTCTGCAAATGTGAGTTCTGGCTACGAGAAGTTCAATTTCTAGGGAACCTCGTTAACCAGAATGGGATTTTGGTCTATCCGGCCAAGATCGAGGCGGTCACGAGGTGGGAGGTACCGAGATCAGGAGTTTTCTGGATTTGGCCGGCTATTATCGGAGATTTATTAAGGATTTCTCCAAGATCGTCGTACCACTCACCAAGTTGACTCGGAAGGGCATTGCATTTTCTTGGGGTCCGGAGCAGCAAACCTCATTCGAGACACTTCGCCAGAGATTATGTGAAGCCCCAGTGTTAGCCCTTCCGGAAAGGATGGAGCATTTTGTGGTATATTGTGATGCATCGATATCCGGATTGGGAGCGATGCTTATGTAGAGGGGGCATGTGATTGCTTATGCATCTAGGAAGCTTAAGCCTCATGATTCGAGATATCCCACTCATGATTTGGAGTTGGGAGCGGTGGTATTCGCTCTCAAGATCTGGCAACGTTATCTGAATGGGGTTCGGTGTACGATATACACGGACCACAAGAGCTTGAAGTATTTGATGGATCAGCCCAACCTGAATAAGCGCCAGAGGATGTGGTTAGACGTGGTCAATGACTGTGATTGTGAGATCCTATACCACCCGGAAAGGCTAATGTGGTAGCTGATGCTTTGATCCGTAGGGCGGAGGGCGCCGCAATTCGAGATATTTGTTTGAGATTATCAGTGATGACCTCGGTGTTGGATGCTATTTGTGGGGCCCAGACTGAGGCTGTAAAACTAGAGAGCCAGAAGAAGGAGCGAGTTGTCGGGCTGGTATCGGAAGTTGTTACCGATAGCTGGGGGCTTATGACATTTCAGGGTCGGATATGGGTATCGTCCGTGGGTGGAACGCGTACCATTTTGATGGAAGAGGCTCATCGATCGAAATTGTCGATCAATCCCGGGGCCACTAAGATGTATTAGGACCTAAAAAAGGAATATTGGTGGCCCTGTATGAAGAGGGATGTCGCATGGTTTGTAAAGAGATGCTTGACCTGGCGCAGGGTGAAGGCCGAGCACCAGCGTCCACATGGTAAGCTGTAGCCGTTAGAGATTCCCGAGTGGAAATGGGAACAGATTACCATGAATTTCATCACCAAATTGCCGAGGACCGCAAGGGGTGTTGATGCAATTTGGGTGATTGTGGACAGATTGACGAAGATTGCTCACTTCCTGGCCATCAATGAGATCTCTTCCGCAGAGAAGTTGGCAGAGATGTACGTGAGAGAGGTGCTATCGCGGCATGTAGTGCCGATCTCGATTATCTCAGATCGAGATGTACGTTTCACTTCCAGATTCTGGAAGACGTTTCATGAGGAATTGGGTACAAAATTGCATTTTAGTACCGCATACCACCCACTGACTGATGGGCAGAGTGAGCGGACGATTCAGACGCTCGAGGACATGCTCCGGGCATGTGTGTTGGATTTTGGCGGATGTTGGGACACGTATTTGCCCTTGGCAGAGTTTTCTTATAACAACAGCCATCATTCGAGCATTAGCATGCCACCCTTTGAGCTGGTGTATGGGAGAAGGTGTTGAACCCCTATCTGCTGGGGAGAAGTAGGGCAGCGTGTGATGGGCAGCACCGAGATTGTGCTTCAGACGACAGAGCAGAGCCAGCAGGTCAGGCAGAGGTTGTTGACCGCTCAGAGTCGTCAGAAGAGTTATGCGGACAGACGCCGGTCCGAGCTCGAGTTTCTGGTCAGCGACTTCGTGCTCCTGAAGGTCTCTGCTTGGAAAGGAGTGATCTGATTCAGGAAGAGGGGCAAGTTGGGGCCCCGATATATTAGTCCTTTCAGGGTGATCGCTAGGGTAGGCAGGGTAGCCTATCGTTTAGAGTTGCCAGCAGAGTTGGGTCAGATCCATAACACTTTCCATGTGTCGCAGTTGCGAAAGTGTATAGCCGACGAGTCGGTAGTGGTGCCATTAGAAGATATTCAAGTGGATGCGAGCCTGAATTATGCTGAGAGATCGCTAGCGATCAGGGATCGGAAGATCAAGGCTCTGAGGAACAAATAAGTGCCTCTGGTGCAGGTCCAGTGGCAGCATCAGAAAGGGTCAGAGTTGACTTGGGAACCGGAGCGTGAGATGCGGGAGCAGCATCCGGAGTTGTTTGAAGAGTGAGACTTCGAGGGCAAAGTCTGGTTCTAGTGGGGGAGAATTGTAAAACCCAGATTCCCAGGTATGATATTTGTTCCTTTATTTTTGGGTTTTATGGGGGAACTCGACGAGTTGGCGTCTAGACTCGCCGAGTAGGGTCGCGGATTCATATGCGAGTTCACAGCTGGACTCGGCGAGTCCATGCTGTTTAATGAAACCCTAATTTCCAGGGTTTGAGACCTATTTAAAGGGCCTTATGGTCGTCATTTGCGGCCACCAACCCCCAGAGAGAAACCCTAAAGAGATCTAGAGCGTTTGTGAGGTAGGAGAGGCCAATCTTGAACTTTTGTGGGTGTTTTTGCAAGAAGGAAGTGTGCAAGCCAAGAGGAGGCTGAGGAGGTGCGATCTTGGTGGTTTTTGAGCTCTTAGAGATTGCATTGAGGTATTATTCTCGGACCTTCTTCAGTTTATGGTGTTGATTCTTAGTGTTGGGGTTTTCTAACCCTTTTAGAGGTTGATTTAGGGGAGTAGTTGGTCCCTTCTCGAGTTTGTGTTCTGGATCTGGACCCAAAGATGTCCAGAGACCTTAACCCTTGGAGCTTTATGAGTCATTTTGGGAGTATTGAGCTTGTAATGTCATTTTTGGGGCTAAATCACCATTTTGGACCATTTAGATGTTATATGTGTGTCAAGGTCCGAACTTTACGTGATTATCATGCTTGGGGAGGCCAGATCTATGATTGTATGGAACAGATCTGACCTCAGAAGTAGTTTTGAGTTTGTGCATGGCATGAACTCGCCGAGTCCGAAGAACAGACTCGGCGAGTAGTATGAAGGTGGCCCGTTAATCACTCAGTGAGTGGACTTGTCGACTTAGGGGAATGACTCGGTGAGTCAGGGAGAGTCAGGGGTCTGAGTTCAAGTTGGAACTCGCCGAGTTTTTCTTGAGACGCGGCGAGTTGAGTCGGGTGGCTCCGCGATTCATGCCAGGTGGAACTCGTCGAGTTGGGGGAAATACTCGACGTGCCAAGAGAGGGTCTAAGAGGGTCAGTGGACATGTGTAGACTCGCCGAGTTGCCCTAGTGCACTTGACGAGTCGGGTCAAATTTTGACCATTGACCTTGTCGACTTTTAGGGTTGAGTTTGGTTGTATTTATGAGAGTATTACTTTGTGTGATTAGGCAGAGGCTAGATCACACTGCTTCCGAGTCAGATATTACCGAGACATCGAGGTGAGTCTTCTCACTATACGTTACCTAGAGTGGTACTATGCGATGACCAGAGGGTCGTGCGTGTTATGTATGTGATCATGTGCTATGTGATATTTGTATGTTGTATGATGATATAGACCGAACCGGAGGGTCCAACGAGCTATGACCGAACCTAAGGGTCCAACGAGCTACGGGACTGGAGGGTCCCACTGAGACACATCGACCGGAGGGTCGTATTATAGCCTCGAGTGGCATATGTGCTGTATGTGGTATTTTGGGGAACTCACTAAGAATTTATGGTTACAGTTGTTGTGTTGTGTGTTTTAGGTACTAGTGATGAGCGCGGGAAGGCGGCGACATGATTCATACACACACACGTATTGGGGTATTGGGGTTTATGTTTGAGATTCTGCGGAGATGTTTTGTGATGATAATATTTGATACAATATGTTTTGACATTATTTTATGAGAAAATGTATGTTTTAAAAATGAAAAATTGTTTTGAAAATTTACGTTGTTACACTAACTTGCGCCAAAGTCAAGGTAGAATACCAAAAGCCCTTAGGTCTACTACAACAACTAGAAATACCTAAGTGGAAGTGGGAGCGGATTACAACTGATTTCATAACACAGTTACCCAAGACTACGGGTGGTCATGACACCATTTGGGTAATCGTTAACAGGTTATCCAAGTCCGCACACTTCCTACCAATCAAAGAAACAGACAAGATGGAGAAACTGACCAGAACTTACATCAGAGAAATAGTACAACTGCATGGTGTGCCCATATCTATTATCTCGGATAGAGACAGTAGATTCACCTTGCGATTCTGTCAGTAATTACAAGAATCTCTGGGAACTAGGTTGGGCATGAGTACAGCCTACAATCCTCAAATTGACAGACAGAGTTAGAGAACCATATAAACACTAGAAGACATGCTAAGAGCCTGTGTGATCGCCTTTGGTAAAGCATGGGATACCCATTTTCCACTCATCAAGTTTTCATATAACAACAGCTTCCACTCTAGCATCAAGGATGCCCCGTTCGAAGCCCTCTATGGTCGTAAGTGCAGATCCCCTTTGTGTTGGGCTGAAGTGGTGACACACAGCTAGCCAAAGGGCGAGTCCCTGATAGCACTCTCACTGTTCCAGAGATCATTCGAGAAACAACAGAAAAAATCGTTCAAATTTGAGAAAGATTGAAAGCCTCTAGAGATAGACAAAAGACCTATGCAGATAAGAGACGAAAATCCTTGGAATTCCAAGTTGGTGACCGAGTTCTATTAAAGGTCTCACCCGGGAAGGGCACAATATGCTTCGGAAAGTGTGGAAAACTAAACCCAAGGTACATAGGTCCTTTCGAGAGTCTTGCTAGAATCGGCCCAGTAGCATACAAACTCCATTTACCACAAGAACTAAATAACATACATCCTATCTTCCACGTGTCAAACCTAGAGAAGTGCCTTTATGATGAGACTCTTGTGATTCCACTCGATGAAATCAAGATAAAGGAGAGTCTTAAATGTGTGGAAGAACCAGTAGAAATCATGGATAGGGAAGTTAAACAAACGAAACAAAGTCGTATACCAATAGTGAAGGTTCGCTTGAATGCTAAGCGGGGACCGAAATTCACCTGGGAGCAAGAAGATCAAATGAAACAAAAGTACCCACATCTTTTCCTTGGTGCATGATGTATGCACTATAGAAAGAATTTCAGGACGAAATTCCCTCTAACGGGGGGATAATGTATCAACCCGTTGTTTTCAAGTCAATAAAAGTAAAACCCTTTTAAACAAAATTTCGAGTTTTATTTATTTCGTTAAGTGCATAAGGGTTAGTATATGATTTAAACTATATAAATGATACTTTTGTATATATATATATATATATATATATATATATATATATATATATATAAGTATGAGCATTTTTAAATGTAAAAATCAAAAATTTTCTTGTGGGGACCGAGAACCCTTGCACGGAAAATCATTTTCAGCCAAAAACCCTCAGACCGCAAACCCTTTTCGACCAAAAACTCCATTCTGACCGAGAACCCTCTCGATATAAATAATTTCACACGAAAACTTTAGTCATTTCTCACTTTTCCAATAAAAAACACACTTATTTTGCTCTCAAGTATCATCCAAGAACCTTCATATCTTTAAGAAAAATACTTAAAATCCTCATAATTTTCACCAAGAACACCAAGAACAATCTTCAAATCTTCAAGCCTGTCCGAAAACCACCTGGACCGAAAACTCTCTCAGATCGAAAACCCTTTTAAGAAAGTGAACATGGTTCTCGGTTGAGGTTTTAAGACTGAAATCAAAGGATTTCGGTGAGGGATAGACCGAAGACGCTTATCATCACTCTAAATAATCCACAATAATTTTATAAGTATTGCTTACACAAATTAAGTGTTGTCTAACACTTTGATTAATTGTTTCACTAATTTAAATACGATTAAGTGTTTAAACATTATTAGGAGACTTTTATTTCCACGTATGCTAGCCTGAAGATCATCTCTGCAGTTTCGCTACCTGAACACGATCACGCACTAGAGGTGAGTTCATACCCCATAGGTTTTCACTATTATTCCATGTTTTTACGCGGATACAAGTACAACACAAATAAATTTTGTGTAAACATTCAAACGTTTTCAAATTACTTTAGAATATTTTAGACAGGTTCAACTATTGTGTTTACCAATATATATATATATATATATATATATATATATATATATATATACACACACACACACAAGCGTTTAAACCTTTGTAACATGTTGAGCAAAGGAGAATTTTTTAGAATATTTACATTGCAAACAGAATATACTTATAAACTATAATAGGCATAGTTTATGGAACATCCTTATAATTCTACGAATTCAAGAAACGATACAAGAACATACTTATAAACTATAATAGGTATAGTTTATGGAACACATATATCATTATTACTAAATACAAAGATACAATACAAACGAACATGTAAACTATAATTGGTATAGTTTATGGAACATAAGTACAATCTTATCATGTATAGGTTTTACTATAGTAACAAACAAATAAACTATATTAGATATAGTTTAGGGAACATATAAACAATTATTCATTACAAAGGATTCTCAATTATTCTACACGTAACCGTCACTATAGCTTTGTGAGACACACTTCAAGTAATTACCTAAGCCCTGAAATTATAACCAGAGTCTCCTGGAGGGAGAGCGTGAATTTGTGTATAGATCTACATAGTGTTGACAATCCCGCGCCTTAACTGTTTGCTACAATTAGGCCGGCAGGCCTGGGGTGACAAATGTCATATCGATTCCGACACCTGAAGAATGTCGTTTCATGCCATCCTAGGTCATCAAGTATGGTTATATTAACTCAGAATTTGGTATTGAATAATACAATTAGTGCACGAATAAGTAAACAACTTCACATAGTTTTATTATAAAACTATAGTACAGTATTTTACAAGTACAACATGTTAATGCAGGCATTTACAATTACTCACTTTTATACATGTACAAATAAAGAAAACTACTCTAGTACAGAGAAAACATACTTTTCATGGTTTTATGTGAATTAAAACTACATTATACTATCTCAGAGTACAATAACATTTGCACATTTTGGGCTTAGGGTATTAAGACTAGAACACATTTACAACAGAAAATATAGGATTTTCTGGGAAAACATACTTACATTTTCAGGGAACAAATGACAGATTTCAATTACAAACATGCTTATGAACTCACCAACATAAATGTTTATACTCTTTCAAAACCACTTGTATTCTCAGGGAACCAGTAGACAGGTACACCCACAAGTTTTGTGAAGACGGAGTTTTGTAGAGTCACGTCTTTTATACTTTAGCTATACACTTTTAATGTCATACAAACTATGTATTGAACATATGTAAATGCTAGACATTATCAATTTAATGGTTGTGTTTGCTTTTATTATTATTATACAATTGTTGTGACACTGTACATGACGTCCTCCACCCCAAATGTTTTCGCCGTTCCGGTTTGGGGGTGTGACATCCGGAGATGCATGTTTAGTTTACGATTGATCTGGTTCCAGGTGCGGCTCCAACAACCAAAGAATTGTATTGGTTAGCTCCTCCTGAGATGCAAGATTTATCTCCACAACTACAGGAGCTATTAGACAATGGATTAATTCGACCGAGAATTTCGCCACGAGGAACACCAATCTTGTTTGTGAGGAATAAGGTTGGATCTAATCGTATGTGCATTGACTATCGAGAGGCGAATAATGTAATGGTGAAGAAACGTTATCCTCTCCTAAGGATTGATTATCTGTTTGACCAACTTCATCGTGCATCTTGGTTTTATATGATTGATTTGCGCTCAGGTTATCATCACATGAGGCTTAGACATAAGGATGTGCAGAAGACGGCTTTATGGACTCGATATGGTCATTAAGAGGTCGTGGTGATGCCTTTTGGGCTCACTAATGCTACAACCACATTCATGGATGTCATGAATCACATATGCATGTTGATGTTGGATCTCTCTATGATTGTATTCATTGATGATATCTTGGTCTATTCCAAGACCCATGAGTAGCACGAGGAGCTCTTGAGGGAGGTCTTGGAGACTTTGAGGAGGGAGAGATTTGTTGCAAATTTCTCCAAGTGTGAGTTCGGGTTGCACAAGATGCAGTTTTTAGGGTACCTTGTCAACCATAATGGTATTCTAGTCGATCCGGACAAGGTCGAGGCCATGACGTAGTGGGAGGTTCCGAGGTCTCCATCTGAGATTTGTGGTTTCTTTGGTTTAGCACGTTATTATCAGAGATTCATCCAGGATTTCTCAAAGATAGTTGTTTCTTTGACTCAGTTGACAAAGAAGACGTTCACTTTTCGCTTGGGGCCTTAGCAGCAGACAACTTTTTGTTGGGTGTTATGCACTCTAACATCCCTATGAGGCACATACAACCCTAATGCTTTGGATCTAAGTTTTCTCTAATTATACATGTAATATTCTTTTTCCAAACCATGAAGCCTAACTAGCATGTAACTTTGATATATGTATCATAAAAACTAGTTAGAAGATTACCTTTTGATGTAGCTTGTAGAACTTGGCCTTATAAGAGCTTAGCACCCCAAGTGTGATTCCTCAAACAAGTCACAAACACCAATAACAATTAGATGAATATGAGAGAGGTTTAGGAGACACCAAAATTGGCTAGCTTTTTCATGAAATGCAAGGGGTGTCGATTTTGGAGCTAAGGGAACACATTTATAATGTAGAATTCCAAGAGTCATTTGTAAACCCTAATTCTTACACTTGGGCTTATGATCCAAAAACTGATTTGGACTAACACTTCATGGACTATCTCATAAGCTTAGTTCATAACAAATCAATCATGGATCATTAGCCCAAACCATATGTTTCTCTGATTTACATAATCAGTCCCTGTTTATTTAATTATTCTCTTTTGATAACCAAATTAATTCCAAATTAATTCTTGATCATTACTAATATAAATAATATGATTTATCAATTAATATATTATTTTTATAATATATTAATAAATCATAAATAACCTCTTTCTCAAATATCCATCCTATCAAGTTATTTGGATGAAGGCAACCCGAAATGGACCATGCTACTATCGGGTCATGTAACACCCCCCTGGCACGTATCACAATATTGTCCGCTTTGGGCCACTCGGCACGAGGACTTCCCAGGGGGTCACCCATCCTGGTACTACTCCCGCCCGAGCACGCTTAACTGCAGAGTTCTTATGGGATCTGCTGCCCTCACGGCTTTAAAACGCGTTGTGATAGGGAAGGTATCCACACCCCTTATAAGGAATGCTTAGTTCTCCTTCCCAGCCGATGTGGGATCAGATCTAACCCACTTTCACCCCCCCATTATAGGGTTCGATATCCTAGTCGAACACATCGCCCCGTGCCCTAGCTCTGATACCATTTGTAACACCCCCCTCTGACACGTATCACAATATTGTCCGCTTTGGGCCACTCGGCACGAGGACTTCCCAGGGGGGCACCCATCCTGGTACTACTCCCGCCCGAGCACGCTTAACTGCAGAGTTCTATTTGTAACAGCCCAGATTCCCAGGTATTTTGCATTCTTATATTTTCGGTGAATTGTGAGGAGACTCGGCGAGTTGGAGCCCAAACTCTCTGAGTATGATCGCGGCTATGGGCATGGGTTCGCGTCTGAACTCGGCGAGTCCATGATGTTTAATGAAACCCTAATTCCCCGGGTTTGGAGCCTATTTAAGGGCACTTATAGCCTCCCATTGCGGCTACCAGTCCCTTGAGAGAACCCTAAGAGAGCTAATTCGTTTAGGGAGAGAGGAAGTCACTTTTGGGCCTTTGTATTCCTTGTTTAGCAAGAAGAAGGTGGCAAGAGCAAGGAGGAGGTGAGATTCCAGCAGATCCAGAGTCCAGAGGCTTCATTTTGAGGTAATAGTTCGAACCTCCTCCAGTTTTAGGGTTGATCTTTAGAGTTAGGGTTTTCTAACCCCTTTGGAGAGTGATTATGTGAAGCAAATGGTCCCTCTTCAAGTTTGTGCCTTGGGTCTAGACTCAAAGAGGTCCAGAGACCTTAACCCTTGGAGCTTATTGGGTTATTATAGAGTTATTGGACCTAGGTTGTCATTTTTGGGACCAAATCTCCTTTTGATGCCTTGTGGGGGTTATACAAGCATCAAGTTTCGAACTTTACGTAACATTCATGCTTGGGAAGGCCAGATCTATGGTTTGGGAAAGCAGATCTGACCTCAGAAGGTCAATAGAGTTTGTGCATGGCATGAACTCGCCGAGTTGTTCTTGAGACTCGGCGAGTAGGGTTGGGGTTTCACGAAAATTGTTCAGCGAGTAGACTTACCGGGTTGGGGATGACCCAGTGAGTCAGCGAGAGTCAATAGGGGGCTGAGTCAAGCCGGAACTCGCCGAGTTGTTCTTGAGACTCGGAGAGTTGAGTCGTGGTGGCCCCACAATTCATGCCAGGTGGAACTCGTCGAGTTATGGAAGTACTCGACGTGTCAAGAGAGGATCCTAGGAAGTCAGTGAACACATGTAGACTCGCCGAGTCGCTCTAGTGCACTCGCCGAGTCCGGTCAAAGTTGACCGTTGACCGTTGACCAGAGTTGACCAGTGTTGACTTGAAAGGGTTAGTCAACCTTAGTTGTGAAAATGTTAATTAGAGATATGTTGTGTTATCGGAGGATTATAGCTCGAGGGATCGAGCGCGAGTGATTTCCCGGATTTTGTGAGTTATCGAGATACGTGAGGTGAGTCTTCTCACTATACTTTACCTTGAGTAGGTAATCAGAGTTATGTGACAGAGTATTTGTATGCTATATGTATGTTATGTGTTGTACTGCATTATTTCTATGTGATTTATTTTGTGCATGTTTATAGAGTTGGAACCGGAAGGTTCACAGAGTTAGAACCAGAGGGTTCACAGAGTAGGGTCCACGGACCCACAGAGTTATAGCCTCGAGTGGCTAATATGTGTTATGTGTGGTATTTTGGGGGACTCACTAAGCTTTGTGCTTACAGTGTTGGTGTTAATTGTTTCGGGTACTAGTGATGACCGTGGGAAGGCGTCGGCTTGATCAGTACACACACACGGAATTTTTATGTTATGAGATCTTGGGATTGTTATATGGCAAGGATTGAGTTTCAAACATTGATGTTTTTATGAATGTTAAATGAATTGTGTTTTTCTAAAATGCGAAAAATTGTTTTGAAATTTACGGTGTTACAAGTTGGTATCAGAGCCTTGGTTTGAGGGATTCGAGTACACCTTCAGGCGTATTTGAACTCAAACTGAGGATTTGAGAAGTATTTTCAAAAAGAGTAAAAGATTTTTGAAAAAAAAAACAACGCAGAGCAGAGTTGTGTGTACGATTTGTCCGCGCCCGAACGGTGACTTCCCAAAATACCCTCATGTTATGTGATATTGATATTGATATGGTGTATTCTCATGCTAGAGTAGGCTAGGTACTCCTATTAGGACTAGAGTGGCCTGATTTATGATGCCTTAGCCTAGGGAGAGGTGAGCTGCTATGAGATGCTTGAGAGTGAGTAGGTAGCAGCGAGGGGCTTATGAGATATCGGTTAGAGAGTGGATTATGCATGACAGAGTACTTGGAACTTGGGATCCGAAGAGGAGGACTTGGGGTGTATTCTGATACGGTGCGGACAATAGTATTGGGCTCGTACTACTGAAAGCACCAGGGCGGTGTACAGCCCGAGTAAGAATCTTTGGAATGCCCAGGGATCAAGGAGGAATGGGTTGTCGAGTGTGAATATGCTCGAATGGATTTTAATTTATCGTATGTTGTATTTCAGAGGTAGATCAAGGTGAGGACACATCTTATGACTGAGAGCAGTGGGGCTAGTGATGAGGAGATCCGCCGGATCATCCATGAGGAGGTGGCTGCGGCCATCAGGGCAGAGATACCAGAGATGTTTGGGTCTATTAAGACCACGTTGATTGAGACCTTCGATGAGCGTTATGCTGCTCTTTCTGAGGCTGCTGTTGCAGTGGCCACCGTAGCTATTGCTGCTGCGAGGCCGCGGGGTGGTGATGCATTGCTTTTCCGAGAGTTCAGCAACACAAAACCGTCGGAGTTTGATGGGACCCAGGACCCGGTGGCAGCAATGACATGGATTTATGACATAGAGGGGTGTTTCTTCACTTGCTAATCTCCTGAGCATTTGAGAGTTTGGTTCGCGCTGAACCAGCTTCGCTTGGGAGCGAAGGATTGGTGGAAGTTTGTGACGGTGCACTTTACGCCTGCTGAGCTTGTGGCAGTGACCTGGGAGAGGTTCGCTGCCATGTTCCGTGATGAGTACGTTCCTCAGGCGAAGAGGGAGCGTTTGGCCCAGGAGTTTCTGACCCTCAAGCAGGGTACTGAGTCTGTTATGGTGATTACCAGGATGTTCCACAAGAGGGCGATGTTCTGCCCTGAGCACGTGTCCACTGAGCAGGCACGTATGAGCCGATATTTAAGTATCTTGAGGTGAGACATTCGGGAGTTCGTGGCGAACTCCTCGTACCGGATATTTGCCGAGCTTCAGGAAAATGCCTGGAAGAGGGAGATTGAGCTAGAGACTCAGGCCAGGGAGAAGGCGGAGTCTCAGGGGAGGGATCGGCGACTGGCATAGTCCCAGCCGGCAGCCAGGCGGGCCAAGCCCGCTGATCCCAAATCGGGGAGCCAGAAGGGCCGCACTTGTGGAAAGTGCGGCAAGGGTCATGATGCAGTATATAGAGCTAGATCTTGCTACAAATGTGGCAAGGAGGGGCATATGGCCAAGGACTGCCCCAAGGGGTTTGCAGTGTGCTTTCACTGCAACCAGATCGGACACCGGAAGGCGGAGTGTCCGCAGTTGCGGGGATCAGCTCAGGGAGCACCTCAGGGATCTTCCCCTGCCGCCATCAGAGCTACCGAGAGTCGGCCAGTGAAGGCCGAGGCACCGAGTGCATGAGGGAGAGCCTTTCAAGTGACCGCGGAGGAGGTCCGCACAGCGCCCGATGTCATGGCTGGTATGTATTCTTTCATGTATTTATTTTGATGTTGAGATATTATGCTTATATTATGTTATGTGTAGGTACTTTTCTTGTGAATTTTGTACCTGCCTTGGTATTATTTGACTCGGGTGCGAGTCGGTCTTTTGTATCTTTGGCTTTTAGTCAGCATATCAGTGTTAGTCGCGAGGCGTTGAGTCGGCATATGAGAGTTTCCATAGCTGACGAGAGGGTGATATATGCCACGGAGGTTCTCTGAGGGTGCGTATTCGAGATTTTCGGTGTTGAGTTTCCGATTGATTTGGTTCCTATTGTGATGGGTGATGTCTGTGTCATTGTGGGCACGGACTGGTTGAGCATATTCGGTGCGGTTATCGACTGCGAGCGACAGCTGGTGACCATACGAGACCCTAGTGGGGGAGTTCTTACGGTGTACGGCGAGGGTACACGTTCTGGGTCAGCGTTTTGTCCGGCCGCTAAAGTGAGTCGGTGTCTACAGCAGGGCTGTAAGGGTTTTGTGGCGTATGTGATGGATACGCGGGTGGATTCCGAGAGACCGAGGTCAGTTGAGGAGGTTCCGATAGTGCATGAGTTCCCGGATGTATTTCCTGAGGAGTTGCTGGGTATGCCTCCTATGAGGCAAGTGGAGTTCAGTATCGATTTGGTTCCGGGGGCCGCGCCTATCGCCAAGGTGCCTTATCGCCTTGCACCTCCAGAGATGCAAGAGTTATCCTCGCAGCTTCAGGAGTTGTTGGGAAGGGGGTTTATTCGGCCGAGCAGCTCGCCGTGGGGAGCGCCTATCCTGTTTGTCAAAAAGAAGGATGGTTCACACCGGATGTGCATTGATTACCGGGAGTTGAACAAGCTGACAGTCAAGAACCGTTACCCGTTGCCAAGGATCAACGATTTGATCGATCAGTTACAGGGAGCATCTTGGTTCTCCAAGATTGATTTGAGGTCTGGATATCATCAGGTGAGAGTGCGAGATGAGGACATCCAGAGGACAGCGTTCAGGACGCGTTATGGGCATTATGAGTTTGTGGTGATGCCTTTCGGGCTCACCAATGCCCCGGCAGTGTTCATGGATCTCATGAACCGAGTGTGCAGGCCGATGCTGGATCGATCAGTGATTGTATTCATCGATGACATTTTGGTATATTCGAGATCTAGAGAGCAACATGAGGAGCATTTGAGGGAGATCCTCGGAGTTCTGAGATCGGAGAGGCTTTATGCCAAATTCTCCAAGTGTGATTTCTGGTTACGAGAGGTCCAGTTCCTGGGTCATCTCGTTAACTAGAAAGGGATATTGGTCGACCCGTCCAAGGTTGAGGCGGTGATGAGTTGGGAGGTGCCGAGGTCACCCTCCGAGATCAGGAGTTTCCTAGGGTTGGCAGGTTATTATCGGAGATTTATCAAGGATTTCTCTAAGATCGCAGTGCCACTCACCAGGTTGACCCGGAAGGGTGTCGTTTTTTTATGGGGCCCCGAGCAGCAGGCCTCCTTTGAGACGCTTCGCCAAAAGTTATGCGAAGCCCAGTGTTAGCCCTCCCGGAGGGGATGGGGGACTTTGTGGTATACTGTGATGCATCGATCTTGGGATTGGGAGCGGTGCTGATGTAGAGAGGGCCTGTGATAGCATACGCATCGAGGCAGCTGAAACCTCATGAGATGAGGTATCCCACCCATGATCTAGAGTTGGGGGCAGTGGTGTTCGCCCTCATGATTTGGCGTCACTATCTGTATGGGGTTCGGTGTATGATATACACGGACCATAAGAGTCTGAAGTATTTGATGGATCAGCCCAACCTAAATATGCGGCAGAGAAGGTGGTTGGATGTGGTCAAGGACTATGATTGTGAGATTCTGTACCGTCCGGGCAAGGCTAATGTGGTAGTCGACGCTCTGAGTCGCAGGGCGAAGAGCGCCCCGTTGCGAGATGTATGTTTGTGATTGACCGTGATGGCTCCGGTGTTGGACACCATTCGTGGAGCACAGGCTGAGGCCGTGAGATCGGAGAACCAGAAGAGGGAGCGAGTTGTGGGGTTGGTATCGGAGTTCGTTACCGATGGTCGGGGGCTTATGACTTTTCAGGGGCGTATATGGGTACCGTTTGTGGGAGGGGCGCGTACCATTTTGATGGAAGAGGCTCATCGGTCGAAATTCTCGATCCATCCTAGGGCCACTAAGATGTATTTGGACCTGAGGAGGGAGTATTGGTGGCCCTGTATGAAGAGGGATGTTGCGTGGTTTGTTGAGAGGTGCTTAACCTGCCATAGGGTTAAGGCCGAGCACCAAAGACCGCATGGTAAGTTGCAGCCGTTGGAGGTTCCCAAATGGAAGTGGGAACAGATTACCATGGATTTTATCACCAAATTGCCAAGGACTGCTAGGGGAGTCGATGCAATTTGGGTGATTGTGGATAGGTTGACAAAGGGTGCCCACTTCCTTGCTATTAGTGAGAGCTCCTCTGAAGAGAAGTTAGCATAGATGTACGTGAGGGAAGTGGTATCTCGGCATGGGGTGCCGATCTCGATCGTCTCAGACAGGGATGTACGTTTCACTTCCAGATTCTGGAAGAAGTTTCATGAGGAGTTGGGTACTAGGCTGCATTTTAGTACCTTATATCACCCCCAGACAGACGGACAGAGTGAGCGGACGATTCAGACGCTCGAGGACATGCTCCGGGCAAGTGTGTTGGATTTTGGGGGGAGTTGGGATATGTATTTGCCCTTGGCAGAGTTTTTCTACAACAACAACCATCATTCGAGCATTGGTATGTCGCCCTTTGAGCTGTTGTATGGGAGGAGGTGTCGGACCCCCATTTGTTGGGGAGAGGTTGGACAACGTGTGATGGGCAGTACAGAGATCGTGCTTTAGACGACAGAGCAGATCCAGCAGTTCAGACAGAGGTTGTTGACCGCCCAGAGTCGTCAGAAAAGTTATGCGGATAGACGCCGGTCCGAGCTTGAGTTTCAGGTCGGCGACTTTGTGCTCCTGAAGGTCTCTCCTTGGAAAGGAGAGATTCGATTTAGGAAGAGGGGCAAGCTGGGGCCTCGATATATTGGTCCATTCCGGGTGGTCGCGAGGGTAGGCAGGGTAGCCTATCGTTTAGATTTGTTAGCAGAGTTGGGGCAGATTCACGACACTTTCCATGTGTCACAATTGCGAAAGTGTATAGCCGATGAGTCGGCAGTGGTTCCATTAGAGGATATTCAGGTGGATCCGAGCCTGAATTATGCTGAGACACCAGTGGCAATCAGAGATCGGAAAATCAAGGTTCTGAGGAACAGAGAGGTACCCTTGGTTTTGGTTCAGTGGCAGCATCGGAAGGGTTCCGAGATGACTTGGGAGCCGGAGCGTGAGATGCATGAGCAGCATCTAGAGTTATTTGCAGAGCGAGACTTCGAGGGAGTAGTCTAGTTCTAGTGGGGGAGAATTGTAACAGCCCGGATTCCCAGGTATTTTGCATTCTTCTATTTTCGGTGAATTGTGAGGAGACTCGGTGAGTTGGAGCCCAAACTCGCCGAGTATGATCGCGGCTATGGGCATGGGTTCGCGTCTGGACTCGGTGAGTCCACACTGTTTAATGAAACCCTAATTCCCTGGGTTTGGAGCCTATTTAAGGGCACTTATAGCCTCCCATTGCGTCTACCAGTCCCTTGAGAGAACCCTATGAGAGCTAATTTGTTATGGGAGAGAAGAAGTCACTTTTGGGCCTTTGTATTCCTTGTTTAGCAAGAAGAAGGTGGCAAGAGCAAGGAGGAGGTGAGATTCCAGCAGATCCAGAGTCCAGAGGCTTCATTTTGAGGTAATAGTTCGAACCTCCTCCAGTTTTAGGGTTGATCTTTAGAGTTAGGGTTTTCTAACCCCTTTGGAGAGTGATTATGTGAAGCAAATGGTCCCTCTTCAAGTTTGTGCCTTGGATCTAGACTCAAAGAGGTCCAGAGACCTTAACCCTTGGAGCTTATTGGGTTATTATAGAGTTATTGGACCTAGGTTGTCATTTTTGGGACCAAATCTCCTTTTGATGCCTTGTGGGGGTTATACAAGCGTCAAGTTTTGAACTTTACATAACATTCATGCTTGGGAAGGCTAGATCTATGGTTTTGGGAAAGCAGATCTGACCTCAGAAGGTCAATAGAGTGTGTGCATGGCATAAACTTGCCGAGTTGTTCTTGAGACTCGGTGAGTAGGGTTGGGGTTTCACGAAAATTGTTCAGCGAGTAGACTCGCCGGGTTGGGGGATGACCCAGTGAGTCAGGGAGAGTCAATAGGGGGCTGAGTCAAGCCGGAACTCGCCGAGTTGTTCTTGAGACTCGGCGAGTTGAGTCATGGTGGCCCCGCGATTCATGCCAGGTGGAACTCGTCGAGTTAGGGAAGTACTCGACGTGTCAAGAGAGGATCCTAGGAAGTCAGCGAACATGTATAGACTCGCTGAGTCGCTCTAGTGCACTCGCCGAGTCCGGTCAAAGTTGACCGTTGACCGTTGACCAGAGTTGACCAGTGTTGACTTGAAAGGGTTAGTCAACCTTAGTTGTGAAAATGTTAATTAGAGATATATTGTGTTATCGGAGGATTATAGCTCGGGGGATCGAGCGCGAGTGATTTCCGGGATTTTGTGAGTTATCGAGATACGTGAGGTGAGTCTTCTCACTATACTTTACCTTGAGTAGGTAATCAGAGTTATGTGACAGAGTATTTGTATGCTATATGTATGTTATGTGTTGTACTGCATTATTTCTATGTGATTTATGTTGTGCATGTTTATAGAGTTGGAACCGGAAGGTTCACAGAGTTAGAACTAGAGGGTTCGCAGAGTAGGGTCCACGAACCCACAGAGTTATAGCCTCGAGTGGCTAATATGTGTTATGTGTGGTATTTTGGGGGACTCACTAAGCTTTGTGCTTACAGTGTTGGTGTTAATTGTTTCAGGTACTAGTGATGACCGTGGGAAGGCGCCGGCTTGATCAGTACACACACACGAAATTTTTATGTTATGAGATCTTGGGATTGTTATATGGCAAGGATTGAGTTTCAAACATTGATGTTTTTATGAATGTTAAATGAATTGTGTTTTTATAAAATGCGAAAAATTGTTTTGAAATTTACGGTGTTACAGGTCAAGTATATACCAATTATAGTTATGGGCTTAGACACCTAATCCAACATTCTCCCACTTGGATAAGTCTAATAACTATAACTGCCAATGTAACTTCAAAATCTGATTAGTAATCGTAGCTCTAAAAGGCTGCTGTCGAACTCTGATGTGTCCATTAGATAAGAGATCATATAACCATCTGTTCTTCAAGATATACTATAGAAAAATATATGGAATAAAGTCATACTTATTGTCCAACAAATTGTTTCCTGATTTCTGATTTGTTTTACATAGAGCTTAATTGAACACATCAATAGAGCTCTAACTGTGCCCGACACATAAGTCAAAACAAAATCATCGAGGGGCCCAAGATACCACTTTTATCTTCTTCGGATAAAAGGAACAGATAAACATTGACTTATATGCTTGTACTAACTACTCGTTAAATCATACACAGTAAATGTGTTATAGCATGAAGTTACTGATGCAGTTTCGAATCATCAATGTACAACCAACTCGTAATCAACAACTCATATATCTTGGTTTGAAGACTATACGATATTATCGTCTCACAATCACTCGTGATAAATTCCATGAAGTGATTCATGTGAGCGTGGGTTTTGTCCAATACTCAAATCTTATTTCAAGAGCACTCATGAATGTTTGTATCAAACCTTTGCAATGTCTACTTTCATAACCTACTTCCAAAGTATGATCGACTGTGGATAGTTTGAATAATCTTATTATTCTGGATGTCAAAACATGCAAAAAGTGAAACAATAAGAAATAATTGACACAAGATAGTATCTTTACTTATAAATAAAACTCCTTTTATTTAATCATCATATATCAATTACATTTTAGCTATTACAAGTTTCTAAATGTGTATCTAATCAATGAAACTAATATTGTCTTTCAGCCCGATACTCCTAGCATGCTGCAAGTGCTTAACCCTACTCAGTCCCTTTATAAGGGGATTTGTCGGGTCCTCCTCTGACAATACCCCTACATTACTAGGAGTCCTTCTTCTACTCGATGTCTTATGAAGTGATATTTTTTGTCGATGTGCCTAGATCTGCCATGATCCCTTGGTTCCTTGGCTAAGGTGACCACATCCTCTTTGTCACATAAAATCCCCATAGGCTCCTTTATAGCAGGTACAACTCCAAGGTCTCCGATAAAGTTATTTAGCCATATTGCCTCCTTCGACACTTCGCTTGCTGCTATCCGCACATTGAATCAGCTACAGTCTCTTGCTTGGAACTTCTCCAAGTTACTAATCCTCCATTTAAGGTAAATACCTAGCCCGAATGAGAGCGAAAATTAACTCTTTCGGCCTGAAAGCTGGCGTCACTATACCTTGTCACTCTCAAGTCATCACTCCCACCAAGGATAAGGACCCAGTCCTTAGTCCTCCATAGGTACTTAAGAATGTTCTTTACTGCAGTCCAGTGAGCATTACAAGGGTTCCCTTGATATCTACTAACCATGCTCAAAGCAAAGACTACATCACGGCGAGTAGATGTTGTATCATACATGATCGAGCCAACTACAGAAGCATATGGTATTTGACTCATTTTTGCTATCTCAACATCGGTACTTGGACTCTGAGTCTTACTCAGTTTGGTATTGCTCAAGATAGGATATTATCCTTTCTTGGAATCCTCCATGTTGAAACGTTTCAACACCTTGTCCAAGTAGGTACTTTAAATCCTATTAGTCTTTTACTCCTGTTTCTCAATATCCTTAACCCTAGAATATAAGCAGCTTCCCTGAGGTCCTTCATAGAGAAACACTTCCCAAGCCAATACTTAACCTCCTGTAGGGTTGGAATGTCATTTCCTATGAGAAGTATGTCGTCCACATACAACACCAGAAAGCTAACTATACTCCCACTAGCTTTGACATATACACAAGACTCATCCTCGCTTCTCGAAAAACCAAAATCTTTGACTTTCTCATCGAAACAAAGATTACATACGCGAGATTCTTGTTTTAATCCATAAATGGACTTCTCAAGCTTACACACTCTATTAGGGTACTTTGCATTGTCAAAACCCTCTAGCTGACTCATGTAAACATCTTCATCCAACTTCCCATTAAGGAAAGCGGTTTTGACATCCATTAACTATATTTCATAATCATGAAATGCAGCTATGGCTAGCATAACCCTTATAGATTTAATCATCGCTACTGGTGAGAAGGTCTCGTCATAGTCAACTCTAGGAGTTTGAGTAAATCCATTCGCAACAATCGTGCCTTATAAGTGTGTAACTTCCCATCCATGTTGGTCATCTTCTTGAAGATCCATTTGCACCCGACTGCCTTACGACCCGGTACATTATTAACCAAGTTCCAAACTTGATTGTCATACATGGACTGAATCTCGCTGTCCATCGCCTCCTTCCATTTTGCAGACTCGGGGCCTGCCATGGCTTCCTTGTAGTTGTTAGGTTCATCCAAAATTTACAAGTGTACTATCACTAATAAATGTATCACCTTCAACTGTTATATGAAAACCATATAACACAGGTGGAACACTAACTCTACTGGAACGTCTCAGAGGTATGGGCTCGTCAATCGGTTCAACAGGAGTTTCCTCCCTGGGTTGAGCGCTAGTGTTTGAGGTTCCTTAATCACTTAACCCTTGAAGCTCTTCAAGGTCAAGTTGCCTCCCACTGTCCTCTTGGCATATGAGTTCTCTTTCACGGAAAACCCCTCTCCTCGCAACGAAGACAACATTATCGCTCGGTCTATAGAAGAGATATCCAAAGGACTTCTGTGGGTAGCCGGTGAAAATACATCGCTCACTACGAGGTTTTAGCTTGTCGTGAGTCTCTCATCTTATGAAACCCTCACAACCCCAAACCTTGATATGTGCTAACGAGGGAGCCTTCCCTGTCCACTTCTCATGACGTGTTTTGGCAACCGATTTAATTGGGACTAGATTATGGATATGGGCGGAAGTCTCTAAGGCATACCCCTAGACTGAGATAGGTAACGAAGCTTGACTCATCATGGACCGAACCATGTCCAAGAAGGTTCGATTGTGCCTCTCAGCCACACCATTTAGTTGTAGTGTCCTAGGTGGCGTGAATTGTGAAACAATTCCACATTCCTTAAGATAGTCATGGAACTTGATACTAAGATACTCACCACCTCGATCGGATCAGAGAATCTTTATCTTCCTGCCCAATTGATTCTCCACTTCTTGTTTAAACTCTTTGAATTTTTCAAAGGTTTCTGACTTATGTTTGATTAAGTATATGTACCCATATCTACTATAATCATCAGTAAAAGTCACAAAGAAGCAGTTAGCATCCCTTGTGGCAGATCTAAAGGATCCACACACATCGGTGTGTATGAGATCCAACAAAGCCTAACCCTTGCACAAGAGCCAGTGAAGGGTGACTTGGTTATCTTTCCAAGTAAACAAGATTCACATGTGTCATCCTACTTTAAGTCAAATGACTCCTACACTTCATCCTTTTGGAGTTGGGCTATGCGCTTCTTGTTGGCATGTCCAAGACGACAATACCATAAGCATGCTTTATCCAAACCATTTGACAAATTGATATGCAAAACATTATTTCCTAAGCTATCTACAACCATCACAGTTTCATATATACAATTACAAGGTAATGCTTCAAAATAAAATTTACCATTATAATAAGCATTAATACCACCAATCTCATTATTAAATGAAAAAGTAAAACCTTGTTCATAAAAACCATGAAAAGAAATAACATTTCCCGCCATATCAGACAAGTAGCAACAATTATTCAACTCTAAATTTAACCCACTACTAAGCAATAAAGAATAAACTCCAATCTTGGTGATAGATGTCACACCCCCAAACCGAAACGGTGGAAATGTTCAGGGATGGAGGACGTCATGTACAATATCACAACAATTGCATCATAGTAATCAAAGTAAACACAACTATTACATTGAAATATAAGTATATACATATGTTTGCTACATAGTTTGTACACATCAAAAGCATAACAAAATATAAAATACGTGACTCTATACGCTCCATGTTCTCAAAAGTCTGGTGGAGTACCTATCTTCCGATTTCCTGAGAATGCAAACGATTTTAAAAGAGTATCAGGATTAAGCTGGTGAATTAATAAAAATGTTTTTGGAATGAAAACATGTCTTTGAATCTATAAAAATGTTAGTATGCTTCCCAAGAAAATCCAATATTTTCTGACATATATGTTTGTTATTGTGTTCTTTAGTAGTGTATAATGTATTAGTTAGTATGCCTGGTTACCACCAGTTGTATTGTATATCGTTGAAACCCTGGTTATCACCAGTAATGTATAGAATGTCCTTTCTGAAAAACCTGGTTACCACCAGTAAGTATAATAGTTTCATTACTTAAAATAAAACCATGTATTGTATCCCTTAGAATTCTCTAGTGTAATGTAAAGTAGTTCTATTAATTAAAATAAAACTAATGAAGAATGAAATCCCGTAAACAAAGGTTAGTTTATACTATTGTGAGTCGTATAACCATGTTTGATATAACCTAGTGACCCCTACGATGTTCTTTAGGCATAGGATGTTATGACATCTGTCACCCCAAGCATGCCTGCCTAACTATAGCTAGCAGTTCAGGTATGCGATAGTCAGCCCTGAATAGATCTACTCACAAATCTCACGCTCTCCCTCCAGAAGACTCTGGTTATACTATGATAGGATTTAGCCCGCACCCCGAAGGATACTATTGAAGTAGTGTCTCACAACCCTGTATTAACTAGTTTACATTTGGTTCTGTATTGTTCTCTTGTATTTGAATTAGTTTGTATACTTGTAGTGTAACAATAGTTATACTTAAATAATTATCTAATGATGTACTCTTGAAATCCAAAAGTAGTAATGTATATCAAAAAGTAAGTCTGTCATAGTTTATATATTTGTCAATGTATAAGCTCTAAATTTGTCAAATTGTGTGTTGAAATCCCAAACTATACCTATTATAGTTTGCATGTATTTTATGTACTTGGCTCATGTATTGATCGGAAAACTATATAATTTTGGTTGTAAGTTGAAAAGTCCCTTATGCTCAGCAAGTTACAAAAGGGATAAAGTATCTAAGTATTTTATAAAAAATGGAAATCATTTGATTGTATCAATTGCATAAGTTTTAAATCTGTTGAAATTCTTTTGTATAAGTTCACAAAATCATTTGTATTTGGCTTGTATTCCCCCTGAAAATGTTAAAAATAGTAAAAGCGTAGGGGTATGAACTCACTGATGGTTGCGTGAAAGGTGTCGGACTGTGAAACAGAATGAAGATCTTCGAGTTGTACGCGGAATTAACAGAATCCTAATAATAATTAAACACATATACACGTAATATTAGAGAAACCATTAATTATAGTGTTGGAAAAAACTTGCTTTTAGTTTAGGAATGTTACCGGGACTCGATTGAATCGAAATAGCGGGTTTTCAGCCAAGTTCATTGCTTAGGGAGGTTTATGGCTGTGAACTGTTCTCAACTATGAATTAATCTCGGCCATGAATAGCCCCTTGAATGGTTTACGGCATGTACTTGGTGTTCTTGAAGAAAATATGAATGTTTGAAGGGTTCACGACCGTGAATTGATTTTGACCCTTGAAGATTTGAAGATTTGAAGGGTTTGCGGCCGTGAACTCAAGAACAACAATGCTTGATTTGATGAAAATATGGGTGTTTGATGCTCCAAAACGAGTTCCAAGGTGGATTAAGTGATAGATGAAGAGAAAGCTTGGGTTTTCTGGTGATGGTGTTTAGAGAGAGAAAGCGTGTTTTTGGCCAGAAAAACGTAAATGAGGGTAGCAACATGTATATATAGGCTGGGTTCATGGTTGGTGGTGGGGTCCACCCAGCCGTGAACGGTTTACAGCCGTGATCGGGTTCACGACCGTGAACACCAGTTAGACCAATTATCGTTGATTTTCAAAGATACTCGGGTTTTCGCGTGATTTTGGTTCCGACTCTTATATAAAATTTAATTATATAATTTACATGATTTTCCAAACCATAAAAATTTGACGGAAGTAAATAAAGTTTAACTTTTATTTAACGGAATCGGGCTAACATTAATGGAAAAAGGTTCGGGTTGTCACAGCAGGCGGCACTTTCCTATTCCCCATGATAAAGCTCAGCTTCCCGTGCTCCATATCCCTACTTCTTTTTAGATCCTACAAATCATAACAAATGTGAAAACCACATCCTATATCAAGGACCCAATAATTAGCATGTGATGAGCTATTGGAAAGAATAGTGCAATACCTGCGAAGTTGGGTTTGATATTCCTATCCTTTATGTCATGCAAGTATTTGGGGCAGCTTCGTTTCTAGTGCCCTTTATCATGACAATGAAAGCATTCTGCTTCCTTTGGATTGGAAGAGGGTTTAGCATAAACAAATTTGGTCCCACTAGAAGAGGATCCATCATGGGATTTTCCCTTGTGGCTCTTGGAAGGGGCCTTCCTCTTCTTTCCCTTCCCATGTCCAATTGCCACGACAGAGGCAGTAGTAGGAGTAGACACAATAGATTTTCCTTTTAAACTACTTTCAATAGTTCCCAAAAGGCCCTGAAGCTTGCTTACAATGACTTCCTCCTTGTTCATATGATAGGTCATTCTAAACTGATCATAACAAGGAAGTAAAGAGTGTAGGATAATATCAGTATCCAACTCTTCATCGAAGTTCACATTTAACTTCAGTGAGCGGTCCACAAACCTTTGCATCTTTTGCAAGTGGGTCATGATGGACTCTCCATCCTTCATTTTTGTTGTGATCATGGAGGCTATGATTTCATACCTTTCTTTCCGTGCACTTTGATGGTACCTTTCCATCCAATCTTGGTGCATCTCATAGGGCCAAAAGTCCTCAGTCATGGTAGTAATCATGATACAAGACACCTTTGTCGCGTCTCTCTCATGAGCCTTATATTCAGCAATTTGTTCGGGAGTGGCAGTGTTTTCATTAATCTCCTTTAGATCTTTATCGAGAACATATTCTTTGTCCTCGTAGCAAATGGTCATGCGAATGTTTTGAATCTAGTCATTGAAGTTTGATCCATCAAAGCTGACCCTCCCACATAAGTTCATGAGGGAGAAAGAACTGGAAGGGATTGGGTTTGAAGCAGTGTTCGAAGTGGACATCTGAAAAGAAAGACAATGTAAGTTCATGAGGGAGAAAGAGCTGGAAGGGATTGGGTTTGAAGCAGTGTTCGAAGTAGACATCTGAAAAGAAAGACAATGTTTAGATTAGATAAGGATCCTTAATATAACACCCAAATGAAATATTAAGGTTAGCACCCAACACAATATTCTACAATTCAGAAGAGGGATGTCGTAATCCAATTGTAAAATATTTGAAGGTAGGTAAATGATGTTTTACCAATTTCCACCATGAAAAACGTAATTGATTATTAAGTTTTAAATGAATTGAAATTCCTAGATTCTTTTGAGATTCATTGAACTTTTCAATCACATGTTTAAATCTCGATTATGCCCTTCAAGTTTGTGATTGGGATACCGAGGAGCACAAACAATGTGTGAATAACCATGCAAATATACTTGGTACTCTCGATGTCATTTATCACCTAATCAATGTGCCAGTTAACCACACACGCTCCATTGATCTATGAAAAACATCAAGCTACCCTTTGCCACCCTTATTAGTCCAAGTTGGTGTGTCGGTTAACCACACACACTCCACTAACGACTTGTCAAGGTGCAAAGTGTAATTTCATGGAATATCATCATTTTCACATTTTTCCTAAAGTAACTAAGATTGAGAATTTATAAATGTTTATTTACTTTATAATATCATTATACTTATTGATGAGGATTAATGTCCTATCCTACCCGTTCGGCTAACGACCCTCCACTAGTCAAGAGTGCGATGGGTAAGAGTAGATACCCAATGGCGGTCATATTATAGGCTGCTTCCTTAAACACCCCTTACAGACTAGCTTCGTGAATGAGGCCTACTAACGGTAAGACTGACTTGTCTTATACATATATATATATATATATATATATATATATATATATATATATATATATATATATATAAGTATTAAACATTTAATATTATAATAGTATAGGGTTCAATTTTAAACATTTAAAATTCTAGGCTTTGAAATTAAAGTTTCATAAATGTGACTCTTCAAATTTCAAAACTTGAGGGCAAGTTTTGGAAATCTTTAAAAACACTTGAGTTTTAGAATTTAATGTTACATAAATGAGACTTTCCAGTTTCCATAACTTGAGGGCAAGTTATGAAACTTTTTAAGACTTTTTGAATTCCACAATTTAAGGAGTTAATGTTTTATGAATGAGACTTTTCAAATTTCATAACTTGAGGACAAGTTATGAAACTTTTTAAGAAACATTTAGATCAAATTTAACTAATAAAAATAATCATATAATTTATCATTTACCAATTTGACCTAATACTACTCATATAGCAAGATAATTTCAAATTCTATAAATAATTAGTTTTTCACAAAATCAAGTAATTATCTTAAAATTTAACAATCATCATGTTATTAGATGACAATAATCACTACCATATCCGAAAAAACATATTTTATGATACAAAAGTGTTTGTGGTAATGATCATAATCCAATTCTGGCCAAAAAGCTCAAAAATCTACAAGCAGAAGATCCTACTCGTCGAGTGCATGAACTGAACTCGTTGAGTTGCCAATTTGTGAGTGAAATCATCGAGTCAGATCAATGCACTCGTCGAGTTCATCAGTCATAGGCCAGAAATGTGACTTTTTCAGCTTTGAAAGTCAATCAATGCAACAATATAACAGAAAACTATCGTAGGCTCTGATACCACTGTTGATTTTTATGTACTCTTACATCCCTATGGTACACATACAACCCTAATGATTTAGATCTAAGTTTTCTCTAATTATACATGTAATATTCTTTTTCCAAAGCATGAAGCCTAACTAGCATGCAACTTTGATATATGTATCATAAAAACTAGTTAGAAGATTACATTTTGTTGTAGCTTGTAGAACTTGACCTTATAAGAGCTTAGCACCCAATGTGTGATGCCTTAAAAAAGTCACAAACACAAATAACAATTATATGAATATGAGTGAGGTTTAGGAGACACCACAATCGAGTAGATTCTTCTTGAAATGCAAGGGGTACCGATTTTGGAGCTAAGGGAACACATTTATAGTTTATAATTCTAAGAGTCATTTTTAAACCCTAATTCTTACACTTAGGCTTATGATCCAAAAATTGATTTGGACTAACACTTCATGGACTATCTCATAATCTTAGTTCATCACAAATCAATCATGGATCATTAACCCAAACCATATGTTTCACTGATTTATAATCACTCCCTGTTTATTTAATCAGTCTCTTTTGATCTCTAAATTAATTCCAAAATAATTCTTGATCCATACTAATTAGAATAATATGATTTCTCAATTAATATATTATTCTTATAATATATTAATAAATCATAAATAACCTCTTTCTCAAATATCCATCCTATCAAATTTTTATGATGAAGGCACCCCAAATGGACCATGCTATTATTAGGTCAAGTACATACCAATTAAAGCAATGGGCTCAGACACCTTGTAACAACGCAAATTTTCAAACAAAATTTTCATTTAAAATAAAGTGATTTTACTCAACCAATAGCATTTATTCCATGTTTCATATCAAATACATATATAAAATCCCCAAGATCTCAAATAACAGCAGTGTGTATGCATCATGCCGGCGCCTTCCCATGGTCCTCGCTAGTACCTGAAACACATACATAACAACTTGTAAGCATAAATGCTTAGTGAGTTCCCCAGTATACGACTTACACATATACGCCTTTCCAGGCCCTGACCTTCCGGTCCAGAATACATTGCCTTCCGGCCCGTAACATAATCGCCTTCCGGCCCATAACATATTACCTTCCGGCCCGTAACATATTGCCTTCCGGCCCATAACATATTGCCTTCCGGCCTGTAACATATTGCCTTCCGGCCCATAACATATTGCCTTCCGGCCCATAACATTTACGACACATAATACATTTAATCTAGCACACATAGCACATATATCATACATCATACCTGACCTTTCTGTCACATAACATATCGCCTTCCGGCCCGTATAAACATACATATCATGCATAGCAACTACCTTTCTATTTATAGCATAAATAACACATATTATATTCGACCTTCCGGCCTCACAGTCAAACCCTTCCGGGTGTAGTATAGTGAGAAGACTCACCTCGTGGTAATGAAAACTATCAACTCTTGAAACCACTCGCACTCGATCCGCCGATCTGCAGACTCCCTATAATACCATATACCCTTATTAATACTCTTATCATCCAAGACAACTGACCCTAAGAAATTACATGCAGGTCAACTCTGGTCAACGGTCAACTTGACCGGACTCATCGAGTGCAAAGGCGACTCGACGAGTCTAGACGTCCTCCCCAACTTTCCCTGTTGTTCCCTTTCTACTCGTCGAGTATCCCCCTTGACTCGACGAGATCCACGTGGAAGAATCGCGGGGCCACCCCGACTCCACTCGCCGAGTCTGAAGAACAACTCGGCGAGTCCCAGTGAATCTTCAAGCTACTCGCCGAGTCTGAAGAACAACTCGGCGAGTCCCAGTAAATCTTCAAGCTACTCGCCGAGTCTGATCATTGGACTCGGCGAGTCCATGCCATGCAGACGAGCAACTGCTTCCTGAAATACGTATGGTCCCGAGATATACAATCATGGGACTTTCTGGACTTCTAAACATCTTATTACTGGGGTATAATCGTCTGGGTAATAACACAATAACCCATCTAATCACTAAATGGGTTTCATAAACCCTAGATTCGTATACACATCAAAATAACAGAAATGGTCTGAGTATTACCTGAAAACGCACTCTCTGTGTCCCCAAACCTCAGGACTCGATCCTCCTTGGTATTCCTTTGGCCAAACTCTTCTTCTTCTTGCCTAACAAGTTCCTCCAAGTTCCAATAGCTTTCTCTCCTGCTCTAGACGTCCACAACGATTAGGGTTCTTCTCAATCGGCCAAAAGACGGACAATGACGGCCTAAGAGGCGTTATATACGATCCAAAACCAAACGGCTAGGGTTTCTGCTAAACAGCGTCGACTCGCCGAGTCCATATCTAGACTCGTCGAGTCCAGTCGCGAACCCGCGACCAAGTCTGCGGTCCTACTTGGCGAGTCTGGCTCCAACTCGCCGAGTCCCTTCCTAAAATGCCCCCCAAAAATAGTTTTAAAGCAATACCTGAAATTCCGGGCTGTTACAACTCTCCTCCACTATAACTAGACTTCGCCCTCGAAGTCTCACTCTGCGAATAACTCCGGATGTTGCTCCCGCATCTCACGTTCCGGCTCCCAAGTCCTCTCCGATCCCTTCCGGTGTTGCCACTGAACCAACACCAGAGGTACCTCCTTGTTTCGCAGAACCTTGATCTTCCGATCCCTGATAGCTACTGGTCTCTCGGCGTAATTCAGACTCGCATCCACCTGAATATCCTCTAACGGAACCACTGCCGATTCATCGGCTATACACTTCCTCAACTGTGATACGTGAAAGGTATTGTGAATCTGTCCCAACTCTGCTGGCAACTCTAGCCTTTAAGCTACCCGACCTACTCTTGCAATTACCCGAAATGGTCCTATGAACCGGGGTCCCAACTTGCCCCTCTTTCTGAACCGGATCACTCCTGTCCAAGGAGAAACCTTCAGGAGAACGAAGTCGCCAACCTGGAATTCAAGCTCGGACCGGCGTCTGTCCGCATAACTCTTCTGTCGGCTCTGGGCGGTCAATAACCTCTGCCTAACCTGCTGAATCTGCTCTGTCGTTTGGAGTACGATCTCTGTACTGCCCATCACTCTCTGTCCCACCTCTCCCCAGCAAATGGGAGTCCGACACCTCCTACCATACAACAACTCAAAAGGTGGCATACCAATGCTCGAATGATGGCTGTTGTTGTAGGAAAACTCAGCCAAGGGTAAATGCGCATCCCAGCTACCCCCGAAGTCTAACACACACGCTCTAAGCATGTCTTCCAATGTCTGAATCGTCCGCTCGCTCTGACCGTCTGTCTGGGGATGGTATGCGGTACTAAAATGTATTTTAGTACCCAACTCCTCATGGAATTTCTTCCAGAACCTGGAAGTGAAACGTACAACACGGTCTGAAACAATCGAGATCGGCACTCCATGCCGAGATATTACCTCTCTCACGTATAACTCTGCCAACTTCTCCGCTGATGAACTCTCGCTAATGGCAAGGAAGTGTGCACTCTTCGTCAATCTATCCACAATCACCCAAATTGCATCGACTCCCCTGGCAGTTCTCGGCAATTTGGTGATGAAATCCATAGTAATCTGTTCCCACTTCCACTCGGGAATCTCCAAGGGCTGCAACTTACCATGCGGTCTCTGGTGCTCGGCCTTAACCCTACGGCAGGTCAAACACTTCTCAACGAACCATGCGGCGTCTCTCTTCATACAAGGCCACCAATATTCCTTCCTCAAGTCCAAATACATCTTCGCAGCACCGGGATGGATTGAGAATTTCGATCTATGAGCCTCCCCCATCAAAGTAGTACGCGTACCGCCCACGAATGGTACCCAAATCCGACCTTGAAACGTCAGAAGTCCTCGTCCATCCTTAACGAACTCTGAAATTAACCCAACGACCCGCTCTTTCTTCTGCATCTCGGATCTCACAACCTCGCCCTGCGCCCCACGAATAGCATCCAATACCGGAGTCATCACCGTCAGTCTCAGACATACATCTCGCAATGGAGTGCTCTCCGCCCTACGACTCAATGCATCGGCTACCACATTAGCCTTGCCTGGGTGGTATAGGATCTCACAGTCATAATCCTTAACCACGTCCAACCATCTCCTCTGACGCATATTTAGGTTGGGTTGATCCATCAAATACTTCAAACTCTTATGGTTCGTGTATATAGTACAACGAACCCCATACAGGTAGTGATGCCAAATCTTGAGAGCGAACACTACTGCCCCCAACTAAAGTCATGCGTGGGATATCTCGCCTCGTGAGGCTTTAATTGCCTCGACGCATAAGCTATCACATGGCCCCTCTGCATCAACAATGCACCCAGTCCCGAAATCGATGCGTCGCAATATACAACAAAATCTTCCATCCCTTCCGGGAGGGCTAATACCGAGGCTTCGCACAGTCTCTGGCGTAGTGTCTCGAAGGAAGTCTGTTGCTCGGGTCCCCATGAGAATGTAACACCCTTCCGGGTCAATCTGGTGAGCGGTACTGCGATCTTGGAGAAGTCCCTAATAAACCTCCGATAGTACCCCGCCAACCCAAGGAAACTCCTGATCTCGGAAGGTGACTTCGGTGCTTCCCAACTCATCACTGCTTCCACCTTGGCCGGATCGACCAATATCCCTGACTGATTAACAACATGTCCAAGAAATTGGACCTCCCGCAACCAGAAGTCACATTTGGAGAATTTTGCATATAGCTTCTCCGACCTCAGTACCTCAAGGACCTCTCTCAAATGTCCCTCATGCTGCTCTCTAGTTCGCGAATACACTAGGATGTCGTCGATAAATACAATCACAGACCGATCCAGCATCGGCCTGCATACCCTGTTCATGAGGTCCATAAACACTGTCGGGGCATTGGTGAGCCCGAAAGGCATCACCACGAACTCATAATGCCCATACCGCGTCCTGAATGCTGTCTTCTGAACGTCCTCATCCCGTACTCTTACCTGATGGTACCCTGATCTCAAATCGATCTTGGAAAACCAAGATGCCCCTTGCAATTGATCGAATAGATCATTGATCCTCGGTAACGGATAGCGGTTCTTAACCGTCACCTTGTTCAACTCCCGGTAATCAATACACATCCGGTGTGAACCATCCTTCTTCTTGACGAACAGAATCGGTGCTCCCCACGGCGAGCTACTCGGCCGAATAAATCCCTTCCCCAGCAACTCCTGGAGTTGCGAGGACAACTCTTGCATCTCTGGAGGTGCAAGACGATAAGGCACCTTCGCAATAGGCGTAGCCCCCCGAATCAGATCGATACCAAACTCCACTTGCCTCGCAGGAGGTACTCCCGGCAACTCCTCGGGAAAAACATCTGGAAACTCACGCACCACTGGAACCTCCTCCACTGTCCTCGGTCTCTCGGAAGCCTCCCGCATATCCATCACATACGCCACAAAACCTTTACATCCCTGCTGTAGGCATTGCCTCGCCCTAGCGGCCGAACAAAAAGCTGATCCTGAACGGGTACCCTCGCCGTATACCGTAAGAACTCCCCCACTAGGGTCTCGTATAGTCACCAGCTGGCGCTCACAGTCGATGACAGCGCGGAATCGGCTCAACCAGTCCATGCCCACGATGACACAGACATCCCCCATCGCAATAGGAATTAGGTCAATCGGAAACGCAACCCCGAAAATCTCTAGTACGCATCCCCGAAGAACCTCCGTGGCACAAACCACCCTCTCGGCCGCTATAGAAACGCTCAGAGGCCGACTTAACGGCTCACGACTAATGCTGATATGCTGACTAAAAGCTAAAGATACAAAGGATCTACTCGCACCCGAATCAAATAACACTAGAGCAAGCATAGAGTTCACAAGAAAAGTACCTACACATACATTAACATAAGCATAACATTTCGACTTTAAAGTAAATACGTGAATTACAGCATACCTGCCGCAACATCGGGCGCAGCGCGGACCTCCTCCGCAGTCAGCTGAAAGGCTCTCCCGCGAGCCCTCGGGGCCTCGACCTTCGCCGGTCGGGTCTCAGTAGTCCTGGTAGTCGGTGTAGATCCCTGACGAAGCTGCGGGCACTCGGCCTTCCGATGGCCTGTCTGGTTGCAGTGAAAGCAACCCATAAACCCCTTAGGGCAATCCCTGGCAATGTGTCCCTCCTTACCACACTTGTAACAACCACCAGCTCGACACGCCCCCTCATGACTCTTGCCGCACTTTCCGCAAGTGCGGCCCTTCGGACCTCCCATCTTCGAATCAGCGGACTTGATCCGCTTGGCTGCCGGCTGAGACTGAGCCGGCCGCCGATCCACCTGCCGAGACTCGGCCTCCTCCCTGGCCTGGGTCTCCAACTCGATCTCGCGCTTCCTGGCGTTCGCTTGAAGCTCAGTGAAAGTACGATAGGTGGAGTTTGACACAAACTCCCGGATATCCCTCCTCAAAACGCCTAAATACCGGCTCATCTGTGACTGCTCCGAAGACACCAGCTCTAGGCAGAACATCGCCCTCTCGGGAAACTTCCGTGTGACCACCGCAATGGAATCAGTACCCTGCTTAAGGGTCAAGAACTCCTGAATCAACCGTTCCCTCTCCACTGGGGGAACATACTCGTCCCTGAACATCTCAGTAAACCTCTCCCATGTCACCGCTGTAATCTCCGCCAGAGTGAAGTTCGCCGTCAAGAACTTCCACCAATCCTTCGCTCCCAGACGGAGCTGGTTCAAGGCGAACCGTACCCTCAGATGCTCCGGGCATGAGCAAGTGTAGAAGCATCCCTCAATGTCGGCGATCCACCTCATCGCAGCAATCGGGTCCTGCGTCCCATCGAACTCAGGGGGTTTCGTGTTGCTGAATTCCCGGAACAACAACGAATCGTCCCCTTGCGGCCTGGCAGCGGCCACAGCTGCGATAGCGGCAGCGGCTGCGGCATCAGTCAGTGCGGCGTACCGCTCCTCGAACGTCTCCATCAATGTGGTCTTAATAGACCCAAACATCTCCGGGATCTCGGCCAGGATCGCTGCAGCTACCTCCTCCTGGATCATCTGACGAATATCCTCGTCACTCACGGTGCTCGAACTCGCCCCATGACGTGTGGTAACCATGATGTCTCTGAAATACAACATAAAATTATCAGAGACTCCATCAAGTACTATTGTACTCGATAACGCAACCCTACTCAGTCTCCGATATCCAGGGATTCTTACTTTGGTCTTCCACCGACCCGGTGCCTTCGGTAGTACGGGCCCAATACTACCGACCACACCGTATCAGTATTCGTCCCAAATCTTCCTCCCCAAACCCCGAATAATGAGTACTCTACTTCTAGTATGCACTATCTACTTGCACGCTACCGAATATCTCATATAAGTAATCTCCCTAGACTAAGGCATCACAAAACAGGCCATTCTAGTCCTATCATGTATACCTAGTCTTCTAGCATGCATAACAATTCATAATTCAGTGCATAACATAACATTGTAAGGTATTCTGGGGATCTTTACCGTTCGGGCGCTGGCTGATCGTACACACTGCTCCGTTCTTGTTTACCACTTTACCATTTATAAAAATTTATGTCTTTATTAAAAAAGATTTTTTTTTCCTCAAATCCTCGGTTTGAGTTCAGTTACACCCGAAGGTACACCCGAATCCCTCAAACCAAGGCTCTGATACCAATTGTAACAACGCAAATTTTCAAACAAATTTTTCATTTAAAATAAAGTGATTTTACTCAACCAATAGCATTTATTCCATGTTTCATATCAAATACATATATAAAATCCCCAAGATCTCAAATAGCAGCAGTGTGTATGCATCATGCCGGCGCCTTCCCACGGTCCTCGCTAGTACCTGAAACACATACATAACAACTTGTAAGCATAAATGCTTAGTGAGTTCCCCAGTATACGACTTACACATATACGCCTTTCTAGGCCCTGACCTTCCGGTCCACAATACATTGCCTTCCGGCCCGTAACATAATCGCCTTCCGGCCCATAACATATTGCCTTCCGGCCCGTAACATATTGCCTTCCGGCCCATAACATATTGTCTTCCGGCCCGTAACATATTGCCTTCCGGCCCATAACATATTGCCTTCCGGCACATAACATTTACGACACATAATACATTTAATCTAGCACACATAACACATATATCATACATCATACCTGACCTTTCTGTCACATAACATATCGCCTTCCGGCACGTATAAACATACATATCATGCATAGCAACTACCTTTCTATTTATAGCATAAATAACACATATTATATTCGACCTTCCGGCCTCACAGTCAAACCCTTCCGGGTGTAGTATAGTGAGAAGACTCACCTCGTGGTAATGAAAACTATCAACTCTTGAAACCACTCGCACTCGATCCGCCGATCTGCAGACTCCCTATAATACCATATACCCTTATTAATACTCTTATCATCCAAGACAACTGACCCTAAGAAATTACATGCAGGTCAACTCTGGTCAACGGTCAACTTGACCGGACTCGTCGAGTGCAAAGGCGACTCGACGAGTCTAGACGTCCTCCCCAACTTTCCCTGTTGTTCCCTTTCTACTCGTCGAGTATCCCCCTTGACTCGACGAGATCCACGTGGAAGAATCGCGGGGCCACCTCGACTCCACTCGCTGAGTCTGAAGAACAACTCGGCGAGTCCCAGTGAATCTTCAAGCTACTCGCCGAGTCTGAAGAACAACTCGGCGAGTGTCAGTAAATCTTCAAGCTACTCGCCGAGTCTGATCATTGGACTCGGCGAGTCCATGCCATGCAGACGAGCAACTGCTTCCTGAAATACGTATGGTCCCGAGATATACAATCATGGGACTTTCTGGACTTCTAAACATCTTATTACTGGGGTATAATCGTCTGGGTAATAACACAATAACCCATCTAATCACTAAATGGGTTTCATAAACCCTAGATTCGTATACACATCAAAATAACAGAAATGGTCCGAGTATTACCTGAAAACGCACTCTCTGTGTCCCCAAACCTCAGGACTCGATCCTCCTTGATATTCCTTTGGCCAAACTCTTCTTCTTCTTGCCTAACAAGTTCCTCCAAGTTCCAATAGCTTTCTCTCCTGCTCTAGACGTCCACAACGATTAGGGTTCTTCTCAATCGGCCAAAAGACGGACAATGACGGCCTAAGAGGCGTTATATACGATCCAAAACCAAACGGCTAGGGTTTCTGCTGAACAGCGTCGACTCGCCGAGTCCATATCTGGACTCGTCGAGTCCAGTCGCGAACCCGCGACCAAGTCTGCGGTCCTACTCGGCGAGTCTGGCTCCAACTCGCCGAGTCCCTTCCTAAAATGCCCCCAAAAATAGTTTTAAAGCAATACCTGAAATTCCGGGCTGTTACAACTCTCCCCCACTATAACTAGACTTCGCCCTCGAAGTTGATGTAGAGGGGTCGCGTGATTGCTTACCCTTCGAGGCAACTGAAGCCTAATGAGGCGAACTATCTGACGCATTGTTTGGAACTTGGGGCTGTGGTTTTCACCATCAAGATTTGGCAACATTATGTCTATGGGGTTTGCTGTACTATTTACATGGATCACAAGAGCCTAGGGTATTTGATGGGTCAGCCAAATCTCAATGTGAGGCAGCGCCGGTGGTCGGATGTGCTGAAGGATTATGATATTAGTCCTTTACCATGCGGGGAAAGCCAATATCGTAGCCGATGCTCTCAGCCGCAAGGTGGCCGTGGCTTCAATTTTAAATATATATTTGAGGATGATCGTGATTACTCCGCTATTGGAGCGGATTCGGGAGGCTCAGATCGAGGCAATGAAAGAAGAGGACCGGAAGAGTGAGCGTATTGTGGGTCAGGTGGCTTCCTTTGATTATGATAGTCGTGGGTTGTTGACTCGTCATCAGAGGGTATCGGTTCTGTATTAGGGTTGTGTGTGTCAAGTTCTAATGGAGGAGGCGCATAAGTCTAGGTTTTCCATTCATCCCGGGGCGACAAAGATGTATAGAGATCTTCATCATGATTATCCGTGGCCCTGAACGAAGTGGGATGTGGCTTTGTATGTGGAGAGTTTCTTGATTTGCAGGAAAGTCAAGGTCAAGCATCAGCGACCTCACTGCAAGATGCAGCCATTGGAGATTCCCATTTGGAAATAGGAGGAGATCACCATGGATTTCATCACAAAGTTGCCTCGAATTGCATGCGTAGTGGATTCGATTTGGGTCATCATACATCGGTTAACCAAGAGCATGAATTTCATCCTAATTCATGAGAGTATTTCTACAGAGAAATTAGTTGAGGTTTATACTAGGGAGGTTGTGGCACGGCATAGGGTGCCGGTTTTGGTGGTTTCAGATAGAGATGTTCAGTTTAGCTCCATGTTTTGGAAGGGGTTTCATGATGAGTTGGGTAATCGTATCCATTTTAGCACGACAATGCATCTGCAAACCGATGGTTAGAGAGAGCGGACTATTTAGACGTTAGAGGATATGATCTGGGCATGTGTTATGGACTTTGGTAGGAGTTGGTATATATATCTTCTATTATCAGAATTTTCATATAACAACAGCTATCACACCAGCATCGATCAACCTCCTTTTAAGATGCTCTACATGAGGAAATGCAAACCCCTGATTTGTTAGGGTGAGGTCAGTCAGTATGTTGTGGGGAGTAGCAAGGTGGTACTTAAGACCACTGATTTGATACATCATGTTCGGTGTAGGCCGCAGAGAGCTCAGAATCGGCAGAAGAGTTATGCCGACAAAAACTGATAAGATCTAGAGTTCTAGGTGAAGTATATGGTTCTCCTGAAGGTGTCACCTTAGAAAGGTGTCATCTTATTCGGAAGAGGGGCACGCTATTTCATCCATCCTTTTAGGTTTTTGGCCAAGTTTGGCCAGATTGCATATTGATTGGATCTTCCAGATGAGCTCATCCAGATCCATAGCATGTTCCATGTCTCTAAATTGCGGAAGTGTATAGCGGATGATACCTAGTGGTTCCATTGGAGGATATTCAGGTGGATGATCGCCTTAATTATATTGAGAGACCGGTGAAGATTCTTTATTGTAAGACGAAAATCTTGAGGAACAAGATTGTTGGGTTGGTGAAAGTCTAGTGCTAGCATCACAAGGGTTCTGAATGGAAGTGGGAGCCAAAATATGAGATGAGGGAACACTATCTGGAGTTATTTGGAGCAGCGGACTTCGAGGACGAAGTCTGATTCAAGTGGGGGAGAATTGTAGCACTTGAATTCGGTAAGTTCTGTATTTAACCTCTTTATTCTAAAAACTTTGCAAATTTGGTCCATAACCTAGCATGTAGGGCATACTAGGTGGTACATTTGGCATATTATCGTGATTCATGATCGCGGAACTCATCCACGTACGATGGACATACATGGAGTATGTATAGCATACATGAGTATTAATGAAACCCTGATTTTTATGGTTTTCGTGCTATTTAAACCTTATGATAGCCTCATTTGCTTAGGTTTAGCCAGCCTCCGCCCTCCTTTCTCCAGAACTCAAAACCCTAGTGTGTGTTTGTGAGTTTTGAGCCTTAAAGACTATTTATTGCTGATTTGTGAAGGAGAAGAACAAGAGGACCATTTGGAGAAGTGTCTTGTGTTAGAAGATCTGGGGTTAGCTCAAACTTTTGCAAGATTTCTGAGGTAAAAAGCTCATATCTTGATGATCCATGATTGTAGATCTAGTTATGTTATAATTATATGCTTTTTACGTCCTTGGAGTGGTTGATGAGCTTCTTGACTCAGTCCAGAAGTTATGGTGTTAGATATAGGCTTCTTCTAGTCCCCTTATTCAAAAAATGCAAGCTTTATGATGAATCTTGGACCATGCATGTGTTAAGACCTTGGTTAATTCCTTTTGCAGATCTGGATCCCCATTAAAACATGCATGTCTGTAAAGTTTCCAACTTTACGTGAAAAGTCACCCTAAGGGTTGTCATCACTAAATCATCAAGGGGCCTAGAAATATCGCTTTTATCCCTCTAACGGTAAAAGGAATGGATAAACTTCAACTCATATGCTTGCTCTATTTACTTATCAAATCATACATAACAATATGTTTTATAACACCAAGTTACTAGTGCGTTTTCACATTATCAATGTGCAACCGACTTGTAGACTACAACTCATATTTCTTCGTTTGATGAATATAAGATATTATCGTTTCATTATCACTTGTGATAAAATCCATGAAGTGATTCAAATGAGCATGGGTTTAATCCAATACTTGAATCTTATTCCAGGGGCACTCATGAATACAACCACTATGTCTAAAACACCTAGACAAACTACAAACCCATTCATAATAGTCTTGACTCAATACCTACTTCCAAAGTATGATCGACTGTGGACGGTTTGAATAACCTAATTATTCGGGAGTCAAAACATGTAAAGCGAAACACTAGAATAATACTAATCCTATATGGCCCCAAAACTTTTGAGTCATACTGATTACTCATTATTCATTGTATAATGTTTCTAATAATCAAGTTAATACTTGAACTAAAACAATAGTTGTCCCAATGTACAAACATGCACCCTATGTTTACCTATGGTCCTTTCTATGTGGAATAGATCAGTTGAAAACATTTCAATGATGCTCATTTCATAATTCCAAATCCTTATGATAAATGTAAGAATACAAGATTCTTTTCTATTTACTGAAATCCATTAGATTCTAAACTAATATGCAGTGATCCTCTTGTAATGACTATGCATAAAAGTCACAAAGCCTTGGCAACAGACATTACAAAGTATTCCATTGGAGAGCAATTCCATGGAAATGAAGTCTCATATTCAAACTACATTCCTTTGAACATCCTTCATGCATTAAGTTTTTCTAATCTTACACAGATTTAATATATAACTTTCACCTATGGAAACATTTCCATATTCCCATTTTGACTATCACTTCTGAACAAAAGTCGCATCTTTTCAGAATATGTCAATATGGTCCTTTCCAAAATTTACACCATACTTCCAACTGTCCATAAGCAACCAATCTTTGGTAAGCCTCAGATTGTCCTCGACAATTACTTAATCATTTTAGTCATATCCATTTCTATTCCTTTTCCCTCTTAATGCCCTAGGCATTTCGAAAAACTAGAACGGATGAATATTACAGCACGAGTAATCGATCCTATATCCGATTCACATAAAGATATGATACTAGGCCAGTCTTTTGCTATAATATTTCTATTTTCCATGTTCTTATAATTCGAATTATGAAAAGGGATGTCGTAATCATAATCGAATTTTAGAACACAAATAATATTTCCATATATAGAATTTCCTTATGTTGAACCATTCCAACATAAAATTCATATATATACTTGACTAAATTTGATTAAAATCTCAATATAAGCGTTGAGAATTAAAATGAAGTATAATATTCTCTCCCTTAAATATAGCAAAACAACTTTTCAAACCCTGCAACTTTGCAAACTGAAACTTTTGTTTTCTTTAATTAAAATTGCTAACTTGCAACACTTAACATAATAATCATGCTCCCACTAACATGATGATTATATCTTTATTAGCATAAAACTTATGCTCCGACTAGCTTTGACATGTATCCAAAAATCAGCTGGACTTCTAGAAATCAATACTTTATTGTCTTTCATTACCAAAGTTCAGATTTCTGATACGAGATGCTTCGATAAGACTTTATCAAAGCTTCCCAAAATCATACACTTTTCCTTAGATAGCTCACATGTGTGTCTAAACAATTTTAGAACTATGAAAAGGGATATTGTAATCATAGTCACAAATGTTAAGACCTTTGCCATTGCTCATAATTCAAATTATGAAAAGGGGTATCATAATCATAATTGAATTTGAGAATGCAAATATCATAATTTCTATCTCCTTAAAATCTACTTAGTGAAAGAGTTTCCTCACAATCATTACCATGAATTGTAGAAAAACCTTATGACACTTAGATTTTATGGTGTATGTGTTCCTATCCATGATAATTTTTCAAACCATAATCACAAGACAAGGTTAGCGACAAATCCAAACTCATATGGACTAAACATGGTCAATCTTAACTTCTTGCCACTTGGTAGCACAAGGTCCTACCATGTCTTCCAAGTTGTCATGAAAATAATTGAGAACTCATAGAACTCACATGCATAGTCAACTTTTAACTGGAATGAGCACAAAAACAAGAATATTTCAACACGATAGGTTACAAACCTCAAGTCGTGTGCTAGTGATAAACAGTAGGTTTTATTCTTGATTAGTTATTGAAACTTTTCAAGATCTTTAAGACTCCCACTGACCTCTTGACATATAAGATTCACTTTGTCAAGGAACATTACTTGAAAAACAAATATTCAAGAGTTAGTGCGGATTCTTATCAAGATAAACACTTCAACCATTAGGTCTTAGTTGGTCTTTATTTTATCAAAAACACCACCACTTACCAATTTTAAATGTACAAGAGTAGAAAGCATTTTACTCTACATTTGATAAGTTTTTTAAACCTTCTTAACATTATGTCACTTAAGGCTGGATCTTGGAGTGTTACTGTAAGACTCAATTTTGGAACGAAGTATGATTCATCTTTTGATTTAACGATTTCAACAATTCACGATTCCTCTTCTTAGTCAAACAAATGCACTAAGATATCCTTAGAGGATCAATTATGATATGGTTTTTTATAATGATTAAGATGATCATAAAACATGATACCGAAGTACTCTCCCATCTTTTCAGATTGGAGAAACTTTTATCTTTCTGCCTAATTTGATTCTTCTCATTCGCCCAGCCATACATTGAAACTTTTCCAATGTTTCAGAATTATACTTAAACTTGTAAGCACAATCATATTTACTAAACTTTAGTAAATCATGACGAATAGCCTTATCGTTCTTTGTGGTGGACCTGATCAGCGCACAACCAAGTGTACCAGATCTCCTACTCCTTCACTTGACTCACATATACATGTGAGCAATGAATTAGTCTTAATTTCCCAAAGATGAAAATTCTCATTAGTCATACAATACAAGTTGCATGATTCCAAGTTACTATCCAACTGAAACTTGGGTGATGAGAATCTTTCCTTATTTGGTAAATTATGACACTACCACAAATGAAAGAATCAAATCCATTTTCCAATATTGCTATCAATGAAATCATATAAACACCAATTTTCAAAAATGTCATTGTAAGGATACTTAAAATAAATAAAACTTTTTTTTTATAAAATTTACGGAAATTTTTTTCCTTACAGTGCAATTAAAATCTATGTTGTTATATATTCCTAGGCAATCTATCATAACTCTTAAGCAGCAGCTCAAAATTCTGATATTTGAATCATGCGATTGAAATCCATCTTTGCGATCAGATTCAACAGTCACTTCTTCTAAACTACCTCTCTTTTTTTCCGATTCTACCAAAAATAAAAATGCGACCTAGTCACATCATGTAATAAGAATCTCCTAATAGGACCTTAATAGAGTTAGATGGTGGACTTACTTGAAGTAGAGTCAATCTTTTTGACTTTACTATCCTTATGATCTTTTAGGTAAATAGGACAACTTCGCAACTAATGCCCTTCTTTTGGAAATAGAAACATATGGACTCTCTAGGAATGGTACGCGGGACTATCTCATACTTAGCCTTTCTCTTTACCATTTGGTCAACCTGGTTGACTATGGCCGATCCCTTTCCATCGGGAAGATAAGACTTTTCTAGACTTCCAATGTTTCCATTTTCAATGTCCATGTAAGTTTGGGAAATAGATCTTCCAATCAAATCTGCCTTACTATTGTTCCAAATCATTTCTGATTCAATAGCATCAAGCAAATAGGTAAGATCATTAAGGGTCATTTCATGGTCTGTCACATAGTAGTCCTTAATGAACTCACTATATGACTCAGGAAGCGATTAAAGAATCCATTCAACAGCCATCTTCGACATCTAGCTCTCCCAGCCTGTCAATATGTGACTTAATCTCCAAGATGTGAGTACATATAGACATTTCTTCCCAATAGGGATTAAGTGACCTTGAACTTTTCAAGAACATGTGGGTTAGGGAGAATAATTGGAGGAGGTAGAGGAAGTGAAATATGATTTGTAGTCCCATTAATGCACAACAAAAGGATTAATCTTTCACCTTGATCGTCATGTGGGATATCATCTTCATTAGGAAAGCTCTATCCAAAAGGATACGGAAGACCATAGTTGTCATAACTAGACATCTATGAGGGAGAAATTCAAGCAAGTTGATTTAAGTCCTTAATATAAGACCCAATGTGAAATATTAAGGCTAGCACCCAACACAATATTTTATAACTTAGAAGATGGACGTCGTGATCCAAGCTACAAAATATTTGAAGGTAGGTAAATAACCATTTACCAATTTCCTTTATGGAAAAAATGAAAAAGAATTTTAGGTCATAAATGGATTGAAATTCCAAGATCCTTTGATATTATAACAGTATAAGGGTTGAATTTTAACTTTTAAAATTCTAAGGGTTGGAATTAAAGTATACATGGGGGGTTAACTTTAAAAATTCCAAAACTTAAGAGCAAGTTTTGAACAGTTCAAAAACTAATTGTTTCCATAACTTATGAGTTTAATATGGTTTTTTATGGAAGACTTTTCAAGTTCCATAACTTGATGACTAGTTATGGAAGACATAAAACTATTTTATGATGACATTTAAAATAAGACCTTTCATTTTTTCATAACTTATGAATCTTAATGAACTTTTCATGTAAAACTCTTCATTTTCCATAACTTCAGGACAAGTTATGGAGTTCATAAAAACCATTAAGATCAATTATTCCAATCAACACAATAATCAAATAATTTTTCTATGATCCAGATCAAACTCATAAGCAAAGATAATTCACATCAAAAAATTTCAAGAAATTAGCTAATCATATAAACTAATACAAATCTTGAAACTTTGACAATTATCTTATTTTTGGATGCGGATAATCATTACTATAACATCAAAATCAAATTTTATGAACAAAAACGTTTTGTGGCAACGATCCTAAACCAAAACAGGTCAAAAAAATAAAAAATAGGCACTCAATACTGTCAACTCGTCGAGTTCCATGATGCACTTGACGAGTCCAAGAGTATCTTAAAGCAACTCGTCAAGTCACCCAATGGACTCGGCAAGTCCGACTATCATAATGCAGAAAATACGATTTTTACTTCGAAAACCAATAATAACATCAAATATAATAGAAAACAACCCATGTCTCTGATACAACTGTTGGGTTTTGCAAACTACAACATCCTATGCTGCACATAAAACCCTTAATGCCTTGGATCTATGTTTTCTCTAATTATACATGTAATACTTTTTTCAAAGCATTAAGCCTATAACTAGCATGCAGTTGACATAAACAACATAAAATACTAGTTAGGATGACATACCTTTTGTTGTAGCTTGAAACCTTGTAGTATTTGGCATTAAGAGCTTAGTGCCCCAAGTGTTGCACCTCAAATGGAATCACAACACATCTAGGACAAAGGATGACCTTTTGAGAGTGAATTCCATTCACCAAAATCGTTCATGTTTCTCTAAGAATAGAAGCACACAAAATTGATCATGAAGTAACATATTTATATGTAGGATTCCATAGGTCATGGGTAAAACCCAAATCCATACCCATGGTTTTATGATCCATGGTTCATGTGGTGTAACTCTTTATGTATCCATACATAAACTTAGTCCAATATGGATCATAAGCCCAACACATATAAATATAACCAATTACCATAATTAGTCCCCATAGATTTAACTAGTCTCTTTTGATCACTAAATTAATTCCAAACTAATTCTTGATCAATATTAATTAAATAATATGATTTCATATTAATATATTAGAACTCATAATATGTTAATAAATCATATATAACCTCTTCTCAAAAGTCCTTCCTAACAAATTGTCCTGATGATATGAAACCCAAATGGACCATGCTACTCTCAGGTCGAGTACATCATAGCTCTGGGCTTAAACATCTAATCCAACTGAGTTTCCTCACTATGTATAGTGGGTCGAAGGCACTAATACCGACCCATGGTTTATTATGTTAGGATGACCTTTCTTGGATTGCTTCCCTCATTCACATGCAGCACATAGATGATCACTTACAAAGTTTTAGTAGTGGCAAACCTCTGGCCATTTCACCAAGAACAAGATCATTCATGTATCGGAAGTCAAGATGAGCGATCCTCCGATGCCGGAGCCAAGTAACGTCAAGAACAGCCTTTGAGAGAAGACAGAGATGAGGCTTTCCGATGATCATGTTGATGTCTAATGGATAAATATTTTTTATGCGATCTGATCTTATTAGACATTCTTTTTGGTCTTTTTTCATGATATAGCTATCCTTTTTGCAAAATTCAACTCTTCGGTTTGCATCAGTAAGTTGAACAACACTAAACAGGTTATTTTTTAGATCAGCCAAATAGCCACATTGGAGACAGTGAAATTGTCATTGGTCAGGACGCCATAAACTTAAATTTGAGAGTTTGAGTTGTTTCCATATGTCACGTATCCAGCATTAGGAGTGAGCTTTTGATTATATAGAAAGTTTTTATGCCCAATCATGTGCATGGAACACTATCTATACCATATTGTATCTTGTTCTGAATCAAAGAGTGCTTGCAAAAATCAGTGAGTTTTGGAGTTTCTACGCTCCGAGTTAGGCTTAGGGACTTCGACATGGGCTTTGGACTTGGATTGTGACTTTTGAGCAACTGGCATCTTGGAGGGCTTGTTCCAAAATTCTTTGGGAACGAAACAGAATGTCATGGTCATTTCATTTATCCAAAATCGTATTTAACCAAAGGTTATTTAGATACTACTTTTCTCGGCCCAACAGTTTTTCGAGATGTTCTAGGAATCACTGTGTTGACAGATGTTATAGATGCATTTACAATCATTTTTACTTTCCACTTAAACTTTTTTTTTAATCTTCTGAGGATTTCCGAACAACAGTGTTCTTAGCTTGCTACTTTGGAAGACACATTTCATTTCAGAAATTGTTTATGTTTGAAAATCGTGCCATCGGATTTATGTAACAGCCCGGAATTTCAAATATCGATATAATTATGATTTGGGGTTGTTTCAAGAAGGGACTCGGCGAGTTGGAGCCTAGACTCGCCGAGTAGGATCGTAGGCCGGGTCGCGGATTCGCGAATGGACTCGACGAGTCCAGATATGGACTCGGCGAGTCGACGCTGTTCAGCAGAAACCCTAGCCGTTTGGTTTTGGATCGTATATAACGCCTCTTAGGCCGTCATTGTCCGTCTTTTGGCCGATTGAGAAGAACCCTAATCGTTGTGGACGTCTAGAGCAGGAGAGAAAGCTATTGGAACTTGGAGGAACTTGTTAGGCAAGAAGAAGAAGAGTTTGGCCAAAGGAATATCAAGGAGGATCGAGTCCTGAGGTTTGGGGACACAGAGAGTGCGTTTTCAGGTAATACTCGGACCATTTCTGTTATTTTGATGTGTATACGAATCTAGGGTTTATGAAACCCATTTAGTGATTGGATGGGTTATTATGTTATTACCCAGACGATTATACCCCAGTAATAAGATGTTTAGAAGTCCAGAAAGTGCCATGATTGTATATCTCGGGACCATACGTATTTCAGGAAGCAGTTGCTCGTTTGCATGGCATGGACTCGCCGAGTCCAATGATCAGACTCGGCGAGTAGCTTGAAGATTTACTGGGACTCGCCGAGTTGTTCTTCAGACTCGGCGAGTAGCTTGAAGATTCACTGGGACTCGTCAAGTTGTTCTTCAGACTCGGCGAGTTGAGTCGGGGTGGCCCCGCGATTCTTCCAGGAGGAACTCGTCGAGTAAAAAGGGGATACTCGACGTGTAGAAAAGGAATCTTAAGGAATCGGTGAGTCAAGGGCGAGTGGACTCAGAGTCGTTGAACTCGGCGAGTCTTGGGGTGACTCGGCGAGTTAGGTCGCGGGTTAAGTGAAGTTCTGAGTATGGGGACTCGGCGAGTCATAGGATTGACTCGACGAGTAGGGTCAGTCAGGGGTTGACTTTGATCTTGTCTTTGACCAAGGATTGACCAGTGGTTCCAGGGGTATTTTGGTAATTGTTGTTTATTGTTTGAGTTCAGTGTATTGGTGACTGTCCAGAGGTGGAGATCGTATCAGTGATCGGAGCAGCTTGAGCTACCTGTTCAGTCGGCAGTTTCGAGGTGAGTTATCCTCACTATATCGCTAGGGTTTATGGCACCAAGGCCGACCCTTTTTACCGGATGGAAATCCGGGTAGTTGTCATTATATGTTACAGGCCGGAAGGCATCACTATGTGGACCGGCAGGTCATGGCCTGGAAAGGCGTATGTATGCATTTAGTATGTTGACTGATTCATAGAGTAATGTTATGATAGTGACCAACTAGACCGGTATCTTGTTAGAGTAATGCTATGATATGTGATCTGTTGATCGATTGTTGTCTATGAACTGCTATATGATTGCTTGTTATTTTATATATGCATTTATGCTTATGGGCCGGAAGGCAATATGTTATGGGCCGGAAGGCGATATGTTATGGGCCGGAAGGCAATATGTTATGGGCCGGAAGGCGATTATGTTGTGTGATGGACCGGAAGGTCGGCGTGGGTAGGACCGGAAGGTTTACCCAGCAGGGACGGAAGTCCCCTGAGACACATGGACCGGAAGGTCAGGGCCTGGAAAGGCGTATATGTGGTTGGTATTCTGGGGGTATCTCACTAAGCTTTCGGGCTTACAGTTGTGGTTTATGTTTCAGGTTCTCAAGAGTCTGTGGCAAGGCAAAGGCGTGATCGTACTGTTCCTCGCGTTGGTGTTTTATGATATGAACCTGGGAAATTACTCTGTTTAATAATGTATTGAAAACCTTTTTGCAACAATGTTAATAAAATGGGTGATTTTGAAAAATTTTAATTGTTTTGAAATTTTGGATGTTACAATTTAGCAACAAAAATAGAAGATACTGTCTGAGGAGAGCCAGTTTTCACAGAAGGAGTCTCAATAGTGAACTTTTTCGAATTAGGATTGACAGACTGGTTTTAAACAATTGAACTAGGAGGATTGGATGGCATCTTAAGACTCTTAACAGGCATAAAGGTATTGTAGATCCTAGTGGCTAGACTAACTGTTGGAGACACTTTCCTTTCAGATTTATCAATGAATTTGGAATCTTGTGTAGAACTAATATCTTTCTTAAGGGCATTCTTAGCTTCGGTCTTAGGGTGAAAAATATCTTTCTTATTTAACCAAGGTTTATTCCGAGAGACATATGATGACTTAGAAGTTTGTCCAGACGATGGATTGTTGAACTTAGGCTTAATTGGCACTATAGTTGATTTCGAAATTACATAAAAGTTAGAGATACAAGAGTCAGATGAATCGTCACACACAATTTCTTCATCTACGTCAATATCAAATGATGCCGAAACGAAGTCGGATTTGTCAGAGTCATGTCCACTTGTCTTGGGAATTTTTTCCTCAACAACATAATTGTTTAGATGACCGGAGTTTAGAATTTGAACTCCAGTACTGTTGGTGTCAGGGAATGAATCCAAAGACTGATTCAGGTCCATGGATATTTGAGGAAGAAGAGGTGTGGAATTAGTACATTTAAAACTGATAGGTTGGAACTCAGGAATCAAAGATTGGAACTGGTCTGAAGTCTCGGGAAGGGGCGACAATGGTGAGATAGGGGTATCCGAATGAGTATGGTTCAGAATGTCTCCCATAAACGTTAGATTTTGCAGTTCCTTCAACGAACGAGGAACAGGTTTCTGGAACTCGCTTCCGAGGACTAGTGTTTTGGACCATGGGTGACAAAAATTATGTGTCATCCGTTCGTTTTCTATAAGAATATCAATAGAATTATGCAAAGGATAAATTTTGGCATTAAGACGTTTGTTTTCAGAAACTAAGATATTTATTTCACAAAAAGTGATTTCATATTTTTCTTTTAAAAGGATACATTCATATTTAGACATTACAAGCTCTCTCTCTCTCTCTCTCTAGTGATTCTATCCTAAGCTTGCAATCTTCAAAACGTACTCTAAGGTGATTCTAAATCCTCGATTTCTGATGTACAACACTTGTCCAAATGATAGATCCAAACCCCTAAGCTCGATCTAGCACGTAAATTTACGAACTTTACGTGCATGCATGGGACTTTTGAGCCAACAAGGCTCTAAAATGGCTCTTTTGTTGCATGGGGCCTTCCTTGGGTGCAAAAGCAACCCAAATCTGTCTTGTGACTCTTCCCAAGTGCTAGATCCGACGTATTGACCCCCAACCATGTTTGAAAATAATGGTTGGTCACCTTATATGGCTTAAAAGCCCTAAATCTTCCCCAAAAAGGGATGTAACAAATATACAAGCAAGGTACAGACTTTATACCTTTCAAAGAATACAAATGATGAACCAAACTCGAATTCTTTAGCCTCTTCTTGATCCTTCTATGATCTTCCTACTTCCTTGAGGTCAAAACCCACAAAAATCACTCAAAAGCCTTAGATCTTGCACCAAAACACTTAGGGTTTGCTATGGAGGGTCTTTGGGAGGATTAGGGACGAGTGGTGGCTGAAAGAGATGATTAAATAGGGTGCAAACCCTCAGATTAGGGTTTTGTCCAGTCAGAGCCTACTCGTCGAGTCTGGCCGCGGACTCGACGAGTCCATCACTTAAGTCCCGTGACCAATCCCACTCATACTAGACTATTTGGGCCTTCAACTCACCGAGTCCCATGCCAAAAAATGCAAAATACAACAAAATAAATTACATACTAGGAACCGAGTGCTACAGTACTTACGAGAACTAGAAAAATATTCCAAATCTGCAGTGTATTTGAAAGAAAGTTGTGTTTAAACTGTTACACATATGCTAAACTCTCAAATAGATTGAGATGATTCTCAATCACTACTAGGAGTTTCGTTATTTATGAAGAGAAATGACATGGATAGTAGTTCCATGTATATTTTAATTACAGTTACACATCAGAGTTAGAGTACATTTTCGTTCGGGGAACCACATACAAAGATGTTTAATGTATAGTTCATTATGACTAAGAATAATCCCATTATGCAAGTGCTAGTATCTAAGTCATATTTAATCATCTAATACATTCTCAATAGGTTTCTCTATATATGAGTTATATACATATATATATATATATATATATATATATATATATGTATGTATATATCTATATATATATATATATATATATATATATGTATGTATAAACTGAAAATTTAGGTATTCGTAAAGTTTACACAAATCAAGTTTGTCAAAATCTACTTAATAAAGTTCCTTCATTAGCTAAAGCATGAAAGTCACGTTGGTGCTATAGAACCTTGTTTTCATAAGTGGATGCATTTGATTGAAATTTAGTATTTTTATATTGGAACAGTACAAGCAACATATATTTTAATGAGTTGATATATTAGACATAGGCTTTCATTAAATAATTGTTGTGTTCTATATTAGTATGTTAAATCCTTGAATAACTTGGTTATTCTAAATGTTCATAGTTATGGGAGCATCTATGAGGAAAGACTAATATGAGTAGATTGGTTAGGAGAATAATTATTGGACCTGAATCACATCAAAATCACTTTATGGATCGTAATCATGAGTGATGTTTTGATCATGGTTGTATCTTTGTATTCTTAGACCTAGGTACATATTTGGTACTTGAAATGGAGGAATTGTTTTGCTTTGACATGGTTTAACGTTGTTCCATAAAAGGCTTGCATAAGGGCCATCGTTGGGTATGACATGAACTACAATGATGGGTGTATGTCGTCAATATGGGATTTGTTCCTCTTATTCACTAAGAGTTAGACACCTAATGCCTTACTAAAAGTTGAACACCACATGAGATTGATCATAATCCATATCTCATGTTAACATGAGGTATGAGACAAATGAATTACTGATACTACACCTTGGGTAACAATTATATATTAGAACTCCTAGAATTAGTTGTTGATAAGATGGCACCCTTCATGTGTTGATAGGGGCAGTAGCCCGTTGCTAGACGCCAACTACTGTCTATGTCATTCTATAATAAATCTTGTGCCAGTAGGAGATTATTGGATCTATATGCCCAAGAGTCATTATTGAGTGATATTTCTAATAACATATGATCCTATAGACTCACACATTTATCAAGCTAGCACATTTTGTATATTTATTTTTAATATGGTTATTAATTAAATAATATCAATTCTTGTATTTAAATAGAGAGTAATTATTATTTTGTTAAAATAATAATTAAAGAGAGTATAACTAGTTATTATATCAAATGGTATGATTAAATAAGTCATGTAATTTTTTTTGACACTTTGGGATACCATGTCTTAACTAGTTATGTGATACACTTATATAAAGGAGGAAGAAGACAAATTTTGTCTTCTTTATGGTGTATGGCAGAAACCTCTTTAGAGGCATGGAGGTTGCTTGTCAACCTCCATACTTTGTCTCCCATGCTTATTCTACTAGCCATTACTTTAGAATATTTTAATGGGTAGGATTTAATTTTCATGGGGTATTTAAAGAAGTGTCTTGCATGAGTTGTTGGAGAGTTTTTAGTCTTGATAACTCTATTTTTCTCCCTCTTTCTTCACCTAAAACCATAAGTTTCATGGTGCTTCATCTTGGCTTTCTTTTGAATATTTCTTCTAAGGATTGGTGATGTAAAATGCTTCTCCTTTAGTGCTTATTTTAGTTAAGAACTTAAATTCTTAACAAGTAATTCATATGAGAATGAACTAGCATTCAAAGTACCTTATCTTGATAGTGGATACTTGTAGAGAAGATCATGCTCTTTGATCGTTCTATCTTCATCAACACCTCAAAACCAAGTGGGTTTGAAGGTTCCAAAGTTTGTCATTCTAAAACACTCAATGGTTGTTCTAAATATCATTCTGACCTCTATAAATGGATCCTAGATGGTTTGGTTTTGTTATATACTCAAAAAAAAAATTGTTTTTTAAAGCTTTCATTGCCGGTTTTTAAGGAAAAATAACTTTTATTTTGTATCAAAACCCATCAATTGTCAATTATGTCGTAAAGAGGGTCACTATGCAAATTCCTGTCCCAACCTAGCTAATTATACATCTAAGGAGGGTGGTCATGTTGACGATCAGTTGGCACGTGCTTTTCATGCTCAGTGTAATGTAACCTTATCTGGACCTGATTGGTATATTGATTTGGGTATCATTGATCATTTGACGACTTCCATTGAAATTATCTCTAATCCCACCTCTCCTGTAGGTATTGCCTCCGTCACCTTCGAAAATGGTCAAACCCTTCCTATTTCTCAAAACGGTCATACCACCACATCTGATACCATCCGTTTATGCGATGTATTGGTTGTCCTAACCTCACTAAAAATCTGTTATTATTCATTAAACGAACAAGGGATAATGGTATGGAAGTCATATTCTCTTACCTGTATTTCCATATTCAAGATCGCCAAAAAACGTGTCCTAGCTCGAAGATGTTTTGAGGACGACCTTTATGTCTTACACACAAGTCACGAAGCTCTTGTTGCTAGCACTCATTGTAATAAAGCATCTTATGAAGCCTGGCTCTCTGGCTTGGAACATTTCTCTTTTGATACTATTGTAACTTTACAAAAACTTGGAAACGTATCGTTAACTACTATTCTCAGTTTTATTGGCTTTATCCTATACACACCAAGTCTAAGTTTTATAATGCCTTGTTAGCTTTTACGAAATTTGTGCAAACATAATTCTCACACAAAATTAAGGTTTTTTAAAGTGATGGGGGAACTGAATTTGTCAATCACGTTCAGAAATTATTTGAACAAAATGGCACCCTTCATCTATTGTCGTTCCCATTTACACTACAGCAAAATGGAAGGGCGGAACGCAAACATCAATACATTATAGAAACTGGTTTGGCCATTTTATTTAATTCACGACTACCACCTTCATATTTGGTTTATGCCTTCTCGTCCGTTGTCTATATTAATTAACCGATTTGGCCATTTTATTTAATTCATCGATACATCATGCACTTGGATAGACTATAATGAGAGAAATAACACTTAAGGTTGATTAATATCTTATAAGTTCTAATATATTAATAGGATTATTTAATTAGTATTGATCAAGAATTAATCTAGAATTAATTAAGTGATCAAAAGAAGACTAATTAAATATATGGGTTGATTGTGTAAATCATCCATACTTCTATAGTGGGCTAATGATCCATGGATAATCAAGTTAGGCTAAAACCCATAGGATGGTCCATGGATGCTCCATGGTGTATTTGAACCCTTGGATCCAAGGAAATGGAAAGCCATGACAATTAGGGTTTACCCTAATTGTAACAACTATATAAGATCATATTCTCTGGGAAAAATCGGCCACTATGAATAATAACAAAGGGCTAGCCGATTTTAGGAGTGTTCAAGTTTCTCTTGTGACATCCCCAAAATCACGGCCAGAAAAGACCGGTTTGTTTATGCTTTGTTTAAAAATCAGAGTTACATTTTAAATGAAAGTGTTGCGGAATTTGTCCCAAAACAAAATATGATAAAGATTTATCAAAAGCATTTCCATAGAAATGTATTTCATTAAAAGACTTGGGATGTCATGTTCGTACAGATCAAAAGCATAAACAGTACAATATAAGCCTTACTACATTATTTCATATCTACAGGCCTATATCTGTAATCCCTCGTCCAAAACATCACATCTATGCTCATGCGCCACTACCTGTAATACATAAAACTGAGTGGGTCAGGCTTGGGAGCCTGGTGAGCACATAGGGTTTTCAACCCACAATAAATAAGTTTATTAATTTCATCAATCAACAATAACCCGATTACCCGTTCCCGTTATCCTCACTTTACGTCCCTAAACACCTATCATAAGGGACCTAGCCTAAGGATCATCATCGGGACGGACACTACTGCTAAGGGGATTCCTCAGCAATAAATGTCCTAAAGGCAACCATGTGGGGGATGGAGTACACCGGTGAACACATCGTTCACAAACACCTACAGGTTGCGAGCCTGCTAGTGTTCCACTGGACTGTCTAGAAGAGTCCGTGGTCGTCATCCATACTCCGCTAGATGACAGAAACAACAACATCAACATCGAGGCCTCTCATCATTTTATCACACATCACCTATTACATCTACCCATGTTTTACCCCAACATTTTCGTAGATATAAAATACATATACAGTTTAAATCATTGAAAACATGTATAACAACATTCATCCAGCATAGATAGCAAGTAATCAGATAATGTGCACACATAGCACGTAATTTATAAAATACTTCATATCTATGTGTAAGCTGAAAGTAACTATGCACTCACCTGATTAGGTGGTGACTCAGCACTCGGACAGCGCTTCGATACTCTCAAAACGATATTCCTTCGATAAAACCTAGTATCGATACCACTAGGGTTTAGTTTAACGATAACCGCGACAAATTAATTAGTCCGAGTATTATTAAGCGTTAATAATACTCGATATAACTCATAATAATAGCCCAAATAATTATTTTAAGGACCTAATAACATTCCTATAATTATTTGAAAGCTATATTAAAAATTGGGTAAGCGTAGCACACTTACAGCGATTTTTATCGAGAACCGGGACTTGATTGGAGCAACGTTTCGAAACCGAAAAACTTCTTTTTTCTCGGGACTCCGGGAGCCTCGGGGCTTCCCTAGGGTGCTAAGGGGCTTAACTAGGGTTTAGAGGTGTTTTGGGGTTGTAGAGAGAGAAAGAAGTTAGAGAGAGAAGTGAAAAAGGTGTGAGAAATGAAGGAAAATCGGCCCCTTTTTATAGCCCTGCGAGGCCTCGGTACGCTGGGCGTACCTCGGACCTACGCGGGGCGTAGTCATCGGATAGGAGCGCCACCTCGGACCAGCTGGCTAGCACTCCGGAAGAGATAAGGGCGAGGGTACGCGGGGCGTACTGGCTTCGGACGCGGAGCGTACAGCGAGGGCAGGTGTCATCATCCGAAGCGCGTTCCTTCATCAGCGATGGGCGGCCCAGATGCAGCCACGTCATCAGCCTCGCAACAGACTTCACATTTTCACACTTCAACTTTAAAAATTCGTAACTTTCGCGTACGACCTCCGTTTTCGACGTTCTTTATATCCACGCGAAGGTGGGAACGTACTCTACAACTTTCGTTTAGACTCCGTCGGCTAATTTTGGCTCGATTTTAAATTTTATATTATTAACGGGCCGGGACACGATTGGTTCGTTAAATCCTCATAACTTCTTCATCCGACATCCGTTTTCACCCATCTTTTTCTCGTTACGCTACCCTTAACGAGATCTTCGATTCTCGTTCAGGTCGTGTCGGCTAAAAACCGCTCGATCTAATATTCGAATTTCGGGCTGTACACTGCTATTCCGAAACTTCGAAAAATCATAACTTCTTCATACGAAGTCAGATTTGGGCGTTCTTTTTATCGACGTTCTTAGTTTAACATATTCTACGACTTTCGTTTAGATCGCTAAGGATAAATCTCGCTCTATCGTAAATTCACTATTTACGCTTCCCGGTGCCGTGCCGGTTTTACCGTAAAACTTCGACGGGTCATAACTTCTTCATTATAACTCGGATTTCGGCATTCTTTATATGTACGGAAACCTTGAGACATATTCTACAACTTTATGTAGAGATATCGGGATTATCTTATACTTTAATTTTGACGCTTATTTTTAATATTTATTAATTATACATTTATAATTAAATTATAAGCACATAAATACACATAATTCACATAATACTCAAATATTTCATCTTTATTACTTCAAAAAGAGTTACAAGAGTTGACCTAGACTATTATATTGACAAAAATGCTTAGCCCTGAAACCCGGGCGTTACATCTCTCAAGTTATTCCAAGTGTATTTGGTGTTGTGTGAAGCATTTGAGGTGTCACACTTGAGGCACTAGGCACTCAAGCTTCATGAAGACATTTTACATCAAAGAGGTATGTATTCTATCTTGTTATATTCATTATTTTGTATGCTAGATTAGGATAATACCTTAGATGTTCATGATTGCATGTATAATAGAGAAAACATAGATCCAAGGTATTTAGGGTTGCATGTACACTTAGGAGTGTTATAATGCTCAAAACCCAATAGTGGTATCAGAGCCTAGGCTTGTTTTCTTGTTATACTTGCAAAAGTAACTGAAAAAATCGAGTTTTGATGCTGTTTGTGATGGGTTTTGGTCATAAGACATCCTATGTGCTCATACAAACCCTAATGCTTGGATCTAGGTTTCTCTATTGTACATGCTTTGAATCCAAGACTATAAACCCTAATTCTAGCATATGGAAATCAATATTAACATATAATTAGGTTTAAGATAGTACCTTGATTGTTATGTAGCAATAACAATCCCAATTCCTCCTTGAATTGACTTTGGAAGGCTTAGAGTCACAAGTGTCACTCCTCTAATGGTTCACAAACACCATAAGCAAGAGGATGAAGAGGAGAGAGGTTAGAGGCTGCCCAAAACGTGGTCTAACCCTAGAAAAGAAGTTCCCCACGTTTTTGAGCCTTAAGGGTTATATTTATAGTGAGGCTATTAGGGTTATCTAACAAGGAAACCCTAATTTGGTTGCTTAAGCCCTAAGCAACCCATAGACTCCTTTAATCAAGCCCTTGGACGATTTCCTTATGGGTTTCCCATAAGAATTCGTCCACCTCTTGATTTAAGACAATCCATGGCCCAAATTGCAATTATCTTATAATTACAATTCCAGTCCCTTAAGTTTAATTAATGTCTTTTAGTCACAAAACTAATTACCAATTAATTATTGACTAATATTAATTAAACAATATGATTTCTCCTTTAATATATCATTCCCATAATATATTAATAAATCATATTTAATCCTTTCTCTCCATAATTCATCCTATCAAGTTGCTTTGGTGAAGGCAACCCAAAAAGACCATGCACCAACGGGTCAAGTACATACCAAAATAGTTATGGACTTAGACACTAATCCAAAAGTTTGCACAGCAGACTCGCCGAGTCCAAGGCAAAATGCATCCAACTCGCTGAGTTGGTTTGTGCACTCGACGAGTTGGACCCCCTGACAGCATATATTCTATTGTTTTGGCTAGAATTGGACTAGGAACATTACCCTAAGATGTTTTTGGACTTATAAAATTGTTTTTGATGTGGTAATGTTCATGCTAATCCAATTTCTAAGATAATTGTCATAATTTGAAGATTTGTATTAGTTTGTATGTTCATGCTAATTTTTTGAAAATTGATGATTGGATTATCTTGTTCTTAGATTAATAGAAAAGTTGTGTGAAATAGTTGATTTCAATCCATTTTAATCTAAGAGTTGATTCCAAAGTGTGTTTTTGTAACTTGTCCTCAAGTCATATGAAAAGTCACATTTAAGAATCATAAAACTCATAAAAGTTGGCAAAGGTTACAAAATGAAGAGTCTAGTTCTAATTAAATGGTTTTATGACTCCATAACTTGTCGTCAAGTTATGGAGGTTCAAGAGTCTCTTCATTAAATAATAAATAAAAAAAAGTGTAACCTTAATTAGTTCCATAAGTTACAATAAAAAAAAGTTATTTTTTTTTAGTAATTAGTTTAAAGTCTTCCATAACTTGTCCTCAAGTTATGGAACTTGAAGAGTTTTTAATTAAAACTACTTTAAACTCATAAGTTATGGAATTAATTAGTTTTGAATAGTTTCAAAACTTGCCCTCAAGTTTTGGAATTTGAAAAAGTTTTCTCTTATGAATACTTTAATTCCAAGTTAAGCCCTTAGAATTTTAAATAGTTAAAATTCAACCCTTATACTTTATAATATTATAAGTTAATAATAATAATAATATATATATATATATATATATATATATATATATATATATATATATATATGTATAAGAGTAAAGTCAGTCTTACCGTTAGTAGGCCTCATTCACGAAGCTGGTCTATAAGGGGGGTATAAGGTTACTGCCTATAAAATGGCAGTTTAATGGGTGTCCACTCTCACCCACCGCTTCCTTGACCGGTGGAGGGTCGTTAGCCGAACGGGTAGGACAAGGACTAGAATTCTCCCTTCATTAAAAGTATTAATGATAAATACTAAGTAACTAAACCATTTACAAATACCCAGTCTTAGTTACTTAGGAAAGTGTGAATAAGGTGCTAATCCATTAAAGTACACTATGCACTTTGTTTAAGTCGGTTAGTGGAGCGTGTGTGGTTAACCGGCACACTAACTCGTATTTAACAAGGTAGGAAAAGGGTAACTTAATGTTTATCATAGTATCGATGGAGCGTGTGTGGTTAACCGGCACATCGATTGAGGGTTAAACACTTAAGGGTACCAAGTATATTTGCATGGTTACTTCACACCTTGTTTTGTGATCCTCAGCATCCCAGTCACAAAACCTGATGGGCACACTTGAGATTGAAACATGCCATTGAACATTTCAATGAATCTCAAAAGATCTAGGAGTTTCAAATCCAATTAAAAACCTAATAATTTATTTTGTTTTTCATGGTGGAAATTGGTGAATCGTCATTCACCTACCTTCAAATATTCTATAGCTTGGATTACGGCATCCCTCTTCCAAGTTATAAAATGTTGTGTTGGGTCCTAGCCTTAATATTTCTTATTGGGTGTTATATTAAGGACTTTAAATCAACTATCTTGAATATCTCCCAAAAAGATGTGTGGTTCAGACATCTATGATCATCCCAAATCTCTTGGAACTTCACTTCCTCTACCTCCTCCAATTATTCTCCCTAACCCACAAGTTCTTGAAAAGTTTAAGGTCACTCAAGCCCTATTGGCAAGCAAAGGTCTATGTGTGATCACATCTTGGAGATGTAGTCACATACTGACAAGCCGGGAGAGTTAGGTGTCAAAGTCTTGAGAAAGTTGGTGGCTCAACTACTTTCCAAGTCACATAGTGAGTTCCTTTGGGACTCCTATGAAACAGACTATGACAAGACCCTTAATGATCTTATCTATTTGCTAAGATCAACTTCCTAAAACTTTATGGACATTGACAATGATGACATTGGATATCCAATAAAGCTCTCTCTTCCCAATGGAAAGCGATCGACCATAGTCAACTCGGTTGACCAAATGGTAATGAGAAAAGCTAAGTCTGTGATAGTACTAGTACCATTATCAAAGAGTCCATATGATAAATTGCCAAAGGAAGGGGAATTGATTGCGAAGCTGCCAAATTTACCTGAAAGATCATAAGGCCGGTAAAGTCAATAAGTTTGACTCTACTTCAGGTAAAGTCCACTATCAAAATCTATTAAGTTTCTATTCTAATATTCTTATTACATGATGTGACTGGGTCACATGTTGATGTTTTAAGAATCAAATGGAAAATGAAGGAAACTTAAAGAAAGAATATGTTGAATCTGATCGCGTATATGGATTTCTATCGCATAGGTTGAAGATTGGATTCTTGAGCTACTTCTTAGGGGTTATGATATATTGCTTAGGAATAGATAACAACAAAGTTTTCATGTTCTATTGCACTGTAAGGATAGTTTTCCCCCAAAGTTTTTTTAAATAAAAGGAAAAAAAATGTTTATTTTAAAATATCCTTACAGTGGCTTTTGTGAAAAGTTTTGTTGCATATAAGATTCCATTAATAGCAAGAGTGGAAATATGAATTTGATTCTTTCATTTGTGGTAGTGTCTAAATTTACCAAATAAGGAAAGATTCTCATCACCCAAGTTTCAATTGGACTGAAACTTCGAATCATGCAAGTTGTATAGCATGATGGATGATAACTTTCAAGCATTGGAAAAACTAAGACTAACTACTTGTTCACATGGATGTGTGACTCATGTAAAGGACTAAAGGATCGAGTACACATTCTTGTGCAGTGGTTAAGTCCACCACAAAAGATCGATAAGACTATTCATCATGATTTACATAACTTCAGTAAATATGGTTATACTTACAAGTTTAAGTATAATTCTGAAACATTAGAAAAGGTTCAATGTAAGGCTGAACGAATAAGAAGAGTCAAATTAGGCAGAAAGATAAAAGTTTCTCAAATCTGAAAAGTTGGGAGAGTACTTTAGTATTAGTTTTTGTGATCATCTTAATGACTAAGAAACCATAGCACAGTTAGTTCTCTAAGGAAATCTTAGTGCATTCTTATGACTAAGAAGAGGAATCTTGAATTGTTGAAACGGTTAAATCAAGAAGATGAGTCATACTTCATTCCAATACAAGTCTTAGAGTCATACTTCAAGATTGTAACTTGAGTGACATGTCTTAAAGAAGGTTTAAAACACTTGTCAAATGTAAGAATAAAAGTTTTCTACTCTTGTACATTTGAAATTGGTAAGTTGTGATGTTTTGGATAAAACAAAGACCAACTAAGGCCAATTGTGTGAAGTGTTTGTCTTGATTAGAATCCACACTATCTCTTGAATATATGAGAAGAAAGTTTTATATGTCAAGAGGACAGTGGGAGTCTTAAAGGTCTTGATAGTCTCAAGAACTAATCAAGAATAAAACCTGAAGTTCCTCACTAGCACACGACTTGAGGTTCATAACCTATCGTGTTGACATATTCAGTGCCCATTCCAATTAAAGTTGGCTTTCCATATGAGTTCTTAGAGCTCTCAATTGGTTGCACAACAACTTGGAAGCAATGGCAGGCCGTTGAGCTGACAGGTGGCAAGAAATTAAGATTGAGTTCAGTCCATATGAGTTTGGATTTGTCATTATCATTGACTTGTTATTATGGTTTTGACAAATCATATGGGTAGGAACTCATACACCATAAAAATCTAAGTGTCATAAGGTTTCTCTCCGATTCATGAAAATGATGGTGAGGAAACACTTTCACTAAGTAGATTTTAGCCAGATAGCAATTGTGATATTTGCGTTCTCAAAGTCGTTAGTGGAGCTGTGTGGTTAACCGGCACACTAACATGGACTTGTGAGAAGTGACAAAAGGTCTAAACATTATGATTACGTCATCCCTCTTCATAATTGTTTAGACACACCTGTGAGCTATCTAAGAGAGGTGTATGTTTTGGATAAAGTCTTATCAAGGTAATCTAGTATCAGAAATTTGAACTTTGGTAAGAAAGTCAATAAAGTATTAATTTCTAGAAGTCCAGCTGATTTCTGAGTACACGTCAAAGCTAGTGGGAGTATAAGTGTTATTCTAATAGTCATCATGTTAGTGGGAGCATGATAATTAAGATAAAGGTTGCAAGTTAGCAATGTTAATTATAGAAAACAAAAGTTTCAATTCGTGAGGCTGCAGTGGTTGAAAAAGTTGTTTTGCTATAATTAAGGGAGAGGAAATTATACTTCATTTCAATTCTAAAAGCATAGATTGAGATTTTAATCAAATTTAGTCAAGAATATATATGAATTTCATGTTGGAATGGCTCAACATAAGGAAACTCTATATATGGGTTCATTATTTGCGTTCTAAAATTCGATTATGATTACGACATCCCTTTTCATAATCTGAATTATGAGAACTTGGCAAATAGAAATGAAAATATTATAGCAAAAGACTGGTATAGTTTTTATGTGAGACATCATGAATCGTGTCCCATATGCTTCGGATATAGGATCGATTACATGTGCTATATTCATCCTGTCTAAAATTTTCCAGATGCCCGGGGCATTACGAAAGGAAAAGGTCTAGAACTGGATATGACTAAAATAATTAAGCAATTGTCGACGACAATCTAAGGTTTACCAAAGATTGGTTGCTCAGGGACAGTTGGAAGTATAGTGTTAATTGTTGGAAGGACCATATTGACATATTTTGAAAAAAAGCAACTCTTGTTCAGAAGTGATAGTAAAAAAGGGAATGTGGAAATGATCCCATTGGTGGAAGTCGTTCAATAAGTCTGTATAAGATTAGGAAACTTAATGCAAGAAGGATGTTTCCAAGGAATTGATCTCCTTTGGAATGCTCTGTAATGTTTGTTGTCAAATATTTGTGACTTTGTGTATAATCATTACAAGAGAATCATTGCATATAAGTTGAGAATCTAACAGATTTAGGTAAAATGGCATGAATTCGGAATTCCTGCATTTTCCATAAGAATTCGGGAGTGTGAAATTAGAATCATTGAAAGTTTGGTCAATTGGTTTATTTCACAAAGTAAGGGTCATAGACAAACATAGTATGCATACTTGGTGTATGGCATGACTGGTGTTTAGAAAACATAGTATACATGCTTGGAGCATGGGACAACTATTGTTTTAAATTCAAGAATAAAGTTGATAGCTGAAACAGTATACAATGAATAATGTGCAATCATATGGTGATAAATAAAAGGTGTTTTATTTATATTCATAAGTTCTGAGACCATATTGGATTCATTTATTCTTGTGTCTCACTTTGCATGTTTTGACTTCCATAATAACTAGCTTATTCTTCCGGAATGACTACGTTATTCAAATCATCCACAGTCGGTCATATGTTGGAAGTAGATATGAATCAAGACTGTCATGGGTTGGCTTGTAGAGGTCCAAGTTAGTGGACAAAGTTGTGCTACAACACTCATGAGTGCTCATAAGTTCTGAGTATTGGATTCAACCCGCGCTCATTTGAATCACTTCATAGATTTTATCAGGAGTAATCATGAGACGATAATATCTTATATTCTTCAAACCTAGAGATATGAGTTGTTACTATGAGTTGATAGTACACTGATTGCACGAAAACACATTGGTAACTCGATGTTATAAAACATGCCTTTGTGTATGATTCAACAAGTAGCAGAACAAGCCATATGAGTCGAAGTTTATCCATTCCTTTTACCTTCAGGATAAAAGCGATATCTGTCGGCCCCTCGATGATTTAATGATGATACATGTGAGTGCTTAGCCAAGCCAGGACTGATTTGATTTGTTCAATCAGTCTGTCATCATGAATCAGAAATCAGGAAACAACAGATGGACAGAGAGAATGATTTACAATCCATGTCTCAGTCCATATGATATCTAGAATGGAGGAATGTATGATCACTTATCCAATGGACAATTCATTGACAAAGGTCAGAGATCATCGGCAAGGTCAGAGTTCGACAGAATCTTTTGAGAGCTATGATTGCCGGTCGGTTCTTGAAGTCATTCGCAATAATAGTTTTAGACTTATCCAAGTGGGATAATGTTGGATTAATCTCTATGTCCATAACTATAATTGGTAAGACTTGACCCGACCCGGCATGGTCCATTTGGGTTGCATGGCATCATGCACTTGGATAGACTAAAATGAGAGAAATAACACTTAAGGTTGATTAATATATTATAAGTTCTAATATATTAATAGGATTATTTAATTAGTATTGATCAAGAATTAATCTATAATTAATTAAGTGATCAAAATAAGACTAATTAAATATATGGGTTGATTGTGTAAATCATCCATACTTGTATAGTGGGCTAATGCTCCATGGATAATCAAGTTAGGCTAAAACCCATAGGATGGTCCATGGATGCCCCATGGTGTATTTGAACCCATGGATCCAAGGAAATGGAAAGCCACGACAATTAGGGTTTACCCTAATTGTACCAACTATATAAGATCATATTCTTTGGGAAAAATCGGCAACTATGAATAATAAGAAAGGGCTAGCCGATTTTAGGAGTGTTCAAGTTTCGCTCAAGTTATTCCAAATGTATTTGGTGTTGTGTGAACCATTTGAGGTGTCACACTTGAGGCACTAGGCACTCAAGCTTCATGAAGACATTTTACATCAAAGAGGTATGTATTCTATCTTGTTATATTCATTATTCTTGTATGCTAGATTAGGATAATACCTTGGATGTTCATAATTGCATGTATAATAGAGAAAACATAGATCCAAGGTATTTAGGGTTGCATGTACAGTTAGGAGTGTTAGAATGCTCAAAACCCAACAATGTCACCCATCATGCTCTCTATCATGTGCTTTTCTTCTTCCAATCTGAAGACTCTTAGTATTGCTGCCAAGGATCCTAAATGGAACCATGACATGCTTCGTGAGCTTGATGATCTACACCAAAACAATACATGGTCCTTATTTCCTAATCGTGAATGATAATGTTGTTGGTTCAAAATGGATTTATCAAACCAATTTTCACTATGATGGAACCATTGAACGTCACAAAGCTCGTCTTGTGGCACAAGGTTTTATTCAAATCATGTGTCTTCATTATTCTCGTACATTTAGAAAAGTTATCAAGTCTTCCACTATGTGCATTCTTTTATCACGGGTTGTCATTAATAAATAGAAGTTACGTCAATTAGATGTAAATATTGCCTTTTTACACGACAATCTTCATGGTGTATGTGCTTATCTTTTTTCGTTGAACATAGTAGCCAAGTTCAACAAAAATGTTAGGACAAAAACATTGTTTTGGAATGATGTAAAAGCTTAGAAAGTGAAAGATTTTAATTAGAGGTGCACAAATGCACGATCTGATCTCAATCCAATCTAGTTTTGCATATGTCACTCTAATTCCGATCCAAATCTTGAAAAAATCGACATCTGATTCTAATTTGATTCCAAACCAGTTTGAATTCATTTTTGGTGGGTTTTACCTGTATCTGGGTCGAATTTGGATCTGCTTTTTAGAAAATTTGGTTTACAATCTAGCAGTAAATCTGATTTTACCTTATTATTTTTATCTAGTTATAATCCAATAGATCTAATCCAATCTAGTTTAGTCAAATCTAATTTTTACCAAAATAGTTTTTCAGATCGGATCTGTTGCAAAATAGGGATTCGATTTGGCTATGCATATCTAAGTTTAACTATTATATGGAGGCACTATGTCTGAACAAACCTTTTGAGTTGAAATAATTAATATAATCGGATCCAAAAATGGTCATGATCGTATTCTTGAATTATTTTTAAACTTTTTTGACATCAAATAGTGCACAAGCAATCAGTGGATAATCAAAAGATTCCCGTAAAATATAGGATACGAAGCTTCTTGAATTCTTTCAAATGACGATGCAATAGTGATTCTATTAGTTTTAGAATAAAACATGTATAATTAACAAAAAAAAATACATAGTTAAATCTTCCCTTAGTAATATGTTATTACTTTATGCAGCGGAGGTAACAACCAAACTAACAACATGGGTGGACAAAAAGTTTGGGAAGACAGCGTGAAAAGCTACGAAACAAAGGGTATGTATCACTACAAATGAAATTTTTTAAGGTCATACATGGTATAAAAAATTTATTGATCTAAAGGAAAGAACACAAACATTTCTAAACTAGCGGATGTCTAGCCTCGCTTTTAGTCATCTCATTAGTGTGTGAAAACACTTAAAACATATTTATTATTTCAGAATAGCTATCAGAGTCTGCCATACTGAATATTACCAATGTGCATATGAGGAGGAAGTTAATTCATATCTACCCGTTGTGATTAGGGGAACCCAGAGGGTTTAATGGACAATGACAGTCTGCAAAACCCAAAGAAACTAATTGTATTGCATCATAAGGGGAGATGTTGTTCTCTATGTAACAAAATAGGCCATACTAGCAGAGATTACACCAAATTTTCCCCATCCATAGAAAAAATAATAATACATGGAAAATTAAGTAAGAAGGGTGCATCACATTTGACTATTTCTACCCATAGAAGGTCATAAAATCATAGAATTTCCCAACATGTTATTTAAATACCTTCTCACAGGAATACGGATTATGTTATTTATTTGGAAAGACTAATAGTTATGGCATTTTGTTATGTTATTCTTTATGTTATTAGATACTGGAAAAACATAGATTCTCATTTCTACGATAAACTAATATAAGTTACATAACATAACTAAATTAAAACTAACATATATAAATTTAACTAATTAACCACCACACATATAATTACGCCTCTTCATCTGTAATCTACCATTTAGGAAAATTGTATGGGATTTTTTTATTTGCATCAACCCATTCTACTTTTCCATTCATCTCCACGACCTCAACTCTTATTTAATGTGCTTATTTTGAAAGCATTGCTTCTACAACCTATATCCATTGTTCAATTTCTATTATGGACTCTTATGCATCTTTTATCCATGTTAGTCTTTCTTGAATTTGAGCTTCTACATTACTCAGTCCTTCCCTTGCAACACATATTGAAAGAATGACTTTCAATTTCTCTTTCTTTAGTAGATATAACTGTTGGATTAGTGTCTAAGTCCATAACTACAATTGGTATGTACTTGACACGATTGGCATGGTCCATTTGGGTTGCATGGCGTCGGAACAATTTGGATAGACTTTTATGAGAAAAGGATATTTATGATTTGTTAATATATTCAAACTTGTAATATATTAATATGAAATCATATTATTTAATTAGTATTGATCAAAACTTAATTTGGAATTAACTTTCTGATCAAAACGAGACTAATTAAATATATGGGGATCAATTGTGTAAATCATTCATTCTTATATATGTGGGCTTATCATCCTTAGTTCTTGATGTTGGGCTAAACCCATGGAGTAACCCATGGATACTCAAGGGAGGTTTTAACCCATGGAGCGTGAAGAATATGGAAAGACATGAGTTACATGGTGTAACCCTAATTGCAACAATATATAAGGACCTCATGGCTCAACAAATTGGCACTTGTGTGTGTTCACATGATGGATAGCTAATTTGAGCATAAGAACCTTTTCTCTCAAGTTATTCCGAATTGTTGGTGATGTTGTTTGAACCATTTGAGGTCTCACACTTGAGGCACTAGTCTCTTAATCTCAATGGAATCAAGCTACATGAAAAAGGTATGTCTTTTAACTTGTTTATATTACCCAAGTATCATGATTGTATGCTAGTTAGGGTAATACTTCGGAAAAGTTCAAGTTTGCATGTATAATAGAGAAAACATAGATCCAAGGTATTTAGGGTTGCATGTACACCATAGGAGTGTTAGAATGCTCAAAACCCTTTAGTGGTTTCACAACCTAGGCTTGTTTTCAATTATAATTGTTGATATTTGCTGAAAATCAAAGTTTTTGTTGATCTGGGTTGGGGACTCCCTGATTCCATGTGTAAAATCATCCAACTCATTGAGTTGGTTCATGCACTCGACGAGTTGGACCCCCAGACATCATATCTTCGAGTTTTAAGGCTGGAATTGGTCTAGAATCATTACCTTAAACTGTTTTGGACTTAAAAAACTTGTTTTGATGTGGTAATGTCCATTCTAATCCAATTCAAACGATAATTGTCACCAGATTCATGTTTTGTATTAGTTTAATGATTAGGCTAATTACATGAAAATTGTTTGATTTGAATTATCTTGTTCTTATGAGTTTGCTTAGATTAATAGAAAAATTACGTGATAATGTGTTTTCAATCCAAATTGATCTAAAAGTTATTCATAAAATGTGTTTTTCTAACTTTTCCTCATGTTATATGAAAAGTCACATTTATGATTCTTAAAAACTCATAAGATTTCCATAAGTTATGAAAAATGGAGAGTCTCATTTTTAAATATTTTAAAGTCTACCATAACTTGTCCTCAGGTTATGGAACTTGACGAGTTTTTCATTAAAACTACTTTAAACACATAAGTTATGTAATTGAAATGTTTTTGAATTGTTCAAAACTTGCCTTCAAGTTTTGGAATTTGTAAAGTTTCATCTGAACGGGTAGGACAAGGACTATAACTCTCCCTTCATGAAAAGTATTAATGATAAATAATAAGTAACTAAAAACTTATGAATTCCCAATCTTAGTTACTTAGGAAAATGTGAATTTGGTGCTAACCCATGAAATTACACATTGCACTTTTCTTAAGTCGGTTAGTGGAGCACGTATGGTTAACTGGCACACTAGCTTGATTTATCAAGGTAGGCAAAGGGTAACTTAATGTTTATCGTAGTATTGGTGGACCGTGTGTGGTTAACCGGCACATCAATTGAGTGATAAATATTAAGGGTACCTAGTATATTTGCATGGTTATTCACACCTTGTTTTGTGATCCTCGGCATCCCAGTCACAAAACTTGAGAGGGCACAATCATGATGGAAACATGCCATTGAAAAGTTCAATGAATCTCAAAAGATCTAGGAGTTTCAAACCCAATGAAAACCTAATAAATTATTTCGTTTTTCATGGTGGAAATTGGTGAATCGTGATTCTCCTACCTTCAAATATTGTATAGCTTGGATTATGGCATCCCTCTTCCAAGTTATAAAATATTGTGTTGGGTCCTAGCCTTAATATTTCATATTGGGTGCTATATTAAGGACATTAAATCAACTAACTTGAATTTCTCCCATTGTAAATGTATGGTTTAGACATCTATGATCATCCCAAATCCCTTGGAACAAGCTTTCCTAATGAAAATGATGTTCCATCACCTTCTCCAATTGTTCTTCCTAACCTACAAAGTTCAAGGTCACTCAAGCCATATTGGCAAGCAAGGTCTATGTGTGCTCACATCTTAGAGATGAAGTTACATACTTACAAGATGGGAGAGTTGGGTGTCAAAGTCTTGAGAAAGTTGGTTGTTCAAACACTTTCTAAGTCACATAGTGAGTCCCTTTAGGACTACTATGAAACAGACTATGACATGACCCTTAATGATCTTATCTATTTGCTTGGTGCTGTTAAATCAGCAATGATTTGGAGGACTAGTAAAACAAATTTGATTAGAAGATCAACTTCCCAAACCTTCAATGGACATTGACAATGGTGACATTGGAAATCCAGAAAGCATTTTGCTTCCCAATGGAAGTCAAAAAGCTTGACCTCTGCTTTAGGTAAGTCCACTATCTAACTCAATTAAGTTCCCGGTTGGAGATCCTTAATACATTTTGATGTATGGCAGGATCAAGCAAAGGGAAGGAAGCTTAAAAGAAGAGTATGTTGAATCTGATTGTGAAGATGGATTTCAATCGCATGGTTCAAAGATCGGATTCTTGAGCTACTACTTAAGAGTTATGATAGACTGCTAGGAAATATGTAATAGCATAGTTTTCATTTAAAGTTGCATTGTAGGGAAAAAGTATTTCCGCATTTTATAAATAAATAAAATATTGATTTTATTTTAGTTTATATCTCCTTGCAATGGCTTTTTATTGAAAATTAATGTTTTTATGTTTCTAGTAATAATGGAAATGTGAATTTGTTCTTTCATTTGTGGTAGTGTCTAAATTTACCAAATAAGGAAAGATTCACATCACCCAAGTTTTCAATTAGACCGAAACTTGGAATCATTCAAGTTGTATAGTATGATGAATGGAAATCTTCATATTTGGAAAATTAAGACTAATTCGTTGTTCGCATGTATATGTGAGTCAAGTGAAGGACTAAGGGATCGAGCACACATTCTTGTGCACAGGTCAAGTCCACCACGAAAGATCAATAAGACTATTCGTCATGATTTACTAAAGTTTGGTAAATATGGTTATACATACAAGTTTAAGTATAATTCTAAAACATTGGAAAAGTTTCAATGTATGCAAGAACGAATGAGAAGAATCATATTAGGCAGAAAGATAAAAGTTTTTCAAATCTGAAAAGATTGGAGAATACTTTAGTATCATGTTTTATGATCATCTTAATGATTGTGAGACCATATCACAATTCATCCTCTAAGGACATCTTAGTGCATTCTTATGGCTAAGAAGAGGAGTCATGAATTGTTGAAATGGTTAAATCAAGAAGATGAGTGATACCCCGTTCCAAAAACAAGTCTTAGAGTCATACTCAAAGATTGTAACTTGAGTGACACATCTTGAAGAGTGTTTATTAACACTTGTCAAATGTAAGAGTAACATGTGTTCTACTCTTGTACATTTGAAATTGGTAAGTTGAGATGTTTTGGATTAAACAAAGACCAACTAAGGCCAATTGTGTGAAGTGTTTGTCTTGATAAAGAATCCGCATAATCTCTTGATTTTTTGGAAAGCGAGTCTTATATGTCAAGAGGACAGTGGGAGACTTAAAGATCCTGAAAGAGTTTCCAGAACTAATCAAGAATAAAACTTGTAGTTTATCACTAGCACACGACTTGAGGTTTATAACCTATCGTGTTGACATATTCCTGTTTCTATACCCATTCCAGTTAATGTTGACTTTGCAAATGACTTCTGAGAGTTCTCAATTGGTTGCATAACAACATGGAAGCAATGACAGGCCCTTGTGCTGCCAAGTGGCAAGAAATAATGACTGCACAAGTTCAATCCATATGAGTTTGGATTTGTCACTAACTTGAGATTATGGTTTTGAGAAATTCATATGGATAGGAACACATACACCATAAAATCTAAGTGTCATAAGGTTTCTCTCTGATTCATGAATATGATGGTGAGGAAATGCTTTCACTAAGTAGATTTTAAGTAGATAGTAATTGTGATATTTGCATTCTCAAAGTCGTTAGTGGAGCGTGTGTGGTTAACCGGCACACTAACATGGACTTGTGAGGAATGGTAAAGGTCTAAACAATTGAGACTATAATTACGGCATCCCTTTTCATAGTTATGAAATTGTTTAGACACACATGTGTGCTATCTAAGGAGAGGTGTATGATTTTGATAAAGTTTTAACAAAGTATCTCGTATTAGAAATATGAACTTTGGTAAGAAAGTCAATAAACTATTGATTTCTAGAAGTCCAACTGATTTCTGAGTACATGTCAAAGCTAGTGGAGCATAAGTGTTATGCTAATAATCATCATGTTAGTGGGAGCATGATAATTATGATATGTGTTGCAAGTTAGCAATGTCAATTATATAAAACAAAAGTTCAATTAGGAAAAGTTGTTTTGCTATAATTAAGGGGGAGGAAATTATACTCATTTCAAGTCTAAAAGCTTAGATTGAGGTTTGAATCATCTTTAGTCAAGGATATTTGTATATATATATATATATATATATATATATATATATATATATATATATATATATATATTATATGAATTTTATGTTGGAATGGCTCAACATAAGGAAATTCAATATATGGGTACATTATTTGCGTTCTAAAATTCGATTATCATTACAAGATCCCTTTTGATAATCTAAATTATGAGAACTTGGCAAATAGAAATAGAGATATTAGAGAAAAAAGACTGGTCTTGTATCATGTCTTTATGTGAGACATCATGAATCGTATCCCATATGCTTCAAATATAGAATCGATTGCATGCTCTATAATATACATCTGTTCTAAAATTTTCCAAATGCCTAGAGCATTAAGAGGGAAAATGTACTAGAACTGCATATGACTAATTTGATTAAGCAATTGTCGAGGACAATCTATGGTTTACCAAAGATTGGTTGCTCAGGGACAGTTGTAAGTATGGTGTAAATTTTTTGGGGAGGACCATATTGACATATTCTGAAAAGAGGAAATTCTTGTTCATAAGTGATAGTCAAAATGAGAATATTGAAATATTCCCATAGGTGGAAGTTATTCATTAAATCTATGTAAGATTAGGAAACGTAATGCAAGAAGGATGTTCAAAGTAATGTATTGTGACAACCCGATATTTAGAGACAATGTAATGTAAAACCAGTCAAATTTAGGTCAAATTATAACTTTCCTAAAATCTTATTTGGGTTAAATCAAGTATTAGGAATCGTAACATGGTTTCCATACATATAAAGAACACAAAAATCCGAGTTATAACGAAGAAGTTATGACCATTCTAAGATTTCCAACAAAACCGGCAACACCGATCAAACAAAAAACGCAAAGTTTCATTACAATAGTTTTTAGCCTTAAGTATCTAAATGAAAGTTGTAGATAACATTAAGTCGTGAGCGTACATAAAAAGAACGTCCAAATCTGACTTCGTATGAGGAAGTTATGATTTTTCCAAGATCCGGATATAGCAGTAGACAGCTAAAAACTTGAAATAGAGCTCGAGAGCCTTTTGGCCAAAAGAAACTAAATGAGAATCTAAGGTCTCAATAATAGTAGCGCAACGGCGAAAAGTCTAACGAAAACGGACATCGGATGAAGAAGTTATGGAATTTTAACGGACTTTTCGTGTCCCGGCCCGTTATAAATAAATAATTAAAAATAAACTCAAAATTTGCCAATGAAGTCTAAATGAGAGTTGTAGATCATATTTTCAGATATGCGTGCATATAAAGAATGTTGAAAACGGAGCTCATACTCGAAAGTTATGGATTTTACAAGTTCGAGGCCCGAAATCCGAGGCTGTCAGGCTTGCCACGACGTGGCACAAGTTTGCCGCGACCCGGCAAGTGACTGAGGGCGTCCAATCAATGGAAGAGGATAAGTTTGACTGCCCACGACGTGGCCATCCCTTGCCACGACGTGGCACACCCTAAAAATGCCCTATAAATAGATTTCAAGGGCTCCGGGTTTCATTGCTTAGTTCCCTTCTTTCTCACGCCGAAACTCTACGTTTATGCCCCCGAGACCCTCCCAAAGCCCCGGTTTTTCACCTTCAAGTCCTGAAGGACGGTTTTGGGTTCCCGAGATTCCCAAGAATCCCGAGATTTTCCCGCGTTTTCAACTCTTCCTGTCGAAGTTCTGCTCGATTCTTCTCTTGACTACTTCAAATCAACCACTTCAATCAAGTGAGTTCATACCCCTATAATCTACACTTTCAAATGCTTTATAAATTCTTTTTATACACTTTTAAGGGGGGGAATACAAGTAAACACACGGTTATCCCCGTGTGAAAGACATAAATCTTTGTTATACTTTTTGGTTATGTAATCAATCACATGTGATTTATAACTAACATACAATTGGACTTACTACACTTTTAGCCGTTTCACCAAACAGAGTACTTCACATAGTTTTCTCAAACGTTTTTACATGTTAAAACACTTTCAGAAACTGTCTTACAAATTGTATGTTTCCTTTCTGAATACGTTATAGTTGTGCTTCAAACAAAGGTTTTCTTACACTTAAACTGTCTTGTCAATGGTTTTCGAATCGTTTTATAAACTGACATCAAGTCATGAATTCTTATTTATTAAAGGTTTTAGAAAACTTCTTTTATACTTATTGTTAAATGCTTGCCTATATATGTATAGTTAAATAAGAAAGGTTTAAAAGACTTAGAACGGTTAGATCGCCTTATTTCTTTTTCTATTCTCGTTGGGATGTGGCCTTAGGGCATCAGTTATTCGTCCGAATGTAATCTAAATATTAGTTATATATATCATGTATACCGATATGGACATAAAAGTTCCATCAGTTAGTTCAGTTCCGACACTCTTAGGTAGCAAGGGTGTATAAACCTACTTGGACACTCATAAATTACATTTCTAGTAACTATAATAGGTATAGTTAGGAGATACTACTTACAATTCCAAGTACAAGGAATCACGCAAGAGTCACTTCATTCATGAGTCTATACGAATGTTTTATTTATAAGTATGCATTCTTCATAACAAGGAAAATCTTTTCCTACAAAAGGTGTTTCGTTTTATTACTTGTGAACTTGTTGTTAGCAAACATGTGAGACAATGGCTTTGTTAGTACCAAAACGAAAGTCCCCACCTATAACCAGAGTCTCTTGGAGGGAGAGCGTGACAAGTGTGTATAGATCTATACGGGGCTGACGACTCCGCACCCTGACTGTTAGCTACAGTTCCCGGGGTGACAAATGTCAACATAAGTACTACGTCTAGTATGGTTATGAGGAACTTACAACACGCGGAAACAACAACTCTTGTACTTAGTAATATACATTTAACTCAATCATGCTCAGGGGGTAATAACTACACCATGGGATATTATTAGCATGTTCACAATTCGGGATAAACACCCTTTTAACCAGTTTTACTTAAACAAAAGACTCACTGGGAGTATTAAAAATAAATTGGTTTACAGAGTCATCAAGTTCCTTGGCAATCTTATACATACATAAATCTATTATTTAGGCATGAAAAACATCATTGTGTTATAGTTTTGGAACTTTTAAACTACCACACACTTATGGATAAATGTTGGACTTTTAGAAACAAATATTCAAAAATGGTCAGGTCTTGGTAGAAGACTACTTTCAAAACGGTCAGGTCTTGGTAGAAGACTATTTTCAAAACATTCAGGTCTTGGTAGAAGACTACTTTCAAAATGGTTAGGTCTTGGTAGAAGACTACTTTCAAAACATTCGGGTCTTGGTAGAAGACTACTTTCTATACTAGTAGGAAATATGGGATTTTCTAGGGTTTTCATACTTATACTAAATGTTTCATCAAACATTCACCAGTCTTTCATAACAAATTTTCAAAGCAATAACATTAAAACACTTATGAATTCACCAGCTTTATTGTTGATACTCGCTTTCAAAATAACTTGTATTCTCAGGTTACAAATAGACAGGTACCGATGCAAGGTTTGGAGAAGACGGAGCGGTCAAGACTCGTCTTTTATTTTGAGTATTCATTATGTTGTTTTATACTATAAAAGAACACACTTGTAATCAAAATTATACTATTAATACAATGGATGATGTTGTTGCTTGTTTACTACTTTACATTGTTGTGATACATACATGACGTCCTCCACCCCAAAACGTTTCCGCTGTTCTCGGTTTTGGGGTGTGACACGTACTTTGAATTTGAGACTTCGTTTCCATGGAATGTTCTCCATTAGAATACTCTGGAATGACTATTGACAAGTCTTTGTGACTTTGTGCGTAATCATTACAAGAGGATCAATGCATATAAGTTTAGAATCTAACAGATTTCGGTAAATGGTAGGAATTTGGAATTATCACCTTTACGATAAGGATTTGGGACTGTGAAATGAGAATCATTGGAATTATGTTCAATCGATCTACTTGGTGTATGTCACAACTAATGTTTAGACAAACATAGTGTGCATACTTGGTGTATGGCATCACTAGTGTTTAGAAAACATAGTGTACATGCTTGGAGCATGGGACAACTATTATTTTTAATTCAAGTATAAAGTTGATAATTTGAAATAGTATGCAATGAATGATGTGTAATCAATATGGTGATAAATAAAAGGTGTTATATTTATATTCATAAGTTCGGAGACCATATTGGATTCGATTCTTCTTGTGTTTCACTTTGCATGTTTTGACTTCCAGAACAACTAGGTCATTGTTCCCAAATGAACTAAGTTATTCAAACCATCCACAATCGGTCATATGTTGGAAGAAGATATGAATCAAGACTGTCAAGAAGTTGGATTGTAGATGTCCAAGGTATGGGACATAGCAAGAGTTGCTACAACATTCATGAGTGATCATAAGTTCTAAGTATTGGATAAAACCCACGCTCATTTGACTCACTTCATGGATTTTATCATGAGTGATCATGAGACGATAATATTTTATATTCTTCAAACCTAGAGATATGAGTTGTTTCCTATGAGTTGGTTATACATATGAGTCGAAGTTTATCCATTTCTTTTACCTTTATAGGGATAAAAGCGATATATGTGGGCCCCTCAAAGATTTAGTGATGACACCCCGAAGTGCTTGGCCAAGCCTGGACTGATTTGATTTGTTCAATTAGTCGGTCGTCATAAATCGGAAATCGGGAAACAACAAATGGACAAAGAGAATGATTATAATTTTAAGAGTTACGATTTCTAGTCGGGTTTTGGAATCATACGAAATAATAATTTTAGACTTATCCAAGTGGGAGACAGTTGGATTAGTGTCTAAGTCTATAACTATAATTGGTATGTACTTGACCTGATTGGCATGGTCTATTTGGGTTGCATCGCGTCGGAACATTTTGGATAGACTTTTATGAGAAAAGGATATTTATAAGTTGTTAATATATTATAAGTTCTAATATATTTATATGAAATCATATTATTTAATTAGTATTGATCAAGAATTAATTTGGAATTAACTTTGTGATCAAAAGGAGACTAACTAAATGTTAGGTTTTGAGCATTCTAACATTCCTAAGTGTACATGCAACCCTAAATACCTTGGATCTATGTTTTCTCTATCATACATGCAATTATGAACATCCAAGGTATTATCCTAATCTAGCATACAAAATAATGAATATAATAAGATAGAATACATACCTCTTTGATGTAGAATGTCTTCATGAAGCTTGAGTGCCTAGTGCCTCAAGTGTGACACCTCAAATGGTTCACACAACACCAAATACACTAGGAATAACTTGAGAGAAACTTGAACACTCCTACAATCGGCTAGCCCTTTCTTATTATTCATAGTGGCCGATTTTTCCCAAAGAATATGATCTTATATAGTTGTTACAATTAGGGTAAACCCTAATTGTCATGGCCTTCCATTTTCTTCGATCCATGGGTTCAAATACACCATGGAGCATCCACTGACCATCCTATGGGTTTTAGCCCAACTTGATTATCCATGGAGCATTAGCCCACTATACTAGTATGGATGACTTACACAATCGACCCACATATTTAATTAGTCTTCTTCTGATCACTTAATTAATTCTTGATCAATACTAATTAAATAATCCTATTAATATATTAGAACTTGTAATATATTAATCAACCTTAAATGTTGTTTCTCTCATTATAGTCTATCCAAGTGCATGATGCCATGCAACCCAAATGACCATGTCGGGTCGGGTCAAGTCTTACCAATTATAGTTATGGACTTAGACATTAATCCAACAGTCTCCCACTTGGATAAGTCTAAAACGATTATTGCGAATGACTTCAAGAACCGATCGGCAATCGTAGCTCTCAAAAGCTTCTGTCGAACTCTGACCTTGCCGATGATCTCTGACCTTTGTCAATGACTTGTGCATTAGATAAGTGATCATACATTCCTCCATTCTAGATATCATATGGACTGAGACATGGATTGTAAATCATTCTCTCTGTGCATCTGTTGTTTCCCGATTTCCGATTCATGATGACTGACTGATTGAACAAATCAAATCATTCCTGGCTTGGCCAAGCACTCACATGTATCATCACTAAATCATCGAGGGGCCCACATATATCACTTTTATCCCGAAGGTAAAATGAATGGATAAACTTCGACTCATATGGCTTGTTCTGCTACTTGTTGAATCATACACAAAGGCACGTTTTATAACATCGAGTTACCAATGCGTTTCCGTGCAATCAATGTACTATCAACTCATAGTAACAACTCATATCTTTAGGTTTGAAGAATATAAGATATTATCGTCTCATGATCACTCGTGATAAAATCCATGAAGTGATTCAAATGAGCGCGGGTTGAATCCAATACTCAAAACTTATGAGCACTCATGAGTGTTGTAGCACAACTTTGTCCACCAACTTGGACCTCTACAAGCCAACCCATGACAGTCTTGATTTATATCTACTTCCAACATATGACCGAATGTGGATGGTTTGAATAACTTAGTCATTCCGGAAGAATAAGCTAGTTATTATGGAAGTCAAAACATGCAAAGTGAAACACAAGAATAATTGAATCTAATATGGTATCAAAACTTATGAATATAAATAAAACACCTTTTATTTATCACCATACTGATTACTCATTATTCATTGTTTCGATTTTATCAACTTTATACTTGAATTAAAAACACTAGTTGTCCCATGCTCCAAGCATGTACAATATGTTTTTTCTAAACAATAGCTTTGCCATACACCAAGTATGCACTCTGTGTTTGTCTATGATCCTTACTTTGTGAAATAAACCAATTGACCAAACTTTCATTGATTCTAATTTCACACTCCCGAATTCTTATGGCAAATGCAGGAATTCCAAATTCATGCCATTTTACCGAAATCTGTTAGATTCTAAACTTATATGCAATGATTCTCTTGTAATGATTATGCACAAAGTCACAAAGACTTGACAACAAACATTACAGAGCATTCCAAAGGAGATCAACTCCTTGGAAACATCCTTCTTGCATTAAGTTTCCTAATCTTACACAGGTTTATTGAACAATTTCCACCAATGGGATCATTTCCACATTCCACTTTTGACTATCACTTCTGAACAAGAGTTGCCTCTTTTTAGAATATGTCAATATGGTCCTTCCAACAATTAACACTATACTTCCAACTATCCCTGAGCAACCAATCTTTGGTAAGCCTTAGATTGTCCTCGACAATTGCTTAATTATTTTAGTCATATCCATTTCTAGAACTTTTCCCTTCTTAATGCCCTAGGCATCTGGAAAATTTTAGACAGGATGAATATAGCACATGTAATCGATCCTATATCTGAAGCATATGGGACACGATTCATGATGTCTCACATAAAGACTAAACCAGTCTTTTGCTATAATATTTTCATTTCCATTTGCCAAGTTCTCATAATTCAGATTATGAAAAGGGATGCCGTAATCATAATCGAATTTTAGAACGCAAATAATGAACCCATATATAGAACCCATATATAGAGTTTCCTTATGTTGAGCCATTCCAACATGAAATTCGTATATATTCTTGACTAAATTTGATTAAAATCTCAATCTATGCTTTTAGAATTGAAATGAAGTATAATTTCCTCTCCCTTAATTATAGCAAAACAACTTTTTCAACCACTGCAGCCTCACGAATTGAAACTTTTGTTTTTTATAATTAGCATTGCTAATTTACAATATTTATCATAATTATCATGCTCCCACTAACATGATGATTATTAGCATAACACTTATGCTCCCACTAGCTTTGACATGCACTCAAAAATCAGCTGGACTTCTAGAAATCAATACTTTATTGACTTTCTTACCAAGGTTCAGATTTCTGATACTAGATTGCTTTGATAAGACTTTATCAAAATCATACACCTTTCATTAGATAGCTCACAGGTGTGTCTAAACTATGAAAAGTGATGCCGTAATCATAGTCTCAATTGTTTAGACCTTTGCCACTTCTGACAAGTCTAGGTTAGTGTGCCGATTAACCACACACGCTCCACTAACGACTTTGAGAATGTAAATAACACAATTTCTATCTAGTTAAAATCTACTTAGTGAAAGTGTTTCCTCACCATCATTTTCATGAATCGGAAAGAAACCTTATGACACTTAGATTTAATGGTGTATGTGTTCTTATCCATGTTAATTGTCAAAACCATAGTCACAAGACAAGGATAATGACAAATCTAAACTCATATGGACTGAACTCAATCTTAATTTCTTGCCATCTGGCAACTCAAGAGCCTGCCATTGCTTCCAAGTTGTAATGCTTAACAGTCAATACATGTCTATTGTTTCAACTCTAAAGTTAAGTATTCTTTGTAAACTACTTTGTACATCTCAATTGTAGGATTTGCAGATGTAGGAAATGGAAAACAAAAAGTTGGTATATCATATGGGCGCATGATAGCAATGATGAGATCATTTAACATGAGAGAGATTCACCAATTTTTCAACCATAATTTGACTTATGTCATGTATCGAGTTATGTACCGAATTGGAAGGGTGTACCCTTCGGTGCCTGTTATTCAATGAGAGTTACCAAGCAATGTATTGTTGGTGTTACCCCTCTGTAATTAAATATTTAGATGTTTTTCTTAAGTATATGTGTAATTTTATATATTATCCATTCATCCACTAATATAGTATCTAGTTAATGTGACCTCCATAAAAATATTCAAAACATCACAAAACATCCTAAGTTGGAGCATAAAAAACACATATTCCTAATATCTAGAACAGAATCTGATGTATCTATAGATATAACTTGTACATAGAACGCAATGAAAAAAACTAATCTGTCACAACATAAATTTTAAAACCAAAATTTTCAATTTAAAAACACATTTTCTCAATAATAAAATCACAAAATGTCACATTGTCAAATCATCAAATCTCATATCAAAAACTATTCATATATCAATACTCCAGGATCCTCTTAATCATATCTCAACCTCTGATGTGTGTACAATCTAGTTGGTGCCTTCCCGTGATCCTTAGAAGTACCTGAAACACATAACACATAACACGGTAAGCACAAAGCTTAGTGAGTTCCCTAAACTACCATACACATCACATTATCCACTCGAGGCTAACTCAATACGGCCCTCAGGTCAATGTGTTCCAATGGAGACCCTCCGGTCCCACAACTCGGGTGGACCCTCCGACCCTAACTCAATAAGTTCATAACAATAAGCATAAACCACAAGGACAAAATGCTGAGTATCACAATACACATATAAGCAGATAAGACATCTCAGTCATAAGAAGCTACCACTCATGGTAAGTATAGTGAGAAGACTCACCTCGTAAGCAAGCAAGTAAAAGTCTCATACTCAGAAATCTCGAACTAGCCTCCGCCTAACACATAGGATAATGTGTGACATCCCCATTTTCACGGCCAAAAAAGACCGATTTTGTTTATGCTTTATAATAATCAGAGTACCTCTTTTAATAAAAATGTTGCGGAATTTTTTCCAAGTAAAATATGATAAATATGTTATAAAAGCATTTCTGAAGAAAAGAATTTGTATTCATTTTAAAACATTTGAGAATTCATCGTCAATACAGAAACATAAGCATAAACAGAACTTACATTTATTATCACTAGTGATTTATATCTCCTTAATCTCTCAGTGTAGTGTGACTTCATATCAACACATGTGATATAAATAAACTGAGTGGGTTAGGTTGGGAAACCTGGTGAGTACATATGATTTTCAACCCACAATAATATAATTATTACGTTTAATCATCAAACAGTTAACCCAATTACCCATCCCCATTATCTTCTTTACTCTTAAGGATCTACCCTAAGAATCAGCTATTTCTCATTCATTCATTCCTAAGGATTATCCTAAGGAATAGCTACAAAGTCCATCGTTGTCAATGACACAGTTGTCAAGCACAACTGCTAGTTCTATCTGTGACACCAGTCAAATATGTCAAAAAGTTATTGATCTATAATCATAATTGGGATGAACCAAGTGGTAGAGTTTGTAACAAGGTTTCCAAAAATATAAAGAACACTGAAATCCGAGTTATAACGAAGAAGTTATGACCAATCGAAAATCCGCGATAAAACCGGCCAAACACTGTTCAGTGTAAAAAGCGAATTTTTGATAAAAGGCTTTTTAGACTTAACAAAATAAATAAAAGTTGTAGAATATGTTAAACCGAGAACGTTCATAAAAAGAACGTCAAAATCTGACTTCGTATGAGGAAGTTATGATTTTTCGAAGTTTCGGTTTAGCAGTAGACAGCTAAAAATTCGAAATATAAATCGATCCATATTTAGCCGACGCAACTTAAACGAGAATCGAAGGTCTCATCAAAAGTAGCACAACGGTAAAAAGACAGACAAAAACGGACGTCGGATGAAGAAGTTATGAATTTTTAACGGATTTTTCTGTCCCGGTCTGTTAAAAATAATAATAATAAAAATAAATTCAAAATTAGTCAACGAAGTCTAAACGAAAGTCGTAGAGTATAATTTTACCTACGCGTGCATATAAAGAACGTCAAAAACGGAGTTCGTATGCAAAAGTTATGAATTTTAGAATTTTTTGGCTCAAAAACCGAGAAAAATCGCATAGTCACTATTCTGCCACGTCACCCTCGCATGCGACACTGCCACGTGTCACCTTTTGATAGGACCGCAAATCGTCGTGTCACCATCGGAATGGACCGCAACTGTAGTCTAGTAAGAAGCTTACACCATCGCATGAGACACACCGCGGACCCTCGTGGCCTTCCCCTATTGGACCGAAGTTCGGACCACTCAGAAGCCTCCACGTCCAAAGCCTTGCCCCGTGAACACTATGCATGTCCGATGCATGTGCTGCTGACTCCTCGCCCTCGCCACCTGTCTTCTTCGGACCGAACCCTCGCACCCTTATATAAAGGGTGCGAGCCTTCTCGCATTTGAAGAGTTTTTCACCCCAAATTTCACCATTTTTCACCTTTTCACCCCCTCGACTTTCTCACGACCCCGAAGGCCCCAGTATCACATCCAAAGCCTGAAGCAAGCCCCGTAGCCCCGTAATTCTCGAGAATTCATCCTCTCTCCTGTCGAAACTCTATCCGGTTTGAGCCGGTTTTTCGTCAAACAAACTCTTTTCTGGGAAACGAAACGCTGCCCGAATCACCGCTTATCAAGGTGAGTTCATACCCCTATAATTTACCATTTTAATTGTTTCTAAATGCTTTTTAGGGGGGGAATACAAGTTTAACACAATATTAAATTGTGTTAATAACTGTATGTGATAATAATCACGCAAATAGTTTCCGTATGCTTTCAAGAATTACCAAATACTTCCAAAATGACTTAAAGCCATGTTAAATCTTTAAAGTCATGTAAACTCCGTTAAATTCTTTGAAAAATGTTTTATAAACTATTTCAAATTATAAATGCCAAAAATCATGTTTATATACGTATAAATATATAAATAAGATTTGAAGGGCTTAGGACTAATGAATTATCTTATTTCCTTTTCCTTGTTTGGATGTGGAGTTAAGGTTGTGTTATTTGTCCGAAGGTCATTTCCTTCTTAATTATATATTTATATATATATATATATATATATATATATATATATATATATATATATATATATATTATACATATATGAGTACAAAAGGTTAATCCTTTTGGTATCACCACCTTTGTATCGGGCTGAGCAAATGTCATCATCCATGAGAAATCATGCTAACTAGATTAGAGCATATAAATTACAATTGGTATAATTTATGATTCAAAACTAAATATACAAGTATGATTCACGAGTGTATACTTTCCAAGGAAATTACCAACAATTCATTTATCTATACCAGGATATGTATAATGCCTTTAATATAGAATAACCTATTAAAGAAGTAAAGATACATCATACCGGGTTTGCATTAACTAAGGTATGATACAGAGTACCAGGGTTAGAAATCATGGGGTAATAATACATCATACTGGGTTTGCATTAACAAAGGTATGATACAGAGTACCAGGGTTAGCAATCACGGGGTAATAATACATCGTAAATCTCGTTGAAACAATAAATTTGTGAGACCCTTCATGGTGTACTTATCTAAGTACGACTTTAAGTCCTGACCTATTAACCAGAATCTCTTGTAAGAGAGCATGAATTTGTGTATAGATCTATATGGGACTGACAATCCCGCACCTCTACTGTTCGCTACAGTATGGCCGGCAGGCCTAGGGTGTCAAATATCATTTCATTTCGATGCCTGAAGAACATCGCCGCAGGCATATCATTCATATTAGTATGGTTAGTAGAACTCACATGGATAAAACAATGAGTGAATTACTAAGTAATATACTTCTCTTAAAACAGTAAGAAAAGATAATTACATCCTGACCAAATATACCTTCTGTAGTTTTTTTTACTTACAATAAAAGCTACGTATCATGAAATCAAGTATGGGAAATATACTTGTGCTTCTGTTTTTGAACATTTAAAACCACAAGGCAATATTATGGATAATATAATATTTTTCAGGATTAATACTAAGGTTTTTACCATAGAGCACATATAACTAAGAATACTTTTACAAATGAAACGGTTTATGGAATTAAACCACTTATTCAAAAGAAACGGGTTATGGGATTTAACCACTTATACAAAGGAAACAGTTTATGGGACTAAACCACTTTTACAAATGGAACGGTTATAGGATTAAACCACTTTTACAAATGAAACGGGTTATGGAAATAAACCACTCATCAAATGGAACTTAGTCATTCAATCTCTGTAAACTAGTATAACATAAAAGACCTTTAGTGGTTAATTCTATAAGTCCTTAGTTATTACATCTGAGTTATATATAAGTAATATCCGATTGACAGTGAAATGTGTGACTTCCGCCTTACTTCCTATTCCTTATTTGGTTGTGGGCTTAGGGCAGATACACTCATTTCACTGTCAGTTCGATATTAGGTTATACATAATTAATATAAACTAAGTAATTACAGAGGGAAACTATTGAGGTTATCAGTTTATCACCTCATGAAATATAGGATTTTCTGGAGGAACCAGTGAACTTTTCCAAAGAACCTAGAGTATACTTTACAGAACTAAAATACTTATGAACTCACCAGCTTAAATGTTGATCTACTCTTTTCAAATAACTTATATTCTCAGGAATCCTGTAGACATGTATACTCCCGAAGCTCTTGAGAAGACTACCTAGTACCGTACTGCGACTCTTGTCTTCTACTGTACCTACTTTGGTTTTTGAATAAGTAATGTTTAAACACTTATGTAAAACTTATACTTATTAATGAAATGGTTGTTTGTACTTGGATTACTATATTGCATGTGTTGTGATACTTACATGAAGTCCTCCGCCCCCGAACGTTTCCGCCGTTCTGGTTTGGGGGTTTGATAGATTGGTATTAGAGCATTGTTTATAGTGAACTCAGTATATCAGTCATAAAACATATACAACTATAAACCCGTTAGGATAAAAACACTCTGACCAAGAGTTATACTTTAAAAATATAACAATATTTTATAAAAGTATAAGTACATGCAGAATATATATACTAGAATGAGTATCACAAGAGGAACAAAACAAAAGTATTTGGATGTTGAGCATTACAGTTAAACCTAGATAGTTATGTAATCATATCTGGGATCAATATAGCCTCATCAACTATATTCATTTGAGATATGACCAACATGTGTTTGGGAGTGATTGTATTGTTGCAACAAGTCTACAACTTACCTAGGTACCAGATGAATTGTAGAACCAAACACAAAGGTTAAAATACTATAGGAGTATTTCAGGATGCTATAACAAGAAAACTGAAAACTTATCAACTCCTAATAACTAGAAGTCCAAGAATCAAATACCATGGAAGTATTTTAAATAAACTTTTGGGAAATGTTAAAAAGATCTTTTCTGATAATTCTATAAGTACTAAGTGGATATGTTAAGGTTATATATAGCCGAGATTTTATGGACTTAGAATAGGTGATTTTCACTCTACTTCCTTTTCCTTGTTTGGATGTGGTTTTAGAGTAGGATTACTTATTCGAAGGTCTATTTGATCTAGATTATATATAATCGGTACACCCCATGTGATTATAGGAGGACCAGGAACGATCACCTTTGTAAAAATTTAAATTTTCTCATAGATCCTTTAGACATTCACATTCTCGTATAAACCCCTTAGATAAATACTCTGGAAATCAATAGAAGAGTGAAGGAGGATCCAACAAATTTCATTAGGGGAATCCCAAGAAAGAAACATATGAGAAGTACATAAACTATAGAAATCATTTAGTGCCCTTACCCTATTAAGGACACCAATGAGAGATTCGCATGAACTTCCGAGATTCAAAATCTTCATTACGAAGTAATGGGGATCAGTGTCAAAATCAGAAGTAAGACAGCCCGAGAATTCAATATACCTACAGAGGAGAAAAACACCTTATAGATACCAGGAGAGAATAAATCAATACCAGGAGAGAATAAAATGGAGAACAAAGGAAAACCACGCATGATTCATGTGAAGAGTTTGAGCACCATTTCATCTAAGTAATACCTAGTAAATTGGTTCAACCTAGTGAGTTAGTGATTTTATTACTCACATTAGGTTTGGAGCTTATCCTCTTTTCCTGTCATAGCTACTGACCATAAATCAGATCACGGAATTTGAATTGATGGTGATTACTTCTCAAATTCATAAGTCTATTATATGTAGACACTGTTATGAATTGTTTTCAAATATTTTCGAAAATTGGGAAACGATATCCACCAAGCGAAGGTAACTTAGGTCGGATGATACTCGGTTCCTAACCATTCTAGAAACTTAACTATATTCCTTACCAGGATTGCATCATAGGGATGCAAGTCGAATCATTAAGAACAATATAACAAAACGAAAGATTAATACATAGATACAAATGGTTAGAATACATCTAGAGACACGATAGTCGCTCACGAACTCATTTTCTTATCATATAACAGAATCATGCCTCCAAAGAAGTGTAACCAACCCACCAGCAAAACACCAATCCTTCATATAGATGCAGCTACGTTTCAAGCTGCGGTCACAGCAGCTGTAACAGCTGTCATGGCACACCTTAATGCTAACAATGCAAATGTTAGTAGTAATGCTATCGGTAACCACGATCATGGTGATGACCAAGTACAGCCACAAGCACCTACTTGTAAGGACACCTCGAACCTTAAGCCTAATATCCTTAAACGAAAGTTCGAGAACTTGAAAAGGAGTTGTTCAACTCAAGAACCTAACAGAGGGAAACGAACTGGGGCAGTCAATACCCCCACCAGCCCTATTATTCTAGCACCAACCAAGCCGTATTAGGAAACCTCCCATACTGCAGCAAGTGCAACTACCATCATCATGGAGTTTGCCGAGACCTGCATTGCAATAGATGCAACATAATGGGGCATACCGCCCGCATCTGTAGAACTCCGGTCGAGTTCATCACTTCAACTACTGATGTTGGAACCATTCCCATATGTCACCTTTGTGGTGAAACAGGACATTACAAGAGGGAATGTCCAACAAAGAAGAACTACGGGGGAGCAGGAGGGTTTTCATCCCAATACATGGGAAAGCATCAAAGAACCCTGCTATATTTTGGTACGCTTCCAAACCTCGATAACTATTTATAATTATGATTACTCTTCCGTTCAAACTAAATCATAACACTTATATAAAAATTTGAAACCCTAACAGGTAAGCTATGATAACTTAGTGTATACATAAGGGTCATTTATAATTAAGATTTGTAGAGTTAGAGTGAGTAATCCCGCCTCATTTCCTGTTCCTTGTTTGGTTGTGGATTTAGGGCAGGGTTGCTCAGTCTAAGGTCTTACCAATCTTAATTATACATGACTTGTATGCACCAAGAAAATATAGAGAGACCTAGTAAGGATCATTTCATGAAAGTTCATAATTTCAAATTATCAGGACCCTCGTATTGGTAGTACCCGCCAATTTAGAATCAAAAAGGGGTTCGTAGTGATAATAACAGACTAAAACCAGAAGCGCGGAAAACTTAGGTATTTAGGATATCATTCTAGTAATCATTCATCCCAAAACGACTTAATATCTATTTCATCGAGAAAATTCTGACACCCTCATTTGACATGGTTTGGCCTGGCCCTTACCATGTGAAAATTCTTATGCTGTGTAAGAGAACTTTTTCTTAATCAGCCGTAAGATGAAATTCTTTCAATCCATAACACAAAACCCTTAGGTTTCCTCTCGTTTCAAAACTTCATAAGTACCCATGAGAAGAGTACCACGCCATTCTAGCCTACTTAGTAGACAAGAAACTTCAAACGAAAAGCACAGAAGTAGTCTTAGAAGTTAGTAACTACTGAAATACCTCAATAGATCTCATAGGAAAATCGTTGTACCACAGGTCAAGTTTAAGAATAGAGACTAAGAACTCATTAAATTGATCTATCGTTGCTAAGTGTATACACGAGGGTGGTATATAAGTTAGACTTAACAAGATTAAGGATGTGTGCTTCCGCCCAATCTCTTGTTCCTTGTTTGGTTGTGGACCTGGGGCAGAGTCACCCATCTGAATGTTTTGGGAAATCTAAATTATATACGAATTGTATACACGAGGTGATGATGGATGAGCCAAGTATGAGTCTAATCAGGAACTTCGGAGCAAAAGCCAGCATCATGTATTCTACGAGGTAGAATTCAACATGAGACCACGACAGTGGGTCGAGCTACTAAATGACTACGAATTTGAAATTCATTATCATCTCGATAAAGCCAATATAGTAACTAACACCCTAAGTCGAAAAGAGTACCTAGGTCATAGTTCCAATCATTAACTATGATAACCCATTCAAATCTCTCCACACAAAGTAAGGAGGCTCAACAAGAAGCCGTGAGACCTGAAAATGTGGCTAGTAGAGAAGATAACTGGAACGTGTAAGAGCACGGTATGCAAATATCTGTTATCTTTACTGAGATAATAGAATCATCTTCTAGTTCAGGCTGTCACTAAATCTCTAGGAACTAGTGTAGTCATGATTCGATGGGATTAGCTATGGTAAAGAATGGGATACCCATTTACCAATTAGTCGAGACCATTATCACACTAGCATTCAAGTTGCTCCATTCAAAACCTTATGTGGTCACAAGTACAAATCCCATCTGCACTAGACTAAATTAGGTAATACGCAACTAGCTAGAGATCCAATTTCAACACATCATCCTCGCTGATCTGGAATTCATCCGAGAAACTACAAAAACAAAATACGAATCGGGAAGCTCCATAAAGCTTCCAAAGTTAACCAGAGAAACTACGGCTTCGATAAATGAAAACCCTTGGAATTCCAGGATTGATGACCTTGTCATATGAAGGTCTCACTCAGGAAAGACAAGATGCGCTTTAAAAAGCGTGAAATACAAAACTCAAAGTACATAAGACCATTTGAGATTATTACCATAATCGGTCTTGTACCTTTAAACTTAGACTACCACAAAAACTTAATAACATTCATCCCATCTTTCGCATATTTAATTTCAAGTTATATAAAAGTCTACACTCTGTAGAAGAACCAATAAAAACCATGGATAGGGAAATCTAAAGAACCACGCAAAGTCTTATCCCGTTAGTGAAGGTTCTCTGGATTACAAACCGGGGACCTGAATTCACTTGGAAAATGGAAGATTAGACCTAGTCCACGAGTATCACTTTAGACTTAATTTCGGGACGAAATTCCCTCAAACGGGGGGATCATGTGACACCAGTCAAATATTGGTCAAAAATTTATTGATCTATAATCATAATTGGGATGAACCAAGCGGTAGAGTTTGTAACAAGGTTTCCAAAAATATAAAGAACACTGAAATCCGAGTTATAACGAAGAAGTTATGACCAATCGAAAATCCACGATAAAACCGGCAAAACAATGTTCAGTGTAAAAAGTGAATTTTTGATAAAAGGCTTTTTAGACTTAACAATCTAAATAAAAGTTGTAGAATATGTTAAACCGAAAACGTTCATAAAAAGAACGTCAAAATCTGACTTCGTATGAGGAAGTTATGATTTTTCGAAGTTTCGGTTTAGCAGTAGACAGCTAAAAATTCGAAATATAAATCGATCGATATTTAGCCGACGCAACTTAAACGAGAATCGAAGGTCTTGTCAAAAGTAGCACAACGGTAAAAGACAGACGAAAACGGACGTCAGATGAAGAAGTTATGAATTTTTAACGGATTTTCCTGTCCCGGTCTGTTAAAAATAATAATATTAAAAATAAATTCAAAATTAGCCGACAAAGTCTAAACGAAAGTTGTAAAGTGTAATTTTTCCTACGCGTGCATATAAAGAACGTCAAAAACGGAGTTCGTATGCAAAAGTTATGAATTTTAGAAGTTTTTGGCTCAAAAACCGAGAAAAATCGCATAGTCACTATTCTGCCACGTCACCGTCGCATGCGAGGCTGCCACATGTCACCTTCTGATAGGACCGCAAATCGCCGTGTCACCATCGGATTGGACCGCAGCTGCGGTCCAGTAAGAAGCTTACACCATCGCATGAGACACACCGCGGACCCTCGTGGCCTTCCCCTATTGGACCGAAGTTCGGACCACTCAGAAGCCTCCACGTCCTAAGCCTCGCCCCGTGTTCACTTTGCATGTCTGACGCGTGTGCTGCTGACTCCTCGCCCTCACCACCTGTCTTCTTCGGACCGAACCCTCGCACCCTATATAAAGGGTGCGAGCCTTCTCGCATTTGAAGAGTTTTTCACCCCAAATTTCACCATTTTTCACCTTGTCACCCCCTCGACTTTCTCACGACCCCCGAAGGCCCCAGTATCACATCCAAAGCCTGACGCAAGCCCCAGAGCCCCGTAATTCTCGAGAATTCATCCTCTCTCCTGGCAAAACTCTGCCCGGTTTGAGCCGGTTTTTAGTCAAACAAACTCTTTTCCGAGAAACGCAACGCTGCCCGAATCACCGCTTATCAAGGTGAGTTCATACCCCTATAATTTACCTTTTAAATAGTTTCTAAATGCTTTTTAGGGGGGAATACAAGTTTAACACAATATTATATTGTGTTAATAACTGTATGTGATAATAATCACGCAAATAGTTTCCGTATGCTTTCAAGAATTACCAAATACTTCCAAAATGACTTAAAGCCATGTTAAATCTTTAAAGTCATGTAAACTCCGTTAAATTCTTTGAAAAATGTTTTATAAACTATTTCAAATTATAAATGCCAAAAATAATGTTTATATATGTATAAATATATAAATAAGATTTGAAGGGCTTAGGACTAATAAATTATCTTATTTCCTTTTCCTTGTTTGGATGTGGAGTTAAGGTTGTGTTATTTGTCCGAAGGTCGTTTCCTTCTTAATTATATATATATTATACATATATGAGTACAAAAGGTTAATCCTTTTGGTATCACCACCTTTGTATCGGGCTGAGCAAATGTGTTCATCCATGAGAAATCATGCTAATTAGATTAGAGCATATAAATTATAATTGGTATAATTTATGATTCAAAACTAAATATACAAGTATGATTCACGACTGTATACTTTCCAAGGAAATTACCAACAATTCATTTATCTATACCAGGATATGTATAATGCCTTTAATATACGAATAACACATTAAAGAAGTAAAGATACATCATACCGGGTTTATATTAACAAAGGTACGATACAAAGTACCAGGGTTAGCAATCACGGGGTAATAATACATCATACCGGGTTTGCATTAACAAAGGTACGATACAGAGTACCAGGGTTAGCAATCACGGGGTAATAATACATCGTAAATCTCGTTGAAACAATAAAATTGTGAGACCCTTCACGGTGTACTTATCTAAGTATGACTTTAAGTCCTGACCTACTAACCAGAATCTCTTGTAGGGAGAGCATGAATTTGTGTATAGATCTATATGGGACTGACAATCCCGCACCTCTACTGTTCGATACAGTTTGGCCGGTAGGCGTAGGGTGTCAAATATCATTCCATTCTGACGCCTGAAGAACGTCGCCGCAGGCATATCATTCATATTAGTATGGTTAGTAGAACTCACATGGATAAAACAATGAGTGGATTACTAAGTAATATACTTCTCTTAAAACAGTAAGAAAAGATAATGACATCCCGACCAAATATACCTTCTATAGTTTTTTTTACTTACAGTAAAAGCTACGTAACATGAAATCAAGTATGGTAAATATACTTGTACTTCTGTTTTTGAACATTTAAACCACAAGGCAGTATTATGGATAATATAATATTTTCCAGGATTAATACTAAGGTTTTTACCATAGAGCACATATAACTAAGAATACTTTTACAAATGAAATGGTTTATGGAATTAAACCACTTATTCAAAAGAAACGGGTTATGGGATTTAACCACTTATACAAAGGAAATAGTTTATGGGACTAAACCACTTTTACAAATGGAACGGTTATGGGATTAAACCACTTTTACAAATGAAACGGGTTATGGAAATAAAGCACTCATCAAATGGAACTTAGTCATTCAATCTCTGTAAACTAGTATAACATAAAAGACCTTTAGTGGTTAATTCTATAAGTCCTTAGTTATTACATCAGATGGACAGTGAAATGTGTGACTTATGCCTTACTTCCTATTCCTTGTTTGGTTGTGGGCTTAGGGCAGATACACCCATTTCACTGTCAGTTCGATATTAGGTTATACATAATTAATATAACCTCAGGAAATATAGGATTTTCTGGAGGAACCAGTGAACTTTTCCAAAGAACCTAGAGTATACTTTACAGAACTAAAATACTTATGAACTCACCAACTTAAATGTTGATCTACTCTTTTCAAATAACTTGTATTCTCAGGAATCCAGTAGACAGGTATACTCCCGAAGCTCTTGAGAAGACTACCTAGTACCATACCGCGAGTCTTGTCTTCTACTGTACCTACTTTGGTGTTTGAATATGTAATGTTTAAACACTTATGTAAAACTTATAATTATTAATGAAATGGCGTTTTGTACTTGGATTACTATATTGCATGTGTTGTGATACTTACATGAAGTCCTCCGCCCCCGAACGTTTCCGCCGTTCTAGTTTGGGGGTGTGACACTATCACTTAGGTTCAACTGCCAGTATCGTCCTTCGAGCACAGATGCTAGGGTAATCTCGTTTATTGACAATATCGTTTTCAAGAGTCCACTCGCAATACATGTTAATGGGTTTTTAGAGCACACCGATGAACACATCGTTCACAACATCTACGGGTTGTGAGCCTACTAGTGTTCCACTGGACTGTCTAGAATAGTCTGTGGTTGTCATCCATACTCTGCTAGATGATGGGGCCAGCACTTGGGAACAAGGCTTCTCACATCGTCCACCTCTCACCCTTACCTCATGGTCTATATCACTTCACAACTCATCATCCAACTCATATTTCATTTAACCATGTTTTACCCAACCTATTATGTATGTAAATATATATATATATATATATATATATATATATATATATATACATACAGTTTAAATCATATAAAACTTGTTTTAAATCGTTCATCCACCACAGATAGTAAGTATACATATAATATGCACACAAAGCAAACAGTTTACATAAAATACTTCATATATATGTGTAAGATGAAAGGGACCGTGTACTCACCTGGTAAGGTGGTGAGTCGGTAGTCGGACATCACTTCATTACTCTTAAAACAATTATCCCTTGACGAAACCTAGTATCATTACTACTAGAGTTTAGCCTAACGTTTGATGAGACTAATTAATAGTCTAGCTATTATTACTATTATATAAGTGTTAAACAATACTTATATAACCCATAATAGCCCAAATACTCCTTATAAGGTCCTAATAACATCACTATATTGAAACATAAGCTATACTAAAGATAGGGTAGGTATAGCTCACCTACAACGGGTTTTCTCAAAAACTGGGCTTTGCTGGAGCAGTGTTCCCAAGCTGAAAGGCTCTTTTCTTGGGGATTCGGGATCCTCAGGGCTTCCTTCGGGTGCTAGGGGGTTTACCTAGGCTTAGGGGTGGTTTTGGGGGGAGACAGTTGAGAGAGAGAGAGAGAAGAGGTTGGAATGGTGTGAAGAATGAGGGAACCCGACACCTCTATGTATAGGCTGGAAAACAGCTCTACTCATTGAGTAGGTCCTCCTACTTGTCTAGTCCATCCCACATGTCACCTTCTGGTGGCTTGCCTTGGGGAGAAAGCATTGGCCCATATTCAGCTACGTCACCTGATTTCGCACAGCACTCAGCTGACTTTTAAACCCCGTAACATTCGCATATGAGCTTTGTTTTCGACGTTCTTTATATCCATGCATAGGTAAGAACAAGATCTACAACTTTAGTTTAGACTCCGCCGGCTAATTCTCGACCGATCTTAAATTTAACAGTAGGAGGAGATTATACTGTTAAATGTCCGCATAAAATTCATAACTTCTACATACCGACTCCGTTTCGTCTGTGTTTTTATCTTTGAGTTCCTATTAATGAGATCTTCAACTGTCATTTAGGTTGTGTAGGCCAAAAACCGCTCAAACTAAAATTCGAGTTTCGAGTCATGCACTGCTAGGCCAAATCTTAGAAAATTCATAACTTCCTCATACGAAGTTAGATTTGGGCGTTCTTTGTTTTTGTATGTTCTCATTTTAATTTATACTACAAATTTTGTTTAAATCACTAAGGCTAAAAAGTCCTCTATCATAAACTCACTATTTACGTCTCCCGGTGTCATGTCCGTTTTGCCGTAAAACTTCGACGGGCCATAACTTCTTCGTTATAACTCGGATTTCGGCGTGCTTTATATGTACGGAATCCTTGAGATGTATTTTACAACTTGGTTAAGATTATTTATTCTAAATAATATTTCATAAAAAACTCATTTTCGACGCTCACTAACTCTAAATTGACTGGCTCGGATCTGCGGGCGTTACAATTATCTTCCCCTTAGGATGATTACGTCCCAGAATTATCCACGAAACAGGGCTTGTATAATGATTCCATATGTTATATCTGCATCCTAAGTAATAATCGTAACTTTGATGTTTCTTTGAACGAGTATCTAACTCTAAGACTTCCTGACTGCAGGCGGTGCTCGATCTTGCACTTGTTCCCTATCTCACGTTAGACTCCAAATTATGACCTTCAAGTCACAATCTCGATCCTTACTAGAGACTGCTTATTCTTTTTAACAAACATATGATAAGTTATTTTATTACTACAATGGACTGATGTGTAATATTCTAATGACTTATCATCGTATGTCCCACGCTTAGACTCAGGTCTATTAGAGTCTTCCAGAACAAACTATCCATTTCTTCATGTTCTAATCACATCTTAAAAGGTAGCATTTCTAGCTACAAGCAAACATCGCGATACCTCTACTGATCGCTTTGATTAATTCTTCCGGCTTAATTTAGGTGCTACATCGAACTTGGTTCTCGGAACCACGTAACACACTCGTCGTAGTCATACTCAATTTGGTGTGACCACTAGGGTCGGAATAACAATCATATTCATAGTCATTACCGAAATGATGGTAACGACATACTTGAATAAAATGGAATCAATTACTAGCTTCTTAGTAACCTTGTGACTTTCCCTGATCCAAGTGAGAGTCATGTGCTTCTGGTAGTATAGGCCTCTACTACCTTTCACACTTACTCATACACGTCCCAAGTATTGTCTCGCAGTTTATCCAAGTCACGATGTAAGAAAATCAAACAATCATTCAACACATAAAATAACAAAACGAAGGTTTTATATTATTTCTTGAAACGATTACATAGGTGTTCAAGTTCACCCTAGACTATGGCTCTAATAGGCTACCCCTATGATAGTATGGCTACTTCATAACTCGACCTTTGGATATCAAGCCTTCACTCTTGAAACCTTGCATTGTTAGTAGCTTCACCAAGGATCCTCTGGAATGCTCTTTCCTTCAGCTTTGGCGGCACATTCGGTCTTGCTGCTTCATTTTTCTTCGGGCAGTCCCTAGACATGTGCCCCCTTGTCTCTGCATCTGTAACATACTTTATCCCTATGTGTACAATCCTTGGAATAGTGAGCGATTCTTCCACACATGTAACAAGTCACTTTGTCGTCGCATCCCTCATAGTGCTTCATTGGTACATTTGGCGTTGTAGACTTTATCGGATAATCTCTCTTGAAGTGTCCCTTTCCACTACACTTAAGGCCAGCTTCCTCCTTGGTTGAGCACTTGGGGGCATAGTAACCAATATTCCTGCATTTGAAGCAGGTCACTTCCTTATGGCATCCCCCTTTGTGTTTCCTTCCATACTTGTAACACCATTTTGCTTCACCTCTTCCTCCTCCAGATTGTGAGAAGATGTTCTTGTTGTTGGACCTTAAAGTTCCCTCAAATTTCCTCTTCTTGCCAACCTCAACCCAGATGGCTGCCTCAAGAGTATGTGTCTGGCGTACTGCCACAGTAAGTTCGTTTTTACTTTGTTGAAGTAAACACCTTGTTTCTTCCATTTATTGATCCAACATCACCCGCAACATTGCCTGTACTCCTGTCATCGTGATTGGCTCAGGAGTGGCTACTACAACAGATATTTGTTCAATCACTGGGGGTTGATTCATGTTTCCGTTCGCTTTCCCGACTCCACTTCAGGTTCTTGCCATCTCGTTCTATACACCAAATCAGACGTTAGGGGCGAAACGACGAGAATTAAGATAGGAAAGATTTATTTACGATCAACATGTAAATCTCCCTATTACTTCGAAAAGTTACATGCCAGTTCTAATACCATAATTAAACATTTAGAAATCTGAACACATAAATTTTCTAAATCCGGTCGGCAACAAACCATAGATCCAATCATACATTTAGCATCATAAAGCATCATAAATCATTTAGCACATTAAAGCATGTAAGAAATTTTCCCTAAATAAGCTAGTGCTTGTGTGTATTCAGGTGTATTACCTAAGACACACTCCTCACAATCATTGCTTAGCATTCTAAGTTTAAGTCTACAAATAAATCCATATTCCTAGTTCGCTTAAACTAATGCTTTGATACCAACTGTGACATCCCCATTTTCACAGCCAGAAAAGACTGATTTTGTTTATGCTTTATAAAAATCAGAGTACCTCTTTTAATAAAATTGTTGTGGGATGTGTTCCCAGTAAAATATGATAAATACGTTATCAAAGCATTTCCAAAGAAAAGTATTTGTATTCATTTTAAAACATTTGGGATTTAATCGTCAATATAAAAAGATAAGCATAAACGGAACTTACATTCATTATCACTAGTGATTTATATCTCCTTAATCTCTAAGTGTAATGTGACTTCATATCAACACAATGATATAAATAAACTGAGTGGGTCAGGTTGGGAAACCTGGTGAGTACATAGGGTTTTCAACCCACAATAATATAATTATTATGTTTAATCATCAAACAGTTAACCCAATTACCCATCCCCATTATCTTCTTTACTCTTAAGGATCTACCCTAAGAATCAGCTATTTCTCTTTCATTCATTCATAAGGATTATCCTAAGGAATAGGTACAAAGTCCATCGTTGTCAATGACACAATTGTCAACAACAGCTGCTAGTTCTATCACTTAGTTCTATCACACGAAGTCTACTCGCAATACATGTCAATGGGTTTTTAGAGTACACTGGTGAACACATCGTTCACAACACCTACATGTTGCGAGCCTGCTAGTGTTCCACTGGACTGTCTAGAATAGTCAGTGGTTGTCATCCATACTCTGCTAGATGACGGGGCCAACATTTGGGAACAAGGCTTCTCACATCATCCACCTCTCACCCTTACCTCATGGTCTATATCACCTCTCAACTCATCATCCAACTCATATTTCATCTACCCATGTTTTACCCAACATATCATGTAAATATATATACATATACAATTTAAATCATATAAGACTTGTATTAAATCGTTCATCCACCATAGATAGTAAGTATACAAATAATATGCACACAAAGCACACGGTTTACATAAAATACTTCATATATATGTGTAAGATGAAAGGGACCGTGCACTCACCTGGTAAGGTGGTGAGTCGGCACTCGGAAAACACTTCGTTACTCTTAAACCAATTATCCCTTGACGAAACCTAGTATCATTACCACTAGAGTTTTGTCTAATATTTGACGAGACTAAGTAATAGTCTAGCTATTATTACTATTATATAAGCGTTAAAAAATACTTATATAACCCATAATAATAGTCCAAATACTCCTTATAAGGTCCTAATAACATTACTATATTGAAACATAAGCTATACTAAAGATAGCGTAGGCATAGCTCACTTACAGCGAGTTTTCTCGAAAACAGGGCTTCACTAGAGCAGCATTCTCGAGCCGAAAGGCTCTGTTCTTGGGGCTTCGGGAAACTCGGGGCTTCCTTCGGGTGCTACAGGGTTTACCAAGGCTTAGGGGCGGTTTTGGGGGCAAGAGAGAGAGTTTAGAGAGATAGAGAGAAGAGGTTTGAATGGTATGAAGAATGAGGGAACCCAACACCTCTGTTCATAGGCTGGAAAACAGCTCAACTCATCCAGTAGGTCCTCCTACTTTTCTAGTCCATGCCACATGTCACCTTCTGGTGGCTTGCCTTGGGGAGAAAGCCTTGGCCCATATTCGGCCACGTCACCCGATTTCGCACAACACCTTGCCGACTTCTAAACCCCGTAAATTCCGTATACGAGCTCCGTTTTTGAGGTTCTTTATATCCACGCGTAGGTAAAAACAAGATCTAAATCTTTCATTTAGACTCCATTGGCTAATTCTTGACCGATATTAAATTTAACAGTTGGAGGAGATTATACTGTTAAATGTCTGCGTAAAATTCATAACTTTTACATATGGACTCCGTTTTCGTCTGTATTTTTATCGTTGAGTTCCTATTAATGGAATCTTCAACTCTCATTTAGCTCGCATAGGCCAAAAACTACTCGAACTAAAATTCGTGTTTCGGGTCGTGCACTTCTAGGCCAAATTTTAGAAAATTCATAACTTCCTCATACAAACTTAGATTTGGGTGTTCTTTTTTATATGTTCTCGGTTTAACGTATACTACAACTTTTGTTTAGATCACTAAGGCTAAAAAGTCCTCTATCATAAATTCACTATTTACGTCTCCCGGTGCCGTGCCGGTTTTGCCGTAAAACTTCGACGAGTCATAACTTCTTCGTTATAACTCGGATTTCGGCGTTCGTTATATGTACGGAATCCTTGAGACGTATTCTACAACTTGGTTAAGATTATTTATTCTAAATAATCTTTCATAAAAAACTCATTTTTGAGTCTTAGTGACTCTATATTGACTTGCCCGGATCTGTGGACGTTACATAATCCTCTCTAATTAATACTCTATTCATACTCAAATACACCAAGGGTTGCTCCCACTTTCTCTCAAATTCTTGGAATGGGTAAAAGACCATTTTACCCATCCATGGTCTCCATTACTCGTGTTGACCAAACCCTAAAGTCAACAGAGGTCAAACTTGAGTCAATAGTCCAAGTTTGACCTGACTCGCCGAGTGCAATCATCTGACTCGTCGTGTCCACTAGTCCCTCAGAAGCCTTTATAAAGGTCCAACTCATCCAGTTAACCCTAACTCGCCGAGCTATAGCATGGCCAGCTCATCGGGACAAAACCCTAACTTACTCGTCGAGTCGGCTCATCGACTCGGCGAGTCCATTTAGACCCAGCTCTTAAACAGACGATTTCAAGGCAGGAAAACCTCTCACACTCTAGATCTATTCTCTCAAGGCTTGCTTATCATGTAAAGCCACAAGCTTTACGCTCATGCTTGGCACTTTAGGCTTGAAATGCTAAAAAATGCTCTATTAAGGGTTTTTCACTCAAGGCTCCATTATGGTTGAATAAAGCAGGGATCTTTAGACTCTAAGGACATCACAAGGTCCACATCTGATGTCCAAATCTCTATATCTGCATAAAAAACTCAAAGTCCCAATATTAGACAGAAAACAAGCCCTAAACTCCAATAATAACATATCTACCCAAACTAATGAGAAAGGTACAAGCTTTATACCTTTTTTACAGAAGCTCTTGGATGAATAACAACATATCTAACAACCTCCTCTTGTTCGTTGCTTGAAATCCTTCTCTTCTCTTCCAAAGATGCACCAAAATACTCAATATTAACTCACACACTCTCTCTATTAGCTCAAAGGGTGATTTGGGTTTCTCTTAGTGAAGGCAAGCAGCTAATGAGCCGAAAATGAGGCTATAAGTGCCCTTAAATAGGCCTCAAACCCGAGGATTAAGGGTTTCTCTTCACAGCGTCTACTCGGTGATTCGGCTCTCAGACTCGTCAAGTAGATCATTAATCCACATGGCACATCACAACCTTACTCGACTAGTTATAGCCCCAACTCGACGAGTCGCTTAATAGTTTTCCAAAAACATAAATAAACAATATACCTGGAAGCACGGGTGTTACAATTCTTCCCCATCAGAATCAGACTTCACCCTCGAAGTCATGCTCTGGAAATAAATCTGGGTACTACTCACGCATCCCGGATTTCGGCTCCCAAATCAACGCAGACCCTCTCTGATGTTGCCATTGGACTTAAACCATGAACCACCTCTTTGTTCCTTAGAACCTTCACCTTTCGATCCAAGATCACAATCGGCCTCTCAATATAATTATGTCTTGCATCCTCCTGAATGTTCTCTAATGGAACCACTACCGTCTCATCGGCTACACACTTCCTCAGCTGAGACACATGGAAGGTGTTATCAATCTGACTTGGCTCTGCAGGTAGCTCCATTCGATATGCTACCTTACCCACTCTGGTCGTCACTTTGTAAGGGCCAATGTATCGGGGCCCAAAATTTCCCCGCTTCCTGAATCGTATCATCCCTTTCCAAGGGGATACCTTCAGGAGCAGGAAATCTCCGACCTGGAACTCCAACTTGGATCGTCGCCTGTCTGCATAACTCTTCTGGTGACTCTGAGTCGTCAGTAATCACTGTCTGACCTGCTAAATCTAATCATTCGTATTCAACACTATCTCAGTACCACCCATCACTTGTTGCCCTACCTCTCCCCAACAAATGGGAGTCTGAAACTTTCTCCCATAAAGAAGCTAAAAGGGAGGCTTCCCATTACTCGAATGATAGCTGTTGTTGTAAGAAAACTCAACCAAGTGCAAATAAGTGTCCCAACTTCCTCCGAAATCGATAACATATACACCCAGCATGTCCTCAAGCGTCTAAATTGTCCACTCACTCTGCCCATCTGTCTGCGGATGGTATGCGGTACTGAAGTGAAACCGGGTACGTAACTCCTCATGAAATTTCTTCTAGAATTTGGAAGTAAATCGCACGTCTCGATCTGACACTATCGAGTTCGGCACTCTATGCCGAGCTACCACCTCCCTCACATAAATCTCGGCCAATCTCTTTACAAAAGAACTCTCACTGATGGCAAGGAAGTGAGCGCTCTTCGTCAGCCGGTCTACAATCACCCAAATCGCGTCAACTCCACGTGTAGTCCTTGGTAACTTGGTGATAAAGTCCATTGTCACACCCCCAAACCAGACGGCGGAAACGTCCCAGGGCTCGCGTGACTTAAATTGAAATACCATCACAATGAATACATGAAACATAACATAAACATCACCAAGCATTAATACATTACAACTGGAATTGTTCACATCAAGTACATTGTTTAAATATTACATATCCAAAGCATAAGTTGTTTGAGAGTTTTCAAAACATAACATTCTAACACACTTGGTATTGCCCTTAAGTTTATCTGTTACCTGACAATACAAGTTATTTTGAAAAACGTCAACATATAGAATGTTGGTGAGTTCATAAGCAAGTTTGGTATGAAAATGTTTTTTGTAGTTTACAAAACCCATAAAATCCGATATTTTTTGAAATGACAATTGTTTATACAAAAGTGTGAAGTTCCATAAGTTTATGCATGAATGATTTCAACACATGTATATATGAGAAGTTTTGTATTATGGTTATTGAAAGTACATGTGAAAGATGTTGATTTCCCCGAAAAACCCAATGTTTTCCGATAAAAATAGTATGATTATTTCGAATTATTATACCGTCACAACGAATGATTATGAATTCCCTTCATTACTTAGATAGTATTGGATTTATTTTGTAAGTCATTATAACCATGCATGATAATGATGATGGGTTTTAGCCATAAGAACATCCTATTTGCTCATACAAACCCTAATGCTTGGATCTAGGTTTCTCTATTGTACATGCAATTCATCCAAGACTTTAAACCCTAGATCTAGCATACAATTAATCATATTAACATGTGAAAAGGGTTTTAGATCTTACCTTGATCTTTATGTAGCAATAACAATCACAAATCCTCCTTGTAATGACTTTAGAAAACTTAGAGTCACAAATGTCACTCTAATAGTTCACAAACACCAAGAGCAAGAGGATGAAGAATAAGGAGAGAGGAGGCTGCCCAAAACGTGTGGAAACCCTAGAGAACAAGTTCACCACGTTTTTGGGGCTTAAGGGTCCTTTAAATAGTGAGACTATTAGGGTTATCTAACAAGGAAACCCTAATTTGGATGCTTAGGCCCTAAGCAACCCATGGACTCCCTCCTTAGAGGACTAGGACGATTTCTAATGGGTTTCCCCATAGAATTCGTCCACCCCTCCAATATGGAGTCCATTAGCCCAATATTCAACTATCACACAATTGACAGTTCTAGTCCCTTAAGTTTAATTAATGTCTTTTAGCCACAAACTTAATTCTTATTAATTATTGACTAATATTAATTAAACAATATGATTTATCCTTTAATATATTATTCTCATAATATATTAATAAATCATAATTAATCCTTTCTCTCCATAATTCATCCTATCAAGTTGCTTTGGTGAAGGCAACCCAAAAGGACCATGCACCATCGGGTCAAGTACATACCAAAATAGTTATGGACTTAGACACTAATCCAACAGTCTCCCACTTGGATAAGTCTAATAACAATTCTGCGTATGACTTCAGATCCTGATCTACAATCGTAGCTTTCCAAAGCCGCTGTCAACTCTAATCCTATCAGATACTCGTGTCCTTTAGATAAGGGATCATATATTCCTCCATTCTAGATATCGTATAGATATGAGACATGAACTTAATCATTCTCTCTATACTATTTCCCGACTTCCGATTTATGATGACTGACAACAGACTACAATTAAACCATCAATTTAGTCTCGGCTTGGCCAAGCACTTACGTTCCATCACTAAATCATCGATGGGCCCAAAGATATCGCTTTTATCCTACTTTGGATAAAAGGAATGGATCAAATTTGACTCAATGCTCGCTTGCACTCACTTACCGAATTACACACAACAATATGTTTTATAACACCAAGTTACTGGTGCGTTTACATATTATCAATGTGCAACTGACTCGCAAGATACAACTCACACATCTCGGTTTCAATAATATAAGATGTTATCGTCTCACCAATCACTCGTGATAAAATCCATGAAGTGATCCAAGTGAGTGTGGGTTTAATCCAATGCTCAAATCATATTCGTAAGCACTCATGAACGTTGCAGAAAACAATTGCTTATGTCTAATACACTTTTGACAATCCACACACCAATTCACGACAATCTTCATTCATACCTACTTCCAACATATGAACAACTGTGGTCCGTTCGAATAATTTGACTGTTCTGAATCAATTAAATTATTCAGGAAGTCAAAACATGCAAAGTGAAACATAGGAATAATACTAATCCCATATGGCCTCAAACCTTTGAGTATAAATAAAACACCTTTTATTTATCACCATATCGATTATTCATTATTTGCTGTTTCGGGTAATCAACTTCTTACTTGTATTATAACTACACTTGTCCCATGCTCTCAGCATGTACACAATGTTTACCTACGGTCCTTACTTTGTGAATTATATCAAATGAACACATTTCCAATCATACTCATTTCACAACTCCCAATCCTTATCACAAGTGTAAGAATATCAAATTCTTGCCACTTATAGAATATGTTAGATACTAACATTTTATGCAATGATCCTTTTGTAATGTCATTGCACTAAGGTCATAATGACTATTGCCAAGGAATTACAAAGCTCTCTATCAGAAATTGTTACAAGACAATTCCATAGATGTGATGTCTCTCATTCAAAGTACATTCCTTTGAACATCCTTTTGCATAAAAGTTTCTAGTCTAAACATAGATTCTCAATATCCAACTCCAAATATGGAAACCTTTCCATACTTAACATATGACAACTCATTCTTAATAGAATCTTATCTATTCATAATAACGTCGATATGCTCCATCCAATATCATACTTCCAACTACTCACAAGCGACCAATCCTTAGCAAGCTTTGGATCGTCCTTTGATAGTTGTTTAATTATCTTAGTCAAAATCGATTCTTGTCCTTTTTCCCTCTAAATGCGCTAGACATTTGGAGAATTTTAGAATGGTCAAATATTATAGCATTTGCAATTGATCCTATACCCGAAGCGTATGGGATACGATGCATAATGTCTTACATAAAGATATTGATGAGTTTATAATACTCTTGATCGATTAGATCTTTTAACAGGCAAATCAAGAAAGTAATAACAGTATAACAAAAACACAAGAATGGATCTGAATGAGTCGAATGATTCTATTAACTAAATCCTCAGCAGAGCTCGACGAAGAACTTCCGCTGTAGAGGATTCTAGGGTTACAAAAGATAAGAACGTAAACGTTTATGAAAATCTCTATCCAATCTTTTTTTAAAGAATGCATGCAAGCATCTATAAATAATAAACCCTAAAAAGAACTCACAGATGGACAGGCCCATACCGGAGACAAAACTGGACTAGCTAACAAGCCCAAAGACGCAACACTAACTGGACCTAGCAATCTCCCCCTTTGCGTCAATTGGAGCGAGACTATCACTTCTTCTTGCTGGGTTCAGCTGTCGGAACCTTCTTAGTGGTATCAAACAGACGAGGGATAATAGCGAGGATTGTCTGTCTGAAGCGAATATACCACTGGATCATATCATCGAAGTACTTCTTGTCGTCAGCTGAGTTTTGCTTGCAACGATGAATGATACACAAAACATGTTCCAGGCATGCAGTGGTGTAGAGATGTTTGTCTGCCAAAGCGAATAGGCATTTTTGGCCTTCGTTTCTGGTAAACATAACATAATTTCTCTTCGGGTCTATCTTCCCCATCTGCATCATGTTCAGATCACTTGCTGAGCCAACAGGAGAAATAGTGGGCTTTTTCTTGAAGATACTAGCGATCTCCAGATGCATCTTGGCAACTTCCATGATGTAGCAGACAAGCATGCTCTTGAAGTCGTCAATGATAGGACCGTATTATGCTTCATTTGTAAGAAGGATGTTGTGCAAAATTATCCAGTCGTGTGGATTCAAGTTGGGAAGATCGGCAAGCGAAATGGCATGTTCGGTCTTGGCAGAACCTCTCAGCACCTTAAACCGAACGTTAGCGATGTTCCCTTCCCGATACAGCTTGAGGACCCGAACATTGATTATCTTCTGAGCGCTCCATGTTTGATATTGTGGTTGAGCAGCCCTCAGATAGAATTCGATCAAATCTCTTTCAACCTTTGGATGAGGATGAGGAAACTCGGCAATGTTGTCAAAGGCATGGAAGACAAAGGCCTTTCTGGTCAGTGGCATGTCGAACTGAGAATCGACATAATTAATACGATCAAGTGAGATCACCGGTTCGAGCCACATGATGCTTGGGGTTTCAATTGCTTCTTTCAGCAACTTCTCAAGAGTCCAAGGAGGAAAAAGGGTTTTCCTACTCTCAAGAAGGTCGTGAGCCTCTTTCTGTTTTCTTTCAGCTTCTTCAGCCTCTCTAGCAACCCGAGTGCTCATATCAGCATCCTTGTCTCGACCTTGCTTTTTCAAGAGATCAGCAATCGTCTCTTTGTCGTCATCACTATCTTCAGCAATTTTTTTCCCTTTGTCTTTTACACCCGAACTTGAGGCTTGGCCTATTGGAGGAGGTTCGGTTGTTTTTGTTGCTGTAGAAGTGGGAGGCGGTTGAAATACATTCTCTCCCCCTTGTTTCGGAATGGAAACGAACTCAAGGAGCCCTTCAATTTTGCTCAGGAGAGAAAGAGAAGGAGCAAGCTTTTCCGCGAGAGTACGCCTCACTGAATAGTTTAATATTGGATCATGTGCTTCCAGAATGTTTGAAATGGCTGCGTGGACATCCGAAACACATGAAGACACAATCTCTCGTTCAGATCGAAGAGATTCAATCTCCTTTTGAGAATTGGAGAGTTGAAGACTCTTGACCTTAAGAGGAGTGGTCTTTCTAGCAAGAGCGTCCATGAGAGAGTTCTCGGCAGCGAGATCTTCTTGAAGCTTGGTGAGGCGCTCCTCAATTGTCGCCATAAATGCTGAGTTGTCGTCGGAGAGAGTTTGACGAAGAGTGGTGAAGGACGACAGTTCAGTGGCAACTAAGGTAGCCAGCTTGTTGACGATGGGGTCAAGCGTCGTTTTAGTGGCTTCGACAGTTTCTTGTAAAGACTACAAAAGAGAGGAGGCATCAGTAAATAGTTTTTCTACTTTTTCGGTCGCAGCCGCACAAGCTTTGGTGGAGGCACCAATTGCAGCAGTAGCTGAGCTAAGAGAAACTTCATGAGCTTTGGAAAAAGCATCAACAATCTTCTGAATAGCAGCTTCAGAAATGGTAGACTTTGATGAAGAAGAGGAGGCAATGAGAGAATCAATCTTCTCGTGAAGCTCCTTGAGATGCTTCTTGGTGACGGGAGCATCATCATTGTCGTCACTCTCCACCTGATACGGACTGTAATACACCAAATCAAATGTCATGTCCTCCCAACCAAGAAATGGTTCTTCATCCTCTGCAGACTTAGCAGGAGAGGAGGGTGGAGGTGAGGGTGGAGGCTCGGTAGTGGAAGTAGGTTCGGGTTGTGAAGTAGGTTCGGTAGTGGGAGTGGGTTCGGGTGCTTTAGTAGGAGTCCCCGTATCAGATATGTTGGTTCTTACTTCAGCGGTTGTTGTGGTAGCTTCAGTGAAAATGGGAGGGGGTACAGGGATAGAAGTTGGTGGTATGTGAGTGGTGGAGGTTATGGGGGGAATGGAAATAGGAATGGTGACAAGTGGAGAAGAGATAGGTGAAGTGGAAAAGTGTACTTCTGGGGTAGGCGATCGTAGAGGAGTGTTACCACGAGGAGACTCGTCTGAGTCTGAGTTTGCTTCCTCAGATTCGCTTGAGGAGGAAGCTAATATCAGCTTTCTCCTGGGTTGACTTTTTCTTTTCATCAGCGGAGGAGAGTGAGCAGCCATGGTAGGTTTTCGTTTCTTGGGAGAAGGGCCTTTCGCTCCCTTGCCAACCTGCTTGTCTTTTCCCTTTTCAGTCTTCTTTCCCCTTGGAGCAGGCTTATCAGCTTCGTGGATGGATTTGATCATCTCAGGAGTGAGCTCTGTAGGACCAGAACGATGAAACTCCTTGTATGTTCGGATGATACGGCTTTCAGTAGGAACGTCTCCAAACATCGACTCAGGGAGGGAGCCAATGAATTGAAATTTTGATGCATCGGAGACTATGATCATCGTGGGATGGAAAGTACCAATCAAAGATAGTGGAGAACCAGCAACAATGGGGACGAGATACTTGTCCATCACCCATTTTGTGACCAACGTCCAGAATCGAGCGTAGGAGATTTCGGAGTGTCGAGATGTGGATGCAAGGCTCTGGATCAGTTGCTGCCATAACACTGACCCATAGTCGAGGTTGATTCCGTTTTATACCCCATATTGAATCGTGATGAACAGACGACTCGCTCCGTCTGAACCGGCGCTGCTTTCTGATAACCCCTTGAATAGCACCGTAAATAACCCGTTCCACTGTGGAGGCAGGCACGATTTCTTGAACTTAGTGACCGTTCTTAGAACCTCTGTGTATCCCATGTTAAAGAACATACAAAACAGGTGACCTACTGGAATGGATTCAGGGTTAACCCTAGATGAATCGGGTTCAAACCCTAAAAGTGAGCAGAATCTTTGCTTGGAGATTGACGCCTTGTGATCAAGAATGTCGAAGAAAATCCTATCGACAGACTTATCGTAATGAGCAGTGGCAAAGATTTGGGATAAAAATTCCATTGGAACAACTTCAGCTTTGGTGAGAGCAGGAGTAAGCGGCGAGTATTTGAGGCATTCGATGATCGGGAACATGAAGGCGTCATAAACATGTGGAGTAAAATCGATGATCAGACTCTGTTGAGGACGAATCGGCAGGATGTGGGAAGTGGCATGAACAGATGATGAATCCGCCATTGAAGTGAAGAAGTTGGGAAAGATGATGAACATTAGAATTCTCAAAGGTTTTCTTGCTCTCTGAATTTTGGGTGCAGTAAAGAGGTAAATAATGGTCAATATTACCTTTTATACTGTGGCTAAAGGAGAGAGAAGAATCCGTTCCCAAATCTTCAAAGGAAATACGAAGGGTTTTTCGGAGGTGATTGATGTGTGACAGTTGGTATCCCCGATGATTACGCAGGAGAGAGAAAACTGTCCCAATTCACACGCCTTCCCATCAGGCGTCGTTTTAAACGAAACGGTTCCACTTCGCACGCCTGTCATTCAAGCGCCGTTTGAAAATCAAATCGATTGGACTCCCGCCTTAGTCAGCATCTTATCCTTTTAGAATGAACACCATCTTAAGGAAAAATGACCACGTGTAATAATGCAAGCCATACGTCTTTTATAACTTCAAATCCCAAAAAAAATAGCTTGTAACTAATGAAACCAGAATTTTGGAAAATCAAAAAGATATTCGTGCTTAGTGTGTAAAAGAAAAGGAAATTAAGCAACACATATGAGGGAATTTGTGATGTCAGTAAAGACACGAAACAATGGATCCTGGGCACGAATCTCTTCCTTCAAAGTCAAGAGAGACCTTAAAGTGTTTGTTTGGTTTCCTGTTGAATAACAATCAGACACTTATTGAGAAGTGTTGAAAGGCTTCTTTTAATTAGGCTGATTTGGGTGGCTTTCGCTTCAGTGTAGAATTCCTGATCTTGACATAAGACAGAAATCAACTGAAGTACTTGTGAGACCAATGTAGTCTATTGAACAAGTAGGTTTGAGAAGAATCTAAGTGGCATTGTGAAAATATTTAATGTGAAATCTCAAATAAAAATAAAACTGGATTCCAAGGGAAGAAATGTTATGGGATATAACCATTTCATAGGAATCACACAAAAGGAAATTAGAGATTTCACTTTTACATCCCCATGGATAAGTTCGTCAATTCGTTAGTGAAAGCTAGAACAAGGTTGATTGTTCACTGTCAATGCATAATAAGTATTGAATTGTGGGTTTCACTTAGCACGTAGTGGCACGAATCTAAGATCATGAACACAGAAGTTGTGTAACCATAAACCTCAGTGGTAATTTCGGAGAGTCTCAAGGGTTACGTTTATGAAACGAATGAGATGGAGAAAAGTAGTGTAGATGGTGTAAAGAGACCAAAGTACCTCTGCTATTAAAATAAGGACTAAGCAGAAAATTCTTATCTCATATGAGAAGATAGTAAGGTAGCTCATGAGTAGAATAAATATAAAAGCCTAATTGGGAAGACAAGGTTTGTATATACCAAGTCAGTAAGGCTATTATTCTGAATCGGGTGAGGCTTTGGACACATACAACAACATGCTTCTAGGGACACTTAACTAATGAAAGAATTTGCACTCAAACAGCCACACAAATATATGAGAAAAAAAAATTTCGTACAAAAAAAGATATGTTTTTAGAGTTTTTGATAAATAAAAAAATTGAGACAAAAAAAACTTTGGAACCGAACCCGAGCGTTCGGTCTATTTCGGTTGCAAAAAAAATAAATTTGAGAAAGAAAAGAGTTTTAAAATTAAAGTAAAAAAAACTTTGAATATAAGAGAGATGAAATTTGAAAAAGATACAAAAGGTTTATAGCCAAAGAAACTACCTTTGATTGATAGGCGAAAATAAGAGAATAGGACCGAACCCGAGCGTTCGGTTCCTTTCGGCACACACGTGAACCGAACCCGAACGTTCGGTTCATTTCGCTTCCAACTTTTAGTTTTGAGAGGTAGTTTTTGGTACTGATTCTGATTCCATCATTCCTAGCCCTAGTAGAATTTTATTGAAACTCGCTTCAGGAAGAGCTTTGGTGAAGATGTCAGTTAGTTGATCAGTGGTTCGAACAAAGTGAATTTCGACGTTTCCATCTTCCACATGATCCTTTATAAAGTGATACCTCAGTGCTATATGCTTGGTCTTGGAATGTTGCACTGGGTTATGACAAATCCTAATTGCACTTTCTGAATCGCAATATAGTGAAATCTTTTTCATATTGAGTCCATAATCACGGAGTTGGCTTTGGATCCAAATCACTTGAGATGTACAGGAGGCAGCTGCAATGTACTCTGCTTTGGCTGTTGACAGAGAAACACATGTATGTTTCTTTGATTGCCAGCTAACCAACTTCCCGTCTAGGAATTGGCAGCCTCCAGTGGTGCTTTTCCTGTATAAACCACATCCTCCAAGGTCTGCATCTGAGTAGGCTTGAACGAAGAAACCTGAGTTTGATGGATACCATAGACCGAGGGAGGTGGTTCGTTTCAGATACCGGAGTATGTTTTTCACTGCAAGCATATGTGGTTCACGAGGATTCGCCTGAAACCTAGCACAGTAACACACAGAAAACATTATATCAGGCCTGCTCGCAGTGAGGTACATTAAAGACCCAATCATCTGGCGGTATAGTGTAATATCGACTACCGGTTTTTCCAAGGATGGTGTGAGCTTGGAGCCGAACGCCATTAGAACTTTGACCTTTGAGTCTCCCATCATGCCAAATTTAGCAAGAAGAGTCTTGGTGTATGCTTCCTGGTTGATAAAGATGCCTTTGGGTCCCTGTCTAATATTTAAACCAAGGAAAAAGTTAATTGGACCCATTGAGCTCATTTCAAATTTAGTCTCCATCAGCTTTCTGAATTCAGCCGTTAAGCTAGGATTCGTTGAGCCAAAGATGATATCATCGACATAGATTTGAACTATCATAAGGTGGTTACCTTCCTTCTTACGAAAGAAGGTTGGGTCAACCGAACCTTGTTTGAATTTTGACATCTTTAAGAACTTAGTTAGTGTTTCATACCATGCCCTAGGTGCTTGTTTCAGACCATAAACTGCTTTGTCCAGAATATAACAGTGATTTGGGTACTTTTCATTGACAAAACCAGGAGGTTGCTCCATGTAAACCGTCCATTTGGTAGACCTCGAAGTTCTTGTGAGCAACATAGGCCAGAAAAATTCAAACAGATTCCAGCCTAGCTACCAGAGCAAAAGTTTCTTCATAATCAATTCCTTCTTCCTGGCAGTATCCTTTCACCACGAGACGAGCTTTGTTTCGAATTACATTTCCTTCCTTGTCCATTTTGTTTCTGAATACCCATTTGAGACCAACGACTGAGGCATCTGTAGGAGTTGGAATGAGGCGCCATACCTTGTTTCTTTCAAATTCATTAAGTTCATCTTGCATGGCTTGGACCCAATTGGAATGATCATGAGCTGTGTTGACAGTCTTAGGCTCAACTTTCGATACAAAAGAATTATACATGCAAAACTCTACTTTGGAGAATAGAGATGATAGCTTTGCCTTCAGTTGAGATCGGGTCAGGACTTTTTCAGAGACATTACCCACTATCTGAGATATAGGATGATCTCTGGTCCTTTTAACAAGAGGAGGGTAATTTGGATCATAGGATGGATCCAATTCAGCATTGACTATTTCTTCCAATTCAGATTGACTATCGTCATCGTAGAACATATCGGAGTTCTCCCCCTCAACTGATGAGCTTTCAGGTGTAGCTGGACTTTCTGGTGCTACAGGACTTTCGAGTGTTGTTGAGCTTTCGGGTGCTGTTGAGCTTTCGGGTGCTACATGAATAGAATTCTCCCCCTCAAATTGTGAGCTCGGTTGTTTTGAAGAAAGTGGATTCTCCCCCTCAACTGAAGTGCCTTGCTGAGGAGGTTCGTTTGGAACTTGTTCTCCTTCACCCATTCGTTTGGCGGCATCTTCGACAATTTGCATCAGATGGTCGACTATGTTGTCTGCTGCCTTGGCTTCCGAGAGAGTAGCTTCCTCAGGTCCATCGAATAATTCCACAAACTGATTGAACAGATTAGCAATCGAGGCCGTGACTTGACCTGTTTGAGAGAAAATCTCTCCAATTGCTTCTTCAGCAGCCTTTAGCTTCTTGACGTAGCTGTCATCGAAAGTCACATAATATGTTTCTTCAATTTTTCTGGAATGCTTATTTAAAACCCGATATGCCTTTGAAGTAAGAGAGTATCCCAGAAAATTCCTTCGTCGGCTTTAACATCAAACTTGTTACGATGTTCTTTGGAGTTGAAGATGAAACATTGTGAGCCGAACACATGGAAGAATTTTACGTTCGGCTTCCTGTTATTGATAATCTCATAAGGAGTAAGAGAGAAATGCTTGTTGAGATAAGACCTGTTCTCAGCCCAGAAATATAAAGGAAGAGAAGCGAAACTTAGCATAGTTCGGGCTGCCTCACACAAGGATCGGTTTCGTCTTTCGACAATTCCGTTCTGTTGAGGCGTGTAGGGGGCTGAGAAGTTGTGACTGGTTCCTTTTTCTGCCAAAAAGTCTTCAAATTCTCTGTTCTTGAACTCCAGTCCATTGTCGTTCCTAATTTTGCGAATGACTTTTCTCAGTTGCACTTCAACCTGCTTGATGAACATCTTTAGCTTAGGAGTCACCTCATATTTGTGCTTCAGAAAGAACACCCATGTAAAACGAGAAAAATCATCAACGATAACAAGAATATACTTGCTACCGCCAATGCTTTCGATTGATGATGGACCACACAAGTCAATGTGAAGCAACTCAAGTGGTTCAACAACTTTTGTGTTTATAATAGAAGGGTGACTTTGACGACTTTGTTTCCCCATTTCACATGCAGCGCACAAGTGTTCTCGATCAAACTTGAGCAAGGGAAGACCCCGAACATGACCTACGGTGACAAGCTTGTTGATGTCTTTGAAGTTCAGATGTGAGAGCCTTCGGTGCCACAACCAACTTTCGTCATAATGAGCTTTCGACAAAAGACATATAGCTAGATTTCCTTTAATTGTTTTGAGATTGAGAGGAAACATTTCGCCTTTTCGATAAGATTTAAGAATGACCTTGTTGGATTTCTTCTCTATAATCTCTGAACCTTCGTCGTCGAATGAAACCTTGAGACCGGTACCACCCACCAGTTGAGATACACTGATGAGATTGTGCTGCAACCCTTCAACGTACGCCACCTTTCTTATTGTAAAGTATCCATTTGTTATCATCCTATAACCCTTTATCATTCCATAAGAGTTGTTGCCAAACTTGAAATTTCCACCATTTTGAAGAGATCGAAACTCCCTTAGCTCTTCCTTCCTTCCTGTCATGTGACGTGAGGAGCCACTGTCAATGTACCATTCTTCGTCGAACTGCTCGTCACTTATAACCTGCAAAAATTAAGCAGATTTAGGAACCTAAAGTTTCTTGGGTCCACGTGAGCCTTTCACAGGAACAGGAATAGTAAGAGAAACATCAACAAGATATGTTCTTTTTATTAATGTTGTTTCATCTTTCCTCTTAATGGTAAACACTTTGATTTTGTTAGGGTTAGCTATAGTTGGTTTGGTTTCAGGTTTTGTTGTTTGAGCATTTGTCTGCTTTCAGTCTTCCTGGACTGAGGAAATCTTCGATTTTCCTTTCAAGTTCGTTGATGATTTAGAGTTTTGTGTAGGAACAAAATTGGGTTTAGAAGAGAATTGAGAATGAGAAGAATTAGAATGAGAATTTCTTCTGACTTGTGGTTCGAAATGACCCTGTTGTTTATGGTCATTGGAGGGACCGAACCTGGACCTTCGGTAGCTTTTGCCTTCGTGACCGAACTTATCCTTTCGGTTGCTGTTGCTCTCGGGACCGAATCTGTCCTTTCGGTTGCTTTTGCTTTCAGGACCGAACTAACCTTTCGGTTCTGTTCCTCATGCGGCACGAAAGCCTTTTTCTCTGACTTTGAATTTCTATCATGATAAGAGAAATGAGTGTTTTGAAAGCGCCAAAACTGCTTTCGCTCAGAGAGATTCTTTTTGTATCTTAGGTTTCTTTGCTGCTTTTGATTTTTCACTTGTTTCGGCTGTCTGTGGATGTTAGCCTTTTGTTTTGGCTTCTTGTCAGCCGGTTCACTTTTCACAGATGATGTTTCGCTTGTGGAAGTGACTTCTTCTATAGGTATTTCTTTTGTGCCACTAGTGCTTGGCACGTCAAAGTTGTCAGGCTTATTTAGCGGCTCTGGTACATATCTTCCTTTAGTTTTCCATGATGTTCGCTCTGACAGACCAACTGTTTCGTCGGCATTATCTATAGGAGCAGACTAGAAGAACTCATCACAGCCATCTGCGTTATCTTCGTTCACAATGGCAGTGAGTTTGGCTGTTTGATGTTTGGTTACTCCTATGACTTTATACACTTGATTTGGAGTAGTTCTCACCTTTTGGTATACAACAGCCTTTTCTTCAAGAATCGGGGACTTATTTTGGGATAAGCGAGCAAACTCCACAGAATTTTCAGAAATCAGATTTTTCTGGTTTTCGGGTTCGCTCTTGACAAACTCAAAACAGTCGACTACATCCTCTACATAAATTTCACTCATATCATCGTCCTCATTAAGTTCAGATGCGTTTTCAACATCAATTTTATTTTCTGAACTTAAATTGGCACTCAATGAGTCGAATTTTTGTATGGTTTCGGTCCTTAGTTTCAGTTTATTGTTTTCATCCAAAAGATTTTTCAGCATATCCTTATGGTCTTTGGACTTTATAAAAGATTCTATTTTGTCTAGACCATACACATAAGTAAGATTCACATCATCAGATGAAACAACACTTTCACAGTTGTATGCTTCAGCATCGATTTCATCCTCCTTAAACTCAAGGAAGTGTAAAATCATGCGATGTATTTTCTGCCCTATTTCACAATTCAGATGCAGTTGAGTAATGTTAGCATAAAGTCTTTTAGCAATCAAACAAAAAACATTTCTTTGTTTTAAAAGTTTCAAATTGTCTCTTTGTAAATAAATGTTTTCATCCTTAGACTTAATCAGCTCCGACTCCTTTTGCTCAATCCACATCCTTCGCTCCTCACTCTTGGATGACACCCGGCTACATTTTGTCTCACTCTTAACCCTAATTGTGAATAATACATGACTATTTATAGGGAAAAGACAAGTGTTGATACTTTATCAATCTTTTGCCATAATATTTATGTGTCACATTCTCACAATTCGAACTATGAAGAGGGATACCGTAATCATAATTGAAATTTAAGAACACACTATGTATCCTTGACTAAGTTTATTAACATTCCACAACCTAAGCCTTTAGTTTTGAAATGAAGCATAATATTCTCTCCCTTAATTATAGCAAAACAACTATTCAACTCTTACGACTTTGCAAAGTATAACTCTTGTTTTCTATAATTAATATTGCTAACTTGTAACACTTGCCTTAATAATCATACAAGCACAACATTCATGCTCCCACTATGATGATTACTATCACATAAGCATAACTCTTATGCTCCCACTAGCTTTGACATGTATTTAGAAAACAGCTTAACTTCCAGAAAAACAATACCTATTGAATTTTTTAAGTTCATATTTCTAAATCTTAATGCTTTGATAATCTTTTATCTAACCTTCTTAATCTCATACACTGTCACACCCCCGAACCAGATGGCGGAAACGTTCGAGGGCTATTGTGACTCAATTGAATACCATCACAATGATTATACATGAATCATAACATCATTCATCATCATGAATTGAAATATTACAATCGATATTGTTTACATTCAGTACATTGTTTCAAAGCATTACATTTCCAAAACATAAACCGTTCGATACTAATTAAACAAACATCATGACATAACTGGACACATTTTTCTTTGATTTACCTGTTACCTGAGAATACAAGTATTTTGGAAAAACGTCAACATATGAAATGTTGGTGAGTTCATAAGTAAGGTTTGAAAAGAAATGATTTGTATAGTTTTGAAAACCACAGAAAATCCGATATTTTCTAAAAAAAAGGGTTGTATATAAGAAAAAGTGTGAAGATCCGTAAGTAGGCTTGTTGATTATTGTAAACGTGAAAAATTGTTAGACTTTGTATACATCACATAGTTAAGAGTGTTGAATTCCCCAGGGAAAACCCGATGTTTTCCCTAATACATCAAATTACGTGGCTTAGTTTGTGTTATTCCGATACGACGTTGTTTTCGATAATTCCAGGTGACATTGGATTAATTATGGGTTGTGAGTCGTTATAATCACGCATTAATGAAAATGACTATTTTACAACTAACAAATACACACGATCCCTTAGGCATCGTCTGTACTACTCACTTAATCCAACCACCCTGACTTCTCATAGCCCCACAACCGAGGAGAAAGGAGGGTACGAAGCCCCCGTTATTTCCATAAGTCGTTCAAGGCAATCGTGAATGCGAAAGGCACTTGGCCCGACTCGCATTTGACTTCTCGACTTTGCTAGCAGTACCAAAGGACCCTTGGGGCCCAACAGCACAATAAAGCTATTGAAAGTCCTTTTACACGGAATTAGGTCATATAAGGCCCAATAACCTGTAAGCGCGTTCCCTTTGGGCCTAAAGATCATGTTATTGGGCTAGCTAGGCCCAACAAGCACGATTTGAAACTTTCGAGCCCAAACATTGTGTATTGACTTCTCGTGAATTTCCACGTGTGTATTGAAGTACCATTGTTTATTGATTTTTGATTCGTTATTGATTCGAGACCGAATCAATTCGTTTGGTAACGATATTGGTGTTGAAAGTGTATTTATTATTACGTTTCGCCAGTAGACATAGTACTCGTATTTTTATTTTAAGGGATTTATTTTTTTAAGAATTAGAGTTTATCTTTTTAAGCCCCTTCTTGGAATAAATTTACACTTTTAACCCTTTGTGTATAAAAGAATTTCCATTTTAGTCCTTAAACTATTTTTCTTGACACTTTAGTATCAAAACTGATTGGAAAGAAATTTTTAGCACAACTTTACTTGATAAACAGCTTAAGTCCTTCAAAAATGAAATGTTCTCGGTTGAAACCTCCATTTTCGCAACTTTTACAATTTTGGCCCAAAATGGAAAACTTTTGCATCTTTGGTCCCTTTTTAATTTGAAAAGCATTTTTGACTCTTGAAATAGATTTAGTATACTAGTAATCCCCTTTTTTACAGAATTTTGCAGTTTCAGCCCCTATAATTCAAAAATCTCGCAATTTGGGGCTTTATTGGGCCGAAAAGCCCATTTTGGCCCTTTATGTTTAAAATTCACATTATTAACCCTTCAAAAGTGTTGATATTCAGAAAATACATATTAGAAACTGTTTAGACTCATCTCAACCTTCATAATTTATATTTTGTCGTTTTGGGCCCCTTAGTTTTGTATTTTTGGCATTTTGAGCCCAAAAATGGGTTTTAGGTCCGAAAAGGTTCATATTAACCAACTAGATTCTTTTTCTAGACTTGATTAGTGTGAAATGGTATAAGTTATACTTATTTCCTTCTTCATATTGTAGATCTTGGTTTTTAGGTTCTTTTTGGCTAGTATAAACATCACAATCACATAAGATCATACATATAAGCATAAAAATCACACAAGGCATACATTTACTCATAGATCTACACATTTGCTTGTATTCACCCCCACAAAACTTATAAAAACAGAAAACGAGGGGGTATGAAGCTCACCTTTGGGTGTGGTTTCGGTTTTTGGAAGAAAATGAGAAGAAATTCGGCCTTAGCAACCTTCCTTGGAAGATTTCGAACTTGAATGCTTCTTAGGTGCTAGATCATGAGTTTGAATGAATTAAGAGGTGATTTTTGGATGAAATGAAGTAGCTAGTTTAAGGATCTAAGAGATTTCTTACCTTAGATGATGATTTTTGTGTAAAAATCCCCTTGAACACTTCTTAGATCTCGAAATATGGATGAGATATGAGAGAGTTTTCTTGAGAGAAAGGAGAGTGAAATGTGTGTGTGTGCTTGAACTCGGCCGAGAGCAAGAGAGAGAGGGAGAAAAAGAGTTAGCTAGTCATGGAAGTATGTGAGTGCATGGATGTTCGGGTCTTCTTGCATGGAGGTCCCTTGAACAATAGTGAGGTGGCACTCACAAAGTCAACTCTCCTCTTCTTTTGGGCTTCGGCCAAGAATGGGGAGAGTGAGAGGAGGTTTTTGGGCTTTTTGCCCTTAAGCCCATGTTATAGCTAGGTTGGATGATTTTTGGCCCAAAAAAAATATAAATGTGATTTTTATGACTTATTAGGCTAGATTAGGTTAATTATGGTCCAAAATGGTTCATATAAGTAATCTATTTCATTCTAGGCCCAATATGGCCTAAGATATTAAATTAGATGGATGTGGGTCCAATTAGAGCCCATTTAAGAGTTCTAAGCCCAAGATAGCCAAATTGGAAGCTTATTGGTCCATTGGGCCCAATAAGGAAGTCCTAATCCAAAATGGACTTAAACAAGAACTTCTAGGGTTTCCAATTGCTTAATGACTATTTGAATTGCTTGCATGAGATGTTTGATTGAAATTTTGCTGTCATAGAGTATGCATCCTACATGATCTTATGTTTTTGATTCATAATTTGGCTTAAGTGTTGGTTACAAGGCAAAAAAATTTCTAATTGTGACATCATCGCCCCGTTAGAGGGAATTTCATCCCGAAATTCTTTTGAAAGCTAGATTTGAGAATGCTAGAATAGGTGAGGGTACTTTTGCTTCATTTGGTCTTTGCATTCCCACGTGAATTCTGGCCCACGCTTCGCGTTCCACCGTATTTTCACGATCGGGATGCGGCTTTGCTTGGTACGCTTCACCTCCATGTCCATGATTTCAATCGGTTCTTCAACGAACAGGAGATTTTCGTTGATTTCAATCTCGTCAAGGGGAATGACGAGTGTTCCATCTGATAGGAACCTCTTTAGATTGGAGACATGGAACACAGGGTGTACACTGTTTAGCTCCGTGGGTAGCTGCAGTTTGTACGCAACTGGACCTATTCGGGCAATGATCTCGAAAGGTCCAATGTATCGTGGGTTCAGTTTTCCCCATTTTCCGAAATGAATGAGTCCTTTCCAAGGCGAAATTTTTAACAGCACTCGATCCCTGACCTGAAACTCTAACGGCTTTCGCCATTTATTAGCGTAGCTCTTTTGTCGGTCGCACGATGCTTGTAATCGAGCTCTGATTTGAACTATCTTTTCCGTGGTTTCACGAATGATCTCCGGTCCCGTTAGCGCCTTGTCCGATGCTAGTGTACTTGCTAGCTGGGTATCACCCACTTCAGCCCAACACAACGGTGATCTACACTTACGTCCGTATAGTGCTTCGAAAAGAGCGACTTTGATGCTCGAATGGTAACTGTTGTTATAAGAGAATTCAACTAAGGGTAAGTGGATGTCCCAAGACTTCCTAAAGTCTATCACACATGCGCGAAGCATGTCTTCGAGCGTCTGAATGTTCGTTCGCTTTGACAGTCCGTTTGTGGGTGATAAGCGGTGCTCATGTCGAGATGGGTTCCGAGTGCTTTCTGAAGGGATTGCCAAAAACGTGAAGTGAATCTACTGTCTCTATCTAAGATGATAGACACTGGTATTCCATGAAGTCTCACGATTTCTCGAATGTATAAACGCGTCAGTCTCTCCATCTTGTAGGATTCTTTTATTGGCAGGAAATGGGCGGATTTCGTCAGTCGGTCAACTATTACCCATATAGTGTCTAATCAGTCCGGCGTCTTGGGTAGCTTGGTCACAAAATCCATAGAAATCCCTTCCCACTTCCACTCGGGAATCACCGGTTGCTGTAATAATCCCGAGGGCTTCTGGTACTCCACCTTTACCTTGGCACAAGTAAGGCACTTACTGACATAGGTGGCAATTTCCGCCTTCATGTTAGGCCACCAATAGTGTTGTTTAATATCCAAATATATCTTGTCCGAACCGGGATGGATGGAGTATCGCGTCTTGTGGGCTTCCTTCATGACTACCTCCCTAAATCCTCCGAATTTAGGGACCCAAATACGGTTCATGAAATGGCATACTCCGTCCTCGCTCACCTCTAGGTTCTTTTCCATTCCGCGTAATGCTTCGCTTGCTCTGTTTTCCGTCTTCATGGCATCTGACTGGGCTACCCCGATTTGAGTGGTTAGGTGAGATTGGATGGTTATTGAGAGAGTTTTTGCACGACGATTAGAGTACTCCTTCCGGCTCAATGCATCAGCTACTACATTGGCCTTGCCTGGGTGATACTTGATTTTACACTCGTAATCATTTAATAACTCTGCCCATCTTCGTTGCCTCATATTCAGCTCTTTCTGATTCAAGATGTGCTGGAGACTCTTGTGGTCTGTGAAGATGGTGCACTTTGTACCATAAAGGTAATGCCTCCAAATCTTCAGAGCAAAGACCACGACTCCCAATTCTAGGTCATGGGTCGTATAATTCACTTCGTGCGTCTTTAGTTGGCGGGATGCGTAAGCTATCACTCTTCCACGATGCATGAGAACGCAACCTAAACCCTGATTTGACACGTCACAGTAGACCACGAAATCTTCCGTTCCCTCTGGTAGAGATAGTACCGGGGCACTGCAGAGCATCTGCTTCAGGGTCCGGAATGCAACTTCTTGTTTGTCCGTCCATTTGAATGGTACGCCCTTTTGTGTAAGCGAGGTAAGTGGCTTGGCGATCTTAGAGAAGTTTTGAATGAACCTCCTATAGTATCCCGCTAAGCCTAAGAATTGACAAATTTTTGTGGGTGTTGTCGGGACTGCCCATCGTTCAACGGCTTTGACCTTAGAGGGATCCACATGAATTCCATCTTGGCTAACAACATGACCTAGGAAGTTCACGCTGCGGAGCCAGAACTCACACTTGGAGAGTTTTGCGTATAGCTTTTCCGATCGCAGAGTTTCTAAGATTTGTCGGAGATGTTGGCCATGCTCTTCCTCGCTTCGGGAATAAACGAGAATTTCGTCAATGAAGACGATGACAAAGTTGTCGAGGAATGGTCGACAGATTCGGTTCATCAGATTCATAAATGCGGCAGGGGCATTTGTTAGACCGAAGGGCATTGCGACAAATTCATAATGTCCGTAACGAGTTCGGAAAGCGGTTTTAGGAATATCCTCTTCCCGGACTTTGAGTTGATGGTATCCGGACCGTAGATCTATCTTAGAGAAGTAACTAGCTCCTTGGAGCTGGTCAAATAGATCATCGATTCGTGGGAGTGGATAGCAATTTTTGACAGTGAGTTTATTTAACTCCCTATAGTCGATGCACATTCTAAAAGATCCGTCCTTCTTTTTGACAAAGAGGACTGGAGCTCCCCATGGCGAGTAACTAGGTCAGATGAATCCCTTGCCCAGGAGTTCGCTGAGTTGGCCGGACAATTCCTGCATTTCAGCAGGAGCTAGCCGTTAGGGCGATGTAGCGAGAGGAGTTGCTCCTGGAACAAGGTCAATTCGGAACTCAACTTGTCTCTCTAGGGGTACTCCAGGAAGATCTTCAGGAAATACGTCTGGGAATTCACGTGCTACGGGAATGTCTTGAATGTTAACCTCTTTCTTGGTTTTATCCACTATGTGAGCTAGGAACGTCAAATCGTTCTTTGGTAGATGCTTCTGTGCCTGGATGCACGAGATGAGGCGAAGGTTCGTGCTAGGTTTGTCTCCGTAAATAACTAGGGTTTCGTGATTGGGAAGATGAAGGAGAACGGCCTTCTCGTGACACATAATTTCAGCATGGTAGGGGCTTAACCAGTCCATGCCAATAATCACATCGAAACTCCTAATGGAAACAGGCGTTAAGTCTATTTGAAAGACGTGTTGTTTTAAGGTTAGGGTACATCCGGTGTAGATTTCCCTAGTGGATTCGGTTTTCCCGTTGGCCATTTCCACCGTAAAGGTTTCATTGAGCTTCTGGGGTTGTTGTTTTAATAAATGTTTAAACTTATTGCTCACAAAACTTCGCTCGGCTCCGGTGTCAAATAGGATGCATGCATAAGTGTGGTTTAGGGGAAACGTACAGGTAACAACAGCGGGATCCTGAATCGCCTCCCCCTGACCCATGGTCAGCACCCTTCCTGTTCCTCCATTTCCGGGATTGTTGTTGTTAGGGTAATCTCGGCGGAAATGCCCAGTCCTCCCACACCCATAGCAGGTGTGGCTAGGCTCTGTAATTTTGCCACCGGTGTTGATGTTGTTGTTGTTGCGGTTGTTGTTGTTGTTACTGTTTCCCTGTTGTTCATTCTGAGGAGGGTAAGTCCTGCAATACCTTGTCGTGTGCCCCTTCCGATTGCAACTGGTGCACTACAACTCTTTTCACTCTCCATTGTGATGGAAACCACACTTGTTGCACTTGGGAAGATTACCAGAATAAGGTCTAACAGCATTCGAAGCAGCTGAGGCTGGAGCATGTGGTGTGGCCGGAACTTGTGCGGTGGCAGCATTAACTGCCACTTTCTGTTGCTTCTTAGAAGTCTCGGGGCCTTGACGCCCCTTCCTCTTGTTGTTCTTCCCCTTCTTGCCATCACCTTCCTTCTTGCCTTCAGCCTCCGTTGGCTTCTCACCCTTCTTGTTGTTGTAGTCATACAGCTTCTTCGCCAATCTCTTAGCACTGTCAAAAATTTCGGGATTTGCAACTATCACATTTCCTTGGATCGGAGAGGTTAGTCCCCAGATGAATCGCTCGATCTTCTTTCCTTCCGAGGTGATCATGCCCGGGCATAACAGAGATAGTTCACTAAATCTTGATATGTAGGCATCGATATCAGCATTCCGTACAGTGAGGTTCCACAACTCTTGCTCCATTTTCTGAATCTCACCACGAGGGCAGTATTCAGCCATCAGCATTTCCTTCACTTCTGTCCATGGAATGGAATTGACTACGGGGAGTGTCATGGCTTCCACGTGTCCGTTCCACCAAGTGAGCGCTTGGTCGACAAAAGTGCATGCAGCAAACTTTACTTTCATCTCTTCAGGGCAATCGCATATCTCGAACACCGATTCCACCTTCTCGATCCATCGTTTCAGGGTGATCACTCCTCCGGTGCCGTTAAAGGTTCGTGGTTTGGCGTTTGTGAAGTCCTTGCAGGTACATGTTTTGGTGGGTCCTTGATTCATTCCATTGTTCGAACTCTAGGCCCCTTGCCCGTTGCCTCCCCCGTTGTTCCCTTGGTGAATTTGTGCCATAGCTGCAGTGGAGTCAACTTCGGGTGGGGTTGGTCCAGGGTTTCCGCGAGTAGGTCGGCGAGGCATCTTTCTGTCATTAAACGGAAAGATGTTGAGTGCATGTGGTTTCTGTGAGGTTGTGATCCTACTGACTAGGTGCATGGTACGAACTTAAGTACTTCTACAAATTAGCATACAATCATGGATTCGCAACACATAGCAATTTGTAATGTCATAATAAAAGATGTAATAGTTCACTAATATTATCCGCATTTGATACATGAAAATTTTGCTCGAAAGAGCATACAAAAGTGATATTAGTTCGGCAGCATAACGGCTCTATGAGTAGTGTAGTCACTTAAACATAGAGTCGGGATACATAGCATAGATCCTAATGGCCTAGTCAGACAAGCCTATCCCTAATCGCGATGAGTTGTGCCCGGGGGTGGTGCTGAGGAAGTGGATGCTCCCTGAAGACGAGCTACCTGTCGTTCTGCATCCTGGAGTCGAGACTCCCACCTCACCTGCCTTATATGGAACTCTCGAAGGACGTCTCGTGTCTCCTGCTCTACATGCTCGACCCTAGTCCACAGTTGGCGTACCTGGTCGGCGGTGCTCTGAGCAAGGTCGCCAGTGTTCCGTAACCGTCCCACCATGACCGGAAGGGCTCGATCGGCCGGTCCTCCGTCCCTCAGGTCAAAGAACTCGCGTGACATGCCGAACGGGGGTCGTTGTCCCTGCTGTCTGCTCCATCTCCAAAGATCAATACCCCAGGAGGGTGTAGGACCAGTGGGGCCCACCCGGTAAGCAGGCACCCTAATCGGGTAAGGGGGGTTGATGACTTCGGACTCCGCATCCGAATCACCCCCTTCACTGCCGTCGGGTTCCTGCTCAAAGTTTCCTTCATCTTCTTCTAGTTCGGTAGGCTCGCCCTCGGCTCCTGCCTCCGGTTCCCCGTCAGATTCCTCCTCGGGGTCTTCCTCAGTGTCACAACCCGAAATTTCCATTTTCTACGAACACTAACTATTCAATAGAAGCTAGTCCAGTTTCAATGAACTTTAGACTTTTCCGAATAATTTTGTGTACATTAGGGTTTACATTTAAGGAGATATCAGGAGAGTGGATGCTCATGGGTTTGTGAAACTTGAGCATTTCAACACTTCATCATGTTAGAGTCCAATTCCAGAATAAAATATTTTCTGCCAAAATATTTCAGGACTATAAATAGATTTCTAAACTAAATTATTCATTATTCACACTTCCAACTAGAGAAAAGCCAATTTCTCTCTCACGGATCTTCGGGTTTTCATCCCAAGTCGTGAGTCCACTTCTCTAGTTGTGTTTTATTACTTGTTTTATGCTTAATAACATAGTTTACATGTCAAATATGTAAGATCCGGGAGTTTACCGCCCAAGAACGTTCTTGGGGAGTAAACTCCAAAACGAAGCCTAAGAGCTATCTAGTCCCATTTCCTTGTTAGGTAGCTAGTTAAGGACATTATGTATGATCTTTTAAGGCTAGAACACAATCAAGAACACCAAGTTTTAGGAGTTTACGGCCCAAGAGTTTCTTGGACCGTAAACACCAAATTTCAAAGGGTTAAAGTGCCCTAAACACTCCTAAGACTTTAAGAAAATAACCCTCTATTACTTGTAGCTTGAATGGGGAGTAAATCACATCAAAATCATCCCTAAAAGGGAGTTTACGGCCAAGAAATGCTCTTGGGCCGTAAACTCCAAGTGAAGGCACCAAAGTGTGCCTAAAGTCCCCTTTAGCCTTAAACAAAAGCCTAGAATTTATCCTTTGTGTGCAAGAGGCTTAAAAGAATTAAAACACCCACCCCATAGGAGTTTACGGCCATAAACTCTAGGGGATATGGTCTTTAGGCCGTAAACTCCTCAAAGGAGCATTCTAAGGCCCTAAACTACCTAAAGGATTAAACCACCAATGCTAGGCTTATTCTAGAATTCATTTAACACTTTAAAACACCCAAAACCACCAAGTCAAGAGTTCACAGCCATAAACTCAAGGGTTTACGACCGTAAACTCCAAAGGTGGGGTTTGTTGGGTGGTAAGCTCATATACAAGGTCATTTGGTACATTAAACCCATTTAGCCTTGTCCCGTAGCAACTTAGATGCAACCATTAGGACCTATAACACTTATACAAAGTGTTTACATGTTCCTAAGTGTCCCAACTTATTTCATTTAGTTATTATTTGGCTAAATAGTTATATATATATATATATATATATATATATATATATATATATATATATGCTTATTATATGATAACTAGGCTCGTATGCGTGAACAAGTCTCCGTTTGCCACCTAGCACGGTATCCGACACTACAATCCAACCCACTCACCAAATGTGAGTTCATACCCCTTTAATTAACCTTTGAAATGCTTTTAAATGTTTTAAATACTTTATCGGGGGGAATACAAGTTCAATGCTAATAGTTATTGAAATCAATCACATGTGATTGCATTAATCACATGTGATTAATAACTAGAAAACCAATGATTTTATCACTGTTCAAACTGTTTATCAAACTGCTTTACTTCAAAATGTTTTACAAACTCTTTTACTTATCAAATACTTTTATTTAAACTTTGTTATACTTCTTATAAATTGCATGCCCATATATGTATAGATATATAAGCAATGTTTAAAGGGCTTAGGAAGGCCATCCGCCCTATTTCCTTTTTCTCGATTTGGATGTGGTCTGGTGGGATTTCGGGTGACCATCCGAAGGTCATTTCAATATTAGTTATATATCAATTATACATATATATATATACATAAAAGTACTTCCGTATTCATGCGTACTATACACATTACTAGTAAGTTACCATCGGGGTAACACAGGATCATACTACTACAACTGTTAGATCAATGAGTCAGTTCATTCATGAGTCTATACATTACATTACTATGAGAACATATACAAGTATACTAGGATGAGAACATATACAACTATACTAGAAAGAGAACATATACAACTATACTAGGAGGAGAACATATACAACTATACTAGAACGAGAAACATTACATATACAAGAATACGATAACAATTGTGATCCACTGGATCAGAGCATGCCTTAAATGTCATGGCCCGAGTTGTAGCCAGAATTCTCTTGGAGGGAGAGCGTGAGTTTGCGTATAGATCTATACTGGATTGACTATCCTACACCTTGCTGCTAGCTACAGCCGGACCTGCAGGCCTGCGGGTGTCAAACGTCATTCCGTTATTACGACCATTCGTATGTCGTTGTTACCAGTCGATAGTATGGTGCAATTATCACAGTATACCTTAATATAAATCCGGTATAAGGTAGATAGTACAGCAGTAGTTCCTATAATACAAAACTACAGTACTACAATGATTTACCCATTACATATTTTTAGTGATAACCTCACTTAAACATTAATGTACAAACTATATTTGATAAATGATAGTTACACTTGGGAAATTACACACTTTTACAACAAACGAGCATACAAAATAGTTCAGCCTTGGTAGAAGGCTACTTTAATAGAAAATATAGGTTTTTCTGAGATATTCAAACTTTTACAAACACTTACATACATTTTACAAACTTATACTTGAGACACGTTCAAATGTTTTGATAACAAACATCGACACTAAAATACTTATGAACACACCAGCTTAATGCTGATAAACTCTTTCAAAATAACTTGTATTCTCAGGTCATCAGTAGACAGGTACCGATGCCAGCTTTTGAGAAGATGGAGCGCCTTCAAGACTCATCATATTATTTTGATTTACATTATATTTTTGGTGTCTAAAACTTTACAGAACAGGCTTGTATTAAAATTATATATTTAATGCAATGGATGATGTTGTTTGCTTATTTACATTTACTGTGTTGTGATACTGTACATGACGTCCTCTGCCACAGAACGTTTCCGCCGTTCTTGGTTTTGGGGTGTGACAGATTGGTATCAGAGCATTGTTTATAGTGAATCAAGTATATCAACCCATAAAAGATATACTAAACTATAAACCCATTAGGGATTAAAAACACTCTGACCCAGAGTCTATACTTTAAATATTAAAATATTTAATTAAGTATACTAGTTTGCATTCATACTAAAATCAATGTCACAATGACAAGAACAAAAGTATTACGATTGTTAAATATCACAAGTGAGCTCGGGGATGTATGGTCAGTCCTGGGAATGGCGTAGCCTGATCAACTATGCTGGTCCGAGGAGTGATTAGCATATGCCCTAGAATGGTTGTGATGTGTTAACAACTCTAAAAACTTACCAACAATACCACAAGAAGATCAGTAGAACTTAAACTTAAAAATACTATAGGTGTATTTTGTACTACTAGTTACATATATACTATATTCTTATACCTCTCTTCTCGCGTAGATTTAAATGGTTGGATTCCATCACGACGACCCGTACTTTCCAAATGAAGGCAATGCCGGGTGGATCGAAGAAGAGCCCGAAGATGAGCATCCAATCCCTTTGGATGATCACCTCGTAGAAGGCTTTTCTGATGGATCCGACTCCGAGCCTGAAGTCAACAACCTACCGCTAGTAGGTCAAGCCCCGAACAACAACCCCCGACCAGCTTTTCCAGGTCCTACTCCCTTGTGGGCAACCAAATTGAATCGCTGGAGTGATGAACAGGGTCAACCCTTACCATACTTTGGGGACCGAAGCTTTTACAACGTCAGTGAAGGTGGTTCTGCTGACCGAGCTCTACCTGTCATTATCCGCAGAATAGCTCGTAATGTTGAGCAAGGTCGAGCAGCCATCGACCGGGTCATGGAGATTGATGCCAACTCTAGTGTCAACACAGTCCGCATCCGCCATCTTGAAGAAGACATGGAACGGACCCGGAGGACCAATGAAACCTTGCAACAACAGCTGGCTTCCTCCCGAGCTGATGTCTTGGAACTTCGAGCCTGTCAGAGGGCTCAGGAGCGATACCTTCAAGAGGTGTTTCGTCAAGTGTCCGACCTCAGGGCTCGCCCGAGGATTTCCCATCACCGTTAGATGATGTCTAGTACATCTCTGTCTTTTGGTTAAGGAATAGCCTTTAACATCTATGCTCTATGTAGCACTTATCTGTAAAATATTCCTAACTTTCAGTACTCTAATTAGGAATCTAAGAACTATCAAACTTTTTTGTATGGTATGATGTAAGACCTACTGATAGGTCGATTTTCCCTGAACTTATTACATCGGTAATACCAGTATTATTGACATCTATCGAATCTGTGGGAAAAATTTGTACATTTGTGTTTCCTACTAATATTCTTTGTTGCGATCTCAAACACTCATTCAACTGTTGGGCTATGGTTAGTTAGTCCATGTGTCACTTTCACGTTGCTTACAAATTGATTCTTACCATCTTTCTTATCTTTATAAACTTATAGCTGAAAGATGCCTCCTCGCAAATCTCCCAGGAATAACCCTACACCTCCACCGCCTCCTCTGCCTCCGGTCATCGATATTGCAGCCCTGAATGCTGCCGTAGCTGCAGCAGTGGCAACTACCATGGCTCAGTATCACTCATCTGATGCCAGCAGAGGTGGAACCCCTATGGAATCAATTCCGGTTGAAACCCCTGTGCGCTCGAGAGAGTGCTCCTACAAGGATTTCACCAATTGCAAGTCGAAGCCTTTCTATGGCACCGGCGGAGTCATTGCCCTCTCGCAATGGTTCGAGAAGACTGAATCAGTCTTCGAAATCTGTTCATGCCCTGCTGCGAGCAAAGTCAAGTATGCCGCATGCACCTTTGAAGGAAAGGCCCTGACATGGTGGAACGGCCATGTTAAGGCATTAACCCTCGTCATAGCCAACGACATGGGCTGGGAAACGATGAAAGACCTCATGATTGAGGAATACCACCCGAGGGGCGAAGTCCAGAAATTGGAGTAGGAACTTTGGAACCTGACTATGAAGAGCACCAACGTAATCGCTTACACTGCCTGATTCAGCGAGCTGGTGGCCCTCTGCCCCAATATCGTTCCTACTGAAGGGAAAAAGATCGAAAGGTACATATGGGGGCTAGTGCCTCCATATCAGGGGAATGTCCTAGCATTAAACCCCGCTACCTTCGACAGTGCCAAACGACTGGCACAGCGACTCATTGACCATGGAGTCAAAACCCCTGCAACAACAACAACCCTAGCCATCCCGGAACCCTCCAAACCCGCTGGCACTAAGTGGAAATTCTGGGATGAAAAGAAGAAGCAACGGGCTGCCAAAAAGCAGCAAATTGTGGCAATGCATGCCGCAATAACCCCTGCTGCTGCTGCTACTACTGCTCCGGTGGTTCAGTATGCTGGAAGTTTGCCCAAGTGCAACAAATGCAACTACCACCACAACGGCCCCTGCCGTGAAATGCAGTGCTCTAACTGCAACAGGAAAGGACACACAGTCCGATTCTGTAAGTTCCCGACACAACCGATCACCCAGGTCCCTGGCTCTGGCGCGAGCCCGACCTGCTATGGATGTGGCGAAGCAGGCCACTATAAGAGGGACTGCCCCCAAGCAAAGAATGCTGGTGGAGCAGGGAGGGTACTAGTTATAGGCCACGGGGAAGTAGTTGCTGACCCGATAGTGGTGACTGGTACGTTCCTCCTCGATAACTCCTATGCATGCATTCTGTTCGATAGTGGAGCGGAGCGAAGCTTCGTAAACAATAAATTTGCTCGCATGCTTAATCAACCACCACACGCACTCAAAGAACTATTCACAGTAGAAATGGCTAATGGAAAAACTGAAAGTACGAATAGCATATACTTAGGTTGTACCCTAACTCTAGATAACCATTCATTCCCAATCGACCTCATGCCGGTCTCAATTAAAAGCTTCGACGTTATCGGCATGGATTGGTTAAGTCTTCATCGTGCCGACATCATGTGCTTCGAGAAAGCAGTCCATATAAACCTTCCATCTAACAAAACTCTTATAGTCTATGGCGACAAACCTGGTGCGAATATTTGCATTATATCAAGTATTCAAGCACAGAAGTATCTGCGTAAAGAATACCGTGCATTCCTTGCTCACTTCGTCGACACGAGCCTCGAAACGAAAGAACTAAAGAACATCCCAGTAGTGAGCGACTTCCCCGACATTTTCCCAGAAGAGCTACCTGGATTACCTCTGCAACGGTAGGTCGAGTTCCGAATTGACTTAGTCCCAGGAGCTACCCAGTAGCGAAGTCGCCCTACTGCTTAGCACCAGCTGAGATGCAGGAACTCTCTGGTCAACTTAACGAACTGCTCAGCACGGGATTTATAAGGCCAAGCATCTCACCTTGGGGAGCACCGGTTTTGTTCGTTAAGAAGAAAGACGGATCATTCTATATGTGTATTGACTACAGAGAACTCAACAAACTGACGGTCAAGAATCGTTACCCTCTGCCTCGCACAGACGATCTTTTTGACCAACTGCAAGGGGCGAATTATTTTTCCAAAATTGATCTGAGATCCGAATATCACCAGTTACGAGTACTAGAGGAGGATGTGTCGAAGACAGCCTTCCGAACTCGTTACGGACATTACGAGTTCGTGGTGATGCCATTCGGATTGACCAATGCGCCTGCAGTCTTCATGGATCTGATGAATAGAGTATGCCGACCTTACTTGGATCAGTTCGTCATCGTTTTCGTTGACGACATCCTGATCTACTCCCGAAGTAAGGAAGAGCATGACGATCACCTGCGACAAGTTCTAGGGACATTACGAAAGGAGAAACTTTATGCGAAGTTCTCAAAATGTGAATTTTGGATCCGAAGAGTAGAATTCTTAGGACACGTGGTAAGCGAAGAGGGAATCCACGTGGACCCAACCAAAATTAAAGCCATTGAGAACTGGTCAGCACCCATGACGCCTACTGAAATTCGTCAATTTCTAGGCCTCGCTGGCTACTACCGCATATTCATTCAGAACTTCTCCCGAATAGAGAAACCCCTTACAACCTTGACCCAGAAGGGCGTGGCCTTTGACTGGGAAGAGAAACAAGAGAGAGCGTTCCAAATGCTCAAACGAGCCTTGTGCACCGCACCAATACTATCCCTCCCTGAAGGGATAGAAGACTTCGTAGTCTATTGCGATGCATCCAATCAAGGGCTCGAGTGTGTTCTAATGCAGCGAGGTAAGGTCATCGCCTATGCCTCGAGACAGTTGAAGACACACGAGGTTAACTACACAACCCACAATCTTGAACTAGGAGCAGTGGTGTTTGCTCTGAAGATCTGGAGACATTACTTGTACGGAACGAAAAGAACTATCTTTACCGACCACAAGAGTTTACAACACATTTTCGATCAGAAGGAGCTCAACATGAGACAACGATGGTGGGTCGAGCTACTCAGTGACTACGAATGCGATATTCGTTATCATCCGGGTAAAGCCAGCGTAGTAGCAGACGCCCTAAGTCGGAAGGAATATTCTGGTCGCAAAGTCAAGTCATTGTCAATAACCATCCATTCACACTTGTCTAAGCAAATTCAGGCGGCCCAACTTGAAGCCATGAAACCTGAAAATGTGACGGGTGAATCCCTTAGAGGAATGGACAATAATTTAGAAGCCAAGGGTGACGGAGCCTTATATTTCATGAACCGAATCTGGACACCGAAACACGGTGGTTTCCGAGACTTGCTCATGACCGAGGCGCACAACACTCGGTATTCCGTCCACCCAGGTTCAGATAAGATGTATCTGGATCTTAAAAAGATATACTGGTGGCCTAATATGAAAGCAGAGATTGCTACCTTCGTAAGTAAATGTCTTACTTGCGCAAAGGGTAAGGTGGAGTACCAGAAGCCCTCTGGTCTACTACAACAACCAGAGATTCCAGAATGGAAGTGGGAGCGGATCACTATGGATTTCATAACCAAGTTGCCCAAGACAACGGGTGGACTTGATACCATATGGGTCATCGTCGATAGATTGACCAAGTCTGCACACTTTCTGCCTATTAAAGAAATTGACAAGATGGAGAAACTTACGAGAACATACATTAGAGAAATCTTACAGCTTCATGGTGTACCTATGTCCATTATCTCCGATAGAGATAGTAGGTTCACCTCAAGATTCTGGCAATCACTACAACATTCCTTAGGAACAAGGCTAGAGATGAGCACAACCTACCATCCACAGACCGACGGACAGAGTGAGAGGACCATCCAAACACTGGAAGATATGTTGCGAGCCTGCGTGATTGACTTTGGGAAGGCATGGGATACTCATTTACCCCTTGTCGAGTTTTCCTATAATAACAGTTATCACACGAGCATCAAGGCTGCTCCATTTGAAGCTCTCTACGGCCGAAAGTGCAGATCTCCTCTGTGCTGGGCTGAGGTGGGTGATACCCAATTAGCCAGGGGGCAAGCTTCCGACAGTACTCTCACCGGTCCGGAAATCATTCGGGAAACGACAGAGAAAATCGTTCAGATCCGTGAACAATTAAAAGCCTCTAGAGACCGAAAGAAGAGCTACGCTGATAAACGAAGAAAACCTTTGGAGTTTCAGGTGGGAGACAGAGTCCTTCTCAAAGTCTCATCCTGGAAGGGCTTGATACGCTTCGGCAAGCGTGGGAAGCTTAATCCGAGGTACATAGGGCCTTTTGAGATTCTTGCAAGAGTCGGCCCCGTAGCTTACAAACTCGACCTACCTGACGCACTTCGTAACGTACACTCTACATTCCACGTATCTAACTTGAAAAAGTGTCTGTCCGACGAGACTCTTGTAATCCCACTCGATGAGATCGAGATCAACGAGAGCCTCAACTTCGTGGAAGAACCAGCAGAGATCATGGACGGTGAGGTCAAGCAGACGAAGCAAAGTCGTATCCCTATCGTGAAGGTTCGCTGGAACGCCAAGCGAGGACCGGAATTCACTTGGGAACGCGAGGATCAGATGAAACTGAAATACCCTCATCTTTTCGCTTAATTGTTTGTAACTTCTTGTTTGCTTAAATTCTAATTTCGGGACGAAATTCCTTCTAACGGGGGGGAGATGTGACAACCCTAAATTTCCATTTTGTACGAACACTAACTATTCAATAGAAGCTAGTCCAGTTTACATTTAAGGAGATATCAGGAGAGTGGATGCTCATGGGTTTGTGAAACTTGAGCATTTCAACACTTCATCATGTTAGAGTCCAATTCCCGAATAAAATAATTTCTGCCAAAATATTTCAGGACTATAAATAGATTTCTGAACTAAATTATTCATTATTCACATTTCCAACTAGAGAAAAGCCAATTTCTCTCTCACGGATCTTCGGGTTATCATCCCAAGTCGTGAGTCCACTTCCCTAGTTGTGTTTTATTACTTGTTTTATGCTTAATAACATAGTTTACATGTCAAATATGTAAGATCCAGGAGTTTACTGCCCAAGAACGTTCTTGGGGAGTAAACTCCAAAACGAAGCCTAAGAGCTATCTAGTCCCATTTCGTTGTTAGGTAGCTAGTTAAGGACATTATGTCTGATCTTTTAAGCCTAGAACACAATCAAGAACACCTAGTTTTAGGATTTTACGGCCCAAGAGTTTCTTGGACCGTAAACACCAAATTTCAAAGGCTTAAAGTGCCATAAACACTCCTAAGACTTTAAGACAATAACCCTCTATTACTTGTAGCTTTAATGGGGAGTAAATCACATCAAAATCAGCACTAAAAGGGAGTTTACGGCCAAGAAATGCTCTTGGGCCGTAAACTCCAAGTGAAGGCACCAAAGTGTGCCTAAAGTCCCCTTTAGCCTTAAACAAAAGTCTAGAATTTATCCTTTGTGTGCAAGAGGCTTAAAAGAATTAAAACACCCACCCCATAGGAGTTTACGACCGTAAACTCTAGGGGATATGGTCTTTAGACCGTAAACTCCTCAAAGGAGCATTCTAAGGCCCTAAACTACCTAAAGGATTAAACCACCAATGCTAGGCTTATTCTAGAATTCATTTAACACTTTAAAACACCCAAAACCACCAAGTCAAGAGTTCACAGTCGTAAACTCAATGGTTTACGACTGTAAACTCCAAAGGTGGGGTTTGTTGGGTGGTAAGCTCATATACAATGTCATTTGGTACATTAAACCCCTTTAGCCTTGTCCCGTAGCAACTTAGATGCAACCATTAGGACCTATAACACTTATACAAAGTGTTTACCTGTTCCTAGGTGTCCCAACTTATTTCATTAAGTTATTCTTTGGCTAAATAGTTATATATATATATATATATATATATATATATATATATATATATATATATATATATATGCTTATTATATGATAACTAGGCTCGTGCGTGTGAACAAGTCTCCGTTTGCCACCTAGCACGGTATCCGACGCTACAATCCAAACCACTCACCACATGTGAGTTCATACCCCTTTAATTAACCTTTGAAATGCTTTTAAATGTGTTAAATACTTTATGGGGGGGGGGGGGAATACAAGTTCAATGCTTATAGTTATTGAAATCAATCACATGTGATTAATAACTAGAAAACCAATGATTTTATCACTGTTCAAACAGTTTATCAAACTGCTTTACTTCAAAATGTTTTACAAACTCTTTTACTTATCAAATACTTTTATTTAAACTTTGTTATACTTCTTATAAATTGCATGCCTATATATGTATAGATATATAAGCAATGTTTAAAGGGCTTAGGAAGGCCATCCGCCCTATTTCCTTTTTCTCGATTTGGATGTGGTCTGGTGGGATTTCGGGTGACCATCCGAAGGTCGTTTCAATATTAGTTATATATCAATTATACATATATAGACATAAAAGTACTTCCATATTCATGCGTACTATACACATTACTAGTAAGTTACCATCGGGGTAACACAGGATCATACTACTACAACTGTTAGATCAATGAGTCAATTCATTCATGAGTCTATACATTACATTACTATGAGAACATATACAACTATACTAGGATGAGAACATATACAACTATACTAGAAAGAGAACATATACAACTATACTAGGAGGAGAACATATACAACTATACTAGAACGAGAAACATTACATATACAAGAATACGATAACAATTGTGATCCACTGGATCAGAGCATGCCTTAAATGTCATGGCCCGAGTTGTAGCCAGAATTCTCTTGGAGGGAGAGCGTGAGTTTGCGTATAGATCTATACTGGATTGACTATCCTACACCTTGCTGCTAGCTACAGCCGGACCTGCAGGTCTGCGGTGCCAAACGTCACTGCGTTATTACGACCATTCGTATGTCGTTGTTACCATTCGATAGTATGGTGTAATTATCACATTATACCTTAATATAAATCCGGTTTAAGGTAGATAGTACAACAGTAGTTCCTATAATACAAAACTACAGTACTACAATGATTTACCTATTACATATTTTTAGTGATAACCTCACTTAAACATTAATGTACAAACTATATTTGATAAATGATAGTTACACTTGGGAAATTACACACTTTTACAACAAACGAGCATACAAAATAGTTCAGCCTTGGTAGAAGGCTACTTTAATAGAAAATATAGGTTTTTCTAAGAGATTCAAACTTTTACAAACACTTACATACATTTTACAAACTTATACTTGAGACACGTTCAAACGTTTTGATAACAAACATCGACACTAAAATACTTATGAACTCACGAGCTTAATGCTGATAAACTCTTTCAAAATAACTTGTATTCTCAGGTCATCAGTAGACAGGTACCGATGCCAGCTTTTGAGAAGATGGAGCGCCTTCAAGACTCATCATATTATTTTGATTTACATTATATTTTTGGTGTCTAAAACTGTACAAAACACGCTTGTATTAAAATTATATATTTAATGCAATGGATGATGTTGTTTGCTTATTTACATTTACTGTGTTGTGATACTGTACATGACGTCCTCCGCCCCAGAATGTTTCCGCCGTTCTTGGTTTTGGGGTGTGACACTCAGGCTCTTCGTCGATCCATCCGTTATTTCCCTGGTTTGGGAAGTAAGGATCTCCGGGGTGATGGAAACCAGCCATGTTGTCTGCGAGAGTGTCTAAATATGCTAGCATTATTCCTAGGATGCTACAACTATTGTACAGACTAAACAGACGTTCTCTTTTTGGTGATAAAGGGGTATGCTTTTAGGTTCCCTAGCTATCACGATTTCCTTAGGACGTGTGGTAGTGATACCGTGGTAGGAATGTAGTTAATCAGGCTACATCCGCTCCTTGATACAACTAAGACAAGTCCTAGATTAACCGAGATACTAGCATTATCTTGTTTGATTAGGTGTTAGGTTCTCATTCCTAATACAAGCAAGGGTGTTTTATTGTTATGTTTTACTTGTTTTGTTCAGAGTTGTGTTAGTCCCTCTTTTGGTTTATAGTTGCATATCAATGTGTGGCTAGATATGCTAGTTCACTATAAACAGAGCTCTGATACCAACCTGTCACACCCCCGAACCAGACGGCAGAAACGTCCGAGCGCTATTGTGACTCAATTGAATACCATCACAATGATTATACATGAATCATAACATCATTCATCACCATGCATTGAAATATTACAACCGATATTGTTTGCATTCAGTACATTGTTTCAAAACATTACATTTCCAAAACATAAACCGTTCGATATTAATTAAACAAACATCATGACATAACTGGACACATTTTTCTTCGATTTACCTGTTACCTGAGAATACAAGTATTTTGGAAAAACGTCAACATATGAAATGTTGGTGAGTTCATAAGTAAGGTTTGAAAAGAAATGATTTGTATAGTTTTGAAAACCACAGAAAATCCGATATTTTCTAAAAAAAAGGGGTTGTATATAAGAAAAAGTGTGAAGATCCGTAAGTATGCTTGTTGATTATTGTAAACGTGAAAAATTGTTAGACTTTGTATACATCACATAGTTAAGAGTGTTGAATTCCCCAGGTAAAACCCGATGTTTTCCCCAATACATCAAATTTTGTGGCTTAGTTTGTGTTATTCCGATACGACGTTGTTTTCGATAATTCCAGGTAACATTGGATTAATTATGGGTTGTGAGTCGTTATAATCACGCATTAATGAAAATGACTAGTTTACAACTAACAAATACAAATGATCCCTTAGGCGTCGTCCGTACTACTCACTTAATCCAACCACCCTTACTTCTCATAGCCCCACAACCGAGGAGAAAGGAGGGTACGAAGCCCCCGTTATTTCCATAAGTCGTTCAAGGCTATCGTGAATGCGAAAGGAACTTGGCCCGACTCGCATTTGACTTCTCGACTTTGCTAGCAGTACCAAAGGACCCTTGGGGCCCAACAGCACAATAAAGCTATTGAAAGTCCTTTTACACGGAATTAGGTCATATAAGGCCCAATAACATGTAAGCGCGTTCCCTTCGGGCCTAAAGATCATGTCATTGGGCTAGCTAGGCCCAACAAGCACGATTTGAAACTTTCGAGCCCAAAGATTGTGTATTGACTTCTCGTAAATTTTCGCGTGTGTATTGAAGTACCATTATTTATTGATCTTTGATTCGTTATTGATTCGAGACCGAATCAATTCGTTTGGTAATGATATTGGTGTTCAAAGTATATTTATTATTACGTTTCGCCGGTAGACGTAGTACTCGTATTTTTATTTTAAGGGATTTATTTTTTTAAGAATTTGAGTTTATCTTTTTAAGCCCCTTCTTGGAATAAATTTACACTTTTAACCCTTTGTGTATAAAAGAATTTCCATTTTAGTCCTTAAACTATTTTTCTTGACACTTTAGTATCAAAACTTATTGGAAAGACATTTTTAGCACAAATTTACTTGATAAACAGCTTAAGTCCTTCAAAAATGAAATGTTCTCGGTTGAAACCTCCATTTTCGCAACTTTTACAATTTTGGCCCAAAATGGAAAACTTTTTCATCTTTGGTCCCTTTTTAATTTGAAAAGTGTTTTTGACTCTTGAAATAGATTTAGTATACTAGTAATCCCCTGTTTTACAAAATTGTGTAGTTTCAGCCCCTATAATTCAAAAATTCCGCAATTTGGGGCTTTATTGGGCCGAAAAGCCCATTTTGGCCCTTTATGTTTAAAATTCATATTATTAACCCTTCAAAAGTGTTGATATTCAGAAAATACATATTAGAAACTATTTAGACTCATCTCAACCTTCAGAATTTATATTTTGTCGTTTTGGGCCCCTTAGTTTTGTATTTTTGGCATTTTGAGCCCAAAAATGGGTTTTAAGTCCAAAAAGGTTCATATTAACCAACTAGATTATTTTTATAGACTTGATTAGTGTGAAATGGTATAAGTTATACTTATTTCCTTCTTCATATTGTAGATCTCGTTGTTTAGGTTCTTTTTGGCTAGTATAAACATCACAATCACATAAGATCATACATATAAGCATAAAAATCACACAAGGCATACATTTACACATAGATCTACACATTTGCTTGTATTCTCCCCCACAAAACTTATAAAAACCGAAAAAGAGGGGGTATGAAGCTCCCTTGGGGTGTGGTTTCGGTTTTTGGAAGAAAATGAGAAGAAATTCGGCCTTAGCAACCTTCCTTGGAAGATTTTGAACTTGAATGCTTCTTAGGTGCTAGATCATGAGTTTGAATGAATTAAGAGGTGATTTTTGGATGAAATGAAGTAGCTAGTTTAAGGACCTAAGAGATTTCTTACCTTAGATGATGATTTTTGTGTAAAAATCCCCTTGAACACTTCTTAGATCTCGAAATATGGATGAGATATGAGAGAGTTTTCTTGAGAGAAAGGAGAGTGAAATGTGTGTGTGTGTGCTTGAACTCGGCCGAGAGCAAGAGAGAGAGGGAGAAAAAGAGTTAGCTAGTCATGGAAGTATGTGAGTGCATGGATGTTTGGGTCTTCTTGCATGGAAGTCCCTTGAACAATGGTGAGGTGGAACTCACAAAGTCAACTCTCCTCTTCTTTTGGGCTTGGGCCAAGAATGGGGAGGGTGAGAGGAGGTTTTTGGGCTTTTTGCCCTTAAGCCCATGTTATAGCTAGGTTGGATGATTTTTGGCCCTAAAAAAATATAAATGTGATTTTTATGACTTATTAGGCTAGATTAGGTTAATTATGGTTCAAAATGGTTCATATAATTAATCTATTTCATTTTAGGCCCAATATGGCCTAAGATATTAAATTAAATGGATGTGGGTCCAATTAGAGCCCATTTAAGAGTTCTAAGCCCAAGATAGCTAAATTGGAAGCTTATTGGTCCATTGGGCCCAATAAGGAAGTCCTAATCCAAAATGGACTTAAACAAGAACTTCTAGGGTTTCCAATTGCTTAATGACTATTTGAATTGCTTGCATGAGATGTTTGATTGAAATTTTGCTGTCATAGAGTATGCATCATATATGCTCTTATGTTTTTGATTCATAATTTGGTTTAAGTGTTGGTTACAAGGCACAAAAATTTCTAATTGTGACATACACCTTTGTCTAAGATAGCTCATATGTGTGTCTAAACAATTCAGACTAATTGCCAAATCTCATAATTCAAATCATGGAAAGGGATATTGTAACCATAATCATATTTGAGAATACAATTTTACAATCGCTATCTTCTTAAAATCTCTCTTAGTGAAAGCATTTCCTCACAGTCATCTTCATGAAGGAGAAAATCTTATAACACTTAGATTTTAATGGTGTATGTGCTCCTATCCATGCGAATTGTCAAAACCAAAGTTTGCGACAAATCCAAACTCTTATGGAGTGAACCTTTTCAATCTTGATCTCTTGCCTTATGGTAACACAGCTTCCCACCATGTCTTCCAAGTAGTTAAGCAGCTCACCCTTTCCTATCAATGTACTTTCCATTGATCAAAGTGCTTGCCTTTTATGCGTTCAAATGAGAACTCATAGAACTCATATGCATACTTAACTCGATTGGAACGACACAGAAACAAGATAGTGTCAACACGATAGGTTGTAAACCTCAACTCGTGTGCTAGTGATGATCGATAAGGTTTATTTTGATTTGTTCTTGAAACCTTTCATGACCATTAAGACTCCCACTGACTCCTCGACATATAAGATGCTCTTGTCAATAACCATTTCTTGATAAACAAATATTCAAGAGTTAGTGTAGCTTTTATCAAAACAAAACACCTCATAAAATTGGTCCTAGTCGGTCTTTGTCTTATCCAAGACATCACAACTTTCCACATTTGATGAATGTTATAAACCTTCTTAAGATTTGTCACTCAATGTGAGAATCTTAACTCTAAGACTTGTTTTGGAACGAAGTATGATTGACTTCTTGATTTAACCATTTCTTCAATTCTTGATTCCTCTTCTCAGACATACAATTGCACTAAGACTCACTTAGAGGATCAATTGAGATATGGTTCTTAATCATTAAGACCTATCATAAAACATAATAAAAGGTACTCTCCCTTCTTCTTAGAATAGAGAAACTTTTATCTTTCTTCCTACTTGATTCTTCTTATTCGTTCTGCTATTGATTTAAACTTTTTAATCAACTAAGAATTACACTTAATCTCATAAGTGTAATCATATTTACTTAACCTTAGTAAATCATGACGAATATTTCTGTTACTCTTGTGGTGGACTTGATCAACACACAACCTTGTGTACTCGATCTCCAAGTTCTTAACTTGAATTAGTCTAATTTCCAAATATGAAATTTCTCATTCATCATGCAACCAAGTTGTATGATTCCAAGTTTCTGTCCAAATGAAACTTGGATGATGAGAAATTCTCCCTATTTGGTAAATTCTTGACATTTCCAAAATTAACATAATTAAGAATCACATCCATTCGTTGTAGAAATATGCAAACATCAATTTTTCATAACGATTTCAATGCAAGGAAATAAATAAATAAATAAATACGTCAAACAAAATTTATTTTATTCATAAAAGCAGCGGAAAACATTTCTCCTTACAATGCAAAATCAACTGAAAGACTATGTAATCAAATATTCCTAACAACTCTATCATAACTTTCTAAGCTCAAAATCTAATCTTCGAATCCATGTGATCGAGATCCATCTCTTCATGATCAGACTCATCTTGCTTTTCCATCAGGCTTCCTCTCTTTTCACTGATCCTGCAAAACATTCAAATGCAATCTTATCACATTATGTATTAAGAATCAATGAATAGGAACTTAATGGAGTTAGATAGTGGATTTTACCTTAAGCACATCCATACTCTTTGACTCTCCCATCTTCCAGATTCTTCAGGCTCTTAGGGCAGACTTGTATCCAACGCCCTTTCACTTGTCAGAAAACGCAGGTCGGTTCTCCTAGAACGTCCTCGGAAGCATGGTTGGTTGACTTTCCCAACAAATATACTACATTGCTTTGCCAAATCATTTCTGATTCAGCAGCAATGAGCATGTATGTTAGGTCAATGAGGTTTGCGTCATAATCCATCATATAATACTTTCTTTTGAACTCATTATATGATTTAGGGAGTGATTCCAGAACCCAGTCTACAACCAACTTATCAGGGAATAACGCACCCAACATAATCAACCTATCGATGTGTGATTTCATTCCTAGAACGTAGGCACACACGGGCTTACCATATTCATGTTTCATTGCCAATAGGGCTTTAGTGACATTGAACCTTTCAATTCTTTGATCTTGTGGGTTAGGGAGAACAACGAGAGGAGGAAGAGGAAGTGAAATCAAACTACTCCACCTTGATTCTTCACTTGAATAGTGGAACAACTTATTTTCAGCAGGAACAACTTTTCCTTGAAATTTGGGAAGACCATGATTGTCTTTCTTTGACATCTACAAAACGGGAGAAAACGAATTCAAGTTAGTTGATTTATTGAGTCCTTAGTAAATCACCCAAATGATATACTAAGGCTAGGACCCAACACAATATTCCACAACTCGGGAGCGGGATGCCGTAACCCAAATTGCAAAACATTTGAAGGTAAGTGAATGACGATTCACTAATTTTCCACCATGAAAAAAAAAACAGATTAAGTTTTAAATGCATTAAAAACTCCTAGATCTTTTGAGATTCATTAAACTTTTCAATGGCATGTTTAAATCTCGATATGCCCCTCTAGTTTGTGACTGGGATGCCGAGGATCACAAAGCGGGTGTGAATAACCATGCAAATCTAAATGGTGCCCCCACATGATACAGTCACCTATTCGATGTCCCGGTTAACCACACACGCTCCACCGAACTATGACAAACATTGAGTCACCCTTTGCTACCTTTGCTTAGAACCATTTAGTGTGTCAGTTAACCACACGCGCTCCACTAACGTCTTCGCAAGGGTACAAAGTGTAATTTCATGGAATTGCATCAATTCACTTTTGCCTAAAGTAACTAAGATTGGGAATTTTGTAAAAGCATTCGGTTACCATTTTTACTTCATTATACTTATAATGGAAGGTTTCTGTCCCATACAGTATGTAAAGCAGTTTGATAAGACAATTTTAAGTATATGGAAAACCTTTGTTTGAAACACAAGTGTATCAGAGTTTGAAAGGAAACATATTGTATGTAAAGCAGTTTGATAAAGACTTTTAACATGTAAAAACATTTGAGAAAGTCATTTGAAGTAATATGTTTGGTAAAACAGCTAAAAGTATAGTAAAATCATTTGTATGCTAGTTATTAATCACATGTGATTGATATAATAACTAGCATGATTCAACTTGCATTCCCCCCCCCCCATAAAGCATTTATAAACATTTAAAAGGTTAATTAAGGGGTATGAACTCACCTGCAGTGAGTGGATCGAATGGAAGTGTCGGACAAGTGCTTGGTGTCAAGTGAAGACTTAAACACACACAATGATCCTAATAACATATAAAGACATATGTATATATACAATTAGTGATTTAAACACTAATTAGACAACTATAAACATCCTAATGTGAGGAAAACACTTTGGTCAAAGTGTTAAGAGGCCATTGGGTTGCAACAAAGGAGTGCAAGGCATTGTAAGGGAGTTTATGGTCAATGGACCATACTTATTGGAGTTTACGGCCCGGGGGAGTTTACTCCTGGCCGTAAACTCTCAAATGGGTCACCAAATGAGGCTTAAAGGTAAGGTGTCTTATGTGGTTAAGTGTTTCAAGGCTTAAACAATATCCTAGGTGAGTTTAAGGTCCAAGAATGACCTTATATTGAGTTTTTGACCTCGGGACCACTTCTCCATGAATTTACGGCCGTAAACTTATGGTATGAAGTACCATTTCGTTTCTTGAAGTCCCTAGTTCAATGGTGTATGGTTCTATACTAAGTTCCAAGGCTTGGTAAGGTGTTAGGGTGCATTTTGCCCCTCTTAAAGGGGTTTACGGCCCAAGAACATGTCTTGGCCGTAAACTCCTTGGATCATGTGTTTCTTTATGATTTCTAGGCTCTAAACATGTTAAACCTAGTGTACAATGAGTTAGAACAAGAGTGCTTAAGATCTAGGAGCTTGAATGGTCGTTTTTGGCCAAGAACACTAGTGTGTGTTCTTGGTGTTCTTAGTGAAACTTGAAGATCTACACAAATGGAATGATTTCACGGATGAAATCATGTAAGATCACTATTTCATGTAAGATATCAACTAGTTAGGACAAGGAAATTATGAGATTTGAAGATCGGGGACGAAGATCGGGATGATACTTGAGAAGATTTCGGCCAAGAGGAGGAAAGGAATGAACTAATGACCACCCTTTCATCATATAAGGTGGAGTGTACAGCCCACATGGATTTTATGGCTGTAGACGCCCATGTGGTGGTCGTGAACTCCTTGTAAAGGTGTTTAAGGTCGGTTCTTTGAGCTATAACTTCAGTAGATAAACCCCGACACTTATCCCTTAAGTGTACAAGGCTCAGAACGCTCAAATAAACTCCTAATTGTGCTAAAAGATAACAGCAATGAGTTTGACTTTTAATGAAGTGTTTGACTGTACAGGATAGAAATTTTCGGGTTGTCACATCATCCCCCCGTTAGAGGGAATTTCGTCCCGAAATTAGATTTTAGGTAAGAAAATAGGTATGAATAATCGAGCAAAGAGGTGGGGATACTTCCTACTTGATTGATTCTTGTGCTCCCAAGTGAATTCAGGTCCTCGGTTGGCATTCCAGTGAACCTTCACTAATGGGAAGCGGCTTTGCTTTGTTCGCCTGACCTCTCGGTCCATGGTCACTACGGTTCTTTCACGAAGGTGAGGTTCTTGTTGATCTCGATCTCGTCGAGTGGGATTACAAGAGTCCTGACGTAAAGGAACGCTTTCACGTTCGAGATGCGAAGGGTAATATATATGTTACTGAGTTCGCAGGGTAAGTTGAGTCGTGGATGTTTCTTTGCTCTTTCTTACTACGTGAGTAGATAAGTAGGTCATCTATAAGGAGGATGACGAACTGATCCAAGTAAGGATGGCGTACCCTATTCATTAAGTTCATGAATACTACGGGAGTATTGGTCTTATTCGAGGGGTATCACTACGGACTCGTAGTGTCTGTATCGAGTTTGGAAGATTGTCCTCGGGAAATCCTTCACTAACACTTGTAACTGGTGATATTCAGATCTCAGGTCTATTTCTGAAAGGTAAATAGTTCTTTGCGGTTGGTCGACCAATTCATCCTATGCGAGGCAGAGGGTAATGATTTCTAATGGAAATCTTGTCGAGGTCTCTGAAGTCGATGGACCTACAAACAATTTGTCTTTCTTCTTGAAGAACAAGACCGAAGCTCTCCAGGGTGAGAAGCTTGGTCTTTCCATTCCATTCCTTAGTAGTTCGTTAAGTTGTCCGAATGGTTCTTGTATCTTCGTGGGCGTTAGGCCGTAGGGTGATCTGGTTACAGGAGTTATATTGGGTTCTAAGTTTGTTTACATGATGATGCGATTACTCGTAGTCTTGAACAGTCTCCGTCCTGAAGTTCGTATTAGAAGTCACACATGGTTCATCAATCTCAGTCTCGTGTATACGAGTCGTATATAATTAAGATTGAATAAGTAGTCGAATAAATGATTCTTCTTTAATCTCACATCCCAACGAGGAAAAGAAGTTAAAGTGGAATCATCAATTCTAAACCTTTAGAACCTTAATTATATACCACCCTTGTGTATACATTCTTCAGCGATAGATCAACCATAAAGGTCCTTGGTTTGAACTTGACGTACTGTACGAGTAGTACTTCAGGGAGGTTTGCTGAGTTTTCTTCGGAAAGGATAAGAAATATGAGGTACTCTATGCGTGAGTACTTCGGTGTTCTGGAATGACGGTTTCGCTAGAAAGGCGATTTCGGAGAAAGAGAAGTGCGCACGAAACTGGTATTGTGCTGATCGAATTGACTCAAGTTGTATGATAATATCGGACTTACTTGGAAGTAAAGACATTAGATTTGAACATAAAGGCGTTACAGAAAAAACACAACAGTGCAACTTTTAACAGAGTCACAGTACTTGAGATTTACTACAAGATTATTGCTGCGAACAAGGTATACTACAAAAGGCAAGTATACGCAGCACGAGGGTCCCTTAACTGACAGGATCTCGCAAAAGATAAGACTCGAGTTGCACTAGTTTTAAACATGTTTAAAAGCATACATAATACTGATGATTGGAAGTGAACCTATACTATAGTAGGGTCCTTCGTTGCCTTTTTCCATTCTGAGGTCAAACTCCTCCTGTTCCGTCTTCTTCTCTATTGGGCAGTCCCTCTTGAAGTGTCCCATTACGCCACATAGATGGCATATCCGAGAGATTTCGACATTGGTGGTTAAAGTAATGTGTTGGATCCGAGTCCTGCAGCAGCTGGTAGTATGTCCGTTCTTGTTGCAGTTATAGCAGTGTAACAGACGACAACTACCTAGATGATAGAAGCCATACTTATTGCATTTTGGTAGGTTTCCAGCATACTGTCTGGCTGGGTTAAGGGGAATTGGGATACCAGAAGGATGGTAGTAGGAGGTATAGATGTCGTGGCTGTAAAGGCTGCCACATGATGTTGTCTTTTGCTCGCCCCTTGGGGTGATTTGCCTTTAACTTTGGCCCAGAACTTTCGTTTGTTATTCTTGGGCTTGAGATTTGGGGTGTCATGGTAGTTTATTACTCGTTCAGGTACTTGATTGTTACTTGGATTGGAATTATTGTTAACAATCTCGCTAACATTCACGTTGTTAGCGTTAAGGTGAGTCAGAACAGCTGCCACGGCAGCTGAGACTGCAGCTTGAAAGGTAGTTGCATCAATCTGAAGAGTTGGTGTTTGGTTGATGTCTTGATCACTTTTCTTCAGCGACATGATTCTGTTACACAGAAAGAAAATGAATTTGTGAGCGAATATGGTTGAACCTAGATGTAGTTTGATCGTTCATGTAAAGAATATAAATATGTTCTCGTGGGTTTGACCTACATCCCTATGATGCAGTCCTAGTAAAGAGTAGAAGTAAGTTCGTAGAATGGTCTCAAGACGCTTGTCATTCAAGACAGGGTATTATTGGTTGGTGGATAATATGATCCAAACTTTAAAGGAGACTTGAAAATGATTCCGGAGTTAAATTACCCTAGTCCAATAACTTGACTAGAGTGGATTTCAGATAGACTCCAGCGATAGTATGATGGATGTATTTGAACAAAGAGTGACACAGAAGTTAGTCGACTGTCAATATCATCGATGTTTAAGATGTAATAAGTTTGGGAAAATTGACCTTGTAGTAGGTCTTACATCATATACGGAGTAGAAAAGTCTTTGACAACATAAAGACCTAACTAAAAGTACTTACAGTACAAGGTAGTCACATAGAAAACTGGTACACATAACATAGATAGGAACATAGTTCTTTAAAACAAAGAAGGAAAGTAAAGAATATCCTACTGGCGAAGGTCACCCCTATGGTGAACCCTTAGTTCAGCTAGTTGACGTTCCATATCAAGCAGGTATCCTTCTTACACCCTCTGGCGTACTCGAAGCTTTATGACTTCGGCTTGAGTTTTAGCTAGTGCTTGCAGCAGGGTCTCATGGTTACTCCCAGATCACTCATGAGTGTGTTCAAGGCGATTGGTGCGGATGGTATGCATTCTTGCATTGGTATTAACCTCTTCGATACGATGGAGAGCAGTCCTACCCTAAATTTCGTTTCGGGTAACTCTACGGATCAGGATTGGTATAACTCTATCTGTTGAGCTCCCTTCGTTTATGTTGTAGAAGCTTTGGTCTCCATTAAACGGCATAGGCTGATCTTGCTCTTCGCTCCATGTTTCCAAGCATTCTACCCAAGGAGGCGTCGGGCCATGAAAACCCGGACGAGGGTTAGGATTTGGAATGGGAGCTATCGGGGGTAGGTTCTCAACCTCGGGTTCAAAGTTATCATCATCCGAAAGGTCTTCATCATGGTAATCATTCAAAGGGATTGGATAATCATTCTCAGGTTCTTCTCCAAACCATCCAGCATTGCCTTCGTTCGGAAGGTACGAATTGTCGTGGGGATGGAGTCCAGCCATGTTATCTACGCCATAATTGGGGTAAGAAAATAATTATTAGACGAACTATCTAGATAATTATTAGATAATCTTCATTAGTTACATCACTATTTGTAAAGTGCATACCAGTTATATGTAATCAAAAGAGGATAGGCCTTCGAATAAGTGACCTTAACTCCAAATTCACAAGGAATAGGGGTAAAGAAAAAATTTCACAGATTCTAAGTCTATGACATCCTAGTTACATATAACCTTGGTGTATCCACTTAGCAACTATCGACATAGAAATGAAGAACCTTCTTAGTCCTCAAGTAAATAATTATAGTAACACAAAATACTCCTATAGTATTTTAGACTTAGGTTATGTTATAATGTTCTCATTGTGGTAGTGTTGGTAAGTTTTTAGACTTGTTGCCACATCACAACCATTCTTGGGCATGTGCTAATCACTCCTCGGACCAGCATAGTTGATTAGGCTATGCCACTCCCAAGACAGACCATACATCGCCGAGCTGACTTGTGATATTCAATAATCATAATACTTTCGTTCTTGACATTGTGACACTGATTTTAATATGAATGCAGGCACGTATACTTAGTTAAATATTTTATTATTTAAAAGTATAAACTCTTGGTCAAAGTATTTTTAATCCCATTGTATTTATAGTTAGTAAGTCCCGAAACGTTTGTAAAAGATTCTATGTAATAGTATCTATTAAACGTATTAATGTAAACGTGTTCATGTAAGCGTATCTATGTAAACGTATCCATGTGCGCGTATCTATGTAAACGTACCTATGTAAACATAATCATGTAAGCGTATCTATTTAAATGTATCTATGTAAACGTATCTCTTCATATAGTATGTAATGTATTAGTATAGACTCATGAATGAACTGACTCTTGTGTGATTCCTTGTACTTGGAATAGTAAGTAGTATTTCCTAACTATACCTATTATAGTTACTATTAATGTACGTGTATAACCGAAAGTATGCCTTTGCTACCCAAAGGTACTGAACTGACTAATGGAACTTTTAGGTCTATATATGTATACATGATATATAACTAATATTTAGATGACATTTGGACGAATAACAGTTGCTCTAAGGACACATCCCAACGAGGAAAAGGAAATAAAGCGAGCTAGTCGTCCTAATTCCTTTAAACATTAATTATGTAACTATACATATATAGTCATGCATTTGACAATATAAAAGTATAAAAGAAGTTTTGTAAAAACTTTGAAAGTTTAATAACTAAGAAATGATGACTTGATGTCAGTTTATAAAACAATTTGAAAGTATTTTGTTTGATAAGACAGTTTTAAGTATATGGAAAACCTTTGTTTGAAACACAAGTGTATCAGAGTTTGAAAGGAAACATACAGTATGTAAAGCAGTTTGATAAAGAGTTTTAACATGTAAAAACGTTTGAGAAATTCATTTGAAGTAATCTGTTTGGTAAAACAGCTAAAAGTATAGTAAATTCATGGGAGAATTTCATATATGCCCTTCCTAAACATTAAAATATCATATTTACCCAACTTAATTTCTAAATATCATATTTACCCTTTATAAAATTTCTAAATATCATACTTACCCTTCATAAAATTTCAAAATATCATATATCTTCTTTTTAAACATCAAAATATCATATATATATATACCCTTCTTAAATATCAAAATATCGTATATGTACATTTTAAACATCAAAATATCAATGGTAATATTTAAAATAACCTCCATCTACAACAAGCTAATAATCAACAACAACAAAAACTAGACAATCAAAATATATATTCTATATAGAGGGTTGAAGTTGAATTTTTTTGTTTGTCAAGAGAGCGACATTCCAACAATTTAGAAGTTTACATTCCATTATCATAGACGTAAGGATAATATGGTTAATATTTTTAATTATTATAATAATTCTAAGGTATAAAGAATGATTATAAAATATTAAAAACAATATAAAAAAGGATTTGGGAAAATATGATATTTTGAAGGTTTACTAAGGGTAAATATGATATTGAGAAATTAAGTTGGGCAAATATAATATTTTGAAGTTTAAGAGGGGCATATATGAAATTCTCCCTAAATTCATTTGTGTGTTAGTCATTAATCACATGTGATTGATATAATAACTAGCATGATTCAACTTGTATTCCCCCCCCCCCCCCTAAATCATTTATAAACATTTAAAAACATTTAAAAGGTTAATTAAGGGGTATCAACTCACCGGCAATGAGTGGATCGGATGGAAGTGTCGGACAAGTGGTTGGTGTCAAGTGAAGACTTAAACACACACAATGATCCTAATAAAATATAAAGACATATGTATATATACAATTAGTGATTTAAACACTAATTAGACACGTATAAACATCTTAATGTGAGGAAAACACTTTGGTCAAAGTGTTAGGAGGCCATTGGATTGCAACAAAGGAGTGCAAGGCATTGTAAGGGAGTTTATGGTCAATGGACCATACCTATTGGAGTTTACGGCCCAGGGGAGTTTACTCCTGGCTGTAAACTCTCAAATGGGTCACCAAATGAGGCTTAAAGGTAAGGTGTCTTATGTGGTTAGGTGTTTCAAGGCTTAAACAAGATGCTAGGTGGGTTTAAGAAAAGGCACAAAGTTTCTCGATTGTTTTATAACGATATTTAGATTTAAGAAAATATATGTATATTTTTCATTCTAAATTCATAAGTTTTAATTTGATATTTTTGACCCAAAAATCTTAATAATAATATAATTAACTCAAAAATATGGGTTTGACCTATTCAGCCCTTCTTTAATAAAAACGACAATTTTACTCCCTTTTTAAAAAAAATGACATTTTAGGTCCTTAAACTATTTTTCTTGACATTTTGGCTCAAAGACTTATTTAAATGACGTTTTCATCCGAAGGTTTACTTTTTGGCAGTTTTCAGCCCCTTTAATAAAAAGATTTTCATTTATAGTCCAAACTTTTCGCAGTTTTTACAAATTTGACCCAAAATCCAAAAACTTTGCATTTTTTATCCTTTTTGGCAAAAGGGTCATTTTAACCCCTGAAATAGATTTATTTACCTTTTTACCCACATTTTTGAGAAATTTACCATTTCAATCCCATAAAACCCATTTTATTGGTAAATTTGAGCTTATGGGCCAAAAAGCCCAAAGTTTGGCCCAATAGGCTACAATTTTCATTTCTAGTCCTTTGAATAGCATAATATTCATAAAAGCTTCTATTTTAATTGTTTTGACCCTTTTAGTTATAAAAACCATGAATGACAACCTTTAACCCAACTTTTGTTTATTTAACAAAAATAGCCCAAAAATGAGTTTTATGTTGTAATATGCTTATTATAATCTTAGATGATAATTTTTTTTTCTTGACTTGTTAAATGTAATACATCCTAGATCACATATAATTCCCTCCTTGAGCGATAGATCTCGAGATTTCTTTCCTTTTTGGCACATATTTACCCCATAAACACATGAAATCACACATAACATACACATACACATAGATCTACACATTTTACTTGTATTCTCCCCCATAAAACATATGAAAACCAAAAACAGAGGGGTATGAACTCACCTTGGCTTGTTGTTTTTGGTTTTGAAGAAAGAATAGAAGAGTTTGATGTTATTTTCGGCCCTAGCAAGCTTTCTTGAGTGGATCTCGAATTTAAGAAGCTTCTAAGAAGTAGATCACAAAAATTGTATGAGTTAGGAAGAAGTTTTGATGAAATAGAGAAACTAGGTTATAGATATTGATGAGTTTAAGATACTCTTTGATCGTTTAGATCTTCAAACAGGTTAATCAGAAAAAAAAACTAACAGAAAGATCAAACACAAGAATGAATCTGAATATGTCGAATGATTCGATTGATTCAATCCTCAGCAGAGCTCGATAAAGAACTTCCACTGTAGAGGATATTAGGGTTACAATCAAGATCAAGATACTTGACAGAATTACTTCTCTAAAACCTTACGTTCTAGGATGCATGCAAGCACCTATAAATACAAAACCCTATAAAATAACTCACGGATGGATAGGCCCATACCGGAGACTAAATGGACTAAAAAGCGAGCCCAAGACGCAACACCTTCTAAACCTAACAATCTCCCCCTTTGCGTCAATTGGAGCGAGACTATCTCTTCGGCTTGCTGGGTCCAGCTGCAGGAACTTTCTTAGTGGTATCAAACAGACGTGGAATGAGAGCAAGAATAGTCTGTCTGAAGCGAATGTACCACTGAATCATGTCATCGAAGTACTTCTTGTCATCTGCCGAATTCTGCTTGCATCGATGAATGATACTTAGAACATGTTCCAAGCATGCAGTGGTGTAAAGGTGTTTGTCAGCCAAGGCGAACCGGCATTTTTGGCCTTTGTTCCTTGTAAACATGATAGAATTCCGTTTCGGGTCGATCCTTCCCATCTGCATCATGTTCAAATCACTAGCAGAGCCAACAGGAGAAATAGTGGGCTTTTTCTTGAATACGCTAGCGATCTCCTGATCCATCTTGACAACCTCCATAATGTAGCATACGAGCATCCTCTTGAAGTGATCAATAATTGGACCATACTCAGCTTCGTTGGTGAGGAGGATGTTGTGCAAAATAATCCAGTCATGTGGATTCAGGTTGGGAAGATCAGCAAGTGATATGGCATGTTCGGTTTTATCAGAACCCCTCAGCACTTTGAACCGAACGTTCGTGAAGTTCCCCTAACTCATACAATTTTGACAATCTTGAGGACCCGAATGTTGACAATCTTCTGAGCGCTCCAAGTTTGATATTGTGGTTGAGCATACTTCAGATAGAATTCGACGAGTTCCCTATCAACCTTTGGATGAGGATGAGGGACATCAGCAACGTTATCAAAGGCATGGAAGATGAAGGCTTTTCGGGTTAGTGGCATGTCGAATTGAGAATCGACAGAGTTGATACGATCCAATGAAATCACTGGTTCAAGCCACAGAATGCTGGGAGTTTCGATCGCCTCTTTCAAAAGCTTCTCAAGAGTCCACGGAGGAAAAAGGGTTTTCCTGCTCTCAAGAAGGTCATGAGCCTCCTTCATTTTTCTTCCGTTCGCCTCAGCCTCTCTGGCAACACGAGCGCTCATGTCTGCATCTTTATCACAACCTTGTTTCTTTAAGAGATCTGCAATCGTCTCTTTATCATCATCATCATTTTCTTCAGCAATTTTCTTTCCTTTATCTTTGACACCCGAACCTGTGGTTTGACCTACTGAAGGAGGTTCGGTTGCTTTAGTTGCTGTAGAAGTGGGAGGCGGTTGAGATACATCTTCTCCCCCTTGTTTCGGAATGGACACGAATTCAAGGAGCCCTTCAATTTTGCTGAGGAGAGCAAGGGCGGGAGCAAGCTTCTCTACGAGAGTGTGCCTCACCGAGTAATTCAGGATTGGATCATGGGCTTCAAGGATGTTGGAAAGGGCAGCGTGGACATCTGAAACACACGAATGAATAACCTCATGCTCAGATCGAAGAGAGTCAACTTCCTTTTGAGAGTGGAAAAGCTGAAGACTCTTGACCTTGAGAGCAGTGGTTTTACGAGCGAGAGCGTCCATGACGGAGATCTCGGCAGTGAGGTCTTCATGCAGTTTAGTCAGGCGCTCCTCAATAGTCGTCTTAAACAATGTGTTGTCATCACTGAGAGCTTGACGAAGACTGGCGAATGACTCCAGTTCTGAGGCAACTGAAGTAGCCAGCTTGTGGACAAGAGAGTCAAGCCTCTCTGCATTGGATTCAGCAGTTCCCTGTAAAGACTACAAAAGAGAAGTAGCGTCAATAAATAGTTTTTCGAGTTTTTCGGTCGCAGCAGCACATGCCTTGGTGGAGGCGTTAATGGTGGCAGTGGCTGAGCTGATGGAGGTTTCATGAGCCTTAGTAAAAGCATCAACAATCCCCTAAATAGCAGCCTCGGAGATGGTAGACTGTGAGGAAGAAGAGGAGGAAGCAATCAGAGAATCAATCTTCTCATGAAGCTCCTTGAGATGCTTCTTGGTTACCGGAGCATCATCGTCATCATCGCTCTGCATTTGGTACGGACTGTAATAGACCGAGTCAAATGTCATGTCCTCTCCTCCAAGGAAAGGTTCTTCATTATCTGCTGAGGGAGCAGGAGATGAGGGTGAGGGTGAGGGTGGAGGCTCGGTTGTGGAAGTAGGTTCGGGTACGGATTTATGTTCAGTAGTGGGAGTGGGTTCGGGTACTGTAGTAGGAGTGGGTTCGGGTGCTGTAGTAGGAGCCCCCGTATCAGATACGTTGGTTCTAACTCCAGATATGGTTGATGTTGTTGCTTCAGTGAAAATGGGAGGGGGTACAGGGATAGAAGTTGGTGATATTTGAGTAGTGGAGGTTATGGGGGGAATAGAAATAGAAATGGAGATTGGTGGAGGAGAAACAGGTTTAGTGGAAACATGTACCTCAGTGGTAGGCGAACGTGGAGGAGTATTACCACGTAGAGACTCTTCGGAGTCTGAACTGTCTTCCTCAGATTCACTGGAGGAAGAGGCAAGAATCAACTTTCGCCTAGGTTGAGTCTTTCTCTTCTTTGGAGGAGGAGATTGAGAGGCTTTGGAGGGTTTTCGTTTCTTCGGAGAAGGACCTTTCGCCCCCTTGACAACATTCTTCTTTCCCCTGGGAGCAGGCCGATGAGCATCATGAATCGATTGAATCATGTCAGGAATGAGTTCTCTGGACCAGAGTGACGAAACTCCTTGTAAGTTCTGATGATCCGGCTGTCGCTTGGAACATCCCCATACATTGACTCAGGGATTGAGCCAATAAATTGAAACTTAGAAGAATCGGATACAATAATCTTTGTGGTGTGGAAAGTACCAATCGAAGAAAGTGGAGAATCAACAACGATTGGAATGTGATACTTGTCCATCCCCCATTTTGCAACCAGCGTCCAGAATCTGGCGTAGAATGGCGAGATGTGGATGCGAGACTCTGAATCAGCTTCCGCCATAGAACCGACCCATAGTCTAGGTTGATGCCATGATACAACCCATAAAGAATGGTCATAAATAGATGACTTGCCCCATCTGAGCCTGCACTACGTTCTGATAACCCCTTGAACAAGACGGTGAAGAAGTCGTTCCATTGAGGAGGTAAGCAAGACTTCTTGAATTTGGTAACCGTCGTCAGAACTTTAGTGTATCCCATGTTATAAAACACGGAAAACAATTGTCCTACCGGGATGGATTCAGGGTTAACCCTAGATTCATCGGATGCAAACCCTAAAAGCGAACATAATCGCTGTTTGGAGATGGAGGCCTTGTGATCAAGAATGTCGAAGAAGATTCGATTGACAGACTTGTCATAATGGGCTGTGGAGAAGATTTGCGAGAGACACTCCATGGGAACAGTTTCGACCTTGATGAGAGCAGGAACCAGCGGTGAGTACTTGAGACATTCCATGATTGGAAACATGAATGCATCATAAACTTGAGGAGTGAGGTCGATAATCAAGCTTTGTTGAGGACGAATTGGCAGAATGTGAGATGTAGCATGAACTGAGGATGAGTCCGCCATTAAAGAAAGTAATTTGGAAGAGATGATGAACAGTAGATGAAACGAAGCTTTTCATGCTCTCTGAAGGTTTGGTGCAGTAAAGAGGTAAATGATGGTAGAAATTATCTTTTATACTGTGGTGAGAAGAGAGAGAAAAATTTGTTCCCAAATCTTCAAGGGAAATACGAAGAGTTTTCTTAGATGATTGACGCGTGACGGTGTAGAGCCCCGATGATTACGCAGGAGAGAGAAGAACTGTCCCGATTCACACGCCTTCCCATCAAGTGCCGTTTGAAATATCAAACTGATTGGACTTTCGGCTGAGTTAGCAACTTATCCCTTTAGAGTGAGCTGTCATCATAAAGCAAAGTAACCTCGTGTAACATTGTGAGCCACATCTCTTTTATAACGTTGAATCTTATATCCAAAATTTGCTTGTAAGTAATGAAACCAGAATTATGGATAATCAAAAATATTTTCATGCATAGAGTGTGTAAATGAAAAGAAATAAAGCAACACATATGTCGGAAATTGAGATGTCAGTAAAGACACGAAACAATGGATCCCGGGCACGAATCTCTTCCTTCAAAGTCAAGAGAGACCTTAAAGTGTTTGTTTGGTTTCCCGTTGAATTACGATCAGACACTTATTGAGAAGTGTAGAAAGGCATCTTTTAATTAGGCTAATTTAGGTGGCTTTCGCTTCAGTGCAGAATTCCTGAGCTTGACATAAGACAGAAATCGACTGAAGTACTTGTGAGACCAATGTAGTCTGTTGAACAAGTAGGTGTGAAGAGAATTTAAGTGGCAGTTTGAAATTACTTCTAGGGAAAATCTCAAAAAAAAAATTAAAATTGGATTCTAAGGGAAGAAATGTTCTGGTATTTAACAATTTCATAAGAATCACACAAAGAGAAAATTTAGAGATTTCAAGGTACAGCCCCATGGGTGAATTCGTCAATTCTTTAGTGAAAACTAGAGCAAATTTAATTGTTCACCGTTAATGCATAGTAGGTATTGAATTGTAGGTTTCACTTACCACGTAGTGGCACGAAGCTAAGATCATAAACACAAAAATTGTGTAACCATAAACCTCAGTGGTACTTTCTGAGAGTCTCAAGGGTTACGTGTATGAGGCGAATAGGATGGAGAAAAGTATTGGAGATTGTGTAAAGAAAGCAAAGTACCTCTGCTGTTAAAATAAGGACCAAGCAGAAAACTCTTATCTCATGTGAGAAGAGAGTAAGGTAGCTCATGATTAGAATAAATATAAAAGCCTATTTGGGAAGACAAGGGTTGTATTTACCAAGTTAGTAAGGCTATTATTCAGAATCGGGTGAGGCTTTGGACACATACAGCAGCATGCTTCTAGGGACACTTAACTAATTAAAACGTGAGAACTAGAATTTCTCTACAAATATCCACAAATAAAAATTAACGAAAGAAAAAAGAAATGTTTTTGGAGTTTTTGATTTAAAGAGAAAAACGAACAAAAATATTTTTGGAGTTTTTGATATATATAAAATAAAGCAGACAAAGAGAAAAAAAACTTTGGAACCGAACCCGAAATAGACCGAACGCTCGGTTCATTTCGGTTAAAAAAACGTTGAAAAAGAGAAAATAAGAAAAGAAATGAGAAATAGGAGTACAAAAAGTTTACAACCAAAGAAACTACCTTTAAGTGATAAGCGAAGATAAGAGAATAGGACTGAACCCGAGCGCTCGGTGCATTTTGGCACTCACGTGAACTGAACCCGAACATTCGGTTCATTTCGCTTCCAACTTTCAGTCCTGAGAAGTAGTTTTTGGTACTGACTCCGATTCCATCATACCTAGCCCTTGTAGAATTTTATTGAAACTAGCTTCAGGAAGGGCTTTGGTGAAGATGTCAGCCAGTTGATCAGTAGTTCGAACAAAATGAATTTCTACGTTTCTGTCTTCTACGTGATCTTTAATGAAGTGATACCTCAATGCAATGTGTTTGGTTTTGGAATGTTGCACCGGGTTATGACAGATCCTAATTGCACTTTCTGAGTCACAATATAGAGGGATCTTTTTCATATTGAGTCCATAATCCCGGAGTTGGCTTTGGATCCAAATCACTTGAGATGTGCAAGAAGCAGCTGCAATGTATTCTGCTTCGGCTGTAGACAGTGAAACACATGTTTGTTTCTTAGATTTCCAGCTCACCAACTTTCCGTCAAGGAATTGACAACCTCCTTTAGTGCTTTTCCTGTCTAAACCACATCCTCCAAGATCTGCATCTGAGTAGGCTTGAACAAAGAAAACAGAGTTTGATGGATACCAGAGACCAAGGGAGGTGGTTCGCTTCAGATATTGGAGTATGTTTTTCACTGCTAGCATGTGTGGTTCAGGAGGATTCGCCTGAAACCTAGCACAATAACATACACAAAACATTATATCGGGCCTGCTAGCTGTGAGGTAAATCAGGGAACCAATCATTTGGCGATATAGCGTAATATCGACTGTCGGTTTTTCCAAGGATGGTGTGAGTTTCGTGACGAACGCCATTGGGAAAAAGTTAGCAAGAAAAGTCTTGGTGTTAAGCTAGGATTCGTTGAGCCAAAGATGATATCATCGACATAGATTTGAACTATCATACGGTGGTTACCTTCCTTCTTTTGAAAGAAGGTTGGGTCAACGGAACCTTGTTTGAATTTAGACATCTTTAAGAACTTAGTTAGCATTTCATACCATGCCCTAGGCGCTTGTTTCAGACCATAAACAACCTTGTCTAGAATGTAATAGTGATTTGGATGCTTTTCATTCACAAAACCTAGAGGTTGCTCTACGTAAACCGTTTCTTCAAGTTCTCCATTCAGAAAGGCGCATTTCACATCCATTTAATAGACTTCGAAGTTCTTGTGTGCAGCGTAGGCAAGAAATATTCGAACAGATTCCAGCCTTGCTACCGAAGCAAAAGTTTCTTCGTAATCAATTCCTTCTTCCTGGCAGTATCCTTTCACCACGAGACGAGCTTTATTTCGAATCACATTACCCTCCTTATCCATTTTGTTTCTGAATACCCATTTGAGATCAACGACTAAGGCATCCTTTGGTGTTGGAATGAGACGCCAGACCTTGTTTCTTTCAAATTCATTTAGTTCATCTTGCATAGCCTGAACCCGATCAGAATGATCAAGAGTAGTGTTGACTGTCTTCGGTTCAACTTTGGATACAAAAGAATTATACATGCAGAACTCTACTTTAGAGAATAGGGAGGATTGCTTTGCTTTCACTTGGGATCGGGTCAGGACCTTTTCAGATACATTACCCACTATCTGAGATACAGGATGATCTCTGGTCCATTTAATGAGGGGAGGATAGTTCGGATCATAGGATGGATCCAATTCGGCGTTGACCATTTCTTCCAATTCAGATTGACTATCGTCATCATAGAACATATCAGAATTCTCCCCCTTGACTGATGATGAATTATTTGGAATTTCAGATTGATTCGGACCTTCGGGTGCAACTGGACTTTCGGGTGTAGCTGGGCTTTCAGGTGCTACAGGACTTTCGGGTGTAGCTGGGCTTTCGGGTGTAGCAGGGCTTTCGGGTGCTATAGGACTTTCGGGTGTAGCTGGGCTTTCGGGTGCTACAGGAATAGAATTCTCCCCCTGGAAGTGTAAGTTCGGTTGATTTGAAGAAAATAGATTCTCCCCCTCAACTGAAGTGTCGTGCTGAGGAGGTTCGTTTGCAACTTGCTTTCCTTCACCCATTTGATTGGCTGCATGTTCGACAATTTTCTTCAGACGATCGATTTTGTTGTCTGCTGCCTTGGCTTCCGAGAGAGTCGCTTTCTCAGGTTCATCGAATAAGTCAACAAATTGATCGAATAAATTGGCAATCGTGGTTGTGACTTTACCTGTTTGAGAGAAGATCTCTCCAATTGCTTCTTCAGTAGTCTGTAGCTTCTTGATGTAGCTGTCATCAAAAGTCACATAATAGGTTTCTTCATTCTTTCTAGAGCGCTTATTTAAAACCCGGTATGCTTTCGAAGTAAGAGAATATCCAGAAAAATTCCTTCGTCAGCTTTAACATCAAACTTGTTACGATGTTCTTTGGAGTTGAAGATGAAGCACCGTGAATCGAACACATGGAAGAATTTTACGTTCGGCTTCCTGTTATTGATGATCTCATAAGGAGTGAGAGAGAAACGCTTGTTGAGATAAGATCTATTCTGCGTAAAACATGTTGCAGCAATAGCATCAGCCCAGAAATATAAGGGAAGAGAAGCAAAACTTAGCATAGTTCGGGCCGCCTCACACAAGGATCGGTTTCGCCTTTCGACAATACCATTCTGTTGAGGTGTGTAAGGGGCTGAGAAGTTATGACTGGTTGCTTTTTCTGCCAAAAAGTCTTCGAATTCTTTGTTCTTGAATTCCAGTCCATTGTGGCTCCTAATGTTTCGAACGACTTTTCTCAGTTGCACTTCAACCTGCTTGATAAACATCTTTAACTTAGGAGTGGCCTCAGATTTGTGCTTCAGAAAGAATACCCATGTAAAACGTGAGAAGTCATCAACAACAACAAGAATGTACTTGCTACCACCAATGCTCTCGATTGATGATGGACCACACAAGTCGATGTGAAGCAACTCAAGTGGTTCAACAACTTTTGTATTTATAATTGATGGGTGACTTTGACGACTTTGTTTCCCCATTTCACATGCAGCACACCAGTGTTCTCGATCAAAGTTGAGCAATGGAAGACTCCGAATATGACCTCCAGTGACAAGCTTGTTGATGTCCTTGAAGTTGAGATGTGAAAGCCTTCGGTGCCACAAACAGATTTCGTCAGAATGAGCTTTGGACAAAAGACATATGGCTGGATTTCCTTTGATTGGTCTGAGATTCAGAGGAAACATTTCGCCTTTTCGATCTGATTTGAGAATGACGTTGTTGGATTTCTTCTCTATAATCTCTGAACCTTCGTCGTCGAATGAAACATTAAGACCGGTACCTCCTACAAGTTGAGATACACTGATGAGATTATGCTGCAACCCTTCTACGTACGCCACCTTTCTTATTGTGAAGTCTCCATTGGTTATCATCCCATAACCCTTTATCGTTCCATAGGAGTTGTTGCCGAACTTTACATTGCCACCATTTTGAAGTCATCGAAACTCTCTTAACTCTTCCTTCCTTCCTGTCATGTGACGCGAGCAACCACTGTCAATATACCATTCTTCGTCAAACTGCTCGTCACTTATAACCTGCAAAAATTAAGCAGATTTAGGAACCCAAAGTTTCTTGGGTTCACGTGAGCCTTTCACAGGAACATGAATAGCAAGAGAAACATCAACAAGATATGTTCGTTTTACTAAGGTTGTTTCATCTGTTCTTTTAATAGTAAACACTTTAATTTTGTTAGAATTAGCTATAGGTGTTTTGGATTCAGATTCTGGTGTTTGAGCACTAGACTGCTTTCTGTCTTCCTTGACTGAGGAAATCTTCCCTTTTCCTTTCAAGCTCGTTGATGATCTTGAACTTTGTGTAGGAACTGAATTGGGCTTACAAGAAGATTGAGAATGAGAAGAATTAGAGAAAAGGAAATTAGAATGAGAGTTTCTTTTGACTTGAGGTCTGAAATGACCCTTTCGTTTGTGGTCATTAGCGGGACCGAACCTGGACCTTCGGTAGCTGCTCGATGATGACCCGAAGTTGGATTTTTGAGTGTTGTTGGCTGGTGATCCAAAACTTGGTCTTTTATTATAAAAGCTTGAAGGACTGAAATCAGGACTTTGCCTGTTATTACTTGGTGGACCGAAACTTGCTTTTCGGGTGCTGCTGCTTTCGGGACCGAACCTATCCTTTTGGTTCTATGCTTCATGTGGCCCGAAAGTTTTTCTCTCTGACTTAGAATTTTTATCATGGTAAGAGTAATGAGGATTCTGAGAACGCCAAAACTGCTTTCACTCTGAGAGATTTTTCTTTTATCTAAGACTTCTTTGCTGCTTTTGATTTTTCACCTGTTTCGGTTGTCTGTGGATATTGGCTTTTTGTTTCAGCTTCTTGACAGCTGGTTCACTTTTCACAGAAGAGGATTCGCTTGTGGAGATGACTTCTTCTACAGGAGTTTCTTTTGTGCCACTTGTACCAGGTACGTCAAAGTTGGTAGGCTTATTCGGCGGTTCTGGCACATATCTTCCTTTGGTCTTCCAGGATGTTCGCTCTGACAAACCAACCATTTCGTCTGCATTGTCTATGGGAGCTGACCAGAAAAACTCATCACAACCATCTGCATTGTCTTCGTTCACTATGGCAATGAGTTCGGCTGTTTGATTCTCGGTTACTCCTGTGACCTTGTACACCTGATTGGGAGTAGTTCGAACCTTCTAAAACACAACGGCCTTTTCTTTAAGGGCTGGGACTTGGTTTTGGATAAACGAGCGAATTCCACAGAATTTTCAGAAATCAGATTTTTGTGGTTTTCGGGTTCACTCTTGACAAACTCAGAACAGTCGACTTCAACCTCTACAGAAATTTCACTCATATCATCGTCCTCATCAAATTCAGATGCGTTTTCAACATCAATTTTATTTTTTGAACTTAAATTGGCATTCAATGAGTTGAATTTTTGTATGGTTTCGGTCCTAAGTTTCCGCTTATCGTTTTCATCCAAAAGATTTTTAAGCATGTCCTTATGGTCTTTGGACTTCATAAAAGATTCTATTTTGTCCAGACCATACATATAAGTGGGATTGACATCATTGGAAGATACAACACTTTCACAGTTGTATGCTTCGACATCGATTTCATCCTCCTTAAACTCAAGAAAGGGTAGAATCATGCGATGTATCTTCTGCCCTATTTCACAATTTAGATGCAGTTGAGTAATGTTAGCATAAAGTCTTTTAGCGATCAAACAAAAAACATTCCTTTGTTTTAACAATTTCAAATTGTCTCTTTGTAAATAAATGTTTTCATCCCTAGACTTAATTAGCTCCGTCTCCTTCTGCTCAATCCACATCCTTCGCTCCTCACTGTTGGATGACGCCCTGCTTATTTGGTCAGTCAGATTAGAATTTATGACTCGAGTTTGAGTTAAACAGCTATCTAGATTTGAAAGTCTTGAATTCAAGTTATTTAATTCCTTTTCATATGATTTTTGTGGAATTTTGAACGAAATAAAGGCAGATTGTACCTTCTTGATCAGTTCATCAAGTTCACTGATCTGCACACTGAGAGGTTTTCTCGTGAAGCATAAGTCCTCTCGCTCCTTGGCCTCGTCATTTCCACCATCAGTATTATATCCCCTCATCTGAGATACATCAGTCACCATCAGACATCTTCTGCTGGTTTCATCATCTTTTGCAACATAAGCCTTTCCATGCGAAGGCTTTCTCACCTCATCGTCTTCTGAATCGGTCGACCAAACCTATACGCCACCGAACTCATCATCCTCTGCCGAACCCTGTACAATAAGAGCATTCATAGAAGGATTAGTAGCAGCTTTCTTTCTTTTAATCTCCTCCAGCTTTTTCATAAGAATTGCCTCTTCATCTTTCTCAGCCATCTTCTTCAGCACACAATCCGTTGCGTAGTGATTCTTTCCCCCGCAGTAGAAACAACTGACACTAGAGTCAGCTTCACAAATATAAAGATTTAATGAACAATATGCGGAAAATAAGAACAAACACAAATATGAAGATTAGGTCGAATGATCACTCGATTTATTCAAACAAGAGGAATAAGTTACACTTTCAGCATAGACTAAAGAATCTAACACTACATAAGAAACCTCACGTGGCGGCTACATTTTGCCTCACTCTTAACCCTAATATTGAATAATACATTACTATTTATAGGTAAAAGACAAGTCTTGGGTTTTTAACCTACACTTCATCAAGGGGCCCATAGTCATCATCCATGGAGTGCTTTGAAACCCTACAATCTCCCCCTCAAAGTATGGAATGGATGACAATGCTTTAACTTCCAAAACAAGCACCTAGCGAATAAAAAGATCTACAACAAGGAATATATGAAGCAATCCACGAATCTTGATTCTTCAATGATCTTCAAACATGGGCTCTAGGACATATAAACCAAGCACTGAAGTAATGTCTTTAAACTTCATTTTCGAATGTAATCCCAAAAAAAACTTCATGAAAACCAAACCCGCCATAAAAACCCATTTTAGAACAAAGAAACCGAATCACTTCTTGTCTTTGAAGATCTCCCCCTCCAAGTCACAATGAACTTCAAATAAGCTAATGATATATGCCATCAAAAAATATCATGCAACAACCCAAACTTTAAGATTCGTAATGCCACTTGATCGAGAAAATACTAGAAGTCGGAGATATAACAAGTCCTTAGCAGAGCTCGATAAAGAACTTTCGCTGTAAAGGATACTTCTCTGTAAAAGCTTTAGCAGAGCTCGATGAAGAACTTCCACTGTAAAAGCTACCTTTATAATTCTACCACAAGCTTTATCAAAAATCTTCAACTTTGAAAAGTCACAAATCCAATTTCGAATGGCCATACCAAATTCTCCCCCGATTTGTAATCAAAAACATGATTATAAAGCCTTCAAATGGTCATGAGAATGATCTCGAATGGATAAAAATTACTATGCTCCCCGCGACAAAATGATAAAAACGATGAAGTATAAAATCCGAAAAACCCGTGAAAATTTGACGTTATCACGAAAAACGACTTTCCGAACTGCCAAGACTTGATAAAATCTTTATTTTTCTGTTCACAAAAAAAATATGTGCGCTAAAAAAATTCAAAACTGTTCACTAGCCCTCAAATTTGTAAACTTTTCGAAAAATGGGCTGAAATTGTCACTTTGCTGAAATTCTTGGACTGAAAATGTAACTCTGCATCAATTTCCCCTTCATGTAACAATTTCCGAATATAATCCAAAAGTGCCAAGTCACAAAAAATATAGGGATCAGAACCGCCAAATCGCTGAAGTTGCAGGGACTAAAAATGTAACTTGAATATTTTCTTCCCCATTTAGACGAGATTAAAGGAACACGACGACATCATGCTCCAGTCTTTCAACGGCGACCAAACGAGATGCGAAACCTCTTTCAACGGCGACCAAATGAGATGCGAAACATCCAAATGTTCGTAATTGAAACCCAAAAATTCGATTCTGATCAACGCTTCATACTGAGCACACCAATACGAATGTGAACCCGAGCCATTCCAATTCCAATTTCAAATGCGTATCAACCAATTGCGAATCTAGAATCACACCCGGTTCCGAACCCGGTCTCAATTCCAACAACGAACCCGTTCGTTCCGAATCGAACAATTAAACTTCCATTTACAAATCAACATTTCGCTCCGAATCACAGTTCCGATTCCAAGGCCGTTTGTTTCGAACATCACACTTGCGACTGTGAACAGGTTTCAAAGCAATTCCAAATGTATTTTCCATTTTGCAATTGGTGAACTGTCAAGGATTACAAATAGATACAACCTTTTCGATTTGTCAGTAATTCCAAAATTGATATCAAGAACAGATGTTGGTTTCAATTCCGAGTGGTAATTCCTAAACACCGAATACTTCGACATCGATTACAACATCCCGATTTCAAACGGTTTTGAATTTTGACTTTTTGAGTTTGACCATCCAAATCGAGATACAAGTTGTTCATCATATGACTTCAAAGATTGTATTCAACCAACACCAACTCAATACTCCACATATTGATTTCATTCAGAGATCATTAGTAATTTTAATGATCAACAACAAACGAATGAAATCAAATCAACAGCAAGAACGAGAAGATCGATGAAACATATGAACTTGGATTAAAACCCAAAAAAATGATTGATTTATAAACGTTGACAAGCAATAACGTCAGACAAATCATCGATTGTTGGTTTTGACAAACAAGAAAATCAAACTAGATGAATGAAACACAGAAGAAGTGATGCTAATGAGTTTTAAAGAAAAAAAAGGTTGTCGATAGTAGATCTCAAACAGTAATGATCCAATTCCTTGGGACGAAATAAAATCAATTGATTTTTGGACCAAATTAACAAACAGATCTAATCAGAAAATACGAACAGAAAAACGATTTGGATTGAAATAATACCATATGAACAGTAAGAGAAAACATAAGTCTCCATGAACAGTTGCTTGAGAAAGTTTGATTCCATACCGCCAAAACACCAAAATCTTCAATAACTTGTGCAGAAAATCATCAAATCAAGAATCGATACTTCAAAAATCAATAGATCTTCAAAGACCTGCTCTGATACCACTTGATGAGTTTAAGACACTCTTTGATTGTTTAGATCTTCAAACAGGTTAATTAGAAAAAAACTAACAGAAAGATCAAACACAAGAATGAATTTGAATATGTCGAATGATTCGTTTGATTCAATCCTCAACAGAGCTCGATAAAGAACTTCCACTGTAGAGGATATTAGGGTTACAATCAAGATCAAAATACTTGACAGAATTACTTCTCTAAAACCTTACGTTCTAGGATGCATGCAAGCACCTATAAATACAAAACCCTATAAAATAACTCATGGATGGACAGGCCCATACCGGAGACTAAATGGACTAAAAAGCGAGCCCAAGACGCAACACCTTCTGAACCTAACAGACATAATCAACAACTTGCCAAATATGATGATTCTTATGGAAGAACCTCCTTGAGATGTTCCAACATCTCAAAATTTGGATGGAAAAGAGGATGTGCTTGAGAGTGTTTGAGATGAAAGTTTGAAGAGGTGTGTGAGTTTGGCTCTCGGCCGAAGGGAATAAGAAGAAGAGAGGAGAGAAGTGGTGAGGTGATTGATGCATGGAAATCCACTGTGTAATAAGGAGGTGGCTAACCCTCGTTAATCCCCCTAATTTCCATTTAATTTCCCCCTTATATATATATATATATATATATATATATATATATATATATAGTTGGGTGTGGGCCGAGAATTGGGCTAGAAGAAAGGAGTTGAGTAGTTTGGGCCATTAGTTGCCCTAGTCCGAAATCATGGGCCCAATTTGTTATTTTTCAGCCCATTTGGGCTTTTAAGATATCTTACGGCCCAATAATTTTTAAAAGAGTGAGTTTTATGGCCCAATAAAGCTTATTAGTCTAGTTAAGGCCCATTATGGTAATATATTTCATTTTAGTCCCATTATGGCCCAAAATGTAAAATTTTATGAAAGTAGGTCCAATTAGAGCCGATTTAAGAGTTCTAAGCCCAATATAGTTAAATTGGAATCTTATTGGCCCATTAGGCCTAATAAGGAAATCCTAGTCCATACTGGACTTAAACCAGGATTTCTAGGGTTTCCTACTTTTTTTTTGACTATTTGAGTGTTGTATAGAGTGTTTGATAGAAATTTTGTTGTCATTGCATAAACATCATACATGTTTTCCAAGTTTCAATCACGTTGTTATCATTGTTCAATGTTTACAAAGCATCAGAGTTCCTAGTTGTGACATCATCCCCCCGTTAGAGGGAATTTCGTCCCGAAATTCTTTTTGAAGCTAGATTTTAGAATGCGATAATAGGTGAGGGTACTTCTGCTTCATCTGGTCTTCGCGTTCCCATGTGAATTATGGTCCATGTTTCGCGTTCCATCTAACCTTCACTATTGGAATGAGACATTGCTTAGTACGCTTCACCTCTCTGTCTTTGATCTCAACGGGTTCTTCCACGAACAGAAGATTCTCGTTGATTTCGATCTCTTCCAACGGGATGACGAGAGTCTCATCAGATAAACACTTCTTCAAATTGGAAACATGGAACACAGGGTGTACACTGATGAGCTTGGCAGGTAGCTGCAATCTATAAGCCACTAGACCGATTCGGGCAAGAATCTCGAATGGTCTAATGTAGCGTGGGTTTAGTTTTCCCCTTTTCCCAAAACGAGTCACCCCTTTCCAAAGAAAGTCCTTTAACAACACCCGATATCCGACTTGAAATTCCAAGGGCTTTCGTCGTTTATCAACGTAGCTCTTCTGTCGGTCTCGTGATGCTTGTAGTCGAGCTTTGATTTGAATTATCTTCTCTGTCGTTTTGCGTATGATTTCCGGTCTTGTTAATGCATTGATTGGGGTCTGTCCTCTGGCTAGCTAAGTGTCACCTACCTCAGCCCAACACAACGGTGATCTACATTTATGCCCATACAATGCCTCAAATAAAGCAACTTTGATGCTTGAGTAATAACTGTTGCTGTACGAGAACTCGATTAAAGGCAAGTGGGTATCCCACGACCTTCCAAAGTCTATCACACATGCGCGAAGCATATCTTCAAGAATTTGAATGGTTCGCTCGCTTTGACCATCCATTTGTGGGTGGTAAGCAGTGCTCATGTTAAGTTGTGTTCCCATAGCTTTCTGAAGCGATTGCCAAAAGCATGAAGTAAACCTACTAACTCGATCTGAGATGATAGATGTTGGTACTCCATAGAGTCTCACGATTTCCTTGATATAGGTTCTTGTCAGTCGTTCCATCTTGTATGACTCTTTTATTGGCAGGAAATGAGCGGATTTTGTCAACCTGTCGACTATTACCCATATGGTATCCAAACCATCTGTTGTCTTGGGGAGTTTGGTCACAAAGTCCATAGTAATCCTTTCCCATTTCCACTCGGATATCATTGTTTGTTGTAATAATCCTAAGGGCTTCTGATATTCTACCTTTACTTTAGCACAAGTAAGGCACTTACTAACGTAAGTGGAAATTTCTGCCTTCATGTTAGGCCACCAATAATACTGCTTGATATCCAAGTACATTTTATCTAAACCTGGATGGATGGAGTATCGTGCCTTGTGGATTCATTCATGACTACCTCTCTAAATCCCCCAAGTTTAAGAATCCAAATTTGGTTCATGAGATGATATGCTCCGTCCTCCTTAACTTCGAAATTCTTTTCCATTCCACGTAACGCTTCCCTTGTTCTGTTTTCTATCTTCATAGCATCGAACTAGGCTACTTTGATTTGCGAGGATAGATGGGGTTGAATCGTTATTGAAAGAGTCTTCACATGACGATTTGAGTTTTCTTTAAGACTCAAGGCATCAGCTACCACGTTAGCCTTGCCTTGGTGGTACTTGATTTCGCACTCGTAATTGTTTAGCAGCTCAACCCATCTGCGCTGCCTCATGTTTAACTCCTTTTGATTTAAAATGTGTTGGAGACTCTTGTGGTCAGTGAAAATGGTGCACTTTGTACCAGAAAGGTAATGCCTCCAAATCTTCAAAGCGAAGACCACAGCTCCCATGTTGCATGCATACACAACCTAACCCCTGATTTGATGCATCACAGTAAACCACAAAGTCCTCCGTTCCTTCTGGTAATGATAGTACCGGTGCACTACAGAGAGCTCGCTTCAGGGTTCAGAAGGAAACTTCTTGCTTCTCTTTCCATTCGAACGGCACGCCCTTTTGTGTAAGCGTGGTAAGTGGCTTGGCTATGTTGGAGAATTTCTGAATGAACCTCCTGTAATATCCTGTGAGACCTAAAAATTGACGAATTTCCGTGGGTGTCGTTGGAATGACCCATCCTTCAATGGCTTTGACCTTAGAAGGATCCACATGTATTTCTTCTTGATTTACAACATGACCTAAAAAGTTCACGCTACGAATACAAAACTCACACTTAGAGAGTTTTGTGTATAACTTTTTGGTCCGTTGGGTTTCCAAGATTTGCTGGAGATGTTGTCCATGCTCCTCTTCGCTTCGAGAATAGACTAGGATATCATCGATGAAAACAATGACAAAATTGTCGAGGAATGGTCGGCAGATTCGATTCATCAGGTCCATGAATGCGGCAGGGGCATTCATTAGACTGAAAGGCATTACAACAAATTCATAATGTCCATAGCGAGTTCGGAAAGCGGTTATGGGGATATCCTATTCCTGGACCTTGAGCTGGTGGTATCCGGATCGCAGATCCATCTTAGAGAAGTAACTTGCTCCTTAGAGCTGGTTAAATTGATCGTCGATTCGCGGAAGTGGATAGAGATTTTTGATAGTGAGCTTATTTAGTTCCCTTTAGTCAATACACATCCTAAAGGAACCGTCCTTTTTCTTGAAAAAAAGAACCGAAGCTACCCAAGGTGAGAAGTTGGGTCAGATAAATCCTTTATTCAAAAGCTTGCTAAGGTTGTTGGACAGTTCTTGCATCTCCGCAGGAGCCAACCTATAGGGCGATTTGGTAATGGGCGTAGCTCCTGGCACCAGGTCAATTTGGAACTCGACTTGTCTTTCTAGGGGTATCCCCAGAAGATGTTCAGGAAAGACATTCGGGAAATCGCAAGCTACTGGGATTTCCTGAATATTGACCTCCTCCCCGGACTTATCCACTATGTGAGCCAGAAACATCAAGTGTTTCTTCCGTAGATACTTCTGTGCCTTAATGCATGAGATAAGATGAAGGTTCGTACTGGATTTGTCTCCGTATATAATTAGGGTTTCATGATTTGGGAGGTGAAGGCGAACGTCCTTCTCGTGACACATAATTTCAGCATGATGGGGGCTTAACCAGTCCATGCCGATAATCACATCAAAACTCCGAATGTTTACAGGCATCAACTTTATTTGGTAGACATGATGATTTAAGGTCAGGGTACATCCTATGTAGATTTCCCCAGTGGATTCTGTTTTCCCATTAGTCATTTCCACCGTAAAGGTTTCATTAAGCGTCTAGGGTTATTGTTTTAGCAAATGCTTGAATTTATCACTCACAAAGCTTCGTTCTGCCCCGGTATCAAATAGGATGCATGCATATGTGTGGTTTAGGAGAAACGTACCAGTGACGACAGTGGGATCCTGAACCGCTTCTCCTTGACACATGGTCAGCACTCTCCCTGCTCCTCCATTCCCATGATTGTTGACATTGGGGCAGTTTAGACGGAAATGCCCAGTCTTTCCACATCCATAACAGGTGTGTCTTGGCCCCGCGTTGTTTCCAATGTTCTTGGTGTTGTTGTTGTTGTAGTTGCGGTTGTTGTTGCTGTTTGTGTTGTTGTTTCCCTGCTGTTGGTTCTGTGGAGGATAGGCCCTGCAATATTTTGCTGTGTGACCCTTTTGATTGCAACTGGTACAATGCATATCCCTGCATTCGCCATTGTGATGGAGATTGCACTTGTTACACTTTGAGAGATTCCCGGAGTACTGCCTAGGGGCACTTGGAGTGGATGAGACTGGAGCATGTGGTGTGGAGGGAACTTGGGTGGTTGCATCATTGACTGTCACTGTTTGTTGTTTATTTGACGACTTTGAGCCTTGTCGCCCCTTTCTCTTGTTATTCTTTCCTTTCCTGTTGTCACTCTCCTTCCTGCCTTCAATTTCCCCTGACTTCTCACCCTTCTTGTTGTTTTGGTCGTACAGCTTCTTGGCCAACCTCTTGGCACTGTCAAAGGTTTCAGGATTTGCAGCTATCACAATTTCTTGAATGGGGGAGGTTAACCACCAGATGAATCATTCAATTTTCTTTCCTTCTGAAGTAATCATGCCATGGCACAACAGAGACAGTTAGCTAAACCTGGATATGTATGCATCAATGTCAGAGTTTCGGATGGTGAGATTCCATAACTCTTGCTCCATTTTCTGAATTTCGTCATGTGGGCAGTAGTCGGCCATCAGCATTTCTTTTAGCTCCTCCCACGGCATGGCATTGGCTATGGGGAGATTCATGGCCTTTACATGTCCATTCCACCAGGTGAGAGCTTGGTCAACGTATGTGCATACGCTAAACTTCATTTTCATCTCCTCTAGGCATTCACATATCTCAAACATCGATTCCAACTTTTCAATCAATCTCTTTAGGGTTATCATTCCTCCTGTGTCATTAAAGGTTCGTGGCATGGCGTTGGTGAAATCTTTGTAAGACAATGTCTTGGTAGGCCTTAGATTTATTCTGTTGTTCGAACTTCCAGCCCCTTGTCCATTGGCTCCATCATTTTTCCCATTGTGGATCTGTGTTAGCGCCGTTGTGACTGCCGCAGACACAGCTGCTTGAAATGTAGCTAAGTTGATTTCTGGAGGTTTCGGCTCAGGGTTTCCACGGTCCGGTCGTTGTGGCATCTTTCTGTCATGGAGCGGAAAGATGTTGAGTGCCTAAAATTTTGTGAGTTCGTGGTCCTATAAACTAGGTGTATAGCATGTACTAAAGTAGTTTCACATATTAACATAAAATCACAGAAACATAACACATAATAGATAACAATATCATAATAGAACACATATATTTTCCACTAACAACATCATAATAGAACACATATATTTTCCACTAATAATATATGTACTTTGATACATGAAAATTTGCTCGAAAGAGCATACATAAAGGATACAAGTTCGGCAGCGTAACGACTCTATGAGTAGTGTAATCACTTAAACATAGAGTCGATGGTACATAAGAGAACATAGTACTAGTAGGGTAAAGTTGGTCCTAACACTCTACGAAGCGCCCGACGGCGGCAGCGAGGTCATATACCCAAGTGTTGTGCTAATAACTGGGCCATCTCAATTATCTCTCCAATGACTTCATCTCTTTCCTGTTCAGCCTGCACCGCTCGTGCTTCCATGGCGAATAGCTGTTGTCGTAGAGCGGCAATCTCAGCTTCCGGAGAACGATTCTCTCTCACAGGATTACCTGGTGGTGTAGGATGGTTCTGCTGCGTCTCGCTTGTAGGTGGCGTGATGGAGGCCTCGTTTGTGTCTCGTTCCTCCTCTAGGTTGTCATCAGTCCCATCAAACTCGTAGTCTGTGTCTGTGTACTCGTCGGGTCCAATGTCGTCTGCTGCCCCTTGTCCCTCCTCAGGATCGTCTTCAATGATTCCGTGGGCCACCAAGACCTTGTGAAACTGAATGCCCTGATGCTCCTCTTCCATGGTGACTGTGATGAGGAACCCGTAAGGAGGTATATAAACTATCATTATTCCTAAGATATTGTAGTTGTTATATAAATTAGGTTGATGTTCTCTTCTTGGTAACAAAGGGGTATGTTTTAACTTTACCGACCATCGCGATTTCCCCAGGGCATGTGATAGTTGTCTTCCGGAGGAAATTTAGTTGATCAGGCTACATTCGCCCCCTTAATGCAACTATGAACAATCCCGGCTTAACTGAGATGCCAGGATCATCTTATTTGATTTGGTATTATGTTCTTCTTCCTATGTCGCACAAGTAAATGTGTTTTATCGTTTTTTTTATTTGTTTTGTTCAGAGTTGTTTTAGTCCCTCTTTGGTTTATAGTTGCATATCAATGTGTGGTTGGATATTCCAGTACACTATAAACAGAGCTCTGATACCAACCTGTCCCACCCCCAAACCAAACGGCGGAAACATTCGAGGGCTCGCGTGACCTAAATTGAAATATCATCCCAATGAATATACATGAAACATAACATAAATATCACCAAGCATTAATACATTACAACTGGCATTGTTCACATCAAGTACATTGTTTAAATATTACATATCCAAAGCATAAGTTGTTTGAGAGTTTTCAAAAAATAACATTCTAACACACTTGGTATTGCCCTTCAGTTTATCTGGTACCTGAGAATACAAATTATTTTCAAGAACGTCAACATATAGAATGTTGGTGAGTTTATAAGCAGGTTTGATATGAAAATGCTTTTCGTAGTTTACAAAAGCCAGAAAATCCAATATTTTCTGAAATGACAATTGTCTATACAAAAGTGTGAAGATCCATAAGTTTATGCATGAATGATTTCAAAACGTGTATATATGAGAAGTTTTGTATTATGGTTATTGAAAGTACAACTGAAAGATGTTTATTTCCCCGAAAAACCCGATGCTTTCCGATAAAAATAGTATGATTATTTCGAATTATTACACCGTCACAATGAATGATTATGAGTTCCCTTGATTACTTAGATACTATTGGATTTATTTTATGAGTCGTTATAACCATGCATGATAACAACTAGTTCGTCTGCCTTGGCGTTCTATAGAATGCCGGAAATTGATCTTAAGATTTTGTCACCCTAAACTGGCCGAGTCTAACTGTAGCGAACAGTTGAGGTGTGGGGCAGTCACCCCCGTATAGATCTATACACAAACTCTCACTCTCCCTCCAAAAGACTTTGATTATAACTACAGACTACGACCGACACTTAAAGGCGCCATCCGTTATTACTCACTTAATCCAAACAAATTTTATTACCATTGATTAACGACCTGATTTTGTTTACTTGAATAGAAGGTAAGCCTAACAGACGAGGAGAAGAGGACTGCAAGGTCCTACTATTCACGTTTGTTATTTAAGGATGCCGAGTATACAAATGACGCGTTGGCCTATTTCGCATATGATTTATTTTGACCTTACTAGCAATACTAGTGGGCCACTAAGGCCCAACAGCATGTAGTTGCCATCGACGGTCCCTTAAGCATGTAATTGGGTCACAGGAGGCCCAAATAACATATATTATTATTGTTAGGCCCAAAAGTCATGTTTAATGGGTCACGAAGGCCCAACAAGCATGATTTGAATCTTTCAAGCCCAACAGTTTGAATATTTACTTGTTTTAAGTATGGTATAATTGTCGGGAATTTTGTTTGACATTTGTTGAATCGCAAAGGCACAAAGTTTGTCGATCGTTTTATAACAATATTCAGATTTATGAAAATATTTGTATATTTTTCATTCTAAATTCATAAGTTATAATTTGATATTTTTGACCCAAAAATCTTAATAGTAAAATACTTAACTCAAAAACATGGGTTTGACCTATTCAGCCCTTCTTTAATAAAAACAAGAATTTTACTCCCTTTTTAAAAAAAATGACATTTTAGGTCCTTAAGCTATTTTTCTTGACATTTTGGCTCAAAGACTTACTTAAATGATGTTTTCAGCCCAAAGTTTACTTTTTGCCAGTTTCAACCCCTTTAATAAAAAGATTTTCATTTATAGTTCAAACTTTTCGCAGTTTTTACAAATTTGACCCAAAATCCAAAAACTTTGCATATTTGATCCTTTTTGGCAAAAGGGTCATTTTAACCCCTCAAATAGATTTATTTACCTTTTTACCCACTGTTTTGAGAAATTTACCATTTCAGTCCCTTAACACCCATTTTATTCGCAAATTTGGGCCAATGGGCTGAAAAGCCCAAAGTTTGGCCTAATAGAGTACAATTTTTATTTCTAGTCCTTTGAATAGCATAATATTCATAAAAGCTTCTATTTTAACTATTTTGACCCTTTTGGTTATAAAAACCATGAATGACAACCTTTAACCCAACTTTTGTTTATTTAACAAAAATAGCCCAAAATGAGTTTTATGTTGTAACATGCTTATTATAACCTTAGATGATAATTTTTTCTTGACTTGTTATATGTAATACATCCTAGATCACGTATAATTATCTCCTTAAGCCATAGATCTTGAGATTTCTTTCCTTTTTGGCACATATTTACCCCATAAACACATGAAATCACACATAACATACATATACACATAGATCTAGACATTTTACTAGTATTCTCCCCCATAAAACATATGAAAACTGAAATTAGAGGGGTATGAACTCACCTTTGGTTGTTGTTTTTGGTTTTGAAGAAAGAATGGAAGAGTTTGATGTTATTTTCGGCCCTAGCAAGCTTTCTTGAGTGGATCTTGAATTTATGAAGCTTCTAAGGAGTAGATCACAAAAATTGTATGAGTTAGGAAGAAGTCTTGATGAAATAGAGAAACTAGGTTATGGATCTAATCGACAACTTACCAAAGATGATGATTCTTATGGAAGAACCTCCTTGAAATGTTTCAAGATCTCGAAATTTGGATGGAGAAGAGGATGTGCTTAAGAGTGTTTGAGATAAAAGTTTGAAGAGGTGTGTGAGTTTAGTTCTCGGCCGAAGGGAATAAGAAGGAGAGAGGAGAGAACTCCTTAATCCCCCTAATTTCCATTTAATTTCCCCCTTATATATATATATATATATATATATATATATATATATATATATATATATATATATAGTTGGGTGTGGGCCGAGAATTGAGCTAGAAGAAAGGAGTTGAGTAGTTTGGGCCATTAGTTGCCCTAGTTCGAAATCATGGGCCCAATTTGTTATTTTTCAGCCCATTGGGCTTTTAAGATATCTTACAACCCAATAATTTTTAAAAGAGTGAGTTTTATGGCCTAATAAAGCTTATTAGTCTAGTTAAGGCCCATTAGGGTAATATATTTCATTTTAGGCCCATTATGGCCCAAAATGTTAAATTTTATGAAAGTGGGTCCAATTAGAGCCCATTTAAGAGTTCGAATCCCAATATAGTCAAATTGGAAGCTTATTGGCCCATTATGCCCAATAAGGAAATCCTAATCCACATTGGACTAAAACCGAGATTTCTAGGGTTTCCGACTTTTTGTTGACTATTTGAGTGTTGTATAGAGTGTTTGATAGAAATTTTGTTGTCATTGCATAAACATCATACATGTTTTCCAAGTTTCAATCATGTTGTTATCATTGTTCAATGTTTACAAAGCATCAGAATTCCTAGTTGTGACATCTAAAGAAATATGTTCCTACTTTCACTAAGGAATCTCCAGAGGATGCAATGGACCATGTGGACGCTGGTGCTCTACCTTAACCTGGCGACAAGTCAAGCACCTCTCAACTAACCAAGCTACATCATTCTTCATACAGGGCCACCAGTAATCCCTTTTCATGTCCAAACACATCTTAGTGGCCCCGGGATGGATCAAGAATCTCGACCTATACGCCTCCTCCATCAGTATATGCTGAGCTCCGCTTGAATAGGGAACCAAATCCACCATCAGAAAGTCATAAGCGCACGACTGTCCATCACAAACTCAAACACCTGCCCAATCAGCCCCTCCCTCTTGTGGTTCTCCAGTTTCACGACCTCCACCTGTGACTCTCGAATGGTATCTAAGACTGGATTCATCACCGTCATCCTCATGCATACATCTCGGATCGGAGCACTCTCGGATCTACGGCTCAGGGCGTCGGCTACCACATTAGCCTTGCTAGGATGATACAAGATCTCGCAGTCATAGTCTTTCACCACATCCAACCATCTTCTCTCTCTCATGTTAAGGTTAGGCTGATCCATGACATACTTCAGGCTCCTGTGGTCCATATATATGGTACATTGAACCCCGTACAAATAATGGCGCCAGATATTGAGGACGAATTGTTGGGTCTTTAAGCATTCTAACACTCTTATGGTGTACATGCAATCCGAAATACCTTGGATCTATGGTTTCTCTATTATACATGCAAATATGAATATTCCAAGGTATTACCCTAACTAGCATACAATCTTTATGATACTTGGGTAATAACATATATAGAATACATACCTTGTTGATGTACCTTGACTCCATGAAGCTCGAGAGCCTAGTGCCCCTAGTGTGACACCTCAAATGGTTCACACAACACCATGAACACTTGCAATAACCTTGAGAATAAGGATACTTTGTTTCTCACTAGTGAAATCGGCTAGCTCTCTTAGTGTACCCACACTTGTGTCAATTTCACCAAACAAGGACATCTTTATATAATGTGGAGACTAGGGTTAAACCCATTACCTTCCATTTCATATGATCCATGGGTTAAACACTCTATGGACTATCCGTGAAGCTTAGCCCAACCTAAATGTAGTTGGCCCACCACACACACACACACACATATATATATATATATATATATATATATATATATATATATATCTAAGAGTCCATATGTAATTAGTTCCTTTTGATAACTTAATTAATCAAAAATTAATTCATGATTAATAATAATTAAATAATATGATTATATATTAATATATTAGAACTTATAATATATTAATATAAATCACTAGTATCCTTTTTCCTCATCTTGACAATCCAATTGTCCCGATGCCATGCAACCCAAATGGACCATGCCGGGTCGGGTCAAGTCTTACCAATTATAGTTATGGACATAGACATTAATCCAACAGTCTCCCACTTGGATAAGTCTAAAACTGTTATTGCAAGTATGACTTCATAACCCGACTAGCAATCGTAGCTCTTAAAACCTTTTGACGAAATCTGACCTTGCCGATGATCTCTGACATTTTTCAGTGACTTGTCCATTAGATAAGGGATCATATATTCCTCCATTCTAGATATCATATCGACTGAGACTTGGATTATAATCAATCTCTTTGTCCATTTGTTGTTTCCCGATTTTCGATTCATGATGAATGACTGATTGAACAGATCAAATCAATTCTGGCTTGGCCAAGCACTCACATGTATCATCATTAAATCACCGAGGGGCCCACAAATATCGCTTTTATCCCGAAGGTAAAAGGAATGGATGAACTTCGACTCATATGGCTTATTCTACTACTTGTTGAATCATACACAGAGGCACGTTTTATTAGATCGAGTTACCAATGCGGTTTCGTGAAATCAATGTATAACCAACTCATAGTAACAACTCATATCTCTAGGTTTGAAGAATATAAGATATTATCGTCTCATGATCACTCGTGATAAAAATCCATGAAGCGATTCCAATCAGTGCGGGTTGAATCCAATACTCAAAACTTATGATCACTCAAGAGTGTTGTAGCACCACTTTGTCCAACATCTTAGACCTCTACAAGCCAATCCATGATAGTCTTGATTCATATCTACTTCCAACATATGACCGATTGTGGATGGTTTGAATAACTTAGTCATTTGGAAGAATGACCTAGTTTATTCTGGAAGTCAAAACATGCAAAATGAAACACAAGAATAATTGAATCTGATATGGTATCAAAACCTATGAACATAAATAAAACACTTTTTATTTATCACCATACTGATTACTCATTATTCATTGTTTCAGTTTTATCAACTTTATACTTGAACTAAAAACACTAGTTGTCCCATACTCCAAGCATGTACACTATATTTTTCTAAACAATAGCTTTGCCATACACCAAGTATGCACTCTATGTTTGTCTATGACCCTTACTTTGTGAAATAAACCAATTGAACATAATTTCAATGATTCTAATTTAACACTCCCAAATCCTTATCGAAAATGTAAGAATTTCAAATTCCTATCATTTATCGAAATCTGTTAGATTTTAAACTTATATGAATAGATCCTCTTGTAATGAGTTTGTACAAAGTCACAAAGACTTGTCAAAAGACATTACAGAGTATTACAATGTAGATCAATTCCATAGGAAACATCCTTCTTGCATTAAGTTTTTCTAATCTTACACAAATTGAATAACTTCCACCTATGGAATCATTTCCATATTCTCATTTTGACTATCACTTCTGAACAAGAGTTGCCTCTTTTCAGAATATGTCAATATGGTCCTTCCAAAAATTAACACTATACTTTTAACTGTCCCTGAGCAACCAATCTTTGGTAAAACCTTAGATTGTCCTCGACAATTTCTTAATCATTTTAGTCATATCCAATTCTAGACCTTTTCCTCTTAATGCCCCAGGAATTTGGAAAATTTAGAAAGGATAAATATTATAGCACATGCAATCGATCCTGTACCCAAAGCAAATGGGACATGATTCATGATGTCTCACATAAATACATGATTCTAGACCAGTCTTTTGCTACAATATTTTTAATTTCCATGTTTTCAAAATTTGACTATGAAGAGGGATGTCGTAATCATAATCGAATTGACATGAAGTATAATTTCCTCTCCCTAAATAATAGCAAAACAACTTTTTCCTAATTGAAACCTGTTGTTTTCTATAATTATCATTGCTAACTTGCAACACTAACAATAATTGTCATGCTCCCACTAACACAATGATTATTAGCATAACACATATACTCCCACTAGCTTTGACATGTACTCAGAAATCAGCTGGTCTTCTAGAAGTCAATACTTTACTGACTTTCTTACCAAAGTTCAGATTTCTGAGACGAGATTGCCTTGATAAGACTTTATCAAAATCACACACCTTATCTTAGATAGCTCACAGGTGTGTCTAAACAATTTTAGAACTATGAAAAGGGATGTCGTAATCATAGTCTCAATGGTTTAGATCTTTGCTATCTGCTTCAAATCTACTTGGTGGAAGTGTTTCCTCAACATCATTTTCATGAATCGGAGAGAAACCTTATGACCCTTAGATTTTATGGTGTATGTGTTCTTATCCACGTGAATTTTTGAAAACCATAATCACAAGACAAGGATAATGACAAATCCAAACTCATATGGACTGAACTCAATCTTAATTTCTTGCCACCTGGCAGCTCAAGGGCCTGCCATTGCTTCCAAGTTGTTATGCAACCAATTGAAAACTCTAAGAACTCATACGCAAAGCCAACTTTAACTAGAATGGGCACAAAAATAGAAATATGTCAACACGATAGGTTATAAACCTCACGTCGTGTTCTAGTGTTAAACTACAGGTTTTTATTCTTGATTAGATCTTGAAATTCTTTGCAGGATCTTTAGACTCCCACTGTCCACTTGTCATATAAGACTATCTTTCCAAATATTCAAGAGAGGGTGCAGATTCTTTATCAAGACAAACAATTCACACAATTGGTATTAGTTGGTCTTTGTTTTATCCAAACCATCACAAATTACCAATTACAAATGTACAAGAGTAGGATACTTTTACGCTTACATTTGACTAGTGTTAATAAACCTTCTTTCATATGTATCACTCAAGTTACAATCTTGGAGTATGACTCTAAGATTTGTTTTGGAACGAAGTATGAATCATCTTCTTGATTTAACCACTTCAACAATTCATAACTCCTCTTCTTAGCTATCAGGATGCACTTAGAGGATGAATTGTGATAAGGTCTCTTAATCATTAAGATGATCATATAACATGATACAAAAGTACTCTCCCATCTTTTCAGAGTTGAGAAACTTTTATCCTTTTTGCTTAATTTGATTCTTCTCATTCGTTCTGTCACACCCCCAATCCAAGGATGGTGGAAACGCCCGTGGTGGAGGACTTCATGTATAGTATCATAACAACCATTGTAATGGTGATTAAAGTAAACACAACCAACATAAATATAATTGAAAGAGTTACATCATTGTATGAGTTTACATGTTTCCAAATCAATTACATTATGTTGACAAAATGAAATATTTGACGCCTTAATGTCCCATCCTCAAAAGCACTTGATTACCTGTTTAGTGATTTCTTGAGAATACAAGTAGTTTGAAAAAGTGTCAACAAAAAGGTTGGTGAGTTCATAAGCATTGATATGTAGTTATGAAAATCCTTTTCTTGTAAAAGTGGTATTCGTTCTAGAAAATCCAATATTTTCCTTAATACGTAAAATGTAGTCTTAAAATCCCAAAGACCGAAATGTATAAGTATCTTTCCTTATAGTAAATAATGCAAGTTTAAATTGACATAACTCGTTTGATTTCGGTGAAATACCCGTAAATTCTATGTTTGTTAATACTTAATGTGAGTTATTATAACCATGCTATGACTTAGGTGGCCTGAAACGACGTTCTTCAGGCGTCGGAAATGTTATGACATATGTCACCCCAGACCTGCCGGTCTAGCTATTGCATGCAGCTAAGGTGTGGGCTATCAGACCCAATATAGATCTATATACAACTATCACGCTCTCCCTCCAGGAGACTCTGGTTACAATACAATACTTATTTCTATAAAGTGAAGCGAATGTCTCACAAAAGTCATTAACGAATTTACGTGTAATGTAATGAAATCCTTTTTGTATAAATGTATCCTTTCTGTAATGAATGTGTTACGTAATGTATCATAAACTATACTTATTATAGTTTATCAAAACAAGGGTAGTAGTAGTAGTATACATAAACTATACTTAACATAGTTTATTCCAATGTTTGTATGTAATGGATGTACTTTGATCACAACAATTTGTTATTCTCTATGTTCTATATATCAAAACCCATTTGTCAACTGATACATGTCTATATACTAGAAAAAAATGTCATATATTGCAATAACATATAATCACATAAAGATATAAACCTTGCTCAACATGTTACAATGTGAAATGAAATTGATGGTATTTTTCTGATGATTTTTAGTGGTCTCCAACATGTGTGAAAACGTCCATAATCACAGACTGGTCCGAATTGGTTCTTGAAATGATAGACAGATTTATAAAAATCACCATAAAGTGTAGAGAAATTGTATGGAGATGTGCAAGTAACCATTTTAAAGCTAATAACAGGAACTACTTGCACCTAAAACAGTTTTGAAAACTAAAATGTTTAATTTGATCAAAACTGTCCGTGAATGGAGCCCAACTTTTCTGATGAAAGTTGTTAGAAGAATTTTAATTGTGTTCTTGGTGTTTTAACTTGTATTCCCCCTTAAAACTCAAGAAAGCATGAAAATATTGGGGTATGAAATCACCTTATGTGTTCTTAGTGGCTGGATGTTGAAGAAAATAAGTGTTCAACTCAAGAACACTTAGAAGATGCCTTGATGATTCGAGAATCTAACACAAAGAGGATGGAGTTTGTGTAAGAAATCAATGATTTGAGTAGGAGGATGTGAAAAAATCATAGGAATGATGAAGATACTTACCAAATGGATAAGGAAAGTCTTGGAAAGTTCCTTGGAAATCTCAAACTTGAGAGAGGAGAGTTGAGAGAAAAGAGTTTGATCTTTTGGTGGAATGAGAGGAAATGAATGAAGTGAGGAGAAAGGTGGGTTTTCCCAGCCTATAGAACGTGGTTATGGCTAGAGTATGATGGAAAAAGTACAATGAAGTGACTAGGGATTGTGGGGAGGTGTGGCCGGTCATGGAGTGGGTGTGGGGGGGGGGGGGTTGTTTGTGTCATAAATCAAAGAAAAGTCAACACTCCACCCTTTTGTACTTCACCCACTAATTTCTTGGATAATATTTGCATTAAAAACGTGGGAATTAGTGAATTATGAAGCTTAAATTGATAAAATAAAGTTTTGGGTGAAAATCGCGCGTTAAAATGATGAAAAACGAAGCCAAAACGAAGTCGTAGTCGAAAACCGGGAAGAATTGGGCTTCCTACGAGACCCCTCGGTTCTGGGTCGGAGGTTCGGTCCTTGATGTTACTGTGCCCAAAGGCGAAGGTAGGCTAGGAAGCGAAATGGGATGAAGGCGAAATGGACTGAAGGGTTCGGTCCCCTAGTTGCGAGGTTTGGGCCCGAGAGGACCTTCGGGTTCGGTTCCTGCGAGGCTCAGTCCAAAAGGGATGTTCGGTTCCAGGAGCTTCGGGTTCGGGTCTTAGGGCTTCAGCTCAGCAGTTCGGTCCCTTAAGGGGACTTTCGGCGCAAAGAGGCTTCGGCCCTATAAGGTAGGTTTCGGGTCCTTAAGGGTATTTTACCCGTTTTAAGCGGTTTTTGACCCGGTTAAGGGTCTGGATGACCCGAATGATTACAAAAAGTTACGGGAACCTTAGAGAGAGATTTGGGAGAGATTTAGGAGAGATTCTTAATAGAGAGAGATAGAGTGAAAAAGATTGAGAGAGGTTTCGTTTGTGATATTTTCGAGTGTTCGGCTTCGCAACGCAAGGTTCGTAAACCCCGTTAAACCATGTTTTAGTGTCCTACACACTCCCGATGAGTGTGTAATAGTGTTTTATCGCTTTGGTTCATTTTTTAGCACTATTACGACTAAGGAAATTCAAACACACGAATTTTCCAAATGATGTTTTCTCATTAAAATAGCGAGTTGTATAGTAATTACACGAATTTTCCAAATGAAAGTTCTCATTCATCATACTATACAACTTGTATGATTCCAAGTTTCTATCCAACTGAAAACTTGGATGATGAGAAGCTTTCCTTATTTGGTAAATTTAGACACTACCAAAAATGAAAGAATCAAATTCGTATTTCCAATATTGCTAGAAACATACAAACATCAAGTTTTCATAAATGTCATTGCAAGGAGATATAAAATAAAGTAAAACAAACTTTTATTTATTTATAAAATGCAGAAAATTTTTTTCCTTACAATGCAACTTTAAATGAAAAACTATGCTATTACATGTTTCCTAACAATCTATCATAACTCCTAAGAGTAGCTTAAGAATCCGATCTTCAATCAAGCGATAGAAATCCATCTTCGCGATCAGATTCAGCATACTCTTTCTTTAAGTTTCGTTCACTTTTCCTTTGATTCTTAAAAAATCAACATTTGACCTAGTCATATCATGTAATAAGAATCTTAGAATAGAAACTTAATCGAGTTAGATAGTGCACTTTACCTGAAGTAGAGTAAAACTTATTGACTTTACTTGCCTTATGATCTTTCAGGTAAATTTAGCAGCTTCGCAACCAATGTCCTTTCCTTTTTGACAATAAAACCATATGGACCCTTTGGGAATGGTACATGGGACAATCTAAGACTTAGCCTTTCTCTTTACCATTTGGTCAAACAAGTTGACTATGGCCAATCCCTTTCCATTGGAAAGAGAAGGCTTTTACTGGGTATCCAATGAAACCATTGTCAATGTCCATTGAAGGTTTGGAAAGTTGATCTTCTAATCAAATTTGCTCTACTATTCCTCCTAATCATTGTTGATTTAGAAGCACCAAGAAAATAGATAAGATCATTAAGGGTCATGTCATAGTCTGTTCGATAGTAGTCCCAAAGGAACTCATTATATGACATAGAAAGTGATTAAATATCCAACTTTCTTAAGACTTTTACACCCAACTCTCCCGGCTTGTCAATATGTGACTTTATCTCCAAGATGTGAGCACACATAGACTTTGCTTGCCAATAGGACTTGAGTAACCTTGAACTTGTGGGTTAGGGAGAATAATTGGAGGAGATGGAGGAAGTGAAGTTCCAAGAGATTTGGGAAGATCATAGATGTCTGAATTAGACATCCTTTGGGAGATATTCAAGATAGTTGATTTAAAGTTCTTAATATAACACCCAATATGAAATATTAAGGCTAGGACCCAACACAATTTTTTTATAACTTGGAAGAGGGATGTCGTAATCAAAACTGTGGAATATTTGAAGGTAGGTGAATGACGATTCACCAATTTCCACCATGAAAAATGAAATAATTTATTAGGTTTTTATTTGAAACTCCTAGATCTTTTGAGATTCGTTGAACTGTTCAATGGCATGTTTCAATCTCGAGTGTGCCCTTCAGGTTTTGTGACTGGGATGCCGAGGATCACAAAACAAGGTGTGAAGTAACCATGCAAATTACTTGGTACTCTTAAGTGTTTACCCCTCAATCGTTGTGTCGGTTAACCACACACGCTCCATCGATACTATGATAAACATTAAGTTACCCTTTGCCTACCTTGTTAAATACGAGTTACTGTGCCGGTTAACCACACACGCTCCACTAACCGACTTAAGCGAAGTCCAAAGTGTAATTTCATGGGTTAGCACTATGAAGGGAGAATTATAGTCCTTGTCCTACCCGTTCGGCTAACAACCCTCCAACAGTCAAGGAAGTGGTGGGTGAGAGTGGACACCCATTAAACTGCCATTTTATAGACAGTAACCTTATCCCCCCCCCCCTTATAGACCGGCTCCGTGAATGAGGCCTACTAATGGTAAGACGACTTGCTCTTATACATATACATATATATATATATATATATATATATATATATATATATATATATATATTAACTTTTAATATTATAATGTATAAGGGTTGAATTTGAACTTTTAAAATTTTAAGGGCTTAACTTGGAATTAAAGTATTCATGGGAAAACTTTACAAATTCCAAAACTAGAGGGAAAGTTTTGAAACTATTCAAAACTTTTCATTTCATAACTTATAATTTTAATGGTTCATTAAAATGAAGGCTTTTGATTTTTTATGTAACCTCTTATTCTTTAATAACACTTTTAAAGAAGTGACTCTCAAGTTATGGAGTCATAATACTATTTAATGAAAAAGACACTTCATTTTTTATGTAACCTATGGCAATTTTATGAGTTTTAAGATTCATAAATATGACCTTTTATGTAACTTGAGGACAAGTTACAAAAATACATTTTATGAACTACCTCTAGATTAATTAGGATTGAAAACAACTAAAACACAATTTTTTTCATTAATCTAAACTAACTCATAAATCAAGGAAACATAAAACTTTTGGTAATCCATAACGTATGGAGTTAAATGTTTGTTTTATGATGAAACTTTTCATGTTCCATAACTTAAGAATAAGTTATGGAATTCTTTAAAAGATTAACACCAAATTTTGTAACTCCATAAAAAACTTTGAATCAAATTTTTTTTAAAACCTTTTCATATCCATAACTTATGGAGGCTTAAAAAAACACTCTTTAGATCAAACTTTTTAAACTAATAAAATAATCATATTAATAATATCATTTTATCTTTTACTAAATTTGACCTAATTCAACTCATATAGAAAATGATTCAAATTTTACAAATAATTAGTTTTTCACAAAAACAAGTAATGATCTTAAAATTTGACAAATGTCATGTTTATTTTTTCATTTTTTCAACTTTGAAAATAAAACATTTGCATCAATATAACAGAAAACAACCCATGGCTCTGATACCACTGTTGGGTCTTTAAGCATTCTAACACTCCTATGGTGTACATGCAACCCTAAATATCATGGATCTATGTTTTCTCTATTATACATGCAAATATGAATATTCCAAGGTATTACCCTAACTAGCATACAATCTTTATGATAGTTGGGTAATAACATAGATAGAATACATACCTTGTTGATGTAGCTTGACTCCATGAAGCTCGAGAGCCAAGTGCCCCAAGTGTGACACCTCAAATGGTTCACACAACACCATCAACACTTGGAATAACCTTAAGAATAAGGATACTTTGGTTCTCTCTAGTGAAATCGGCTAGCCCTCTTAGTGTATCCACACAAGTGCCAATTTCACCAACCAAGGACATCTTTATATAGTGTGGACACTAGGGTTAAACCCATGACCTTTCATTTCATATGATCCATGGGTTAAAAACTCCATGGACTATCCATGAAGCTTAGCTGTAACATCCCAAAATTCAAGTCCAAAAATTTCATTTTTAATTAATTAACTCATAAAACATTCACTAGAAAATATTGTATAAGCACGTCATCTCATAAAATCAAGTATCATGTTTGAAACCCGCAACATAAACAAATATCATATCAGAGTACAATCCTAGAAACACCGTGCGGAAAATTAGATGTGTGTGTGATGCCATGCTATGCCGCCGACTCTTTCCCCTTAGACGAAGAGGTACCTGAAACCAAAAACTGAAACCGTAAGCACAAAGCTTAGTGAGTTCCCCCATCATACCACAGACCATACAATACCATCAGTATCTTTCAACCAGTAATCGTCATCGGTATCTTTCAACCGGTAATTAACGTCGGTATCTTTCAACCGGTAACTGGGGACTATTCCACCCCTTACCACTAGAATAAAATAACAAGATATAAGCATACAGTCAGGCATATCCGGGTACTGATCTCCCCTTGGTCCTAAGGACCACTATCAGGGAAACTATCCCTATCATGCACGTAACATATCATATAGATATAACTCATAACCAAGCACATACCAGACCAAGATAATTATCACAAAGAAAATCATCATCTAAATACTCCTCATTGGTGGGCCGGCATTGTGGCCTTAGACCCACCCCTACTGGAAGGTAACTCACCTCGTACAGGTAGCTGCTGATAATCAGTGTGGGAAACCTCCGTCCGCTACTGCTCCGAAAATCCTCCCGCTACAAACCCCACAAACACTCGGTTAGAAACTGATTTCTATACTATTAAGGTAAAATGACCATTTTACCCCTAACCAAGTCAAGTCAAAGTCAAATTCAACTTCCAGAGTCCCTCACTCTCTAATCGTCCTCATCTGCGACCCTACTCGTCGAGTTGGGTCGTCAACTCAACGAGTTATTCTCTTATCCGAACGCCCCATGAAAACTCATCCGACTTGCCGAGTTGATGAACAACTTGTCGAGTTGGCCTTTATCTGATGAACCAGATTTGTCCTCAACTCGTCGAGTTGATGAACAACTCGCCAAGTTCTAATGAGATTGCCTTGGACTCGCCGAGTCCAAGAATGCACTCGCCGAGTCCAGTCTTGACCAATTCCATACAGTTGATTTAAATGAGATCTAACACACCAAAACCATAGATCTGGCCTCCTAATGTCCAATTCATACGTAAAGTTCCAAACTTGATGCACATGCATGGGGTTTTTAGCTCAAAAATCCACATAAGGAGTCCTACAATGTGCATGGGGCTTTCATCGCCCTAAAGTTGGCACCTTTATGCCATGAAAGCCCTCTTAAGGCCCAGATCTAAAGTTAAAACCCTCCCCACACTCCGAATATCGAAATATGACTTAGCAATCTAAAGAAGTTCCAAGTTAAAGATGCATAAACACATAGATGAGCCAAGACAAGGGCATTATAGCTTGAAGTTGCTGAAGATGAAGTAAACTCCCTGAATCTACTGTCCCCAACTGAAGTTCCAAGCTCCTTTCTTCCTTCCAAGCTTTACTATCACACAAGAACACCAAAAATGGCCTCAAAAAAGCACAAACGGCTAGGGTTTCAATGAGAAGTGTTTGGGAGCATAAAGAGGGAATGGAGGCTTCATAAGATTGTTTAAATAGGGTGCAAACCCCTGGATTAGGGTTTTAGTCCAGACAGCAGCTACTCGCCGAGTCCGCGACCCGACTCGGAGAGCCCATGACTTAAACTCCGCGCCTCATCCCGCTTCTACTCGGCGAGTTGGTCTCTCAACTCGTCGAGTCCAAGACCAAAAATGCAAAATAATTAAAGATTTAATAACAAAATACGTACCAAGAACCAGGTGCTACAAATCTCCCCCACTTATTTTAGACTTCGTCCTTAAAGTCTGCTGCTCGATCCTGGAATAGCTCTGGGTAATGCTCCATCATCTCATCCATCGGCTCCCATGTCCATTCCGAGCCCTTCCGGTGCTGCCATTGCACCTTTACTAGCTCAACCCTCTTCTTCCTTAGATCCTTCGAATTTCGGTCGAGGATCGCTATAGGCCGCTCGATGTAATTCAAGTTGTCATCAACCTGAATGACCTCCAAGGGTACCACCGCTGAATCGTCCACCAGGCACTTCCGCAGTTGGGAGACATGGAAAGTGTTGTGGATCTGACTGAGTTTGGCTGGCTGATCCAGCCGGTATGCCACCTTGCCCACCCAGGCTACAACCCTAAATGGTCCAATATACCTGGGACCCAACTTGCCCCGTTTCCTGAATCGGATGATGCCCTTCCAAGGCGACACCTTCAGGAGAACCATGTCCCCGACCTGGAACTCCAGGTCTGATCGACGTCTATCAGCATAACTTTTCTGCCGACTCTAAGCAGTCTGAAGTCTGCTCCGGACCTGCTGAATCTTCTCTGTCGTCTTGAGCACTACTTCGGTGCTCCCCATGACCCTCTGGCCAACCTCGCCCTAACATATCGGGGTCCTGCACCTCCTCCCATATAACATCTCGAAGGGAGGACGGTCGATGCTCTCATGATAGCTATTATTATACGAGAACTCCGCCAACGGAAGGTAGGTACCCAAGCTACCTTAGAAGTCTAAAACACATGCTCGCAGCATGTCCTCTAGATTCTAGATGGTCCGCTCGCTCTGGCTATCCGTCCGCGGGTGTAAGGCGGTGCTGAAATGCAGATGAGTACCCAACTCTTCGTGGAATATCTTCCAAAACCTGGAAGTGAACCGCGCATCCCTATCCAAAATCATCGAGACTGGCATTCCGTTCCCCGCCACCACCTCCCTGATATAGATTTCGGCCAATTTCTCGGCCGAAATGCTCTCCTGAATCGGGATAAATTGGGCGCTCTTGGTCATTCGATCGACGATGACCCAGATCGAATCTACTCCTCGCGCGGTCTTAGGAAGCTTGGTGATAAAATCCATCGTGATGTCTTCCCATTTCCACAGCGGAATATCCAACGGCTGTGTCTTGTCGTGTGGTCTCTAATGCTCAAACTTGACCTTCCTGCAGGTCAAACACCGCTCCACGTACCATGCCACATCACGCTTCATGCAGGGCCACCAATAGTCCAAACGAAGATCCCTATACATCTTCGTCGCCCCGGGATGAATGGAGAACCGGAATTTGTGCGCCTTATAACATCCCAAAAATACAGGCCAAAAATTTCATTTTTAAATATGTCATTATAAAACCAACAGTGTAATAAAACATCCGTAATATCATGTCATGTCAAAACCAAAGTAGAAATAATCAAACGTGTTATCATAAAATAATATCAGAGTGTAATCCCCAAGATCTCATGTGCGGAAAACCATAGTGTGATGCGCTGCGATCAAGCCGGCTCCTTTCCTTTAAACACGAAGTACCTGAAACCAAAACTGAAAACATTACAATCACATCATACCACATACCACATACCATACAATCACATATCATACATACTGCCGGGCAATTCTGGGGTGCCCGACCTACCCGGTACGGCCATTCTGGGGTGCCGACCTACCCGTGTCAAGCATGTTCTGGGGTGCTGACTATCCATGTCAAGCCATTCTGGGGTGCTGCCTACCCATCGGTCCTAACAACCGATCCTCGGGGACTATTTCACCCCTTACTGCTACTATCACATATATCATAACATAACATATTATCAGACATATCTGGGGTGTCCGATCTACCCTTCGATCCTAACGACCAAACCTGGGGACTATTCCCCTCCTACTACCACTATCACATATAACATATCATGCCAGCATATAAACATATCATCACATACTGTCAGACATATCTGGGGTGTCTGACCTACCCTTCGGTCCTAACAACCGAAATCTACTACTATCACATATACATATCATGCCAGCATATAACATATTAGGTAGTAGCAAACCTAGATGATATCACAAAGACAATCATCTAACATACAACTCCTACTGGTGGGCCAGCATTGTGGCCGTAGACCCACCGCTACTGGAAGGTAACTCACCTGACACTGCTGAAGTCGCGTAAACACAATCCCACACTGCTGAAGTCCCGCAGACTCAACCCCAGCTGCTGGATGACAGATTCCCGATATGTCAATATCAAAACATCACCCAATTAATAATTGGGTCCCACTACATAACCATAAACACTTACTTTGGATAATTACATTACCCCAAGCTTGGCTTATTCAAGCCCAAGGCCCAATCCGTAGGCCCAAAGTCAACTAGGAATCAAAGCCCAACACATGGCCCAATTTTCCAAATTGGGCCTAGGCCTATACATGGTCTCATTCTAAGGCCCAACATCATATAATCATTAAGGCCCAACTATGGCCCAATTTTCCAAATTGGGCCTAAGCCCTTACATGGGCCTTACCCCAGGCCCATTAAATTATTCTAGTTCATTGGCTTGACTTTGGATGGCCCATTAAATACCCAACCCTCAAGGCCCAAAAGAAAGGCCCAACAATAAACCCAAGTGAAATTAGGGTTTCATATAAAATGATGATTAGGGTTAAGTTTCCGACTTGACCCATTAAGGACTTAATCCATTAAGGACTTAATCCATTTAGTCCATTATCGCTTAGATTAATCTTTGCCAAAGTTCATTATTTAATATCTCAAGTTATTAAATAATTCTTGTGTGTGTGACCTGGTTAATTCTTAAAGTTAGGGTTTCATTGGCATTAGGGATTTCCAAACCCTAATTAGGGTTTCCAACCTATATATTAGCCCATTTATTTATTTGTTGGGTTTTTAGATCAATTAGGTCTTTATGGGGCCTATTAAGCCCACTAAAATAATATTAAGCCCCTTAGGGTTTAATTAGGTCCATTAGAGTCCATTAAGCTTCATTGGGCCCATTAGAGCTCCTTTGAGCCCATTAGGGTTTCTAGCACCCCGAACGAATCTATCACGAGAGGCAAAGCGCACCGCCACCCAACACGGCGGCCGGTGGTGGCAGGAGGCGGCAGCCACCACCCTAAGGTGGTGGTTTTCAAGTTCTTTTATTATTCCAAGCTGTGATTTACATTTTACAATGCTAAATATCAAAATAAACACACTCTAAACAATTAAACACACACACACACAGCCACCTTGTGGTGGCCGGCTGCGGAAAATGGTGGCAGCCACCACCCTATGGTGGTGGTGATGCTTTTCCGAGGACTCCGGCCAAACACCCACGCACACATCGACTAAATCATGCACCTCTTCATTCCTTTACTTGGACATGGAAGCCAACCACTCACTTTGTGGTATAATCTGGCGGCAACAAGGTAATGGCCACCATGGCGGCTGCCATGGTGGTTTCCATGCTTTTCTGGCGAACAGTAAGCAGTCATACACGCACGGAGATGAGTTGAGCAAGGAAGCGCACCCCAACTGGACAGGTGATATACCACACGAACTCGACAGCCCTTCGTGGTTGTGACCATGACCGGAGCAACAGAAGTGAGCCCTTGGCAGCGGATGGAGCAAAAGAAAAAGAAGAGAACGATGGCATCGTGACGAGTTCGAAACGGGCAGCGGTCACAGGCCATCTCCGACCATACACGACCTAACCGACGGCAAAAGGTGGTGGAATGGCGGCCTTTGTCGATGAAGAAGTAGGCGGAGACGAGATCTATCGAACTCGGTGATGCCATCAGCGGTTGAGGGGGCTTCTATGGTGATGGCAGCGATCGGAAATGAAGGAGGAAGGTAGCGGCGCCGGTGGGGAGCTATAAGGTTGGGAGGTGGCTGTAACATGCTCTTTTAGGGTTAGGGTTCGCATTGTATAAATAACCGACACCCCCTTCAAACTTTATTCCATAATGCCATAAATAGCCCCTCCCTACAAGATTATTTTCACAGAAAGTCCATAATTTACTCTTTCCACCCCTGCTCACATAGTTCCTTACATATGTAATCCCATAGTTACCATTCGGCCCCCTCCAACCAGAAATTATTTCAAGATAAATCCCATATTTGCCTTTTTAGCCCTCAACCTTAAAATTCCTTACAAATTGTGTATAATACTTACCAAACAGCCCCCCTCTCTTCAATATCTTTTCAAGTAAGGTCCATATGTTACTCTTTTAACCCCCAGTCTCTTAAAGTGTGACAATTAACTCCTCGAGACCAACCTTTGACCTATAATTATTTCTTTTGGGGGCTATTATTCATTCATCAATTTATTTATTTATTTAATAAATAAACGGGGTTTTACACGCCTCCTCCAACACGACCTGGCGCACGCCTCCATGATAAGGGACCCACACCCTATGGTGAAGAGTTAACAACCCTCGGCTATCATAGTTGAAGGAGGAAACCTGCCCCACAATTCGCTCAGTCTTCCGATGTTCCTCCTTTATAGCCTCCTACTGAGCCTCCTGGATCTGCTCCATAAGCGGAGTCACCACTGTCATCCTCAAACAGATATCCTTGATCGGCGCTGCCTTGCGGCTAAGCGCATCGGCCACAACATTGGCCTTCCCCGAATGGTATAGGATCTCACAATCATAATCCTTTACCACATCAAGCCACCGACGTTTCCTCATATTCAGATTTGGCTGGTCCATGGGATACCTCAAACTCTTGTGGTCCGTGTAAATCGTACAACGAACCCCATAGAGGTAATGACGCCAAATCTTGAGGGAGAATACAACAACCCCCAACTCCAAATCATGTGTCGGGTAGTTCGCCTCGTGAGGCTTCAGCTGCCTCGACACGTAGCGATGACATGCCCTCTTTGCATCAATATCGCACCCAAACATGCGATGGATGCATCGTAATACATAACAAAACCCTCCATGCCCTCTGGCAGGGCTAAGATTAGCGCCTCGCACAATCTCTGTCTCAGTGCCTCGAACGCGGTCTGCTGCTTAGGCCCCCATCGATACACCACCGACTTCTTAGTCAGTCGGGTGAGCGGAACTGCTATCTTGGAGAAGTCCTGAATGAATCTCCGATAGTAGCCTGTAAATCCCAGAAAGCTCCGAATCTCAGATGGAGACCTTGGAACCTCCCAACTCATCACGGCCTCCACTTTGGCCGGATCTACTGAAATCCCGTTTTGGTTGACAAGGTGCCCAAGAAACTGCACCTCGCGCAACCAGAACTCACACTTGGAGAACTTAGCATACAATTTCTCCCTCCTCAAAGTCTCTAGAACCTCCCGCAGATTCTCCTCATGCTGCTCACGCGTCTTGGAGTAAGTCAAGATATCATCAATAAACACTATCACAGACCTGTCTAACATCGGCCTACACACGCGGTTCATGAGGTCCCTGAACGCGGCTGGAGCAGTGGTGAGCCCAAAAGGCATCACCATAAACTCATACTGGCCATAACGCGTCCGAAACGCAGTCCTCTGCACATCCTCCTCTCTGACCATCATCTGATGATATCCTGAACGCAAATCAATCTTGGAGAACCAAGATGCTCCCTGTAGCTGGTCAAAGAGGTCACCAATCCTCGGGAGTGGGTAGCGATTTTTCAGCGTTACCTTATTCAGCTCCCGGTAATCTATACACATCCGATGCGACCCATCCTTCTTCTTCACAAACAGAATCGCGGCTCCCCAGGGTGAACTACTCGGTCTAATGAAACCCTTGTCTAACAGCTCTTGCATCTGTGTAGACAACTCCTGCATCCTGGGAGGAGCCAACCGATACGGTGCCATGGCTATCGGAGCCGCACCGGGGACTAGGTCGATCCTGAACTCCACCTGTCGCTCCGTAGGTATCCCAGGCAACTCCTCGGGGAATACATCCGCAAACTCTCGTACTACTGGCACATCGCCTACCTTCGCCCTACCCATTTCCCGGGTATCCATAACATACGCAACATAACCTGCACAACGTTGTTGCAGGTAACGTCTAGTTCTTGCTGCCGAACATAAAGTTGGTCCTCGCTGCGGCCTCTCGCCCTGAATCACCAGCTCTCCCCCACTTGGGGTCCTGATTCGCACCAACTGCTGCGTGCAGTCAATCACTGCCCCCATTGGGGCTTATCTAATCCATACCAATAATAACCATGTTCCCTCGCAAAGGTATGGGAACCAGATCCACCAGGTAGCGCTCCTCGAATAATCTCAGCACGCAATCTCGGAATACCGTCGATGCTCGCACCGATCGGTCGTCTGCAATCTCTACCTCTAGAGGGAAATCCAACATGCCCGAAGACTCGGAAAATCTCTTGCTGAGCGCAAGAGAAACAAACGATCGGGTAGCGCCCGAATCAAACAACACCTGAACTGGGATGCCATTCACATGGAACGATCCTAAACAATGCACATATCAACAACATAAACATCATAAAAAAATATAATTTAGAGGGAAAGAATGATACACGTCACCACATCAGGTGCAGCGCGTGCGTCCTCGGCTGTCAGCTGAAATGCTCGCTCCATACCACTGGAGCCTCTTCGTTGACCTTCTAGCCATCTGTAACCCGTATCGTCGCTGAGACCGATGCCGTTGCTGGCACTACTGTCAATCTCGGGCAATTGGCCCTCTTGTGGCCCCTCTGATTACAATGTAAGCATATCAGGTCTGTCATTTGTACCGCAGGGGCGGGGGCAGTACAATCCCTACCAAAATACCCCACCTTACCACAGTTATAGCATTTCGAACCCGCCCAGTGCAACAAGCTCCCTCGTGTGACCGACCGCATTTCCCACAGCGGTCCCGTCCTGCCTGGCCTTTCGGCCTACCATCAGATCCCTTGGGCTTATTCCCAGAAGCCCCAGTCGTCAGCCCCTCCACTGCCTTCCTCTTCTGGATGTGCTCCAAATCAATCTCCCTCTCCCTAGCCCTGGCAATCATGGAATCCAAGGTAGGGCAAGCTGAAAAACTAACATGCTCCCGAATGTCATTTCATAGCATGTCATGGTAGTGGGTCCTCCTCATATCCTCGTCTCCCGCATACTGGGGCACCAGCAATGCCCTCTCCCGGAACTTGGCGGTGATCTCCGCCACAGTCTCCGTAGTCTGCCTCATACCCAAGAACTCCCTGGCCAGCCGCTGAAGCTCCACAGCTGGCGCAAACTCCGCCTTGAATCTGGTCACAAAGTCTGACCAGGTAATAGCCTCAACAGCCGAGGCTCCCAATGAGTCACCAACAGACTCCTACCAATCTCTAGCCTTGTCTCGCAAGCATCCTGTTGCATATCTCACCTTCGACCCCTCTGGGCAGAAGCTCGTCAGCTGTGCAGACTCAATGTTTGAGATCCATCTCCTAGCGGCAATGGGGTCTTTCACCCCATGGAAATCTGATGCACCACTCCCTCGAAAGTCCTTAAAGGACAGTATGCGCGTACCCACCTGGCTAGATGCTATATCACTCCTGAATGCTCGGAGGCGATCCTCCATCAGCTCAACAATCCCTTCCTTGATCGACCCGAAAATGATAGGGGTCGACTCAAGGATGCCTCTCGTGATCTCAGACGCAATGAACTCGTGCAGCCCGTCATCAACCTGCTCAGATCCCGCACCTGATCTTGATCCCGATCCTGATTCGGAACCTCTCGCTCCATGTCGTGTGGTCACCATGCTGTATATACACACATGAATGTCAGGATCGTATATATACTCGAGAGATCTAACACACTCTCTAAGGTTCCTGGTTTCATCTAGGCCCTCCTTGATTCGAGTACGGGTCCTCTGCTTTCAGTAGTACGGGCTCATACTACCTTCCACATCTACCTATACGTTCCTCAATGATTGCTTCGACTTCACCAAGTCCCTTTTACCGATACCTTTTCCACTGACCTCATCCTAGGCTTCCCTAGGGCGCTCTCCGACCTACCTTCCGCCATCAGCTGCACTAGGAGCCCCTACTACTTCCCCCTAACTAACTTTCAGGTACTGTTACATATCTGCTCCTTAGTTAGTTGGAAATAGCCAGAACCCGCATAACACAAAGCAAGCAGCATTCGTGCATCGAGTAACCAAATCATGCATAACCTATACAGGCCATCCTACTGCTGACTAAAAAGTCCTAGCATACCGCTCATACAACAGGCATATAAGGCATCCTCTTAGATCCTTAGTCCTATTCTGGCATGCAATTCTGAATCAAAGCCACATAGCATAACATAACAAGTATAGGTATCTTGGGGAAAACTTACTTGAGCCCGGCCGGTCGCATGCATCACACACCTTGTCTTTCTTAAAATCCTTCCGTTTAGATTTTTAGAAATCATTTTATTGTAAAAATCTTTTAGCCCCTCAATTTGAGTCCAGACATCCCCGAGGGTGTGTCCGAATCCCTCAAACCAGGGCTCTAATACCAACTTGTAACATCCCAAAAATCAAGTCCAAAAATTTCATTTTTAATTAATTAACTCATAAAACATTCACTAGAAAATATTGTATAAACACGTCATCTCATAAAATCACGTATCATGTTTGAAACCCACAACATAAAAAAATATCATATCAGGGTACAATCCCAGAAAACACTGTGCGGAAAATCAGATGTGTGTGTGATGCTATGCTACGCCGCCGGCTCTTTCCCCTTAGATAAAGAGGTACCTGAAACCAAAAACTGAAACCGTAAGCACAAAGCTTAGTGAGTTCCCCCATCATACCACATACCATACAATACCATCGGTATCTTTCAACCAGTAATCATCATCGGTATCTTTCAACCGGTAATCGTCATCGGTATCTTTCAACCGGTAATCATCATCGGTATCTTTCAACCGATAATCGTCATCGGTATCTTTCAACCGGTAATCATCATCGGTATCTTTCAACCGGTAACTAGGGACTATTCCACCCCTTACCACTAGCATACAATAACAAGATATAAGCATACAGTTAGGCGTATCCGGGTACTGATCTCCCCTTGGTCCTGAGGACCACTATTAGGGAAACTATCCCTATCATGCTCATAACATATCATACAGATATAACTCATAACCAAGCACATACCAGACCAAGATAATTATCACAAAGACAACCATCTTCTAAATAATCTTCATTGTTGGGCCGACATTGTGGCCTTAGACCCACCCCTACTGGAAGGCAACTCACCTCGTACAGGTAGCTGCTGATAATCAGTGCGGGAAACCTCCGTCCGCTGCTACTCTAGAAATCCTTCGACTACAAACCCCACAAACACTCGGTTAGAGACTGATTTCTATACTCTTAGGTTAAAATAACCATTTTACCCCCAACCAAGTCAAGTCAAGGTCAAAGTCAAACTCAAAGTCAACTTCCAGTTGACCCGACTCGCCGAGCCCCTCACTCTCTACTCGTCCTCATCCGCGACCCTACTCATTGAGTTGGTTGTGACATCCCCAAAATCTCGGCCAGAAAAGACCGATTTTCATTTATGCTTTTAAATATTTTCAGAGTAAATCCTTTTGATTTGAAAGAGTTGCGGAATTTGTTCCCAAAAACAAAACATGATAAAACATTGTTTACCGAAGCATTTCATAAAAGAAATGTATTTTCATTATAATCAAAACTCGGGGTGTCATGTTCCGATACAGACCAATAAGCATAAACGAATACATTACAAGTCATATAACAAATATAAACATATGCAGACTTGTAAACAAAACAACTTGATGGTTCATCCATCTCATGCCCTTCCGCCACTACCTGTAATACAATTTAAAACTGAGTGGGTCAGGCTTGGGAGCTTGGTGAGCATATAGGGTTTTCAACCCACAATAAATATCATATTTAATTTTCACCAACCAACAATAACCCAATTACCCATTCCCGTTATTCTCACTTTAATGTCCCTAAAACAACTAACATAAGGGACCTAGTCTAAGAATATTTCATCGGGGCGACAACACATGCTTCGGGGGTACCTCAGCAATATAAGTCAAATAAGGCAACCATGAGGGGGATGGAGTACAGCGAATGAACACCCAAGTTCATTAACACCTACAGGTGGCGAACCTGCTAATGTTTCCACAAGACTGTCTAGAATAGCCAGTGGTCGTCATCTAAACTCCGCTAGATGACTCAATCAAACAACAACGAGGCCTCTCATCTGTTTATTACACACCAACTGTCTACCCATGTTCTACCCAACATATTAGTAGATAAAAATATACATTTGTATACATAGTTTAAAGAAAACCTGTATAGCATGCTTTAATCAACACGTATATCACATAACAGATGAGGCACACACACACATAACACATATCTCATAAAGAAATAAGCAGATCTATAAGATAGAAGAGAGTGAATACTCATTCACACATAACACAACCAAATATATACACATAGCACGTATTTTTATATAAAATACTTCGTATTATTGTATTAGAAGAAATAACTACACACTCACTTGATCAGAAGATGATCGGACAGCACTACGGCTTATAAAAGTAGTATTCCTCAGCAGATCTGGAAGATCTCCTCGAAAATCGAACTTCTCGCGGGCAGAGCTTCGACTCGGGAACCGCACTCCTCGGGATCTTCGGGATCTCGGGACTTGCCTCGGGGCTAGAGTATGATACCGGGGCTTCGGGGTAGCTTCGGCACGAAAAACGATGCAAAAGACTAGAGAGAAGAGAAGAAAATGAACAACAAAGAAGGCTATCTTCGGATCCTTTATATAGAGGCTGGAGCCTCGGAGTACGCGGGGCGTACAGGCGTACGCAGCGCGTACGCGACCGAAATCGTCATTGCATGCGTCATCCGAAGTGTCGACACTATGCTGAGTACGCGGTAGCGTAACCTCGTACGCGGGGCGTACTCCGGATCACACCGGTGACTCGGCTTCGGATAATGCTTCCGATTTTGATTTAAAAATAAATATAAAATGATTAATAAACTTCGGAAATTCATAACTTCTTCATACGAACTCCGTTTTCGACGTTCTTTATATCCACGCGAAGGTGAGACCATGCTCTACGACTTTCGTTTAGACTCCGTCGGCTAATTTTGACTTTATTTTTATTAATTATTTTTAATAGGCCGGGACAGAAACTTTCGTTATAAATTCATAACTTCTTCGTTTGACGTCCGTTCTCGCCTAACTTTTTATCGTTTCAATACCAACAATGAGATCTTCGATTCTCATTTAGATTGCTTCGGCTAACAACCGCTCGATCTCAAATCGAGTAAAACAGGCTGTATATCGCTAAGCCGGAACTTCGATAAATCATAACTTCCTCATACGAAGTCAGATTTGGGCGTTCTATATATATTCGGAAACCTCGTTTCAACTACTACAACATTAACCAAATATATTAAGTTTATTTTACACTTAAATTTTGACGCTTATTTTTATTCTTAATTAATCAAACCACATAATTAAGCAATTAAGCACAAAACACACAATACTCAAATAATACAATCTTATTATTTCAAAACGGGTTACAGAGGTTAACCTAGACTATTACATTGCTAAAAATGGCAAGCCCGGAAACACAGGCGTTACAATTCTCTCCACCTTAGAATGATTCCGTCCCCGGAATCACACATCAACAAACAAATGCGGATAGCGACTCAACATGTCACTCTCCGTCTCCCAGGTGAGATTCGGCCCATTCGTGTGTTTCCATCGGACAAGCACTAACCCAACCATTTTGCGTCGCAACTTCTTAGTCTTTCGGTCAACAATTGCCTCTGGTTCTTCAATCAACCTTTTGTTCTCATCAATTCTCAATTCGGAAATTGGAATTATATCGGGAACTTCTCCCGTGAACTTCCTCAAATAACACACATGAAAGGTGTTGTGAATTCCATTCAGCTCTTCGGGTAATTCGAGCTTGTAAGCTTGATTCCCAATCCTCTGAAGGACTCTAAACGGTCCAATAAACCTTGGACTCAACTTTCCCCTTTTACCAAATCTTATAAGTCCCTTCCACGGCGAGACTTTAAGCAAAACCGAATCTCCAACCTCAAAAGTCATCGGTCTTCGCTTCTTGTCAGCATAGCTCTTTTGACGATCTTGAGCTGCTAACATTCTTTCCCTAATTATTTTCAACTTTTCAGCAGTTTGATGAACCAACTCTGGTCCCATAAACTGCTTTTCCCCAGCCTCAAGCCAACAAGACGGCGTACGACACTTCTGTCCATACAAAGCTTGATAAGGTGCCATCTTAATGCTCGAGTGAAAACTATTATTATAGGAAAATTCTACCAAAGGTAAATGTTCATCCCAATTACCTAGGAATTCCAAGGTACATGCTCTCAGCATATCTTCAAGTGTTTGTATCGTTCTTTCACTCTGACCATCAGTCTGCGGATGGTAAGCTGTGCTTAAACATAACTTGGTACCCATTTCCTCTTGTAGACTTTTCCAAAACCTTGAGGTGAAACGGCTATCACGATCCGATACAATCGTTAACGGAACACCGTGAAGCCTCACAATTTCCCTTACGTAAGAATTCGCAAGCTTCTCCATAGACCATTTCTCCTTGGCCGCTATGAAATGCGCACTCTTAGTGAATCGATCGACGACCACCCAAATCATGTCGTGACCATTCTTTGTTCTGGGCAGTTTAGTGACAAAATCCATAGCAATGTCTTCCCACTTACCCATAGGCACAGGCAAAGGTTCTAAACTCCCGTACGGTTTCTGATGTTGTGTCTTGACTCTCGCACAAGTCACACACTCGGCCACATACTTTGCAACATCAAGCTTCATCGTCGGCCACCAGTAGTAGGGTTTCAGGTCCCTATACATTTTAGTGCTACCCGGATGAATCGAGTACATGGTCTTGTGAGCTTCTTCCATCAGAAGATCCCTAATTCCTCCTGACTTAGGTACCCAAATACGATCTTGGAATACCTTCAGTCCATGACCGTTAGTACCAAACACCAACGTTTTACCCAAACGTTCCTCCTTTCGGTCATTTTTCTCAGAAGCTTCCTCTTGAGCTTTCTTTATACTTTCCACAATAGTCGAGACAACTTCAATTTTCAACGCTCTTGGCCTCTTCCTTTCAAGATTGACCTTCCGACTGAGAGCATCAGCAACAACATTAGCTTTACCGGGGTGGTAAAGTATCTCGCAGTCGTAGTCTTTAAGTAATTCTAGCCAGCGTCGTTGCCTCATATTCAATTCCTTCTGATTAAAGAGGTACTGGAGACTCTTATGATCAGTGAAAAGTTTGCACTTCGTGCCATAGAGGTAATGCCTCCATATTTTCAGAGCGAAAACTACCGCTGCCAACTCCAAATCATGAGTCGGGTAATTCTTTTCATGCTCTTTCAACTGTCGAGACGCATATGCTATCACCTTTTCTCTTTGGGTCAAAACACAACCCAATCCAACACCAGACGCATCGCTATAAACAGCGAAGTCTTCAACTCCATCGGGTAGAGAAAGTATCGGTGCCTCGCATAGCTTCTTCTTTAACTTCTCGAATGCTTCTTTATGCTTCTCACTCCAAGCATAAGTAGCTCCTTTGTGGGTCAAAGCTGTTAATGGAGTAGCAATCGAAGAAAAACCTTGGATAAACCTTCGGTAATATCCGGCTAATCCTAAAAAGCTTCGAATCTCCGTGGGACTTTTCGGTTGTTCCCACTTCGTCACAGCTTCGATCTTCGCTGGATCAACCATTATCCCTTCTTGGTTGACCACGTGACCCAAGAATTGGACCTCACGAATCCAAAAATCACATTTGGAGAACTTCACATAAAGCTTCTCCTTCTTCAAAACTTCTAACACTTCTCGCAAGTGTCTGCCATGCTCCTCCTGGCTTTTCGAGTAGACCAAAATGTCGTCTATGAACACTATCACGGATTTATCAAGGAATGGGTTACAAACCCTATTCATCAAATCCATGAACGCTGCTGGAGCATTGGTTAGTCCAAACGACATAACCAAGAACTCGTAGTGTCCATATCTAGTTCTGAATGCAGTCTTCTCGATATCTTGCTCTCTTACTTTCAGCTGATGATATCCTGACCTAAGATCGATCTTCGAGAAATAGCTCGAACCTTGCAATTGATCAAACAGGTCATCAATCCTCGGCAACGGATATCTATTCTTTATTGTTGCCTTGTTCAGCTCTCTGTAATCGATGCACATTCTCATACTTCCATCTTTCTTCTTTACAAATAACACCGGAGCTCCCCAGGGCGATGAACTAGGTCTAATGAAACCTTTGTCCAATAACTCCTGAAGTTGCATCATTAACTCCTTCATCTCCGTCGGTGCTAATCGATAAGGTGCTTTTGCTATTGGCGTGGTTCCTGGTAACAAGTCTATTCTGAACTCCACTTGTCTATCAGGTGGTAATCCAGGAAGATCTTCAGGAAATACTTCCGGATAATCACACACCACTGGAATACTCTGCATCACCTTCTTTTCTTTCTTAGCATCAATCACAAATGCTAAATATGATGTACATCCCTTGGTCAAACACTTTCTGGCTTTCATTAGAGAAATGATTCCAGAATTCACTCTGCGTTTGTCCCCATACACCATAAACGAATCTTTTCCAGGCGGGTTTACTTTAACTATCTTCTTCTTGCACAAAATTTCGGCATCATTGGCGCCAAGCCAATCCATTCCCAACACGATGTCGAAACCATTTAGTTCGATAGGCAATAATTCCTCGAGAAACTTATTCCCATTAAGGTCGATCAAGACGTTTTTCATACGATGGCTAACAGGTACAAACTTGCCACTAGCTACTTCGACTAATAAAGCATTATTTAGTCTATCAACAGGCAAAGCTAGCTTTATACCAAACTCATGCGAAATAAAGGAGTAGTTGGCTCCAGAATCAAACAATATATGAGCAGGTAATTCGTTTACGAGAAAGGTACCTGAAGCGACATCAGCTTCATCTTTCGCAGCCTCAAGTGTCATCTGGAAGGCTCTCGCCTTCGGCTTTGGTGGAATGTTGGGCCTAGCTGCCTCCTTCTTCTTCGGACAGTCTTTCAAAATATGCCCCTCTTCATTACAACCAAAACACATCCTTTTGTTGTTCGGACATTCATTGGCAAAATGTCCAACCCTACCACACTTGTAGCAGGTCACATCCTCGCTACATTTCCCAAAGTGCTTTTTCTTACACTTATCACACCACTTCGCTTCGCCTCCTTTTCCTCCAAACTTTTTCGAATCAGATTTCGAAAATTTGCTTCTTTTACCGGAACCAGATGTTCCCTCAAACTTTCTTTTCTCACCAACCTCAACCTTGTCGGTGGTTCTTCCCTTTATCATGTTCTCCACAGACTTGGCAGCCCAGATAGCTGCCTCTAGAGTAAGGGCCTGACGTACCGGCACCTCATACTCCCATGGAAGTCCCTTCGCATACCGATCCACCTTTGTCAGCTCGTCTGGAACGATACGCAAGGCAAACTCCATCTTATCGGTGAAGTTATTGGTGTACTCATCCACTGACATGCTACCCTTCGTCAATGTCAAAAACTTGTTCTCCAACTCCAACAGATTTTGAGCCGAGCAGAACTTGCGCTTGAACTGCACCAAGAACTCTGCCCATGACAATTGCAGTGGCTCGCTAGGGCTTAAGGTCTTCCCTAGAGTGTTCCACCAACGAACGGCTCCACCTCGGAATTGTCGCACGGCATAGATAGTCTGCAACTTGCCTCTACAGCCACATGTCATAAAGGCTAACTCCATTTCGGAGATCCAATCCATAACCCCAATCGGATCCTCCTTTCCATTGAAGGTCGATGGTTTACAAGTCAAAAAGTCCTTGTACTTGCATCCCATTCCATCATTCCTTCCATCATGGTTATCTTGCCTAACTATCGGTGGGTTGGCTTGACCAATAGACCCACTAAAGTTTCCACCTTCCGAGTGCCCTTCATTCAGTTCAGGCTCTTCCACACGAATCGACAGTTCTTCACGATTTTGTTGAAGCAACCGTCTAGTTTCATCCATCTGACGATCCAACATCGTCTGAATCATCAATTGCACACCAGCCATGGTTATTGGCTCTGGTGCTGCTGCTACGACAGGTATTGGCTCAATCACTGGTGGTTGATTCCTGTTTTCGTCAGCATTTCCAACTCCACTTCTTGTTCTCACCATTTTGATCTACACCGAATAAGGTGAAATTAGATCCTCAATCATGATAGATATTCAAATCATCCTTATCACTCCGAAACGTTTACATGCTAGTTCTAATATCGTAGATGTACGCTTAGAATCCTACACACATAAGGTTTCTAGATCCGGTCGGCAACAAACCATAGATCCGAACAAATAATATCATATATGGCAACATATAGCATTTAGCACATAAAGGCATTTTAGGCAACTTTCCTAAAATAAACTAGTGCTCGTGTCTAAATCACAACAGACACACATCTCAAAACTTCACTTAGCATTCTAAGTTTAAGTCTAGAAATCCAACAAATTCCTAGTTCGCTTAAACTAATGCTCTGATACCAACTGTGACATCCCCAAAATCTCGGCCAGAAAAGACCGATTTTCATTTATGCTTTTAAATATTTTCAGAGTAAATCCTTTTGATTTGAAAGAGTTGCGGAATTTGTTCCCAAAAACAAAACATGATAAAACATTGTTTACCGAAGCATTTCATAAAAGAAATGTATTTTCATTATAATCAAAACTCGGGGTGTCATGTTCCGATACAGACCAATAAGCATAAACGAATACATTACAAGTCATATAACAAATATAAACATATGCAGACTTGTAAACAAAACAACTTGATGGTTCATCCATCTCATGCCCTTCCGCCACTACCTGTAATACAATTTAAAACTGAGTGGGTCAGGCTTGGGAGCTTGGTGAGCATATAGGGTTTTCAACCCACAATAAATATCATATTTAATTTTCACCAACCAACAATAACCCAATTACCCATTCCCGTTATTCTCACTTTAATGTCCCTAAAACAACTAACATAAGGGACCTAGTCTAAGAATATTTCATCGGGGCGACAACACATGCTTCGGGGGTACCTCAGCAATATAAGTCAAATAAGGCAACCATGAGGGGGATGGAGTACAGCGAATGAACACCCAAGTTCATTAACACCTACAGGTGGCGAACCTGCTAATGTTTCCACAAGACTGTCTAGAATAGCCAGTGGTCGTCATCTAAACTCCGCTAGATGACTCAATCAAACAACAACGAGGCCTCTCATCTGTTTATTACACACCAACTGTCTACCCATGTTCTACCCAACATATTAGTAGATAAAAATATACATTTGTATACATAGTTTAAAGAAAACCTGTATAGCATGCTTTAATCAACACGTATATCACATAACAGATGAGGCACACACACACATAACACATATCTCATAAAGAAATAAGCAGATCTATAAGATAGAAGAGAGTGAATACTCATTCACACATAACACAACCAAATATATACACATAGCACGTATTTTTATATAAAATACTTCGTATTATTGTATTAGAAGAAATAACTACACACTCACTTGATCAGAAGATGATCGGACAGCACTACGGCTTATAAAAGTAGTATTCCTCAGCAGATCTGGAAGATCTCCTCGAAAATCGAACTTCTCGCGGGCAGAGCTTCGACTCGGGAACCGCACTCCTCGGGATCTTCGGGATCTCGGGACTTGCCTCGGGGCTAGAGTATGATACCGGGGCTTCGGGGTAGCTTCGGCACGAAAAACGATGCAAAAGACTAGAGAGAAGAGAAGAAAATGAACAACAAAGAAGGCTATCTTCGGATCCTTTATATAGAGGCTGGAGCCTCGGAGTACGCGGGGCGTACAGGCGTACGCAGCGCGTACGCGTCCGAAATCGTCATTGCATGCGTCATCCGAAGTGTCGACACTATGCTGAGTACGCGGTAGCGTAACCTCGTACGCGGGGCGTACTCCGGATCACACCGGTGACTCGGCTTCGGATAATGCTTCCGATTTTGATTTAAAAATAAATATAAAATGATTAATAAACTTCGGAAATTCATAACTTCTTCATACGAACTCCGTTTTCGACGTTCTTTATATCCACGCGAAGGTGAGACCATGCTCTACGACTTTCGTTTAGACTCCGTCGGCTAATTTTGACTTTATTTTTATTAATTATTTTTAATAGGCCGGGACAGAAACTTTCGTTATAAATTCATAACTTCTTCGTTTGACGTCCGTTCTCGCCTAACTTTTTATCGTTTCAATACCAACAATGAGATCTTCGATTCTCATTTAGATTGCTTCGGCTAACAACCGCTCGATCTCAAATCGAGTAAAACAGGCTGTATATCGCTAAGCCGGAACTTCGATAAATCATAACTTCCTCATACGAAGTCAGATTTGGGCGTTCTATATATATTCGGAAACCTCGTTTCAACTACTACAACATTAACCAAATATATTAAGTTTATTTTACACTTAAATTTTGACGCTTATTTTTATTCTTAATTAATCAAACCACATAATTAAGCAATTAAGCACAAAACACACAATACTCAAATAATACAATCTTATTATTTCAAAACGGGTTACAGAGGTTAACCTAGACTATTACATTGCTAAAAATGGCAAGCCCGGAAACACAGGCGTTACATTGGTTCGTCAACTCGACGAGTTCTTCTCTCATCCGAATGCCCCATGAAAACTCATCCAACTCGCCGAGTTGATGAACAGCTCGTCGAGTTGGCCTTCATCTGATGAACCAGATCTGTCCTTAACTCGCTGAGTTGTTGAACAACTCGCCGAGTTCTAAGGAGATTGCCTTGGACTCGTCGAGTCCAAGAATGCACTCGCTGAGTCCAGTCTTGACCAATTCCATATAGTTGATTTAAATGATATCTAACACACCAAAACCATAGATCTGGCCTCCTAATGTCCACTTCATACGTAAAGTTCCAAACTTGATGCACATGTATGGGGTTTTTAGCTCAAAAATCCACATAAGGTGTCCTACAATGTGCATGGGGCTTTCATGGCCCTAAAGATGGCACCTTTATGCCATGAATGCCCTCTTAATGCCCAGATCTGAAGTCAAAACCCACCCCACACTCCCAATATCGAAATATGACTTAGCAATCCAAAGAAGTCCCAAGTTAAAGATGAATAAACACATAGATGAGCCAAGACAGGGGCATTATACCTTGAAGTTGCTGAAGATGAAGTAAAGTCCCTGAATCTACTGTCCCCAACTCAAGTTCCAAGCTCCTTTCTTCCTTCCAAGCTTTACTATCACACAAGAACTCCAAAAATGGCCTTAACAAAACACAAACGGCTAGGGTTACGATGAGAAGTGTTTGGGAGCATAAAGGGAGAATGGAGGCTGCATAAGGTTGTTTAAATAGGGTGCAAACCCCTGGATTAAGGTTTTAGTCCAGACAGCAGCTACTCGCCGAGTCCGGGACCCGACTCGGCGAGTCCATGACTTAAACTCCGCGCCTCATCCCGCTTCTACTCGGCAAGTTGGTCCTTCAACTCGCCGAGTCCAAGACCAAATATGCAAAATAATTAAAGATTTAATAATAGAATACGTACCAAGAACCAGGTGCTACATTAGTCAACCTAAATGAACTTGGCCCACCACACATATATATCTAAGAGTCCATATTTAATTAGTTCCTTTTGATCACTTAATTAATCATAAATTAATTCTTGATCAATACTAATTAAATAATATGATTATATATTAATATATTAGAACTTATAATATATTAATATAAATCACTAGTATCCTTTCTCCTCATCTTGTCAATCCAATTGTCCTGATGCCATGCAACCCAAATGGACCATGTCGGGTCGGGTCAAGTCTTACCAATTATAGTTATGGACTTAGGCATTAATCCAACACGAACACCACTGCCCCGAGCTCTAGATCGTGGGTGGGATATCTTGTCTCGTGGGGCTTCAACTGCCTCGACGCGGATGTTATCACGTGCCCCCTCTGCATCAGTACAACACCCATCCCTGATATAAATGCATCGCAGTATACCACAAAGTCTTCCACTCCTTTAGGAGGGGATAACACCGAGGCTTCGCACAATCTTTAGCGAACTATCTCAAATGAGGCATGCGGCTCCAGACCCTAAATAAAAGTAACACCCTTCCGGGTCAACCTAGTGAGGGGGACAACAATCTGGGAGAAATCTCTAATAAATCTTTGATAGTAACCAGCAAATCCCAGAAAACTATTTATCTCAGATGGGGATCTCGGCACCTCCCATCGCATAACTGCCTCAATCTTGGCCGGGTCGACCAATATCCCATTTTGTTAAACAAGATGTCTCAGGAACTGGACCTCTCATAGCCAGAATTCACACTTGGAGAATTAGGCATACAACCTCTCTGATCTCAAAACCTCAAGAATCTCTCTCAGATGCACATAATGTTGCTCTCTGGATCTCAAATAAACCAAGATATCGTCGATGAACACGATCACCGATTTATCCAACATGGGCCTGCACACCCTGTTTATGAGACCCATGAACGGCGTCGGTGCGTTGGTGAGCCCAAAAGGCATCACCACAAACTCGTAGTGCCCATAACGAGTCCTAAAGGCCGTCTTTTGGATATCCTCCTCTCGAACTCTCATCTAGATGATATCCCGACCTCAATTCGATATTGGTAAACCAAGACGCCCCCTGCAACTGATCGGACAGATTGTCGATCCTCGGAAGTGGGTAATGATTCATGACCATCAGCTTGTTCAACTCCCGGTAATCAATGCACATCCGGTGTGAACCATCCTTTTTCTTGACAAAAAGGATCGGCGCTCCCCATGGGGAGCTACTCGGTCTGATAACTCCCTTCCTCAGCAGCTCCTGGAGCTGTGAGGATAACTCTTGTGTCTCTAGTGGCATAAGGCGATAAGGTGCCCTGGCGATAGGCGCCGCTCCCGGAACCAAATAAATCCAGAACTCCACTTGCCTCTCAGGAGGCACGCCCGGTAACTCCTTGGGAAAAACATCCGGAAACTCTCTCATTATCGGAACCTCGGCGATAAAACTCGGTCTCTCGGTAGCAACCTGCATATCCGAAATATATCCTAGAAAACCCATACAACCCTGCTGTAGACTCTGCCTTGCCCTGGCTGCAGAGCAAAAGGCTGACCCACATCTGGTACCCTCACCATACACTATAAGCACTCCCTCACTAGAGTCTCGAATAGTTACCAACTGACGCTTGCAGTCGATCACGACTCCAAATCGACTCGACCAATCCATGCCCACGATGATACAGGCATCCCCCATCGCAATCGGTATTAGTTCAATCGGAAACTCGACACCAAAAATCTCCAGTACACATCCTCGGAACACATCAATAGCGAAAACCACACGCTCTTCCGTATAGAAACCCTGAAAGGTCGACTCAATGCCTCCCGTCGGATACTGATGTGATGACTAAAAGCTAAGGACACGAAGCATCGACTCACACTCGAGTCGAATAACGCTAAATCAGGTACAAAAATCACAAGAAATGTACCTAAATATAACATAGAATAAGCACAATAAATCACAAAATAATTAAATAAAAGGGAAATACGTACCAGCCACGACATCAGGTGATGCGCAAACCTCCTCCGCTGTCAGCTAAAAAGCTCTACCACTAGCCCTTAGAACCTCGGCCTCCACCGGCCAGCTATCAATAGCACGCAAAGTAGCAGGTGCAGATCCCTGTGTTTATCCCTGTCGAAGCTGGGGGCAATCGTCCTTTCAGTGGCCGGTCTGGTTGCAGTGGAAGCAAACTGCAAATCCCTTGGGGGAAATCCTTTGCCATATGCCCCTCTTTTCCACATTTGTAGCAAATCCTCGCTTGACACGACCCCTCATGACTCTTGTCGAACTTTTCACAAGTGTGGCCCTTCTGGCCCCCAGTACTCGAATCAACGGGCTTAGCCCGCTTAGCTACCGGTTGTGACTGTGTCGGCCTTCGATCACTCCCCTAAGACTCCGCATCCTCCTTAACCTGAGTCTCCAACTCGATCTCCCTCCTCCTAGCATTTGCCTGAATCTCAAAAAATGTCTGATAATATGAGTTCGCCATGACTCTCGAATATCCCTCCTTAGAATGCTCAAATACCAACTCATGTGTACCTGCTCTGTCAACAGATGCTCAAGGCAGAACACTGCCCTCTCGTGAAACATCCGCGTATTCTCAGTCACCGACTCTATCTTCTGCTTGAGAGACAGAAACTCCTAAGCCAACCGTTCCCTCTCCACCGGGGGAACATACTCATTGCAGAACATCACAGTGAACATCTCCCAAGTCACTTCAGCGTGCTCTGCAGGAGTAAAACTAGTCGTCGCAAACTTCCACCAGTCCTTCATTCCCAAGCGAAGCTGGTTCAGAGCATACCGCACCCTCAAATTCTCTGGACATGAACAAGTGTAGAAACATCCCTTGATATCAGAGATCCATCTCATCATAGCAATCGGATCCTGAGTCCCATCAAACTCTGGTGGCTTCGTGTTGTTGAACTCCCGGTACAGCAACGACTCACCTCCCTTTGGCGTTGCAGCAGCGGTAGCTATAGTGGTTGCATCAACAGCTACCTCAGAAACTACAGAAATCGCTCATCAAACGTCTCGATCAAGGTGGTCTTAATAGACCCAAACATCTCCGGAATAGCCTCTCGTATGGCTGCGTCCACCTCATCGTGAATCATCCTGCGAATTTGATCATCGCTGACTACACTGCTCCCTGGGGTGTGGCGCGTACCTACCATGATCTCTCTGAAACAAAACACAAAAATCATCAGAAACTGGCTCAAGCATACTAACACTCAACTACTCATCCTTACTTGCTCCTTAGCATCCTAAGGATTCTTACTTGGAATGCTTGGAGACCTGGTGCTTTCAGTAGTATGGTCCTAATACTACCTTCCACACCCCACCTGTAGTCACCCCAAGTCCTCCTCCTAGGATTCTAATTCACAAATACTCTATATCTCACAAATCACAGACTACCCTCTCAGTAGACTCCTTTTAAGCTCATCAAAGTATCTCTTCCTAGATTATCTCCCGACTCAGAACTCAGCACATACTCAAGCAAATAACAGATAACACTGAAAAAAAGCATCTCCTAGGCTAAGGCATCACAAATCATGCAAACTGTAGCCCTAGAATATAAAATACCTAGCATACCCTCTAGCATGCAATTCTAATAAAATATCTTATAACACAAAAAGTAAGGGTATTCGGGAAATCACCGTTCGGGCTCTGGGTGATTGTACACACCGCTTCAACTTGTCTTTTCATAAAACTGTTACTTGTTCTAGAAAATTTCATTTCTTTTAAAAAATCTTCTCAAATCCTCAGTTTGAGTCCAAACACACCTGGAGGTGCATCCGAATCCCTCAAACCAAGGCTCTGATACCAGCTTGTCACAACGTAAATTTTCAAACCAAAATTTTCAATTTAAAAACACATTTTTCTAAATAATAAAATCACAAAATTTCACAATGTCAAATCATCAAATCTCATATCAAAAATTGTTCATATATCAAGACTCCAAGATCCTCTTAATCATAACTTAATCTTTGATGTGCGTACATGTAACACCGTAATTTTTCAAACAATTTTTCACATTTTTAAAACATACTTTCGTTCATAAATATTATAAAAATCTCATTGTATCACATATAAATCCATAGAAACACAACCCAAGATCATAATGTAAAAAAAACTCCTCATGTGTGTACTGATCATGTCGGCGCCTTCCTGCGATCCTCACTGGTACCTGAAACACATAACCCAACACTATAAGCATAAATGCTTAGTGAGTTCCCCAAAATACCACATATAACACATAATAGCCACTCGAGGCTATAACTCTGTGGGCTCTCTGGTCCTAACTTTGTGGACCTTCCAGTCCTAACTCTGTAAACTCTAGTATACACACAACATAATTCACATAGAAATAATGCGGTGCAACACATTACATAAATAGCATACAAAATACTCTATCACATTACTCTAATTACCACTCAAGGTAAAGTATAGTGAGAAGACTCACCTCGAGAAATCTCAAAGAATCTTGAACTCGGAAATACTGAACTAATCTCCGCCTAATCACATAAATAATTACTCTAATCAATATCACTTTCAAAGGCTAGACTAACTCCCTTCTAAGTTCTCTAAGAAGGGTAAAAGACCATTCTACCCCTATAATGGCTCAAGAGTCCAAGCATTGACTAATCCCTAAAAGTCAACGAAGTCAACGGTCAAACTTTAACCAGACTCGCCGAGTGCACTTGGGCGACTCGGTGAGTCCACACTGGTCCTCTGAATCCTTCTAAGCCTCACTTGGCAAGACGAGTTCCCTCTCCACTCATCGGGCTACTCAGCAATGAATCGCGGGATAACCCCGATTCGACTCGTCGAGTCCACTTATGAACTCGGCGAGTTGCTCCCATGACAACACTCATCTGACCTCCTGAGGTTAGATTTGCTTCTCTAATCCATAGTTCTGACTTCCTCATGACCAATAACCACGTAAAGGTCGAATCTTGCTACACATGCATTGCACACAAGGCTTATTTTGGTGAAATCCCTTCTAACATGGCAACCTATGTCCATATCCTCCATAGAACCACAAAAAGCATAATGGTTCAAGCTCTCTGGACCTCAAAAGGTCCAGATCTAGAGTTTGGCACCCAATGGGACACTATCCTGCACTAAACAAGTCATAAAAGGGTATAGAAAACCCTAGATTCAATGCCCATAAGCAAAACAGAAGAATAGGATCAAATAGCTACCTCAAAACTGAAGATCCAGGCTGAAAACCCACTGAAATGCAATCCTCTTGACCTCCAATTGCTGGAAACACTTTCTCCTTTGCAAAAATCACACTAAAAATGATCAAAGAGGTTCAAACTCTCTCACAACTCGCTCAAGCTGAATAGGGTATCTCTCTCTGGACTGGTAGCCGCAAATGAGGGCTATAAGGTCCTTTAAATAGGGCATAGGCCCGAGGATTTAGGGTTTCAGTTGTCAGCACGGACTCGTCGAGTCCACCCTTACCGGCTCGTCAAGTCCCTTCATTTATCCAGTCAGCAAATCGCAATCCTACTCGACGAGTCTAGGCGTCCACTCGTCGAGTCCCTCTCTAAACTCAGAAAATAAATGATAAAATGTAATACCTGGAAACCCGGATGTTACAATTCTCTCCCACTAGAATCAGACTTCGCCCTCAAAGTCTTACACCGCAAACAACTCTGGATGCTGCTCACGCATCTCCAACTCCGGCTCCCAAGTCAGCTCGGACCCTCTTCGATGTTACCACTAGACCTGCACCAGGGGCACCTCCTTGTTCCTCAGAACCTTGATCTTCCAATCCAAAATCGCAACTGGCCTCTCAACATAATTTAGGCTGGCATCCACCTGAATATCCTCCAACGGTACCACGGCCAACTCGTCAGCTATACACTTTCTCAACTGAGACACGTGGAAGGTATCATGGGTCTTGCTGAACTCCACAGGTAGCTCTAGACGATAAGCTACCATGCCTACCCTCGCAGTCAGCCTGAACGGACCGATGTACCGGGGCCCCATCTTGCCCCTCTTCTAGAATCGGATCACTCATTTCCAAGGAGATACCTTCAGGAGTACGAAATCCCCCACTTGAAACTCAAGCTCGGATCATCACCTATCCTCATAACTCTTCTCGCGACTTTGAGCTGTTAACAACATCTGTCTGACCTGCTATATCTGCTCAGTCGTCTGCAGGACTAACTCAGTGCTGCCCATCACTCGTTGCTTGACCTCTCCCTAGCATACAGGAGTCCGACACCTCTTCCCGTACAACAACTCAAAGTGAGGCATGCCGATACTCGAATGGTGGCTATTGTTATAAGAAAACTCAGCCATCGGCAAATACTTGTCCCAACTTCCTCCGAAGTCCAACACACATGCTCGCAGTATGTTTTCGAGCGTCTAACTCGTCCGCTCACTCTGACCGTCCATCTGTGGGTGGTATGCGGTACTAAAATGCAGCCTCGTACCCAATTCCTCATGGAATTTCTTCCATAATCTAGAAGTGAAACGTACATCTCGATCTGACATGATCGAGACAGTACTCCATGTCACGATACCACTTCTCTCACATATAACTCTGCCAGCCTCTCAGCAGAAGAGCTCTCATTGATAGCAAGAAAGTGAGTGCTCTTCGTCATCCGATCAACAATCACCCAAATTGCAACGACACCCCTTGCGTTCCTCGGCAATTTGGTGATAAAATCCATGGAAATCTGTTCCCACTTCCACTCGGGAACCTCAAGTGGTTGCAATTTTCCATGCGGATGCTGGTGCTTGGCCTTCACCCTGCGACATGTCAAGCACCTCTCTACAAACCACGCGACATCCCTCTTTATACCGGGCCACCAATACTCCCTCTTCAGGTCCAAATACATCTTAGTGGCCCTAGGATGGGTCGAGAACCTCGATCTATGCGCCTCCTCCATCAAAAAGGTACGTGCCCCGCCTTCAAACGGCACCCAAATCCGACCCTGAAAGGTCATAAGCCCATGGCTATCGGCAACGAACTCAAATATCTTCCAGATCACCCGCTCTCTTTTGCGGTTCTCCGTTCTCATGGCCTCTGCCTAGGCCTCCGGAATGGTGTCCAACACCGAAGTCATCACTGTCAATCTCAAACAAACATCTCATATCGGGGCACTCTCCGCCCTGCGACTCAGGGTATCAGCTACAACATTAGCCTTGCCCAGGTGGTACAGGATCTCACACTCACAATCCTTTACCACATCCAACCATCTCCTCTAGCGCATATTCAGGTTGGGCTGATCCATCAAATACTTCAAGATCTTGTGATCTGTGTATATGGTAGACCGGACCCCATACAAATAGCGACGCCAGATCTTGAGGGCGAACACCGCAGCCCCCAACTTCAGATCATGTGTAGGATATCTCGTCTCATGAGGCTTCAACTTCCTCGATACGTATGCTATCACATGACCTCTCAGCATCAGCACCACACCCAATCCTGATATCGACGCGTCACAATACACCACAAAATCCTCCATCCCCTCCGGTAGGGCTAATATTGGAGCTTCGCATAATCTCTGGCAAAGTGTCTTGAATGAGGCATGCTGCTCTTGGCCCCAACTAAATGCTACGCCCTTCCGGGTCAACCTGGTGAGAGGAACAACAATCTTGGAGAAATCTCTGATAAATCTCCGATAATAGCCAGCCAACTCCAGAAAAATTCTGATCTTTGAGGGGGATCTCGGCACCGCCTCAATCTTGGTCGGATCGACCAATATCCCGTTCTGGTTAACGAGATGCCCCATGAACTGGAACTCTCGTAACCAAAAATTGCACTTAGAGAATTTGGCGTAAAGCCTCTTCGATCTTAGAATTCCGAGGATCTCCCTCAAATTCTCCTCATGCTACTCTCCAGATCTCGAATATACCAATATATCATCGATGAACACGATCACTGAACGATCCAGCATCGGCCTGCATACTATGTTCATGAGATCCATGAACGTCGTCGGCGCATTGGTGAGCCAGAAAGGCATCACCACGAACTGGTAATGCCCATAACGAGTCCTGAATGCTGTCTTCTGGATATCCTCATCGCGCACTCTCATCTGATGATATCCAGATCTCAGATCGATCTTGGAGAACCAAGACACTCCCTGTAACTGATCAAACAAATCATCGATCCTCGGCAAGGGGTGAGGGTTCTTGACCATCAACTTGTTCAAATCCCGGTAATCAATGCACATCTGGTGCGAACCATCCTTTTTCTTAAAAAAAATGATCGGTGCTCTCCACGGCGAGCTACTCGGCCGAATAAACCCTTTCCCCAGTAGCTCCTGAAGTTGCGAGGATAACTCCTGCATCTCTGGAGGCGCAAGGTGATAGGACGCTGCCCCCGGAACCAAATCGATATGGAACTCTACCTGCCTCTCAGGAGGCATACCCTGCAACTCCTCGGGGAAAACATCCAGGAACTCACGCACTATCAGAAACTCATCAACCGATCTCGGTCTCTCCGCATCAATCCTTGTTTCTATCACATAAGCCACAAACCCACTACAGCCCTGTTGTAGACTCTGGCTTGCTCTGGCAGCCGAACAGAACGTTGACCCGGAATGGGTACCCTCGCCATAAACCGTAAGAACTCCCACACTAGGGTCTCGTATGGTCACTAGCCGTCGCTCGCAGTCGATGACCGCTCCAAATCTGCTCAACCAGTCCATGCCTACGATGACACATACATCCCTCATCGCAATCAGGTCCAAATCAATCGGAAACTCAACTCCGAAGATCTCAAGTACACATCCCTGAATCACATCGGCGACATACACCGCTCACTCGTCAACTATGGAAACTCACAGAGGTCGACTCAACACCTCTCAACGAATACTGATGTGTTGATTAAAGGCTAATGACACAAAATATCGACTCGCACCCGAGTCAAATAATACCAATGAAGGCACATAACTCACAAGAAAAGTACCTACGCATATCATAATATAAGCACAACATCTCAAACATCATAATAAATACATGAAAGAATACATACCAGCCACAACATCGGGCGTTGCATGGACCTCCTCCGCGGTCAACTTGAAGGCCCTCCCTCGTGCCTTCGGTGCTTCGGCCTTCACTAGCCGACTCTCGGTAGCTCGAACAGCAGCAGGGGCAGATCCCTGCGATGCACCCTGTGCTGATCCCCGCAGCTGCGGACACTCGGCCTTTCGGTGTCTGGTCTGGTTGCAGTGAAAACAGACTGCAAACCCCTTGGGGCAATCCTTGGCCATATGCCCCTCCTTGCCACACTTGTAGCAAGACCCTGCTCTACACACTCCCTCATGACCCTTGTCGCACTTGCCACAAATGCGGCCCGTCTGGTTCCTTGATCTCGAATCGGCGGGCTTGGCCCGCTTGGCTGCCGGCTGGGACTGAGCCGGTCACCGATCCCTCCCCTGAGACTCTGCCTCCTCCCTAGTCTGAGTCTCCAGCTCTATCTCCCTGATGTGCACAAAAGTACTCACTAATTTTAATATTTATAACCTAACAAACTTAACTAACTATGCACTTATAGGCAGTGTACCTAGTCAGATTACAGTATAGCTTGGGTAAGTCGGGTGTCGATCACAGGGAACAGTGTTCTAATTAATTTACTTACTATTAAATTAACCTAATTTATTAACAAGTTTAAAAAGGGTTTTATCTGGTTTTACAAGATCAGATGAACTTAAATCAAATTCAATAAATAAAAATACACTCTTGTTTAGTTTGAATCCACTTCTCCCTAATGGCTAGCTAATGATTACGGATTATTAAGTTAGTTTTTAGTTGTATTAGTAATTTAGTTCTAACTTACCAATAATTAACTAATTCATGTCAAACCATGTATGTTCACACATAATTAAACACAGAACTAATTATGAATGTAAATATGCTATGTAAGATTTGTTGTATAAACGCAATTATGATCACAATACACGTTCTCTAGCACAACTAAGCTTTATTTATTCTAATTACTAACTAAGATTGGTCAATCCTAGCTCTAACAATTCAATGTTCACTAAATAATTAGGTAAACAGGTTCATGCAGTTTAATGGTCACTAAGCTACACAGAACATGCAATCAAGCAATTAGATAAACAAATAATAGCATGCTAGGTTATTCAAATCAAACACAAGCAATTTTTACCAACTAAACTTAATCCATAAGCATATAACTATTCATAAGTTTAAAGCTTCATCTAGCTAAACAAGAGCAACTAGATTCAGCTGCTCATCATAGCAACTAAACCAACACAGCTAAAAATAATGAAAGACATATTCTTATTTAACTAAAATATAAACCTTTACTCCTTTTGGTGTTGAAAACCCTCTTCCAGAACCTTTCTTTTGCTCTGAATCGTCTCCTGGAACTCTTTTCTTCTGCCAAAAGCTTCTTCTCTTCGTAATAATCAGGAACACTTATATAATCTTCAAAAACCCGCGCCACGTCGTGGCCAGATGTGCCACGTCGTGGGCTTCAAGCAATTCGTATCCTCCAAGGAAATCCTCCGCGTCGCGATGTCTATCTTCTGGAACACCCGTGCCATGTCGTGAATTAAGTGTTTATCGTGAATTTATTATTTTCTTGTCTTTCAAGCCTCCCATGTTCCACATTTTTGCACTTTTGGTCCCTCTCTTCGAGAATCCTTTATATTGACTAAAAATAACAATTTAAAATTATAAGTATCATTATTTTGAACATATTATCAATTTATTAATAAAAATGTACTTAAATATTGCCTAAAAATAAGTATAAATATGGTAATATCAAAATACCCCACACTTAGGCTTTGCTTGCCCTCAAGCAAATTTAAACTTAACTCTTAATTACTAACACCACACAGAACAATCTGACTCTAGTTCAGCCATTATGCCAAGACCTCAATGCATGCTTTTATGTCTAAAATATTCCTAAATTACCCCCCCCCCCCCCCCCCCGTACTTTAAATACTCACAATCTTCATAAACACTCGCCCACTTTTTCCGAACAATGCTCATTTTATGCAACCCTCCGAATCCATCCTCAGAAAACCTCCTTATCCTCAAGGTATTTTTAGTTGAGAAACCTAAGCATACATAATCTAGAATTACAATCATTGATACCGCTATAGAGCTCTTTTGGAATTCTTCATTTCTTTGACATTTGATCTTTGATTTCTTTGAATTCACCACCTTATTTGATTTGATTTTTGGTATCTTCAACTTTTGAATTTCTTGGAATTTTGATCTTTTGATCTTCACTTTATTTGCTCCAAAATTCTTCACACTTTTCTCATAATTCTTTTTTTAACATGTACCTCACTTTTTTCACTCAAAACCTACATGCTTAAGCAGAGGCGCTCAACCTCAACCTTTATTGGTTAATGATAATAATTTTCCTGGATACATTTCAGGTTTAGGCTGCTAAACATATTGCATCCCTCAAACCAAGCGGGGTTATATTTTTGTTCCATGATTTCACTAAAATAAGGGAGGCCACAAATGCACTATAACGTATTTTGGCTCAACTAAACATTTGAACTTTCATCGGATCATCCCACATAATACTAGCAATTATAGCTCAAATTATTATTACTAGATACAATTATTAAAAATTCAAAATTTTCAAAATTTTCAATTTTTACCATCAAATTCTATGATTTTCTAGCAATGTACTTTTTCTACCCCTACCCCACACTTATTTCATACAATGCCCTCATTGTATGCATAAAAATAAATCAAAATTAAAGAAAATGGAGAAAAAGGAATAGACTCCCCTGGGATAGTGGCGTGAGAATCTCCAAAAGTGTGGAAAACGTGCATTTGGACTTCCAAAAATAGAAACTTGGTGTAGAATTGGTTGAATACGTAAACAAACCACGAACATGACTTGAAACTTCAATTCTTCAAAGTGGGTATTTGTAAAGAAAAATGTGGGCAATGATAAAATGGGACAGGTCGTGGCAGGTAACTGGCCACGTCGTGGTATGGGATGAAAGCACGAACACCAAAATGCTGAATTTCTTCAAACTGCAAGAACGCCACGACGTGGCGTAAGGATTCCACGTCGTGGAAACTGGGCATCAGCAGAAAATGGCTTATTTGTTTTATTTACTCTAGCAACTTTGACCAATGGCTAACTGGTTTCAGACGCTTCTATGCAAATATATTTCCCAACTGTAACCTCTCTCCTACTAATATACCCCACACTTATCTTGAATTGTGGGTTCCAACTCACGACTCTCAGCAAACACGACTCGAAAGTTAACCTTTTATGCTCCTTAGCATTCCAACGCTAATCTGAAAAATGGAACAACCCAAAAGAAATAAAAAGTAACATCATAGTTTAAGAATGTTTTACATTACACACCAACTTCAAACATAAAACAAAACTACTCAAAAACAAAACAAAAGAAAAAGAAATAAAATCAATCATCATCTTGATCTTGTGCTCCACTTGGACCTGCCCCGTCATTCTGCGGACGCCATAGCTCCTCCCATGTCGGAAAATAGGGATACTGTGGTGGCATAGAAGGTGGTCGGGTCACACCCAAATGCGAATAAATACCCTCAGTAAGCTGGGTATGGTAAATGGCATGCCCCCGTAGATTATCCAAATACGTTCCCACCCGACTCTGAAAAGGGTCGGTGGGCACTCCCTGCACATACTGCGAAGTAGCACGTTCTCTCTCGACTTCACCTCTAGCCCGCACATTCCGACGCCGCGGTCTGGCTGGTGGTTGTTGTCCTGGCTGCACCTCCTCTTGCTCGTCATCTATCGGCGGTATAAGAAAACGACCCCCGATACTCACCACCGCCCGCATAACACCCAAGACTTGAATGGTCAAGTCTGTGTCCGGGAATCGAGTAAGATTCCTCACAAAGTCATGGGTCAAAATATGATATGACCTAGCCAGGCGAGTAATAAAATACCCCCCAGTAATCGGGCTCCCTGGCCTAGAATTGGCCGCTTTCTTTCCCAAGAATCTCGCCAACATATAAGGTAAATCACAGCAAACTCCCGGGGTAATAAGAGTCCATAAATAAAACAGATTCTGAATGGGGAATTTATCACCATGATGCTTGTGATTTATTGAAAAAGTGATAAGGCGGTGCAAAAATCAGAAAATAGGATTCCGAATTTGTGACTCACTCGAGTCACGAGTGTTGTACTCATGGTTAGAAATGCCCCGCCAGAACTTCACATCCATAGTACCGGGAGCAAAATCCCAAACACATCCAAGCAAGAACGGAATGAAAAACGGAGATTGCGTCTCCACTTCTGTATAGAGCCCCATACGCCAAGCAAATTCCCGAAGACTACACTCTCTATACACACCACCCAAACGAAACACAAGTACCCGGTTGTAGGTGAAATCAAGGGTGCGTTCCTCGAAGCATACGATAGAGAAAAATTCTACCAACAATTCCCGGTACACGGGTTCTTGAATGGCAAATAAATTCCTCCACCCGTGACAAGTGAAAAAAACTGATCTCCAACATAAGTCTTCGACCAATAACGTCCCAACTCAGCTACCATTCCCACTCCACCAAGCCATCCCCAATCGATAATTGGGGCTATTGCAAACTCCCTATTATACAGCCATCCAAGCCGATTCTCGTAAGTAGTTAGCAACGGTCGGGGAATGTTTTGAGGAAACTGGTATAAGGGATGTATGCTTGCTACATCTATCGGGTTTTCCTCCTGTGGAACAGCTCATCGTGGTCCCATTTCTGCATACAAAAGCAAACCAAAGCAGCAAACAACCAACACATTAAAACAATTTAAACTTGTTTCACAGAAGTCACGACGTGGCCAGGCTACGCCACGTCGTGGGTCGCGATCGGTCACAGTTTCCAAATCGGTCCATGTGCATGTCGTATCTACCAAAATTAGTGCTTGGGGTTTGTTCCTATGGACATTTAAGGGATATTCAACCTAAAATCAACCACTAGATTCAACCAATTTCGTGAATCATACAAACCCTAACCATGAAAACTTGAAATTGGAAGAACTAACTACAAAAAATGAGTAGAATACATACCAAGTAGAGTAAATTGACAAGATCTTGCAAGGAAATTTGAAATAGATTAAGAAATTGGCTGTGGGGTTTTGTTGTTCCCGTTCATGCGGTAGCTTCCAAGTGGGGAATGAGAATTATCGGTCAAAGGGTTTTAAGGAAATGGTCGCCCCTGATTTTTTAAAGGCCACGACGTGGCTGGCTATGCCCACGCCGTGGACCTTAAATCTGCTTTATAGTCTCGTGTTTCCATTTCGACCCACGACGTGGCTGGCTATGCCTACGTCGTGGAAACTGTGCAAATGCAAAATTTTATTAAAGTCTAACATATTAACTAATTACTTTGCATTTCATTCATTATTTAAAGTTCCCTAAAGCTAATTCTTTACTAATTATCAGTTATTAGATGATGAATTGATGTCTTTCCGAATTTCAAAAAAAGAAAAAAATATATTAAAAGAAAAGAAAATGCAAACCAAACTCGGGTTGCCTCCTGAGAAGCGCTTCTTTTTCTTGGAGTCTTGAGCTGGACTCCGTGCCTTCTACGTTGAATCTTCGGAAGAGTCCACCATTAAGATCTTTTGTTCCTTGAACCGCCGCTTGTAAGCTTGAACTCGTCTTTTATATGCCTTCTTTGAATTTTCCTTTTTTGCCTTGCCCTCTTCTTCAAGCTTGCGTTTTGTGCCCTTAGTTTGTTCCTTGCACTCCATAGCATCCTCCTCTTCTTTCACCACCGGATTTGTTACTCTTGAAGTGACCTCCTCTTCATCACTTGTCATTTCCTCATCCTCTTTGCTCACCCAAGAAGGCGGACTCTTGTAAGCTATGACTTCAATCAAATACAGAACAGATGCCCTCGGTTTTGTCCTTTTGAGTTGATGAACTGCCTTTATCTCTTCTTCCATAAGCTTTTCCAGTTCATTCTCTTCATTAATTGTGAACACCTCTTCTTTATCTTCTTGAAAGTCATCTTTTATCCCAAAGACTTCTTGTTCATCTCCAACCCTCAAAGTGAGCTTAGACTCGCGGATATCAACAAGGGCTCCAGCAGTGTTAAGCAATGGCCGACCAAGGATTATTGGAACATCCGGATCTTCTTTCATGTCCAAGACTACAAAGTCTATTGGAAAAACAAATTTTCCAATTTTCACCAAAATATCCTCCACGATGCCACGGGGTTGTGTCACCGAACGATTCGCCATGTGAATCTTCATTTTTGTAGCCTTCATCTTCTGAATCTCCAATTTTTGATAAAATGAAAAAGGCATCAGATTAATGCTATCCCCAGAATCTGCTAAAGCATTAACCTTCATTTTATTCCCAAACTCACATGGAAGAGTGAGGCGTCCAGGATCCCCCATCTTTTCTGGTGTTTCTCCCAACACAGCTTTTGAAGTTTGTTCACTTAGAATCACTGTAGACTGCTTCTTTAATTGCCTTCGAGTGTCTATCAAGTCTTGCAGTAATTTCTGGTTCTCGGGGGTTTGGATAAGGACTCAACAAAGGGGGTATTAATTGGGATCCCCTTCACATGCTTTACAAACTCTAAATGCTCCTTCTCCAGTTGACTGAGTGTAGCTCGGGTGGGAAATGGCAAAGGTGGATGATAAGCTGGAACGGGCTCAAAGTATTTTTGATCAAACATGCGCCACATCGTGGCCAGAGGAGTGCCACGTCGTGGCGAGCCTGGTTCAGCAATTTTTCCACTTTCGATCCTTGATTTCTTGGGCTGCTGCGGTTCTTCTTCCAATGCCTCCAGGAACTCAGATATTGCATCTTCTTTAGTATCGATGGCCATTACGTGAGGTTGGGTCTTTACTTCGAGATTCTTCGGGGACAATTTTTCATGAACTAGAGTGGCTAGTTGACCAAATTGTACTTCAAGGTTATGGATGGAGGCTTGCTGGTTCTTTATCAAAGTTTGTTGTTCTAAAATGGCGGAATCAGTGGCATCGTGTCTCTTTTCCGAAGCCTCCATAAACTTCATCAAAATAATCTCTAGGTTGGGTTTCTTCTCGGCCGGCGGCTGCTCCTTTTGATAAAGGCCTCGACCTGTCTGCTTATATTTCTCTTCTTGTTTGCTTCTTATACTCTTCATATGGCAGCCACTCCTTCTTCGGTTTCCTCCAGTCCTCATCAAACTTATCCCCACTAGAGTAGCACACTTGAGCTTTTCTGTTCCCAAACTCATCTACATTGCAGTCCTTAGTCAAGTGTGGACCACTGCATCTCTTGCACCCCACTCTTATGGCATGTATCGACTGGTCCATTTGTGTTATCCTGCGATCCATGTTATTCAGCATGGCCATGACAGCTGCAATTTCTTCAGTTTGGGCCCCTCCACCACCTTTGATTCCATTTTGCCTTGGGTTGTGGTAATCGCGAGAGTGCTTCGCAAATTCTTCAATTAGCTCCTTGACCTCCCTTGGATTTTTCTTTGTCAACGGTCCTTGAGAATCAAGGAGTTGTCTTGTCATCACATTGACCCCATCATAAAAGATTGACATCTCTTGCTGCACATTTAGGTCATATTGAGGGCAATTTCTGAGCAAGCCCGTGTACCGCTCCCATGCTTCGTATAGTGACTCCCCCGGCTGTTGCTCAAAGTTGGCTATTTCCTTCTTGAGTTTGGCTATCTTGGATGGCGGGTAAAACTGGTCCAGGAATTGCTCACACATTTGAGCCCAAGTGGTGATTGTACCCGGTGGGAGTGCTTTCAACCACTCCTTAGCAGCTCATTTGAAAGTGATGGGAAGCATCCTAAGCAAGACTGTGTTTCTGTTGACATTTGGGACATTGAAGTAATCCGAAATGTCGTTGACTTCATCTAGATGCTTAAAAGCATCCTCATGATCTTTCCCGAAAAATGGGATGTCCTTCAGTGCGGTCAATATGTGTCCCTTCAGCTCGAATGTGGCAGTGGCAGGTATTGCGGGTTGGACTAAACCGGGACCCACATATTCTCGGATCCGCTTCTTGTAAGCTCCCATGGACATTTCTTCAATCGCTTCCATCTCGTTCATTGGCTCGTTCTCGGGTTCGCTCGTGTGTTCTTCAAATTTTGGCTCGGTATCACTTTCGGACTCGGTTTGGACGGGTGTATGATCCAAATGCTCAGGATTTCTCTTATGCATCGCTGATGAACTTGACTCTCCTGTCTTCTTTCCCGACTTCCTAGAAAAAGCTGACTTCAATTCTTTCAAGGGCGTCTTTTTCTTGTGAAGTGCAGACTCAGGGTCTTCAAGTGGTGGTACCAAGTGTGTGTTTGAGCTTCTGGTCATGAACTCCTGCAACTTGCTAAACTAAAAACGTAAAACTGAACTAAAATAAGAAAAACTAACTAAAAACTAAAAATTTAGTTTTCTATCTGTCCACATCGTGGCAGGTATTACACCACGTCGTGGACTCTGTGTCTGACAAAAAAAAATTATTTTGCTGAAAAATTAACTTTTTGTGGTTTTTATTCCACAAAAAAGGATCGATCAATTTAATGCAAATAAATAAGCTAAAAACTAAGTTGTTCCCCGGCAACGGCGCCAAAAACTTGATGTGCACAAAAGTACTTACTAATTTTAATATTTATAACCTAACAAACTTAACTAACTATGCACTTATAGGCAGTGTACCTAGTCAGATTACATTATAGCTTGGGTAAGTCGGGTGTCGATCACAGGGAACGGTGTTCTAATTAATTTACTTACTATTAAATTAACCTAATTTATTAACAAGTTTAAAAAGGGTTTTATCTGGTTTTACAAGATCAGATGAACTTAAATCAAATTCAATAAATAAAAATACACTCTTGTTTAGTTTGAATCCACTTCTCCCTAATGGCTAGCTAATGATTACGGATTATTAAGTTGGTTTTTAGTTGTATTAGTAATTTAGTTCTAACTTACCAATAATTAACTAATTCATGTCAAACCATGTATGTTCACACATAATTAAACACAGAACTAATTATGAATGTAAATATGCTATGTAAGATTTGTTGTATAAACGCAATTATGATCACAATACACGTTCTCTAGCACAACTAAGCTTTATTTATTCTAATTACTAACTAAGATTGGTCAATCCTAGCTCTAACAATTCAATGTTCACTAAATCATTAGGTAAACAGGTTCATGCAGTTTAATGGTCACTAAGCTACACAGAACATGCAATCAAGCAATTAGATAAACAAATAATAGCATGCTAGGTTATTCAAATCAAACACAAGCAATTTTTACCAACTAAACTTAATCCATAAGCATATAACTATTCATAAGTTTAAAGCTTCATCTAGCTAAACAAGAGTAGCTAGATTCAGCTGCTCATCATAGCAACTAAACCAACACAGCTAAAAATAATGAAAGACATATTCTTGTTTAACTAAAATATAAACCTTTACTCCTTTTGGTGTTGAAAACCCTCTTCCAAACCTTTCTTTCGCTCTGAATCGTCTCCTGGAACTCTTTTCTTCTGCCAAAAGCTTCTTCTCTTCGTAATAATCAGGAACACTTATATAATCTTCAAAAACCCGCGCCACGTCATGGCCAGATGTGCCACGTCATGGGCTTCAAGCAATCCGTATCCTCCAAGGAAATCCTCCGCGTTGCGGTGTCTATCTTCTGGAACACCCGTGCCACGTCGTGGGCTTCATCGCCACGTCGTGAATTAAGTGTTTATCGTGAATTTATTATTTTCTTGTCTTTCAAGCCTCCCATGTTCCACATTTTGGCACTTTTGGTCCCTCTCTTCGAGAATCCTTTATATTGACTGAAAATAACAATTTAAAATTATAAGTTTCATTATTCTGAACATATTATCAATTTATTAATAAAAATGTACTTACTGAAAATAACAATTTAAAATTATAAGTATCATTATTCTGAACATATTATCAATTTATTAATAAAAATGTACTTAAATATTGCCTAAAAATAAGTATAAATATGGCAATATCACTCCCTCTTCCAAGCATTTTCCTGGAGCTTGAAAAATGTCCGGTACGATGAGTTCGCCACGAACTCTCGTATGCCTCTCCTCAAAATAATCAAGTACCAACTCATACGTGCCTGCTCGGTAGACACGTGCTCAGGGCAGAACATCTCCCTCTCATGGAACATCCTTATGGTCACAATAACAGACTCAGTACCCTGCTTGAGGGTCAGAAACTTCTGGGACAAACGTTCCCTCTCCACCAAGGGAACGTACTCATCACAGAACATAGCGGTGAACCTCTCCCAGGTCACTGCGGCAAGCTCAGTAGACGAAAAGTGCGTCTTCACAAACTTCCACCAGTCCTTCGATCCCAAGCGAAGCTGGTTCAGCGCGAACCGGACCCTCAAATGCTCTGGACATGAACACATATAGAAGCATCCCTCAATATCAGAAATCCATCTCATCGTAGAAATCAGATCTTGCGTCCCATCAAACTCTGGTGACTTCGTGTTGCTGAACTCCCGAAACAGCAACGAATCACCACCCTGAGGTCTGGCAGCAGCAACAGTTGCGGTAGCTGCAGCGGCTGTAGCCTCAGTAACCGTTGTGTATCTCTCATCAAAAGTCTAAATCAGCGTGGTCTTAATAGACCCGAACATCTCTGGAATCTCTACGCGGATAGCTGCAGCCACCTCCTCATGGATCATTTGGCGGAGCTCCTCATCACTCGCCCCACTGGTCTCTAGTTTGTGGCGTGTCCCAACCATGTTGTCACTGAAAGACAACATAAAAATATCAGAGACTCGCTCGAGCATACTCGCACTCGATAAATCAACCCTACTCGTTCCCTGGTACCCCAAGGATTCTTACTTGGGTTGCGCACTACTCCGGCCTCTTCAGTAGTACGGGCCCAATACTACCGTCCACACCGCATCAGTATTCACCCCAAGTCCTCCTCTTAGGATCCCAAATCCCAAGTACTTTACTCTCACTATGCATAGTCTACTCTCTAGCAGATCTCTCATAAGCTCCTCGCTGCTATCTACTCACTCTCAAGCATCTCCTAGCAGCAAAACCCCTAAGCTAAGGCATCACAAATCAGACCACTCTAGTCCTAATAAGAATACCTAGCCTACTCTAGCATGCATAACATATTATCTCCTATCTCATAACACATAATATAAGGGTATTTTGAGAAATCACCGTTCGGGCGTTGGCTGATCGTACACACTGCTCTACTCTGCTCTTTTCAAAACCTTTTTACTCTTTTAGAATAATTTTTTTTACTTCGAAAAATTCCTCAAATCCTCAGTTTGAGTTCAAATGCGCTCGAAGGTGCATTTGAATCCCTCAAACCAAGGCTTTGATACCAACTTGTAACACTGTAATTTTTCAAACAATTTTTCACATTTTTAAAACATACTTTTATTCATAAATATTATAAAAATCTCATTGTATCACATATCAATCCATAAAAACACAACCCAAGATCATAATGTAAAAAAAAAACTCCTCATGTGTGTACTGATCATGCCGGCGCCTTTCTACGATCCTCACTGGTACCTGAAACACATAACACAACACTGTAAGCATAAATGCCTAGTAAGTTCCCCAAAATACCACATATAACACATAATAGCCACTCGAGGCTATAACTCTATGGGCCCTCTGGCCCTAACTTTGTGGACCCTCTGGTCCAAACTCTGTGGACCTTCCGGTCCTAACTCTGTAAACTCTGATATACACACAACATAATTCACATAGAAATAATGCGGTGCAACACATCACATAAATAGAATACAAAATACTCTATCACATAACTCTAATTACCACTCAAGGTAAAGTAAAGTGAGAAGACTCACCTCAAGAAATCTCGAAGAATCTCGAACTCGGAAATACTGAACTAGTCTTCGCCTAATCACATAAATAATTGCTCTAATCAATATGACTTTCACAGGCTAGACTAATTCCCTTCTAAGTTCTCTAAGAAGGGTAAAAGACCATTCAAAGGCAAGACTAATCCCTAAGAGTCAATGAAGTCATCGGTCCAACTTTGACCAGACTCGTCGAGTGCACTTGGGCGAGTCGGCGAGCCCATACTAGTCCTCTGAATCCTTTTAAGCCTCACTTGGCACGACGAGTTCCCTCTCCACTCGTCGGGCTACTCAGCAATGAATCGCATGACAACCCCAACTCGACTCGTCGAGTCCACTTATGAACTCGGCGAGTTGCTCCCATGACAACACTCATCTGACCTCCTGATGTTAGATCTGCTTCTCTAATCCATAGATCTTACTTCCCCATGACCAATAACCATGTAAAGGTCGAATCTTGCTACACATGCATTGCACACAAGTCTTATTTTGGTGAAATACCTTCTAACATGGCAACCTATGTCCATTTCCTCCATAGAATCACAAAAAGCAGAATGGTTCAGGCTCTCTAGACCTCAAAAGGTCCAAATCTAGAGTTTGGCACCCAATGGGACACTATCCTCCACTAAACAAGTCATAAAAGAGTATAGAAAACCCTAGATTTAATGCCCTTAAGCAAAACAAAAGAATAGGATCGAGTAGCTACCTCAAAGCTTAAGATCCAGGCTGAAAACCCACTGAAATGCAATCCTCTTGACCTCCTATTGCTGGAAACACTTTCTCCTTTGCAAAAATCACACCAAAAATGATCAAAGAGGCTCAAACTCGCTCACAACTCGCTCAAGATCAATTGGGTATCTCTCTCTGGACTGGTAGCTGCAAGTGAGGGCTATAAGGTCCTTTAAATAGGGCACATGCCCGGGGATTTAGGGTTTTAGTCGTCAGCACAGACTTGTCGAGTCCACTCTTACCGGCTCGTCATGTCCCTTCATTTATCCAATCAGCGAATCTCGATCCTACTTGACGAGTCTAGGCATCAACTCGTCGAGTCCCTCCCTTAACTCCAAAAATAAATGAAAAAATATAATACCTGGAAATCTGGATGTTACAGTACAATCAAGCTGGTGCCTTCCCATGATCCTTAGAAGTACCTGAAACACATAACACATAACACGATAAGCACAAAGCTTAGTGACTTCCCTAAAATACCACACACATCACATTAGCCACTCGAGGCTATCTCAATACAACCCTCTGCTCATGTGTTCCGGTGGAGACCCTCCGGTCCCACAACTCGGGTGGACCCTCTGGCCCTAACTCAACAAGTTCATAACAATAAGCATAAACAACAAGGACAAAATGCAGAGTATCACAATACACAAATAAGCATATAAGACATCTCAGTCCCACGAAGATACCAGTCATGGTAAGTATAGTGAGAAGACTCACCTCATAAGCTAGCAAATAAAAGTCTCGTACTCGGAAATCTCGAACTAGCCTCCGCCTAATATATAGGATAATCACCTCTAATTAATACTCTATTCATACTTAAATACACCAAGGTTTGCTCTCTCTTTCTCTCAAATTCTTGGAATGGGTATAAGACCATTTTACCCCTCCATGGTCTCCATTACTCGTGTTGACCAAACCTTAAAGTCAAAAGAAGTCAAACTCAAGTCAACAGTCCAAGTTTGACCTGACTCGCGCGAGTGCACTCATGTGACTCGTCGAGTCCAGTGGTCCCTCAGAAGTCTTTGTAAAGGTCCAACTCGTCGAGTTAATCCCTAACTCACTGAGCTATAGCATGGCCAGCTCATCGGGACAAAACCCTAATTGACTCGTCGAGTGGGCTCATCGACTCGACCAGTCCATTTAGACGCAAGTCTTAAACAGATGATTTCAAGGCAGGAAACCCTCTCACACTCTAGATCTATGCTCTCAAGGCTTGCTTATCACGTAAAGCCACAAGCTTTACGCTCATGCATGGCACTTAAGGCTTGAACTGCCAAAAACATGCTCTATTAAGGGTTTTTCACTTAAGGCTCCATTATGGTTGAATAAAGCAGGGATCTTTGGACTCTAGGGACCTCACAAGGTCCAGATCTGATGTCCGAATCTCTATATGTGCATAAAACATTCAAAGTCCCAATATTAGATAGAAAAGAAGCCCTAAACTCCAATAATAACATATCTACCCAGACTAATGAGAAAGGTACAAGCTTTATACCTTTTACAGAATCTCTTGGATAAATAACAACAGATCTAACAGCCTCCTATTGTTCCTTGCTTGAAATCCTTCTCTTCTCGACCCTACTCGACGAGTTGTAGCACCAACTCGTCAAGTCGCTCAATAGTTCTCCAAAAATATAAATAAACAATATACATGGAAGAACAAGTGTTACATAATCCACTAGAAAAGGAATTCGTATGAAAAATTTATGAATGTTCAAAGTTGGGTTATGTTTCATATTTTTTGTAACGCCCGTAAATCCGGGCTAGTCAATTTAGAGATAATAGGGGTCGAAAACGACTTTTTGACAAAAGATTATTTAGAATAAATAATCTTACCCAAGTTTTACAATACATCTCAAGGGTTCCGTACATATCAAGAACGTTGAAATTCGAGTTATAACGAAGAAGTTATGGTCCGTCGAAGTTTTACGGCAAAACCGACACGACACCAGGAGACGTAAATAGTGAATTTACGATGGAGGACTTTTTAGACTTATAAATCTAAACAAAATTTGTAGTATACTTTAAACCGAGAACATACAAAAAAAGAAAGCCCAAATATGACTTCGTATGAGGAAGTTATTAATTTTCTAAGATTTGGCTTAACAGTGTACAACCCGAAACTTGAATTTTAGATCGAGAGGTTTTTGGCCTACGCGACCTAAATGAGAATTGAAGATCTCATTATTAGGAACTCAACGATAAAAAAAGACAGACAAAAACAGAGTTCGTATGTAGAAGTTATGAATGTTACGCGGACATTTAACAGTATAATCTCCTCGTACTGTTAAACTTAAGATCGGCCGTGAATTAGCCGATGGAGTCAAAATGAAAGTTATATATCTTATTTTTACCTACGCGTGGATATAAAGAAAGTCAAAAACGGAGGTCGTATGTGAAAGTTACGGATTTTAGAAGTCGGAAGTGTGTTGTGCGAAAATGGGTGATGTGGCAAAATCTTGGTCATTGCTTTCTCCCCAAGTCTTGCCACTAGATGGTGACATGTGGCCCCAAATTCAGCCATTTTCACCCTATAAATAGACTCTCTCTCACCCTTATTTTCTTCACACCTTTCCCATTCTTTCTCTCTTTACTCTCTCTCTCTCTCTCTCTCTCTCTCTCTAAAACCTCTCTCTAGTCTCAAAACCCCCCCAAAAAGCCTAGGGAACCTCCCTAGCACGAGGCGGAAGCCCCGGAGTGCTTGATGGCTCCGAGAAGAAGAGTTTTTCGGCTTGGGAATGTTGCTCCAAGCAAAGCCCGATTTTCTATAAAACCCGTTGTAAATAAGCTATGCCTACGCTATTTTTAATATAGCTTTTATTTAATTATAGTAACGTTATTAGGATCTTATAATAAGTACTTTGGCTATTATTATGGGTTATATAAGTATTGTTTAACGCTTATATAATAGTAATAATAATAGACTATTAATTAGTCTCGGCGAATAATATACTAAACTCTAGTGGTAATAATACTAGGTTTCGTCGAATGAACTTATTTTTAAGAAGCGAATTGTTGTCTGAGTTCGGAATCACCACCTTTTCAAATGAGTGCATGTAGCCCTGTCGAAAATACCCGATACCCGAATTACCCACCCGATTTTTTCGGGTATCGGGTAAAACGGGTCGGGTAAAACGGGTCGGGTAAATCGGGTATCGGGTAAATTTTTCCGGGTAATCGGGTTACCCGAAATTTTTTCGGGTCGGGTAAAGGGTATATTTTTTGGGTTTCGGGTATACCCGAATTACCCGAATTACCCAAATTATTTTAATTTTTTTTTTGTAGAGCTTGTACTATATAACATGTATTTGATCACGCTTAAACTAACTATCATTATTGTAAAACATAAATATATTTATTATGACAATACGACACTAACAATATTAAAAGTAATTTTTATATATCATCACGTTCTTTAAAATTTAACTGTTTTCTTGATTATAGTTTTTATTACAACTAACAAACTCATTATCTTGACGAAACTTTAGAACATGACAAAACTTATGACTACATTTATCTTAAACATTTTAAACTTTTAAATTAAGATCTTTAGGTATTTGTTTTTTTAACATCTTATTAGATTAGATTAAGTCGTTAAAAAATTACTTGATATCTCATGTATTATTGAGTAGAAAATCTCAATGTTCAAAGCTTGAGTAACTTCGTTTATGTCTCGTTTGTTTATATAAACAATACTAATAAAGCACGACGTATATATTTCATTAAATTTATTTTTAGGTGAAATTCAAAAAAAAATCATATATTTCGGGTAATACCCGAATTACCCGAATTTAGTTTGGGTAGGGTAACGGGTAATTTTTCTAACATGAAATACCCGAATTACCCGACCCGAATTACCCGAAACCCGAAAAAATTACCGGTTCAACACCCCTAAGTGCATGGTCCCTTTCATCTTACACATAGATATAAAGTATTTAATATAAATTACGTGCTATGTGTGCATATTGTCTTAATACTTGCTGTCTATGCTGGGTGAAATATTTTTATATACACGTTTAAATGATTTAAATTATATATGTATTTTATATCTTCAAAACGTGTTGGGTAAAACATGGGTAGATGTAATAGTTGTTGTGTGACCAAATAAAATAATGAGAGGCCTCAATATAGATGTTATTGATGATCCAGTAATTTAACGGAGTATAGATGACGACCACGGACTATTCTAGACAGTCCAGTGGAACGCTAGCAGGCTCGCAACATGTAGGTGTTTATTTGAAATGTGTGCTCACCAGCAGTACTCCATCCCCCACATGGTTGCCTTATTTGACATGATTTGCTGAAGAACCCCCGAAGCATGTGTTTTCACCCCGATGAAAGTCCCTTAGACTAGATCCCTTGTGTTAGATGTTTTAGGGACGTAAAGTGAGGATAACGGGAACGGGTAATCGGGTTTGTTTGGTTTGATAAAGTTAATAAAATTATTTATTGTGGGTTGAAAACCCTATGTACTCACCAGATTTCCCAACCTGACCCACTTAGTTTATTTATATCACAGGTGTTGATATGAAGTCACATTACACTGAGAGATTAAGGAAATATAAATCACTAGTGATAATGAATGTAAGTTCAATTTATGCTTATGTTTCTGTATTGACGATGACATCCCAAATGTTTTAAAATGAATAAAAATAATTTTCTTCGGAAATGCTTTGATAACATATTTATCATGTTTTACTGGGAACAAATTCTGCAAATTTTTTTATTAAAAGAGGTACTTTGATTTTTATAAAGCATAAACAAAATCGATTTTTTCTGTCCGTGAAAATGAGGATGTCACATTTTCCACCGAGTATCTTGCTTTAAAGCTTACAATGTATGACTTCACGACCTCCAAATTAGGAATGTGATATGTCCATGTATAGACCTTGTTACAAAGAACATAATAAAAAATAATTAAATGCAAAGAGACTTGGTATTAAAGAGATATGAAGGTACAAAGCAATGAAAAAAAATATTTTTACATGCCACATCTGCGATGATCCACATATATTTTCGCATTCGACAAGTGAATTTTTGCAATCAATGGTCTTAAAACGAGGCCGTTTTGTAATAAAAGAATCGCAAATGGCGTGAATTTTCCCAAGTGGTGGGCTGCGAAAATCCTGGGTATTTTGGTTATTTTTAATTTTGTGTGGCTATTTTGTAGAAAACTTTGAAAAGAATTGCTATATACCGTTTATAATCTTTATTCCAAGTAAAATTACTATATATTTGAACAAAAATTATAATAAATCAGGTATACCTCTGACTATGATTACTTAAAAAATGGATCACTATTTAATTTAATCAACAATATATAAATCACATTAACAATATTGTTGTGTGCTATACTAACTACAATTTTAAAAAAGCTACAAATTTGAAACGGAAGTAGCACCTTTGCCACATTAATGTACCTTTTTTTAATTTAATGTAGACATTTAACTACTCGAATATTATCGTCCGTAGAAGAAAACATTCCAAAATATCACACGCAAGCATTCTTACTTGTATTGTCTCATCCATCGTTTGTATCTATATATTAAACACACTAAGTGTAAAACTCGTGTATTACACGGGTTGATTAAAAAAAATATATATCAATGTATTTTAATATATCTTATATATCTTTTAAGATTCTTTACTTTTATTATCATATTAAATGTATTTAATAATTTACATATATAAATTTAGTATTTTGTGGCATATTAATTGATTTAATTAAAAAAAACCATAAAATGACACGCGGATTTAAATTTAATCAAAAGATTTACAAAATTACATGTGGCAAATTTAATAAGAAGATGACATTTAGCAAAATGATCTTCATTTATTAGGATAGATTTTATGGAGTAACCCTCTTTTCGAATTCAAGATTTTACTATTATATCTATTTATTACATTTCAACCTTCCATCGTATTTAACTTTTAATCAATATTTTAAAAACCGGTTTGAACCGGTCACCGGTCGGAACGGGAGTCGGAGACGAAAGTCGTGACTGTGATAACTCAAATTAAAATAAATATATAAAATTTTTGATTATATTATTAAAATAAGATAATGGGTGATTAATTAGAAGTAATTGGTTTTAATTAAGAAAAATAATGAGGTTTAAACCCTCAAAACCGCCACCCATGATAGCTACATAAATTCGAGCAAACGAGAAGGTTTTATCGATTACAATGTTAGGCATTATAAAGAGCTCGCAAAATCAAGGAAGAACCCCTTAGAGATTTCGAAGAACAATTGAGAATTATAAAAGAAATCAGAGGAAGAAGATGGTGACGATTTTCGGTATCTTTCATGAAATTATGATATAGTTCTTCGTATTCAGCTAGTTGTAGTTCTTCGAATAGGTTTATATGGATGGTTGTATTACTTATTTTGGTTCCACCTAGGTTCTCGTTTCCATCGATAACCATCGATAATACGGTAATTTGATGAGAGTTTTGAATGAGCAGTTTGGGTGATATTTATGCAAACAGTCCCTACATTATTGATATGTTGACAATTTCAATCTTCTAAAACATATGCGTTACTTCATTGTATTGAAGAAAAAAAAAGTTACACAAGTCTGTGAACTGTTAATATTATGACAATTCAAATTTGCTAAGTGATATATTGGAGATGAGACTTACAAAAAAATGGTCCCCGGACCTTTAATAACTTGCTGGTTTTTTTTATTATTATTATTATTATTATTATTGTTATTATTGTTATTATATTTTCTTGTATTTTAAAGGTTTAAATATTTTGACTTTGAGTATAATTTTTAAGGGTAAAACCTTATTATATGGAGATGTCGAAAAACAGAAGATAAAATATTTTTACAATATTATTATGAACGTTGTAATTAATGTAATTGAATAATTACTAATGGTTGGCTGAACGAGAGATATGGATAGTGGAACCAAAACAAATTTATAGGATGTCTTCTAGGATCATTGTTGTAACGGCCGAAAAATACAATCAATTTAAATTTTTCAAAAACATCTCGATTTTCATTAGATCTTTACAAAAAAGGTTTTCAATACAAAACATTTAACGTGTTCCCAGAATCATAATACTACAAAATCATGAGGAGTGGTACGATCATGCTTTCGCCTTGCCACAGTCTCCTGAAGAACCTGAAAAAACATGAAACCACAACTGTAAGCACGAAAGCTTAGTGAGATACCCCCAAAATACCAACCATAAATATCATACACGCATAACATGCCATACATATCTGATCACAGAACAGTCATGCACTTCGGGTCTACTGTGTGACTGGTCCGCTGCACCGGCCTACAGTCCACCTGGTCCACCCTCTGAGTCTATCCACATATATCGAGTCTACAGTGTGATTGGTCCGCCCGCTCCCGGGCCTTCAATCCACCTGGTCCACTCTCTGAGTCTACAGTATGACTGGTCCGCCCGCATCGGGCCTTCAGTCTATCTGGTCCACTCTCCGAGCCTTCGGCACGTCTGGTCCGCCCTTTCGGAGCCTACAACCTATCCGGACCGCTCGCTGGGCCTTCGGGACAACCGGTCCGCCCTGGGTATCTTGGCCTACAGCACACAGCAGGACCTGCCTCAACCCAACTCCAGTCCAAACAACCATGTGCACATATACATACAATCATATAGCAATTCACAGACAACAAGCAGATCCAACAGATCACATAGCATATCATCATCCTAACCAGGATACCGACCTAACAGGTCACTAGTATAGCATCTCCCTAACTCTCAGGATACCGATCTCAATCAGGTCTCTAACACATACCATCCTAGCTCTCAGGATGCAAACATATCATAGCAACAACATAACAACAACTAACCGGATCTCAATCCAATAAGGGTCGGCCTTGGTGCCTTAGACCCTGTTGATATAGTGAGGATAACTCACCTCGAAACTGCCGACTGAACAGACAACCCAAGCTGCTCCGATCACTGATACGATCTCCACCACTAGACAACCACCAATGCACTGAACTCAAAACAATAAACAACAATTACCAAAATGCCCCTGGAAACCACTGGTCAATCCCTTGGTCAAAGACAAGGTCAAAGTCAACCCCTGACTGACTCTACTCGCTGAGTCAACCCGATGACTCGCCGAGCCCCCATACTCAGAACCTCCCTCAATCCGCGACCTAACTCGTCGAGTCACCCCGAGGCTCGTCGAGTTCAACCACTCTGAGTCCACTCGCACACAACTCACCGAGTCATCCCTTGACTCACCGATTCTCGACTCGACCAGAAAATATCGGGACTCTTCGACAAGACTCGCCGAGCCCAAGAACAGACTCGCCGAGTCTAAGGCTATCTTCAACCTACTCGCCGAGTTGTTCATACAACTCGCCGAGTTCCAGGCCATCTTCATCCAACTCGTCGAGTTCTAGCTCTTCTTCAAGCAACTCGTCGAGTACACCCATGTGACTCGCCGAGTACCACAGATCTGAATCCATACAGAAGCACTCCAGGCCATGCAATTGATCGAAAACATAGATCTAGCCTCCTACCACCCATCCATCACGTAAAGTGGCAAACTTTACGTGAATCCAAAGAGATCTAAGCCTTTTGCACATTGGGCTAGGGTTTGGGACATGATGGCTCCACTAAACACTCCAACGCAGGGACTTTCATGCTCTTTGATCCTTCTCCATTCCAGATCTGAGGTAGCAACCTCAGATCTAACCTCTCGACTCCAATTACATCCAAAGACAAGCTCCCCACAAACCCCAAAATGAAGAAACAACATAACAACATCCCAAGAACGAGATATTACCTCCAAGGAACGCCCCAACTGCAATGAAACTCGAATCCAAGCAAAGCCCCTTGCTCCAAGACTTCAAACTCCCAAAATTCCTTCAACAAACACCTCCTTCAAGTTCCCAAATGAGATATGATCACTCACACACGAAGGCTAAGGGTTTCTGGACTTGAGGATGAATAAAGAGGCTGAGAGAGGGTTGTTATGTTCTTTATATAGGGCTCAACCCCGAGAATTAGGGTTTTCTCCACTCAGCGCCTACTCGCCGAGTCCATCTTACTGACTCGCCGAGTCGGCTACTTAACACGCGACCCAGTCGCGACTCTACTTGCCGAGTCCACCCATGGACTCGCCGAGTCACTCTTTCCCAATTTACTCTTTTAGCCCTTCTACTCTACTCTTGATATTTCGGGATGTTACAATTCTCCCTCACTTAAATTAGGCTTCGTCCTCGAAGCCTACTGCAATTCAATCCCAACGATACTCCCACAACGCGCCACCTAGCCTTAACCAAGCCAAGTCCCTCAAGGCATACCCATCGAAACTCAAACACACTTTCTCTTTCCTTACGGTGTCCTGACCACCGTCTCGAGCCAGGCACCGGCTGTACCCTCTGATAATCACACTCAATAACCGCGAATTACCCATGACGCATCACTGCCCCAAATCTCAACAATCACTCGACCCATAAGGGCTTAGAAGGCCATGAACCATCGGATCCCCGATCCGAATCCCACTCTATCCATTCCGCGACGACGGAAAGACCCATTCTCAATCTCAGAGCAACTCCCACGAGTTCTCCTCTTGCAATCACATACACATGCTGAACTTTCTCCAGCACCCTCAGGTTGGGAAAACCTGATACACTGATGATATCCTCCAACATCCCCCAGGATGAACCACTAATACATATCCAATACCCCGATCAGAATCACACTGAGAGCCCAAGGATCTCTCCCTGCATCCCTTCCGAGTCTCTTGGCTCTACATCTGCAGAATTCCTCCGCAACCTCAGCAAACATCCCAAACCGGATGAGCTTCTATTCCACTGCCGCAACCACGCTGCTAAAAAAAACCATACTCGAATTACTCTAATCATAACTCTGCTCTGCCGCTTTCACTTCCGTGAACTTGCACTCCCTCTCGGAGTTACACACCTCTCTCACTTCCTTTTCCAAGGAATCCACTTGGCCATATTGCCACTCTAACAAGTGCCACGGTGCTCGCCCAACGCTACACCACCCTTTTTAGCGTATCCGCTATCCATCCAACACACATACTCCGACCCTCATCGCAGGGACTCTCAAGCCCCTGCACTATCTCCACTAATCAAGATCACTACCCGGGGCCAGACCTTCTAATGCAATCACACCGCAACATACACAATCCATATCCTCAAACTGATCCAACAATACCTGCAGAGTCTTCAGCATGACTGGACCGCCTCACCAGGCCTTCAGTCCATCTGGACCACCCTCAGAACCTTCAGCTAATTTGGACCGCTCTCAGTGCCTTCAGTTTGGTTGGACCGTTCTCCGAGCCTTCGGCCTGACCGGTACGCCTTCCGGCCTTCAGTCTATCCGAACCGCTCAACTAGCATTCAACATTCCGAGCTATCCCCCCGGAAATCCTCCCATGCATACCGTTCTAGCCCTCTAGGGGTTCCGAACTCTAACTCCATCATACATACTCGATCCCGACCTGCTCCCAGGCCCTCCACAGTCAAATGCCTTAGGTCTGTATCCCGCCCCGCATGCCCGACACTTACTCTTATCAGTCTATACTCTGGGCTGACAGAACACTTGTTGAATCCCAACAGCTAAGCACTCTCGAATACTCGTCGGTCTCCCGGAGAATTCTCTAATTCTCCCCCACTTGGGCACTAACTATCAACCACCGGTTGCCATTACTGACCTCCCAGAACAACTCTTGCACAAAGAAAACACTTACACGCGGACTGCTTCCCACAAGCATAAACAACCTTACAAGACCTCACATCAACACCAATCAACCTGCTCGAAAGAAACTCAATCTGCATCTAACCACTCCTCAGAAAGCAGATACTACCCGGCTTTCAACCCAATGTCGGGTTTCCACTAATAACCCTCATGAATGATAGCCAACGGAATTCCCAAAACAATAACCCATAACCAAAACCACAACCCGCAAAATGACGAATACCACAACAAAAACCAAACAAAATACCAGCTCATAAACATTACACCACAATAATCACAAGATAACAAGATATCAAGAAAGAAACATACCCGCAGCTACATCCGACACTGCTCTGACCTCCTCTGCCGCAAGCTGATAGGCACGAACCTGAGCCCTTGGGGGCTCCGCTCCACCCTGGCCTCCACCTGTGATCCTCAAAGTGGCCGGTGTTGGAGCCTGCACTGGTCCTGCAGCAAGCTGAGGACAGTTGACCCTCAAATGCCCAACCTGATGACAATGATAGCAAATCCTCAAATCCCGAACTGGCGCTGACTGCTGACAATCCCTTGCATAGTGCCCCTCCTTTCCGCGCTTGCGGCACGCACCACCGGACCTACAAACTCCGGAGTGACCCCTCCCACACTTCCCATAAGTGTGGCTGCTCAGATCCCCCACTCTAACATCAACGGTCTTGGACCGTTTTGGCGCCGGCTACGACTGCACCGGAGCCTGCCTCATCTCACGCAACTGCAACTCAATCTCTAACTCACGCAGCCTAGCGGCCTCCTGCAACTCCAACAATGTCCCGCACCTTTGAGCAGACACAAACTGCCTGATGTCCCTCTTGAGCATGCTCAGATATCGAGACATCTGAGCCTGCTCCGAAGCGAACGCTGGGCAAAACATCGCCCTCTCAGTGAACATCCTGGTGATCTCAGTCACCGACTCCGAATCCCGCTTCAGCTCAAGGAATTCCTGAGCCAATCTCTCCCTCTCAACCTGCGAAACATAACGAGTGATGAACATCTCTCGGAACTGATTCCATGATACCGCAACCCTCTGCGCATCCGAATATGACCCCGTGGTCAATCTCCACCAATCCTTCGCCCCGAGCCTTAACAGGTTCAGAGCACACCTCACCCTCTGATCAGCAGGGCATGAACACGTGAAGAAACACCCCTCCACGTCTTGACAACCACCTCATAGCAACAATCGGGTCCTGAACACCATCGAATGTGGGAGGCTTCGTATTATCGAAGTCCCGATACTGAAAACCCCGACTAGCTCCTCCCCCTACCGCTGCTACAGCCGCGGTAGCTGCCGCGGCAGCCGTCTCAGTGAGATCTGCATAGCGCTCATCAAAATACTCAACCATGGCGGTCTTAATCGACCCAAACAGCTCTGGCAACTCAGCCCGGAACAACTCAGCAATCTCATCACGCAGGATCTCACGAATCCTCGCATCCAACTCGCTCGTGCTCATCTGACCGATAACCTCGGGCAGCACCGATCCGCCCGGAACTCTCTCTCCAGCTCCCGATCCTGATCCGGATCCACTCTCATCATGCCTCGGTATCTCCATACTAAAAAAACATCACACAAAATCTCAGACTCTTCCCACAACCTGGGATCCAACTCTCTCAACCCAACCCTAGAGATCATGGTTTCCCTGATACGCGTATGGGTCCTGTGCTTTCAGTAGTACGGGCCCATACTACCTTCCACACCTACCCATATTTGTATGAAGTACTACCACAACGCCCTAGAGAAACATGCATAACAACGCTCAACCCTCACCACTAGAGGAACACTGAAAATATCCCATAAGGAACCCTAGGCTACATGCATCACAAATCAGGCAACATATCATGAAATCCTGAAGATCCCTAGCCTATCACTAGCATGCTGTTTTATCAAAGCTCAAAAACAAATAACATGCATGGTATTTTGGGGTTACTTACTGGCTCCGGCTGATCGTACCTCCGCGTCCTCCCTTACTCATTTTGAAAACCATTTTAAATACTCTTTTGAAAACTCTCCTCGATTTGAGACTGGAGTCACACGAATGTTCCTCCAATTCACTCAAACCAAGGCTCTGATACCAACTTGTAACGACCGAAAAATACAATCAATTTAAATTTTTCAAAAACATCTCGATTTCCATTAGATCTTAACAAAAAGGTTTTCAATACAAAACATTTAACGTGTTCCCAGAATCACAATACTACAAAATCATGAGGAGCGGTATGATCACGCCTTCGCCTTGCCACAGTCTCCTGAAGAACCTGAAAAACATGAAACCACAACTATAAGCCCGAAAGCTTAGTGAGATACCCCCAAAATACCAACCATAAATACCATACACGCATAACATGCCATACATATCCGATCACAGAACAGTCATGCACTTCGGGTCTACTGTGTGACTGGTCCGCTGCACTAGCCTACAGTCCACCTGGTCCACCCTCTGAGTCTATCCACATACATCGAGTCTACAGTGTGATTGGTCCACCTGCTCCCGGGCCTTCAATCCACCTGGTCCACTCTCTGAGTCTACAGTATGACTGGTCCGCCCGCACCGGGGCTTCAGTCTATCTGGTCCACTCTCCGAGCCTTCGGCACGTCTGGTCCGCCCTTTCGGGGCCTACAACCTATCCGGACCGCTCGCTGGGCCTTCGGGACAACCGGTCCGCCCTGGGTATCTTGGCCTACAGCACACAGCAGGACCCGCCTCAACCCAACTCCAGTCCAAACAACCATGTGCACATATACATACAATCATATAGCAATTCACAGACAACAAGCAGATCCAACAGATCACATAGCATATCATCATCCTAACCAGGATACCGACCTAACAGGTCACTAGTATAGCATCTCCCTAACTCTCAGGATACCGATCTCAATCAGGTCTCTAACACATACCATCCTAGCTCTTAGGATGCAAACATATCATAGCAACAACATAACAACAACTAACCGGATCTCAATCCGATAAGGGTCGGCCTTGGTGCCTTAGACCCTGTTGATATAGTGAGGATAACTCACCTCGAAACTGCCGACTGAACAGATAACCCAAGCTGCTCCGATCACTGATACGATCTCCACCACTGGACAACCACCAATGCACTGAACTCAAAACAATAAACAACAATTACCAAAATGCCCCTAGAAACCACTGGTCAATCCCTTGGTCAAAGACAAGGTCAAAGTTAACCCCTGACTGACTCTACTCGCCGAGTCAACCCGATGACTCGCCGAGTCCCCATACTCAGAACCTCCCTCAATCCGTGACCTAACTCGCCGAGGCTCGTCGAGTTCAACCACTCTGAGTCCACTCGCACACAACTCACCGAGTCATCCCTTGACTCACCGATTCTCGACTCGACCAGAAAATATCGGGACTCTTCGACAAGACTCGCCGAGCCCAAGAACAGACTCGCCGAGTCTAAGGATATCTTCAACCTACTCGCCGAGTTCCAGGCCATCTTCATCCAACTCGCCGAGTTGTTCTTCCAACTCGTCGAGTTCTAGCTCTTCTTCAAGCAACTCGTCGAGTACACCCATGTGACTCGCCGAGTACCGCCGATCTGAATCCATACAGAAGCACTCCAGGCCATGCAATTGATCCAAAACATATATCTAGCCTACTACCACCCATCCATCACGTAAAGTGGCAAACTTTACGTGAATCCAAAGAGATCTAAGCCTTTTGCACATTGGGCTAGGGTTTGGGACATGATGGCTCCACTAAACACTCCAACACAGGGACTTTCATGCTCTTTGATCCTTCTCCATTCCAGATCTGAGGTAGCAACCTCAGATCTAACCTCTCGACTCCAATTACATTCAAAGACAAGCTCCCCACAAACCCCAAAATGAAGAAACAACATAACAACATCCCAAGAACGAGATATTACCTCCAAGGAACGCCCCAACTACAATGAAACTCGAATCCAAGCAAAGCCCCTTGCTCCAAGCCTTCAAAATCCCAAAATTCCTTCAACAAACACCTCCTTCAAGTTCCCAAATGAGATATGATCACTCACACACGAAGGCTAAGGGTTTCTGGACTTGAGGATGAATAAAGAGGCTGAGAGAGGGCTGTTATGTTCTTTATATAGGGCTCAACCCCGAGAATTACGGTTTTCTCCACTCAGCGCCTACTCGCCGAGTCCATCTTACCGAGTCGCCGAGTCGGCTACTTAACACGCGACCTAGTCGCGACTCTACTTGCCGAGTCACACTATCCCAATTTACTCTTTTAGCCCTTCTACTCTACTCTTGATATTTCAGGATGTTACAATTGTCTTAGAAAAACATGTTGGTGGGATGTAGGGTGCGTGTTGCACGACAAGTTTCGGTTAAGACTTATCGGTTGCAATGTGAGTTTTTTCGTGTTATGTGGTTCATCGCACATAAATGTTTATCAAGCGTTTATTATACGATATTATTTATTTATTAACAATATGTTTTATGATAAGTATCGTTGCATGCAAATGTTATTTTGGATTTGTTATCTACCTTGTGTGTGTGTTTTTTGGATGACATGTTTAGCGGGAACAAGTTGGTGTTTAATCGCCGTGAGCATGACGAATGTGTGTGATCGGCAGGGATGAGAATTGAGAATCATACTCCTTTCCTTGGATATTTAAAATTCTTGAGTACGATTGATAGGTTGTACCAAGCGGAGGGGAAACGAGCCACTAGTTCTTTCTCTGGATAATTAATCGTTCCCCTAAATTATGTCATCGTGGGATATGTTTTGTTGTATGATTTATTGAAGATATATGATAAGACTATTTGCTTTTTTAAGTGATGAACATGTATGTGCAACATGAACTCACTAAGCCCTAGGCTTACCCTTTTAGAAACTTTAAATGTGTGCAACTCATGAAACTATTTAACAAGTGGCAGTAAGAAGGCTAGGGAGAATGATTGACCAACAAGACAACAAATGTGTTTCGCAAAAACGTAACACCCGAAGCTCTTCGGTTGAAGATATTTATTTTATTTTGTTTTTCTTCCGATGTAGTTTAGTCTATAAGTAAGTTCAAAATTGATCTTGGGAGATGTTGGAATGATTATTTGTCATTTAATCGATATTTATAAATTGGGGTGTTACAAGTTGGTATTAGAGCGATGTCTAAGCAGATTAGGTGTTTGCATAAACACTTAAGCTTAGACGGAATGAACAAGAGGTAATCAAACGACTAAATTAGACCATATCTCGCTTGTAGGTATCATGTCTTCATCGAGATCTAGAAGGTTTGCTAGGGTCACCCCAGAGGAAGAACACATCCCATTTGGAGCATATATTAGAGCACCTTGAGATGTACCAAAAATTCCGTTAATGCCTAATGCGAGTCGTGGACGTGGCCAAGGAAGAAGAGGAGGCAGGGGTAGAGGAATAGGGAGAGGAGCTGTAACAACACCGATAGTTGCATCGTCTGGCCAGGGTAGCTCCGGTTCCCACCGCAGCTGAGGTCGAAGTCGCGGAAGGGGTCATGCGACAAACATGATCACTAAAGAAGAGTTGGTTGATGAGATTGATCGGGCGATACACACCACCTTTCCAAATGTAGTTGCTCATGCGCAAGATGTAATAATTAGTGAGTATCAGGGAAACTTGGGTGGAGGTGATGAAGACTATGAGTATAATACACCAAATACAAATCCTGACTCAGGTGTTACACAACCCTTAAGGCATATTGACAACTATAAATGGAGGGGTTATAGTTACAAGACGTTCATGAATTGTAGGCCACCGTCATTTAATGGAGAAATTGATCTTATTTTGTGATCAACGTAGATCATGGAGATTGAGGGAACATTTGATACTTGCAAGTGTGTGGATGAGGACAAGGTGATTATGATGCGATAATGTTAAAAGGGGAGGCTATACATTGGTGGGGCGTGGTGAAAGAAGTTAGGGGGTGTGATGCAGACAAGAGAATGACATGGGATGAGTTTACAAAAATCTTCAAAGAAAAGGTTTGTCCTCGAATAATGATCAAGCAGTTGGAAGAAGAATTCCTGAGGTTGGAACAAGGGAATATGAGAGTACACTACTAAGTTCACTTAAAAAGCTAGATTTGTAAAGTTTTATGTGTCTTCGGAGGAAAGGAGGGTTGAGAGGTATATTTGGGGACTAAAAACCACCATCCGTGAATTTGTAGAAATTCAGAAACCAGGTACCTTCCGATCTGTTTTAGACGCCCTAAAAGGTCGGTAGCTGGAAAAGAATTGTCAGGGTGAGAATAAGGATTCAGGAAAAAGGAAGTTAGAAGTTGGAAAGTTCAAAGAAAGGCAAGACTTCTAGCTCAGATCGTAAGTATGAGCAACATTCTAGCATAGAACAATTTACTATGTGCAAACGATTCCATAAATTGGAGTGTAATATGAACTAAAGAACTTGCTACAAATGTGGAAAGATAGGACATATCGCTTCAAATTCTAAAATAAGGAAAGTATGTTATGGTTGTGGGTCCCCAGAATTAGGGTAACAATAACCAATGCATGATGATAAAGAAAGGGAATTGGTCAGAAGAAACGACGAGGACAAAAGGAAAAGCTTTCCCTATGACAGCTCAGGAAGCTCAGAATACCCTGATATAGTGGCATATACTTTCTTAGGAAACTCGATATTATGGGTGCTATTGGATGTGGATGCAAAAAAAATTCATTAGTTTTTGTAAGTGCCTAAATTTGAATGCAAAAGCTTTTAGAAATAAAGATTGATGATGGTCATTGTGTGGTCATAAGAACAAAATTTGATGACTGCTTGAATGAAAAAGAAAATTATTCAGCATCATTAAATTTAGTACCCACAACACTATGAGGTATTGATATCATGATACGAACGGACTGGTTGTCCAAAACCAAGTTAAATAGATTATAAGAAGGAGACTATTAAGGTTTAGATGCCACATTGTAACACACGATTCCTGGTATGAATTTAATTCTAGAAATCTTTATATTTTCTCTGGGACTCGACGAGTTGGTGGCCTAACTCGTCGAGTAGAGTCATGACCCACGGGAAGTTTAAGTGACCTACTTGACGAGTCGGGAGACCGACTCGACGAGTAAGTGTTGTCTGAGTGAAACCCTAAATTTGAGTGTTTGCACCCTATTTAATCAACTTATACCCCCCTCATCTCAGCCTCCATCGTCCCTTATACTTTCAGAAGGCATTATCTTGAAACCCTAGCCTTGTTTGAGTGTTTTAAGGCCATTTTGTGCATTTTGGTGGATTGTGAAGCTTGAGAAGAGGAAAGGAGCTTGGGAGTTCAAGTTGGAGCTTGGAGATCCAGAGATTGTGTTCCATTTCCAGCTCATTTAAGGTAAAAAGATCCTATCTTGATCTTCCATGTATTTAATCAGCTTTAGGGCTTGGATCTTGGTATATTTAGGGCTTTCTAAGCCATTTTCGGGTTGTGAAGAGTAATATGGAGTTATGACTTCAGATCTTGGACTTTCAAGGGGTCTCATGGCATAAAGGTGCTAACTTTATGGCCATAAGAGCCCCATGCATCTTTTAGACATCATTTGTGGTCCTTTAGAGCTAAAACACCCATGCATAGACGTAAAGTTCGTGGCTTTACATGCTATATCGACCCTAGGAGGTCAGAACTACCCTTTTGATGAGATGAACTTAGCATAAATCGAGTTTATGGGCATGGATTTTAGTGGACTCGGCGAGTTGTTCTTGGGACTCGACGAGTTTTTCTTGGGACTCGACGAGTCGGGTAGTGGTTCTCCAACGTTTGCTGTTTTGGGGGTCTGGTTGAGTCTAGAGAAGGACTCAACAAAGATGGACGAGATTGTAGACCTGGAAATCATGGGGCTCGACGAGTACGTGAGCAAACTCGACGAGTTCAAGGCAATCTCCCAATCTATGAAGATGGACTAGACGAGTTGTTCATACAACTCGACGAGTCATAGACTGGACACATTCAAAGGAGGGGGATGAACTCGACGAGTTCAAGGGCGAACTTAGCGAGTCGGATGAAGATAGTGATGGGTTTTGAGCATTCTAACACTTCTTAAGTGTATATGCAACCCTAATAACCTTGGATCTATGTTTGTCTAATTATCATGCAAAGTTGAATTCCAAGGTTATATTCCTATCTAGCATACATGGGGAACAATTTTTAACTTGAATGAAAGATATAATAACATACCTTGTTGTTGCTTATGATCCTTAAAACCTTGTGAGCCTAGCACCCCAAGTGTGATGCCTCAAATGCTTCACACAACACCTAATGCAAAGGAGTAAACTTTGAGAGAATCTTACACTTGCAAAATTTGGCCTAGCCCTCACTTGTTCATGTGTAGCTGATTTTGGTGGAGAATGGGTTCCTTATACAGTGTTGACACGTCTAGGGTTACACCATGTAAACCCTAATGTGTCATGACTCTTCATTTCCATGACCCATGAGTTTGTAACTCCCATGGAGCATCTATGGAGCATCCTATGGGTGGAACTCAACTTGATAATTCATGGAGCCATGCAACCCAAATGGACCATGCCAGGTCGGGTCAAGTACATACCCGAAATAGTTATGGACTTAGACACCTTATCCAACAGTCTCCCACTTGGATAAGTCTAATAACTATAACTGCAACTATGACTTCAGGAACCGATCAGCAATCGTAGCTCTTTCAAGGTTTCTCGGAACTCAGAAGATGATGATACGCCATTTAAGATAAGTGATCATATAATCCTCTGTTCGAGATATCAGCCGAACAAATACATGGAACAATGTCTTACTTATTGTCCAGCAGTTTTTTTCCCAATTTCCGATTTGTTTGACAAAGAACTTAATTGAACACATCAACTTAGTTCTGACCGGGCCCGGTACATAGGTCAAAACAAAATCATCGAGGGGCCCAGATATCAGCTTCTAATCCAAGAAGGAACAGATAAACTTCGACTGATATGTTTGTTCTACCACTCATTGAATTACACACAAAAGCACGTTTTATAACATCGAGTTACCAATGCGTTTTCGTACAATCAATGCATAACCAACTTGTAACTAACAAATCATATCTCTAGGTTTGAAGACTTATATGATATTACCGTCTCACGATCACTCGAGATAAATTCCATGAAGTGATTCCAGTGAGCGTGGGTTGCGTCCAATGCTCAGAACTTATGAGCACTCATGATTGTTGTAGCCATGTCCAACACCTTAGACCTCTGCAACCAATCATGACAGTCTTGATTCATACCTACTTCCGATATATGACTGACTGTGGAGGTTTGAATAATATGATATACCAAACATAATTATTCAGGAAGTCAAAACATGCAAAAGAAATATAGTAAACGACTGACAAGAGATAGCAACACTTTAATCATAAATAAAACACCTTTTATTCATCATCTAATGTCAATCACATTTTACGAATTTCAAGGTTATCTAGCTACGAAATCTAATATCATCCTTCAGCCCTATGCTCCGAGCATGCTGGAGATGCTTAACCCGAGTCAGTCCCTTCGTGAGGGGATCTGCTGGATTCTCATCTGATGATACCCTCTTCGCCACGAGGAGTCCTTCTTCTATTCGATGTTTGATGAAATGGTATTTTTTGTCTATGTGTCTGGATCTCCTGTGATCCCTTGGTTCCTTGGCTAAGGCAACAGCACTTTCACTATCACAGAAAATTTCCATTGGCTCCTTAATAGCTGGTACAACTCCAAGGTCTCCAATGAAGTTCTTCAGCCATATCGCCTCCTTTGCTACCTCGCTAGCTACTATATACTCTAATTCGCAAGTTGAATCAACCATTGTCTCTTGCTTGGAACTCTTCCAAGAAATTGCTCCTCCATTTAGGGTAAACACCCAGCTTGACTGAGAGCGGAAATTATCCCTATCAGTCTGAAAGCTAGCATCATTATACCCTACAACTCTCAAGTATTCTCTCCCACCGAGGGTAAGGACCCAGTCCTTAGTCCTCCATAAGTACTTGAGGATATTCTTTACCACAGTCCAGTGTGCCTTGCCAGGGTTCCCCTGATACCTGATGACCATGCTCAAGGCAAAGGCTACATCAGGTCGAGTACACGTCATAGCATACATGATCGATCCTACAGCTGAAGCATAAGGTATTCAACTCATTTTTGCTATCCCAGCCTCAGTACTAGGGCTTTGTGTCTTACTCAATCTGGCATTACTCTAGATGGGTAACTCTGCTTTCTTGGAATCCTGCATGTTGAATCTCTTCAGCACCTTATCCAAGTAGGTACTCTGACTAAGTCCAGTTAGTTGTGTACTCCGGTCTCTCAAGATCCTTATCCCTAGAATATAGGCAGCTTCTCCTAGGTCCTTCATAGAGAAACACTTCCCAAGCCAGGACTTAACTTCCTGCAGAGTTGGGATGTCATTTCCTAGGAGTAGTATGTCATCCACATACAATACCAAAAAGCTAACTATACTCCCACTAGCCTTGACATATACACAAGATTCATCTTCACTCTTAGAAAAGCCAAACTCTTTGACTTTCTCATCAAAGCAAAGATTCCATCTACGAGGTGCTTTCTTTAACCCATAAATGGATTTCTCAAGCTTACATACTCTATTAGGGTACTCTGTATTGACAAAACCCTCTGGCTGACTCATGTAAACATCCTCAGCCAACTTTCCATTAAGGAAAGTAGTTTTAACATCCATTTGCCAAATTTCATAGTCATGAAATGCAGCTATGGCTAACAGAACCCTAATGGACTTAATCTTGGCCACTGGAGAAAACGTCTCATCATAATCAACTCCCGGAGTTTGGGAGAAACCCTTTGCAACCAGTCGTGCCTTATAAGTGTGTATATTACCATCCATGTCGGTCTTCCTCTTGAAGATCCATTTGCACCCTACAGTCTTACGACCTGCTACATTCTCAACCAAGTTCCAAACTTGATTGTCATACATGGATTGTATCTCACTGTCCATTGCCTCTTTCCACTTGGCTGACTCAGGGCCTGCCATGGCTTCCGCGTAACTGTTAGGTTCATCCAGACCTATCAGTGTCTCATCATTGTTAGGTGCATTCCTAACCCTTGTGGAACACCTCAGAGGTCAAGACTTGTCAATTGGCTCACCAGGAGTTTCCTCCTCAAGTTGAGTGCTAGTGTTTGAAGTTCCTTCACCGCTTGACTCTTGAATTTCTTCAAGGTCAAATTGCCTACCACTGTTTCCTTGGCTTATGAACTCTCTCTCTCTCTCTCTCTCTCTCTCTCTCTCTCTCTCTCTCAAGAACGCCCTCCTAGCTACAAAGACCACATTTTCACTAGGTCTGTAGAAGAGGTAACCAAAGGATTGTTGTGGGAAGCCGATGAAAATACACCTCTCGCTTCAAGGTTCGATCTTATCATGAGTCTCGCGTCTCACGAAAGCCTCGCAACCCCAAATCTTGATGTGTTCTACTTTGGGTACTTTACCAGTCCACATCTCATGAGGAGTTTTGGCAACTTTCTTTGTAGGGACCAGATTAAGGATATGGGCGGCAGTCTCTAAGGCATAACCCCAAAATGAGATTGGTAGCGAAGCTCGACTCATCATGGAACGAACCATGTCCAACAAGGTCCGATTATGCTTCTCAGCCACACCATTCAACTGTGGTGTCCTGGGTGGTGCCAATTGTGAGACAATCCCACATTCCCTAAGATAGTCGAGGAACTCTGAACTAAGATACTCATCACCTCGATCGGATCGAAGCATCTTAATGTTCCTGCCCAACTGATTCTCGACTTCCTGTTTAAACTCTTTAAACCTTTCGAAAGTCTCTGACTTATGCTTGATTAAGTAGACATATCCATATCTACTATAATCATCAGTAAAAGTCAAATAATAACGATTACCATCCCTTGTGGCATGTTTGAAGGGCCCACACACATCCGTGTGTACAAGATCCAACAAACCTTCACCCCTCTCACAAGAACCTGTGAAGGGTGACTTTGTTATTTTTCCAAGTAAGCATGATTCGCAACTATCATCTGACTTTAGGTCAAATGACTCCAAGACTCCATCTTTTTGGAGTTGGCCTATGTGTTTCTTGCTTATATGTCCAAGACGACAATGCCATAATGATGCTTTATCCAAGTTATTATCATTAACAGAATCAATACACAAAACATTATTTCCTAAGTTATCAACCACATATACAGTTTCATACACACCATCACAAGGTAATGCTTTAAAATAAAGAACATTATTAAAGAAAGCATTAATCGAACCAACTTCATTATCAAATGAAAATGTGAAACCTTGTTTATACAACGCATGAAAGGAAATAATATTTCTTGCCATTTCTGGAGAATAACAACATTTATTCAAATCTAAATTAAACCCACTACTTAGCGATAAAATATAAACTCCAATCTTGGTGACATGTAAAGCTTTCCTATTCCCCATGATTAAGTTTATTCTTCCTTGCTCCACATTCTCACTTCTTCTTAGTCCCTGCAAATCAGAACAAATATGAATAACACAACCTGTATCAAGGACCCAAGAATTAGAATGGGGTCAGTTATTAGATAAGATAGTGTAAATACCAGCATGGTTGGGTTTAACTTTCCCATCCTTCACATCTTACTGGTACTTTGGGCAGTTCCGCTTCCAATGTGACCTTTCATGGCAATAGAAGCATTCAGCCTCTTTTGGGTCAGAAGAAGGAGTGATGAAACCTTTCTTGGTTCCACTTGAAGAATAGCCATCAAGGGTCCTAGCCTTGTTACCCTTCGAAGAGTTCTTCCTCTTCTTCCATCGACTTTTCCCGATTGCCAAAACCGGGGCGGATTTTGGAGTAGGAGTGTTAATAACCGACTTCCCCTTAAGACCTGTTTCTACGGTCTTGAGAAGTCCCCGAAGTTTGCTGAGTGTGACCTCTTCCTTATTCATGTGATATGTCATGCGGAATTGATCATAGCACGATGGTAAGGAGTGCAAAAGATATCTATTGCAAGCTCCTCAGGGAAGTTCACATTAAGCTTCAGCAATCGATCCACATACCTTTGCATTTTCTGCATGTGGCTCGTGACGGACTCTCCGTCCTTCATCAAGGTTGTTATCATGGAGCAGATGATTTCATACCTCTTTTGTCGTGCACTTTGATGGTATCTTTCCATCAGATCTTGGTGCGTTTCAAAAGGGTAAAAGTCCTCATAGGACTTTTGGAGTTCCGCTGTCATGGTGGCCATCATGATGCATGATACTTTGGTAGCATCCCTTTCATGTGCCTGGAAGTCAGCGATCTCCTGAGGAGTTTCAGTGGTCTCATCAATCTCCTTAAGCTCCTTATCAAGGACATATTCTTTGTCCTCGTAGCGAGTAATCATCCTGATGTTTCTGATCCATTCATTAAAGTTGGATCCATCAAAAGTGACTTTCCCACACAAGTTCGTAAGGGTAAAGGAGCTATTAGGATTAGAGCCAGAAGCAGCGTTGTTTGAAAACATCTGAATGAAGAGGACAAGATTAGTTTAGATATTAAGAGAGTCCTTAATAAAACACCCAAATGTAATATTAAGGCTAGGATCCAATCACAATATATTATAACTTACAAGAGGTATGTCGTAATGCAAGATATAACATATTTGAAAGGTAGGTGAATGACGATTCACCAATTTCCACCACGAAAAATGAAATATTGATATTAGGTTTTTAATTGGTTATTAGAAATTCCTAGATTCTTTGATATTCATAGAACTTTTCAATGGCATGTTTCAATCTCGAGTGTGCCCTCCAGGTTTTGTGACTGGGATACTGAGGATCACAAAACGAGGTGTGAAGTAACCATGCAAATCACTTGGTACCCTTAAAGTTTATCACTCAATCGATGTGTTGGTAAACCACACACGCTCCACCGATACTATGATAAACCTTAAGTCACCCTTTACCTACCTTGTTAAGTCCAAGTTAGTGTGCCGGTTAACCACACACGCTCCACCAACGACTTAAACAAAGTGTAAAGTGTAATTTGATAGATTAGCACCTTATTCACATTTTTCCTAAAGTAACTAAGATTGGGAATTCAATAAAACATTTAGTTACTTTATAATATTCATCATACTTTTAGTGAGAATTTATAAGTCCTTGTCTTACCCGTTCGGCTAACGACCCTCCACCAATCAAGGAAGCGGTGGGTGAGAGTGGACACCCATTAAGTCGCCATTTTATAGACAACAACCTTATACCCCCCTTATAGACTGACTTCGTGATGAGGCGTACTAGCGGTAAAACAACTTGATCTTATACATATATATATATATATATATATATATATATATATATATATATATATATATATATATATATTATTAACTTATAATATTATAAAGTATAAGGGTTGAATTTTAACTTTTAAAATTATAAGTGTTGGAACTAAAGTTTTAATTAAGACTCTACTTGTTCCAAAACTTGAGGGCAAGTTTTGTAAACTTTCAAAACTTTTCATCTCTTGTAACTTATGAGTTAATAGAGTATTAAAAATGAAGACTCTTCATTTTTTATAACTCATGTGTTCTTTTAATGGCTTTTAACAAAGTGACTTTTGGCTTTCCATAACTTAAGGACAAGTTATGGACTCCATTAAAACACATAATGATCATGAATTAATCTACCACATAGGTTACAAATAATTCCTATGATCATCTAAACATCATAAGAACAAGATCATGAATATGAACACTTTCAAGAATCAAAAATTACACTTAAAACTTGTAATTTTGATAATTGTCATTGTAAATGGATTAGCATAAACATTACACCATCTAAAACATGTTTTCAAGTACAAAAACAATTTAGGGTAATGTTTCTAGTCAATCTCCAGCAACTAAAATCGAAATTTTGAACACTACAGCCTCTACTCGTCAAGTGCAAGAACAAACTCGACGAGTAGCTTGCATTTTGTCATGGACTCATCGAGTCCCCCCATGGACTCGGCGAGTTCATACGAGCAGAAAGCAAAAAAACAATTTTTTTCAAGCAGTTTGCACAAATAATCAACAAACAAGCCTACGCTCTGATACCACTGATGGGTTTTGAGCATTCTAATAACCTTGGATCTATGTTTGTCTAATTATCATGCAAAGTTGAATTCCAAGGTTATATACCTATCTAGCATACATGGGGAACAATTTTTAACTTGAATGAAAGATAGAATAACATACCCCGTTGTTGCTTATGATCCTTGAAACCTTGTGAGCCTAGCACACCAAGTGTGATGCCTCAAATGCTTCACACAACACCAAATGCAAAGGAGTAAACTTTGAGAGAATCTTACACTTGCAAAAATCGGCCTAGCCCTCACTTGTTCATGTGTAGCCGATTTTGGTGGAGAATGGGTTCCTTATATAGTGTTGACACATCTAGGGTTACACCATGTAAACCCTAATGTGGCATGGCTCTTCATTTCCATGACCCATGGGTTTGTAACTCATATAGAGCATCCATGGAGCATCCTATGGGTGGAACTCAACTTGATAATCCATGGAGCCTCTTAGCCCACTATACAAGTATGGATGATTTACATAATCAACCCATATATTTAATTAGTTATCTTTTGATCACTTAATTAATTCTAAAATAATTCTTGATCAAACTAATTAAATAATACTATTAATATATTAGAACTTATAATATATTAATAAACCACAAGTGTTATTTCTCTCATTTAGTCTATCCAATTGCATGGTGCCATGCAACCCAAATGGACCATGCCGAGTCGGGTCAAGTACATACCAAAAATAGTTATGGACCTAGACACCTTATCCAACAGATAGTCCCGATGGTATGATTGAAGGAGAACCCATCGAGTTCTTGTTAGACTCAACGAGTAGAGTCGGCGATTGTGTTTGGGTGAGAGGAATATGGACTAGACGAATTGGTAGACCAACTCGGCGAGTCAAGTCAACTGGATGATGACTTTGACCGGATTTGAGTTGACCATGGTTAGGGTTACAAGTACAAGTTGATAACTTAGAGGAATTGGCGTGTAGGGATCGAGCAGCCGAGGAGAGTCGACTTTCACGCCGAGGATAGTTCGGACGCTACACGACTTTGAGGTGAGTCTTCTCCTAGTAGGGGTGGGTCTACGACCACAATGTCGGCCCACTAGTAAGAGTTGTGGTTAGATAATTGTCTTTGTGATAATTATATGTGATTGTTATGTGATATGCTTGTCGTGAATGATATGATTATGCTTGATATCCTTATTGTGCTTATTATGTGTCAGTAGTAGAAGGGGTGAAATAGTCCCCAGTTACCGGTTGAAAGATACCGAAGGGGAGGTTAGTTCCCAGATACCGATTGAAAGATACCGAAGGGGAGGTTAGTTCGTAGTTACCGGTTCAAAGATACCGAGGGGGAGTTCAGCTCCCGGTTATGCCTGACAGCTATCGGTTGAAAGATACCGAGGATTATGGATTATTTGGTATGGGTATGATGGGGGAACTCACTAACCTTTGTGCTTACGATTCTTAGTTTTGGTTTCAGGTACCTCTTTAACTAAGGGGAAAGAGTCGGCGGCATAGCAGCACATCACACCTTCTCACATGAATTTTCCGCATTGAAACCTGGGATTTGTACTCCGATATGATACAATTTCCTAGAATGGTTTTGAGAATATGGCTTATGTTTTTATGTTAAAGGAATTGTAATGATATTTCCTAGAATGGTTTTGGGATGTTACAAGTTGGTATCAGAGCCTTGGTTTGAGAGATTCGGACACACCTTCGGGGGTGCCTGGACTCAAACCAAGGGATTAAAAGATTTTCACAAGAAAACAGTTTTCTAAAATTTGAGTTAAAGAATTTTTGGAAAAAGAACAAGGCGTGTTATGCGTGCGACCGGGCGAGCTCAAGTAAGTTTTCCCCAAGATACCATACTTGTTATGTTTATGATATGATTCTGAGAACTGCATGCTAGAATAGGGCTAAGGATCTAGGAAGGATGCCTTGTATGCCTGTCGTATGAGTTGTATGCTAGGGCTGTCTAGTCAGCAGTAGGATAGCCTGATTAGGTTATGCTTGATTTGGTTACTCAATGCACGAATGTTGCTTGCTATGTGCTTTAGGGGTTCTGGCAAACTTTAACTAACTAGTGAACAGATATCTAATAGTATTTCCAAGCTAGTTAGGGAAGAGTGGTAGGGACCCCTAGTGCAGCTGATGGCAGAGAGTAGGTCGGAGGGTGCCCTAGGAAAGCCTAGGATGAGATTAGTTGGAAATGGATATTGGTTAAGGGACTTGGTGAAGTTGAGGTTATCCTTGAGGAAAGTACGAATAGATGTGGAAGGTAGTATGGGCCCGTACTACTAAAAGTAAAGGATCCGTATTTGAGTCAAGGAGGGCCGAGATGGAACCAAGAAACTTGGGGAGTGTGTGAGACCTCTCGAGAGTATGTATGATCCTGATGTTTATGTGTTTATTTTCAGTATGGTGGTCATGTGACATGGAGTAGGAGGTTCAGGATCTGGATCACGATCAGGATCAGGCTCGGGTGCAAGGTTCGAGTAGTTCGATGATGGACTACGTGAGTTCATCACGTCTAAGATCACGAGAGGTATCCTTGAGGCGACCCCGATCATTTTCGGGTCGATCAAGGAGGGGATTGTTGAGCTGATGGAGGATCGCCTTCGAACATTCAAGAGTGATTTGGCGTCTAGCCAGACAGGTATGCGCACACTGTCCTTCAAGGACTTCAGGAGGAGAGGTGCGCCAGAATTTCACGGGGTTAAAGACCCCATTGCTGCCATGAGATGGATCGCGGACATTGAGTATGCGTAGTAAATAAGATTCTGCCCGGAAGGGTCGAAGGTTGGCTTTACTGCAGGTTTTTTGAGGGATCGAGCCAGTGATTGGTGAGAGTTAGTTGGTGATTCATTGGGGGCCCTAACCATTGAGGCTATGACTTGGTCAGACTTCATGAATAGGTTTAGGGCTGATTTTGCGCCAGCTGTGGAGCTTCAGCAGCTAGCCAGGGAGTTTCTTGATATGGGACAGACTACGGAGACTGTGGCAGAGATCAGTGCCAAGTTCCGGGAGAGGGCCTTGTTGGTACCTCAGTATGTAGGGGATGAGGAGATGCGGAAGACCCACTATCATGGTATGTTGAGAGCCGACATTCGGGAGCATGTCAGCTATTCGGCCTGCCCGACCTTGGAATCCATGATTGTTAGGGCGCGTGAAAGGGAGATTGATTTGGAGCACCTCAGGAAGAGGAAGGCAGAGACTGAGCAGATTACAGGGGTTTCGGCGAAGAAACCCAAGGGATTCGATGCTAGGTCGAAGGGCCAGCAGGGTCGGGACCGTTGTGGGAAGTGCGACCGGTCACATGAGGGAGTTTGCCGCACTGGGGCGGGATCAGGCTGCTATAAGTGTAGATAGACTGGGCATTTTGGCAGGGATTGTACTGCCCCTGCTCCCACGGTTCAAAAATCAGACTTGATTTGCTTTCATTGCAAATCAGAGGGGCCATAAAAAGGCCAACTGTCCCAAATTGACGGCAGTAGCATTGGCGCCAACTCCAGCGACTACACGGGTTATGGATGGCCGATAGGTCAAGTCAGAGGCTCCATTGGTGTGGAGCCGAGCGTTTCAGTTGACAGCCGAGGAGGCACGCGATGTGGCGACGGGTATGATTTCTTCTCTCAAATCTTTTATGTTACGACGCTATGATTTTGATATGTTATATATGTGTGTGCTCTGTTTAGGATTGTCCCATGTGAACGGTTTCCCAGTTCAGGTGTTGTTTGATTCGGGTGCTACCCGATCGTTTGTCTCTCTTGCGCTTAGCAAGAGGATTCCTGAGTCCTCGAGCATGTTGGATTACCCTCTAGAGGTAGAGATTACGGACGACCGGTCGGTGCGAGCATCAGATGTTTTCAGAGATTGATTTTTGAGATTGTTCGAGGAGCGTTACTTGGTAGACTTGGTTCCCATACCTTTGCGGGGGAACAAGGTTATTATAGGTATGGATTGCCAAAGCCCCAATTGGATAGTGATTGACTGCATGCAGCAGTTGGTGCGGGTCAGGACCCCAAGTGGGGGAGAGCTGGTGATTCAGGGCGAGAAGCCATAGCGAGGACCAGCTTTATGTTCAGTTGTGAGGGCTAGGTGCTACCTTCAACAGGGTTGCACAGGATATGTTACCTACGTTATGGATACCCGGGAGGCGGGTAAGGCGGCGGTGAGCGATGTGCCAGTGGTACGAGAGTTCGCAAATGTATTCCCCGAGGAGGTACCTGCGATACCTCCAGAGAGGCAGGTAGAGCTCAGGATTGACCTAGTCCCTAGTTCGACTCTGATAGCCAAGGCACCATATCGGTTGGCTCCTCCTGAGTTGCAGGAGTTGTCTACATAGCTGCAGGAGCTGTTAGACAAAGGATTCATTAGACTGAACAGTTTGCCATGGGGAGCCCCGATTTTATATGTGAAGAAGAAGGATGGGTTGCATCGGATGTGTATAGATTATCGGGAGCTGAATAAGGTAACGGTGAAGAACTGTTACCCACTCCCGAGGATTGATGACCTTTTTGACTAGCTGCAGGGAGCATCTTGGTTCTCAAGATTGATTTGTGTTCGGGTTATCATCAGATGAGGGTCAGAGAGGAGGATGTGTAGAAGACTGCTTTTCGGACACGTTATGGACACTATGAGTTCATGGTGATGCCTTTCGGGCTCACCAATGCCCCAGCCGCATTCATGGATCTCATGAACCGCTTGTGCAGACCGATGTTGGATCGGTCAGGGATAATTTTCATCGATGACATCTTGGTTTATTCCAAGATATAGGAGCAGCATGAGGAACACATACATGAGGTTCCCGATACTTTGAGGAGGGAGAGCTTGTATGTTGAGTTCTCTAAGTGCGAGTTCTGGTTGCGTGAGGTGCAGTTTCTTGGGCACCATATCAACCAGAACGGGACTTCGGTTGACCCGGCCAAGGTGGAGGCCATGATGAGGTGGGAGGTTCCGAGGTCTCCATCTGAGATTCGGAGCTTTTTGGGACTGGCAGGTTATTATCGGAGATTTATCTAGGACTTCTCCAAGATAGTCGTGCCACTGACCCGGTTGACAAGAAAAGTCGTGGTCTTTTGCTGGGGACTGAGTAGTAGGCGTCATTTGAGAAGTTGAGGCAGAGGTTGTGCGAGGCGCCAATCTTAGCCCTGCCGGAGGGCATGGAGTATTTTGTAGTAGATTGTGATGCGTCCATCTCGGGTTTGGACGCGGTATTGATGCAGAGAGGGAAAGTTATCGCTTATGCTTCGAGATAGCTGAAGCCTCATGAGGCGAACTATCCGACGCATGATTTGGAGTTGGGGCTGTTGTTTCGGCCCTTAAGATTTGATGTCATTACCTCTATAGGGTTCGTTGTACCATTTACATGGACCACAAGAGCCTGGGGTATCTCTGGATCAGCCAAATCTGAATATGAGGCAGCGTCGGTGGCTTGATGTGGTAAAGGATTATGATTGTAACATCCAGAAAACTAGGTATATCTCTTTAAACCTTCTTCTTTCCCAAGTTGTCAAAATTAGCCCAAAATAGAAAATGGTGACAAGTGTGTATGTTGGGCATACTATAGAGTATGATGCGCGTATCCATGAGCGTGCCTTTGACGCAGACTCAACTCAATATGCAGGGCGTACCAAAGTGTACGTGGGGAGTACTGGGCCCAGATTCAAAACCCTAAATGAGACATAAGCACTATAAAAGGAATGTTATGGCCTCCATTCCAGCCACCATTTCCAGAGAGTGAAATCCTAAGAGAGCTAAACCATCGTTCTAAACTTATGTGTGTGTATTTGAGCTTGAAAGTGTCATTGTGTGCTTGTGAAGAAGAAGAGAAGACCGTGAAGAGGAAAGATTGGGGTCCAAGCTTCTAGATCTGAGCTAAACTGAGTGGGGAGCTTCTCACAAAGGTAAAAATCTTCAAACTTTATCACTCTTTTGTTATGAACATCATATAGGAGCATTTTTAGGGTTTAAGTCCCAAAGGTGGACACTTTTTGAGCAAAGGAACTCCATGGACCTTGATCTACCCCATTTCAGTGTATCTTGTGTTATTAATCCATAAAAATCCAATCTTGGATGTTGAGATTAAGTCATGCATGAGATTAGGGCTTAATGAGGAAAGAGGATATGTGTTTGAAGTGATTGGTGACCTTTACAACCATGCAAGTCTTAAAGGTTTCGACTTTATGGCTTAAGAGACAGTAGAGTGCCTGGATCTGAGATATGAGCTTATGTCTTAATCTATTCAGACCAAAATCATGAAAGTATGAAACTAGGACTTACGTTGGGTATAATCCCAGTACGCGCCGCGTAGGGGGTCGAGTTCCCCGATTCTGGATGACCACGGAGTACGCCCCACGTACAGAGCTGGTACGCGCATCGTATCTCCTTACAGTTGACTTTCGTTGACTTTTAAGGTTTGGTCAACATGTGGACTTTTGGACCATTGGAGGGGTAAAATGGTCTTTTAGCCTTCTGAGAGAGCATAGGAAGGGATTAGTCTAGCCTTGAGAGTCGTTATTGATTTGAGATAATTACTTTATGTGATTAGGTGGAGGCTAGATCAGTATTTCGAGTTTGAGACTTTCCGAGATTTCCCGAGGTGAGTCTTCTCACTATACATTACCTAGATTGGTATTTATGTGCAGACCGTATGTGTATGTTTGAGAATTATGTGCATTGTGTTATATGTATGCTATGTGTTATATAGACCGAACCAGAGGGTCCAACGACTCATGAGGCCATAAGGTCCTCGATCAGACCGGACCGAAGGGTCCAACAATTTAGACCGGACCGGAGGGTCCAACGAGCTAGACCGGACCGGAGGATCCAATGAGCTACGGGACTGGAGGGTCCCGCTGATACACATTGACCGGAAGGTCATACTGAGATATAGCCTCGAGTGGCTTATGTGTTGTATGTGGTTTTTTGGGGAACTCACTAAGCATTCGTGCTTACCGTGTTATGTGTTATGTGTTTCAAGTACCTCCGAGGATCACGTGAAGGCACCGGCATGATCTGTACACACTAATAGAGTATTATGTATTATGTATTTGAGATTCTGGGATATGTTTCTACTGTGGTAATGTTTTATACATTTGATTTTTGAGATTACTTTATGAGATATGTTATGTTTTAAAAATGAAAAATTGTTTTAAAATTCACGTTGTTACAAGTTTGTATGAGAGCCTTGGTTTGAGGGATTCAGATGCACCTTCGTGCATATCTGAACTCAAATTGCAGTTTTGAGAAAAAATTTCATAAAAGAAACAATTTGTCTAAAAGAGTGAAAGATTTTTTAGAAAAGCAGAACGGAGCAGTGTGTACGATCAGCCAGCTCCCAAACGGTGATTTCCCAAAATACCCTTACATTATTTGTTATGAGACATTATGTGATATGCTATGCATGCTAGAGTAGGCTAGGTATTCATATCTAGGACTAGAGTGGCCTGATTTGTGATGCCTTAGCCTAGGATATTACTACTACTATGAGTTACTTCGAGAGTGAGTAGGTAGCAACAAGGAGCTTATGAGTGGTCTACTGGAGGGTAGCCTATGTTTAGTGAAATATAGTGTACTTGTGATCTGGGATCCTAGGAGGAGGACTTGGGGTGAATACTAATGTGGTGTGGAAGGTAGTATAGGGCCCGTACTAGTGGAAACACTGGATCAGTGAACAGTCCAAGTAAGAATCCTTAGAATACTAGGGAACAAGTAGGGTTGAGTATCGAGTGCGAGTATACTCGAGCGAGTCTCTGATTTCTTTTGTGGTGTGTTTAGAGACATCATGGTTGGGACACGGCACACACCAAGGGGAAGTGGCATTAGCGATGAGGAGATTCGTCGGGTGATTCACGACGAGGTGGCTGTGGCGATCCGACAGGCCATACCGGAGATGTTTGGGTCTATCAAGACCACGTTGATTGAGACGTTTGACGAGAGATATGTTGTCGTTACTGAGGTGGCTGCTGTTGCAGCCACTACATCTGTCGCTGCCACGAGGCCACAGGGGGGTGACTCGTTGCTTTACCGAGAGTTCAGCAACACGAAGCCACCAGAGTTTGACGGGACTCAGTATCCGATAGCTGCGATGAGATGGATCTCTGACATTGAGGGATTCTTATACACCTATTCTTGTCTAGAGCATCTAAAGGTACGGTTCGCTCTGAACCAGCTTCGCTTGGGACCGAAGGACTAGTGGAAGTTTGTGATGACCGATTTCACTCCTGCAGAGATTACAGTGGTGACCTGGGAGAGGTTCACCACCATGTTCCGATATGAGCATATTCCCTTGGTGGAGAGGGAACGGTTGGTGCAGGATTTCTTGTCCCTCAAGCTGGGGACAGAGTCCGTGACTGTGATTACATGGATATTTCATGAGAGGGCGTTGGTTTGCCCTGAGCATGTGTGTACCGAGCAGGCACGTATGAGCTGATATCCGAGCATACTAAGGAGAGAAATTCATGAGTTCTTGGCGAACTCGACATACCGGACATTTCCCGATCCCCAGGAAAATGCCTGAAAGAAGGAGATCGAGCTAGAGACTCGGGCTAGGGAGGAGGTCGAGTCTCAGAGGAGGGATAAGTGACCGACACAGCCAAACGGGCAAAGCCCGCAGATTCGAGATCTAGGGGACAGAAGGGTCGCACTTGTGGGAAGTGCGGCAAGAGCCAAGAGGGAGTATACATGGCAGGGGTGTGCTACAAGTGTGGCAAGGAGGGGCATTTCGTGAGGGATTTCGCCAAGAGGTTTGCAGTTTGCTTTCACTGCAACCAGACTGGCAATCGAAGGCCGAGTGCCCACAGCTACTTCAGGGATCTGCACCTGTTGCTAGAGCTACCGAAGTCCGGCCAGCGAAGGCCGAGGCACCGATGGCTCGCGGGAGAGCCTTTCAATTGACAACGGAGGAGGTCCGCGTAGCGCCTGATGTCAAGGATGGTATGTATTCTTTTATTTACTATTACTGAGTTTGAGATATTGTGCTTATATGGTGGTATGCATAGGTACTTTTCTTGTGAATTATGTACCTGCTTTGGTGTTATCTGACTCGGGTGCGAGTCGATCTTTCGTGTCATTAGCGTTTAGTCGCCCTCTACGAGTTTCTATAGCTAACGAGCGAGTGGTTTTTGCTACTGATGTGATTCGAGGACGTGTACTCGAGATTTCCGATAGATTTGGCACCGATTGCGATGGAGGATGTCTGTGTCATCATGGGCATGGACTGGTTGAGCCGATTTTGAGCTATTATCGATTGCGAGCGTCAGTTGGTGACCATACGAGATCCTAGTGGGGGAGTACTTACGGTGTATGGCGAGGGTACCCGATCTGGGTCAGCATTTTGCTCGGCTACCAGGGCAAGACAGAGTCTACAGCATGGTTGTAGAGGGTTTGTAGCCTATGTGATGGATACACGAGTTGGCACAAAGAGGCCGAGTTCTGTCGATGAGGTTCCGATAGTGTGTGAGTTCCCGGATGTTTTTCCCAAGGAGTTGTCGGGTGTGCCTCCGGAGAGGTAGGTGGAGTTCCATATTGATTTGGTTTCGGGAGCGGCGCCTATTGCCAAGGCACCCTATCGCCTTGCGTTACCATAGATGCAGGAGTTATCCTCGCGGCTTCTGGAGCTGCTGGGGTAGCGATTCATCTGACCGAGTAGCTCGCCGTGGGCAGTGCCGATCCTTTTTGTCAAGAAAAATGATGGTTCCCACCGGATGTGCATTGATTATTGGGAGTTGAACAAGTTGATGTTCAAGAACCGTTATCCACTATCAAGGATCGAAGATCTGTTCGATCGGTTGCAGGGTGCATCTTGGTTCTTCAAGATAGACTTGAGGTCTGGGTATCATCAGATGGCTTTTAGGACTCGTTATGGGCATTACGAGTTCGTGGTGATGCCTTTTGGGCTCACCAATGCACCAGCAACGTTCATGGATATCATGAACCAAGTATGCAGGCTGATGTTGGATCGATCATTGATCGTATTCATTGACGACATTCTAGTGTATTCAAGATTTAGAGAGCAGTATGAGGAGCATCTGAGAGAGATCCTTGGAGTTTTGAGATCGGAGAGGCTTTATGCCAAATTCTCTAAGTGTGATTTCTGGTTATGAGAGGTCCAGTTCTTGGTGCACCTCGTTAATCAGAATGGGATTTTGGTCGACCCGGCCAAGATTGAGGTTGTTATGAGTTAGGAGGTATCGAGATCCCCTACTGAGATCAGGAATTTTCTGGGATTGGCCAGATACTATCAGAGATTTATTAGAGGTTTCTCCAAGATTGTCATTCCCCTCACCAAATTGACCCGGAAGGGCGTTGCTTTTACTTGGGGTCCCGAGCAGCAGACCTCGTTTGAGACACTTCGCCAGAGATTATGCGAAGCACCGGTGTTAGCCTTTCCGGAGGGAATGGAGGATTTTGTGGTGTATTGTGACGCGTATATATCGGGGTTGAGTGTGGTGCTTATGCAGAGAGGACACGTGATAGCATGCACATCGAGGTAGCTGAAGCCTCATGAGACGAGGTATCCCACCCACAATTTGGAGTTGGGGGCAGTACTGTTCGCCCTTAAGATATGGCGCCATTATTTGTATTGGGTTCGGTGTACCATATACACGGACCACAAGAGTTTGAAGTATCTGATGGATCAGCCCAACCTGAATATGCGCCAAAGGAGATGGTTGGATGCGGTAAAGGATTACGACTGTGAGATCCTGTACCACCTGGGCAAGGCTAACGTGGTAGCTGATGCTCTGAGCCACATGGCGGAGAGTGCCCCGATTCGAGATATATGTATGAGGTTGACAGTAATGACTCCGGTGTTGGATACCATTCGAGAGACGAGGCAGAGGCTGTGAGACCAGAGAACCATGATGAAGATAAAACTCTAGATCGATTAGATCTTTCACAGGTATGATTATAGAAATCGAACAAGTCAAAAATAGTATGAAAGTAAACACAGGATGGAATCAAATGTATGCTTATGATTCAAAATAAAGTCACGCCTCAGCAGAGCTCGACAAAGAACTTCCGTTGTAGAGGCGAGCTAGGGTTTACAAAACTTAGAGCAAATAAAATAATGAAAGCGATTACATCTAAGACTGCATGCATGCAACTTATATACTAAACCCTAGTACAAAACATGCACGGTTGGACAGACCCAATACCGGCAATCAAAATTGGGCTAAGGACCAAGCCCATGACGCAATCTATTAATCCCAACAATCTCCCCCTTTGCGTCAAATGAGGCGAGAGATCATTTCTTCTATGTGGGCTTCACTGTCTTTATAACTTTGAACAGACAAGGAATTATTGCGAGAAGTGTCTGTCGAAACTATATGTACCACCTCAGCATGTCAGTGAACAATTTCTTATCAGCAGCACTGTTCTGATCACACCTTTGGATTATCTCTAAGATATGCTCCAGGCATGATGTTGAGAAGAGGTGTTTGTCAACAAGAGCGAACAAACATTTCTGACCTTCGCCCCTGAGGAACATAATAGTTTGGTAATCTGTATCAATCTTCCCCTTGACCATAGTGTTGACATTGCCTGCCTTGCCGATAGCTTTGATTGTAGTTCGTTTGTGAATGGCTGAGGCAATCTTGGTCCATCTTCGCTACCTCGTGAATGTAGCATACAAGCATTCGCTTGATATGGTCAATTATGGGCTGGCACTCCTATGGATTTGACAGTAAAATATTGTTGAGGAGTATTGTAACATACACGTTTTGAAATCGTGTTTTAAGTAAATAATATTATGAAATATTATGTGAATTTGAATGTTGAGTTCTAACAGATAGTTTTTACTAGAATTGAAGTAAAACTATGTTTAGAATCATTCAGAAAGTATTGGAAGTCTTATGAGATTCCAATTAAAAGCCAAATAGTGAAATATAGCGAAAATATAAAATCTGGAATAAGTAAAATTTTATTATTGAAAGTTATAGATAATCACGTTAGAAACATTTAGGCGAAAACCTCATCGAAATCCGAGTTATAACGAAGAAGTTATGACCAAACGAAGTTTCGTGATAAATCCGGAAAATACCTTGTCGCGTAAAAATTTAGTTTTCGATAAACTAGTTTTTAGCCTTAGTGATGTAAATGAAAGTTGTAGAACTCGTGAAAATAATCAACTTTCATATAAAGACCGTTTGAATCTGACTTCGTATGAGGAAGTTATGATTTTTCGAAGTTTTAGCTTAGCAGTAGACAGCTAAAAACTCGAATTTTAGATCGAGTGATTTTTAGCCGACACAACCTAAACGAGAATTGAAGGTCTCGTCATTAGTAGTGCAACTGTAAAAAGTCTGACGAAAACGGACGTCGGATGAAGAAGTTATGAATTTTTAACGGATTTTCCTGTCCCGGTCTGTTAAAAATAATAATATTAAAATTAAATTCAAAATTAGCCGACGAAGTCTAAACGAAAGTTGTAGAGCATAATTCTAGCTTCGCGTGCATATAAAGAACGTCAAAAACGGAGCTCGTATGCGAAAGTTATGGATTTTAGAAGTTTTTGCACATTTTTCAAGAAAATTCGCATGAATAGTGAAATGCCACGTCACCCTCGCTCGGAGTTGGCCACGTATCCGAAGCTGCTGCGTGGCAATGCCCGAGAAGCGACGCGTGTCGCACAGGAGTCCGAAGTCGCCACGTGGTACTCGCATGCCTGCCTCGTGCCCTACTCGCGTGTCGCATGCTGATTCGACCGAGGGTGCGGTCCAATGGCTATCCGACGCGCCTCGCATTGATCACCCTCGCATGCGCAACCCACCTGCGAGCCACCTGCTGTCCGAGCTGAAGACCGAGCCGAAGACCCAGCCGATGACGCGCCTGAAGCTGATGACTCCTCGCATCCGAGCCTCGCTGGAGCCCTGCGAAGCTGCCATCTGGTCCGAACCTCGCAGCCGCCTGTCTCCTTCCCTTCGCTTCGGATCCGAAGCTCAGCCCTATATAAGGGGTGCGAGCCCTCTCGGCTAGTTTTAGAAATTTGGCATTTTCACCCCCTCTTTCAATATTTTTACGATCCCGACATCCCCCAAAGCCCCAATACTGATTCTAAAGCCCGAAACACGCCTCGAGACTCTCCAGAATCCCGAAAAATTTATCTTTTCGGTTTCGAAGCTCTACCTTCGCAGAGCCCGGTTTTCAAGAAAATTCCCGGTTTTCAACAACGAAAGTCATATTTAGAGCCGAAGTACTGCCCAAATTAATATTTTAGCCCCCGGTTATTTCACGGTGAGTTTAATATATAGAAATAATTATATGTTATGTGTTATATGTGCTACGTACTTTTCAGTGTTATATTCCGGGTTATTTTCCTGGGTTATTTTTAATTGCTATTTTTAATAGCAACGAAATACCTTTGACCATGTGATCAGTGAAAGGACTTAGATTCACGTTGGTACTGGTATGTAGCCTCTGGCCATGTGGAACATGTCTCCGTAAGAGAATGAATTCTATTCTATGGTAGTGGCAGAAGGTTAGATAGGGCTATAAGCCTGAAATCTACCGAAATGTTAATCCGAAGTTGTATATCTTCTGTGCCGTTTGGGCCAAAGCTTTATTGATGTATATCAAGCACGGAAATTGTTATGTCTCATTGATTGTATATCTTTAAATCAAATCAATGATCGATATGGAATGTTTGTCACATAATTCACATATGCCCATGTTGTTCCTTGTTCCTCTTTGCTTCTGCCCTACTAAAGTATATATATGGCATAACGTTATATTGTATCTATTATTGAACTCACTAAGCGTGTCCGCTTACCCTCTCGATGTTTAACAAATTGCAGGAGATAAACATCCAGTATAGTTATATATTGGTAGAAGATTTTTGAATAGTTTGAAACTATTGTATCGATGGAAGCTTATGAATAGTTTGAAACTATTGTATTTTGCACTCCCATATGTATAAAACTATAGAATCCTGGGAAGTTATGTAATATATAACACTTTAAAATAGTCGGTTTGTATCCAGTAGTTTGTAATCTCTTTATCAATGTAAAATATTGTTTTTATGAATATGCAAGTAGCATGTTTTGGAGTAACTATATTGTCGAGTATGAAAGTTTGGGTCTTTCATAAATACGAAAGTTAGGGTCTTTCAAGTATCCATTCGTGGGGATTCAGGTTTGGTAGATCAGCAAGGGTGAAGTAGTGAACCGAGCCTCCGGAGCCTCGAGTCACTTTGAATTGAACATTAACAAACTTCCCCGCTGAGTAAGGCTTCAAAACCTTGACAGTTGTAATCTTCTTCAAAATCCAGGTCAAGTACTGGGGTTGAGCAAACTCCAGGTAGAACTCCAGCAGATCCCTATCTACCTTCGGGTCTGGGGAAGGAACAGCAGCAGTCGAATTAAAGAAATGGAAGACAAATGCCTTTCGGGTGATTGGCATGTCGAACTATGCGTCCTTGCAGTTCTCGAGCCCAAAAGACATAACTGGCTCAATCCAAAGTATGCTTGGCTCATCAATTGCGCATCTCTGAAGCGAAACTGCAGTCCACACAGGAAACATGGACTTTTTCTTCTCTACGAGCTCCGTCTACTTTTTCTTTCTCTCTAGCTCAGCCTGTTGTTTCTTGAGTTTTTCTTCCAGCTCTTTTTCAGAGAGCTTTGTCTTTTGAAAAGGATTTTTAGGATTTTCAGCATATACGCATCCTCATCATCTGTGTCATCTTCTCCAATCTTCTTCTTCTTCCCTTTGTTACTGACCAAAGCTTCATTACCCTTCGGTTCAGTTGATGGTCTCGGTTCAGTAGGAGGTTGAGTTTGCTTTTCTCCCCCTTGTTTCGGCTGGACACCAGTCACTAGAACACCCTCGATACGACTAAGGATGTCCAATGCTGGCCTAATTTTATCAGCCAGATGTCGTCGGGTGGTAATGGTGATGATTGGATCGTGTGCTTCAAGGAGATGAAGGAGGATGGAGTGAACATCAGCCACCGAACTCCGAACGAGTTCCTTCTTTGACTTTAGATCATTGAGCTCAGTAGTAGCAGTACGCAACTTGAGTTTTTGCATTTTTAGCTATGAGGTGCGCTTGTCAAGCTCATCCATGATGCGATTCTCTACAGCCAATTCGGCCTCAAGTTGAGTGAGACGATCATTGACATTAGCATGTAGAGAGGCGTTTGCATCTTCAATCGCTTGGCGTGTAGCTTCAAGTTTGGATCTATCAGACTGAAGGGACCGTTGAAGATTATCCACCGAAGCATTGACAGTTTGAGCATTCTTCTGAGCAGCAGCCTATAAGGAATCTAAAAACAATTGAGCTTCAGAAAGTAGTTTATCGACTTTTGCGGTCACTTCCTTACACTCCTTAGTAGAAGCATCAACAGCAAGTGAGGCTTGTTGACACTGTGAAGTAGAGGCTTCAATAGCTTTTGTTGCAGCAGAGAGTGAGGCATTATGTTCTTTGACAACAGACGAGAAAAAGGCCTTTAAAGATTCTTCAGAGTGAGCTCCGGAGGAAGAGGATGAGAGCAGTTGATCAAGCTTTTTGTTTACTGCTTTGAGATGACGCTTTGTAACCGGCGCATCATCATCATCATCACTTTGTACACGGTAAGGATTGAAATATGTGGAATCAAATTCCAAGTCCTCACCGCCAAGAATAGGGGTGGTTTCTGTAGATTGAGTGGGAGATAAGGGTTTGGTTGTGGCTTGAGGTTCGGTAGTGACAAGTGGTTCGGTTGATATTGGTGGAGTGGGGGCGGTAGAATGAGCACCTGTTGTGGTAGTGGTGGTGTCTGTGAATATGGGAGTAGGGATGGGAATTGTAGTAAATGGTTGAGTGGTTGGAATGGGAAAAATGGGAGGGATAGATACAGGGATGGTTACAGGTGGAGGTGAAGGAGGGTGAGAGCAAACTGGAATTTATGGGGTAGGGGAGCGAGGCGGAGTATCACCTCGGCCCGAAGCATCATCATCAGAGCTTTCGCTCTCAAATTCTGAAGGAGACGCAATCTTATGTTGGGGAGGAACATACTCTGAATCTGAGTCACTCGAAGATTGTAGTATGAGCCTCCTAGCAGGCTTCTTCAGCTTCTTCGGTTTAGGAGGTGAGGTAACAGCCCTATCAGACTTTCGCTTCTGAGGGGTTTTCCCTTTGGTGGGTTTGGAAACTTGTGCCTCTTTTAGGGTTTCCGGTTTCTTACCCCTTTTTGCAGGTTTGTCAGCCTCGTTAATAGAGCGAACCATGGCTGGGGTAAGCTCCCTCGGACCTGAAGACAGATGCTTCCTGTATTGTTGGACAACGTTACTCGAGGCAGAGATAGGAGCGAGCATGGCCTCCGGAATAGATCCAATAAATGAGTACTTGGTGGGATCGGTGACAATAATTTTCGTACTATGAAAGGTAGCAATGGAGGAGAGAATAGAATCCGCCATGATTGGAACATGAAGGTGGTCCATTGCCTAGTTGGTGATGATTGTCCAAAATCTCCCACACGAGATCTCAAAGTGCCTAGATGAAGAGACCAAGCTTTGTACCAACTGCTGCCAGATGATAGTCCCAAAATCTAAGTTGATCCCATGGTACAACCCATATAGCACAGTCAAGAAAGACTTGCTTGCACCATCTGAGCCAGCACTTCGCTCAGAGAGTCCTTTGAAAATCAGCGTTAAAAGGCCATTCCATTGAGGAGGAAGGCAGGACTTCTTGAACTTTGTGATGGTGGTAAGTGTTTCGGTATATCCCATCTGATAAAACATAGAAAACAATTGACCAGTGGTGATGGATTCAGGATTTACCAGAGATTGATCTTGAGAAAGACCAATTAGGGCACAGAAGCGGTGCTTGGAGATGGAGGTCTTCTCATTGTGGATTTCGAAGTGAACCCTTTCATGAACCTTGTCATAGTAGGCAGTAGAGTAGACAAGAGAAAGGCACGACATTGGAACGACTTCTACCTTGGTGAGTGCATCGACGAGAGGTGAGTATTTGAGACACTCAACGACGTACAGCATGTAAGGCTCATAAACAAACGGAGTGAGATCGATGATCAGGTTCTATTGGGGTTTGATTGTGAGAAGTGGTTGACGAACGGAAGTATCATGAACTGACGAAGAATCTGCCATTGTAGTTGCTTAAAGAAGATGATGAACAGTAGGAGAGATCGCCGTTGTTCTTTGAGAGAATTTGGGAAGTGGTAAAGGTTAAAGAGTACCGTTCGAATCCCTTTTATACATACAAGTATGAGAGAGAAAAATCCGGCAGAGATCATGGATTATTTCAAAAATAGCGCTTGACTTGACGGGTGAACAGTTGGCATACCGAGGATGACGCAGGAAAGAGAAAGGTATTTTCCTTTTTGGCACGCCATTCCATAAATTGCGCTTTTTCAAATTACCAAACCGATTGGATAAACGATGAGTCAGCTTCCACTTTATCCCAATCGTCACTCCTTAAAAATTTGAATCATCGTTGCATGTGATGCTTTATTGAACACCAGTAAAAGAACCAGAGTGTGGAAAATTAAAATTTTCGTGCATAGAGTGTGAAAGATGAAGAAATAAAGCAAACATTTTGGGAGATTCTGTGATGCCTTAAATAGACATAAAAACAATGGATTCTGGGCATGAATCACTTCCTTCAAAGTCAAGAGAGACGTTGAAGTGCTTGCTTGGTTTCCCATTAAATAACGATCAATAACTTGTTAAGAAGTATTGAAAGGCATCTTTTAAAGGTTATAAAGGGTGGCTTTCGCTTCAATTCATAATTTCGATACTCGACATGAGACCGAAACTGAATGAAGTACTTGTGAGATCATTGTGATATGTTGAACAAGTAGGTATGATATCTTTTATAGTGACAAAAGGAAGTATAGAAATCTCAAAAAAAAAATAAACTGGATCTTTAAGGGAAGAAAAGCCTTGGTTTTAGACAAATTCATAAAAGATCACGCAAACATAAAAAGAGATTTCTTTAGGTAACAAGTAAGCTCTTGAATATGAGAATTCACCGTGAATTCATTTGAGGTGTTGAATTGTGGGTTTCACTTAGTACATAGTGGCATGAGACTAAGATCATTAACACAGATTTTGTATAACCATAAACCTCAGTGGTAAATGTTGAGAGTCTCAGGGGTTATATTGGTGATACGAAGTATAATGGAGAAAAATATTGGAGATGGTATAGGAAACGAATGTACCTCTGCTCTAAAGAAAAAGGGTGACCAAGCAGAAAAATCTAAACTCAATATGAGTCGAGTAAGGTAGCTCATGATTAGAGTGAATATTACAGCCTGAATTGGGAAAACATGATTTGTATATATCATGTTATTAAGGCATCACTTCAAATGTTGCGAGGCTTTAGTCAACATACAACAACATGTTTCTAGGGACACCTAACTAATGGGATAAAACAAAATAGAGATACCTGCTTGAGCTCCACCATCGAGAATTACACTTAGACAAAGAAAACTATTAGAAGAGAAAAAAAATTTTGTATTTTGTGAAAGTTATTTAATTGAACGAAAGAGAAAAATATGTTTGGTTTTTATGAATAAATTGGAATTAAAAAATACATACGAATACAGCCAAAATGCCTTGAAAAAAAAATCAGAAGGACCGAACCCAAAATAGACCGAACGCTCGGTTCATTTCGGTTCTTGGTTAAGCCGAACCCAAAATAGACCGAACGTTCGGTTCATTTCGGTTCGCTCTATTTCGCTTCTAACCTTTATTGAAGTGAAGGCGATTTGGGCACTGATTCTGCTTCCATCATTCCTAGGCCTTGTAGAATCTGGTTGAAACTCACTTCAGGTAAAGCCTTAGTGAATATATCAGCCAGTTGATTAGTTGTTCGGACGAAATGGATTTCTACGTTGCCATCTTCAACGCGATCTTTGATAAAGTGAAACCTCAGTGCTATATGCTTGGTCTTCGAATGTTGCACTGGGTTGTGACAAATCCTAATTGCACTTTCAGAGTCGCAATATAGTGGGATTTTCTTCATATTTAGCCTGTAATCCCTAAGCTGACTTTGTATCCATACCACTTGATATGTGCATGATGTTGCAGCAATGTATTCAGCTTCTGCAGTAGAGAGAGAAACACAGGTTTGTTTATTCGATTGCCAACTAACCAATTTTCCATCTAGAAATTGACATCCTCCAGTGGTGCTCTTACAATCCAGACCACAGCCACCTAAATCAGCATCTGAGAATGCTTGAACAAAGAATCCTGAGTTGGTTGGATACCAAAAACCGAGAGAGGAGGTTCGCTTTAGATAGGGAAAGATGTTTTTCACGGCTTGTAGATGAGGTTCGCGTGGGTTAGCTTGAAATCTTGCACAATAACAGACTGAAAACATGATGTCAGGTCTACTGGCTGTAAGATACATCAAAGACCCAATCATTTGTCGATAGAGCGTCATATCTGTTGTTGGTTTCTCCAACGAGGGTGTAAGCTTAGTCCCAAAGGCCATAGGCACCTTTACTTTAGAGTCTCCCATCATCCCAAATTTAGCTAATAGAGTCTTGGTGTATGCCTCTGATATGGGCTTATTTAGTCATAAAAATCATGCATGATCTTAATACTTTATGTTAATTTTATCTCAAATAATGAACCAAAGGTTCTTAATTAGCTTAAATATTTCATTTTCAGCAACAACTACATGCTCGAAAGGAAAATGAAGCGGAATTGGCGATTGGAGGCTTGGATCTTGGATTTTGAAGAAAGAAGGATGTTGTTGGACAGCTTGACCCCTTGTCAGTGTTTTTGCCATATCTCATGAACCGTAACTCCGATTGAAGAGATTCAAAGTGTTTTGAAAACTAGACACAATTTCGGACGACTTTCATGTTTTGAGAAAATGCTGATTCCAAACGGAATCAAAGAGTAGGCCATCAACTCGACGAGTTGGTCAGAAGTTTCGCGATTCTTGACTTTGCCTTGCCGCACACGGGATTATAAGTGATGGACTCGGCGAGTAGGTCACTGGACTCGCCGAGTAGCCCCTGTTTTCATAATATATATATATATATATATATATATATATATATATATATATATATATATATATATATATAACGCTTCTCATTCGAACCCGAACGAATGGGGGAAGTTTAGGACGATTTTTGGAGGCCAAAAGGGTTCTTAGAAGCTGTGGTTTTCGAGATTTCAACTTAGATATCAATTTGGAAGAAGATCAAAGGCAATAACACACTACTTTTATCTTAATCTTTTGCATAAACCATGTTTCAATCATTAGATTATATTTTTAGTTTGTTATTTGTTGTAGATATGAGCTAAAAACTCATAACTTCTGTTCAGGATAGATGATTTTGTGATTATGGTTTGATTTTATGGTAGGATTGATTTAATATTGGTGATTTTGTTGATTTTAGCTTGTTAAAGAACCTTATGTGTGAATGATAACTATTTTTCTGTTAATAGGAAGATAATTAAGCTGCACGAACATCCCTTAATTGTTTACCTCATATGATTTATGACACTTTATTATATGACTAGGATTAGCGAATGTGAAACTAGATTTAATAAGAAAAATAGGTAAATTTATGTGTGAGCTTGTGTGATGACCATCAACAAGAGGTTAACTAAAGGACCAAATTAGTTAACCATTACAAGTCTAAATTAACCCGAATAAATAACCTAGTGAATTGAATTAAATTAGTAAATTGGTGTAACAGCCCGGAATTCCAAGTATTGTAATAATTATGTTTTTGGGGTGTTTTAAGAGGGGACTCGGCGAGTTGGAGCCTAGACTCGCCGAGTAGGATCGCAGACCTGGTCGCGGGTTCGCGACTGGACTCGACGAGTCCAGATATGGACTCGGCGAGTCTGCGCTGTTTAGCGAAAACCCTAACCGTTCAGGTTTGGGACGTATAAGAGGCACTTATTGGCCGTCATTGTTCATTTTAGCCTTCTGAGAAGAACCCTAAATCGATTGTGTGCATCTGGAGCAAGGATTATAGACCATTGTTGGTTATAGAAGAGTGGTTGTGCAAGGAAGAGAAGGGATTGGCTAAAGGAGCAGCAAGGGAGTCACCTTCTGAGGATTGGGGACACAGAGAATACATCATCCAGGTAAGAATTCGAGTATACTCTGCTATGTTGATGTGTTTATGGAATTAGGGTTTGTGGAACCCTTTTGTGATTAGATTGAATGCTGCCCTAGTCCCCCAAACGATTGTGACTCTGTATTAGGACCTTTGGAGGTCCAGAATGTCCCATGCCTGTGCATTTCGGGAATTGATGAAGGCTTGGGATTGGAATCCTTATGCCTTAGGTCAAAATGTGAATTATGAATCATGGGGTGTATCGTGAGCACTGAAATGAGGACCTTACGTGGTGGATCAGTCTAGGAAGGCCAGACTTATGATTGGTCGGAGCAGTTCTGACCTTAGAAAGCAGTTTGAGCGGTTGCATGGCATGGACTCGCCGAGTCCGATGAGCAGACTCGGCGAGTAGCTTGAAGATTTACTGGGACTCGTCGAGTTGTTCTTCAGACTCGGCGAGCTGAGTCGGGGTGGCCCCGCGATTCTTCCAGGAGGAACTCGTCGCGTAAAAAGGGGATACTCGACGTGTAGAAAGGGTGTCTTAAGGAATCGGTGAGTTAAGGGCGAGTGGACTCAGAGTCGTTGAACTCGGCGAGTCTTGGGGTGACTCGGCGAGTTAGATCGCGGGTTGAGTGAAGTTCTGAGTATGGGGACTCGGCGAGTCATAGGGTTGACTCGGCGAGTAGGGTCAGTCAGGGGTTGACTTTGACCTTGTCTTTGACCAAGGATTTACCAGTGGTTCCAGGGGTATTTTGGTAATTGTTGTTATTGTTTGAGTTCAGTGCATTGGTGACTGTCCAGAGGTGGAGATCGTATCAGTGATCGGAGCAGCTTGAGCTATCTGTTCAGTCGGCAGTTTCGAGGTGAGTTATCCTCACTATATCGCTAGGGCTTATGGCACCAATGCCAACCCTTTTATCGGATGGAAATCCGGATAGTTGTCAGTTGTTATATGTTATGGGCCGGAAGGCAATGCATGTTATGGGCCGGAAGGCATTACTATGTGGACCGGAAGGTCATGGCCTGGAAAGGCGTATGTATGCATTTAGTATGTTGACTGATTCATAGGGTAATGTTATGATAGTGACCGGCTAGACCGGTATCTTGTTAGGGTAATGTTATGATATGTAATCTGTTGATCGATTGTTGTCTATGAACTACCATATGATTATTCGTTATGTTGTATATGCATTTTATGCTTATGGGCCGGAAGGCAATATATGTTATGGGCCGGAAGGCGATATGTTATGGGCCTGAAGGCGATTATGTTGTGATGGACCGGAAGGTCAGGGCCTGGAAAGGCGTATATGTGGTTGGTATTCTGGGGGTATCTCACTAAGCTTTCGGGCTTACAGTTGTGGTTTTATGTTTCAGGTTCTCAAGAGTCTGTGACAAGGCAAAGGCGTGATCGTACCGTTCCTCGCGTTGGTGTTTTATGAATTGAACCTGGGAAATACTCTGTTAAATAATGTATTGAAAACCTTTTTGTAACAACATTATTAAAATGAGTGGCTTTTGAAAAGTTTTAATTGTTTTGAAATTTTGGATGTTACAAGTTGGTATCAGAGCCTTGGTTTGAGTGAATTGGGGAAACATTCGTGTGACTCCAGTCTCAAATCGAGGAGGATTTTAAAATGAGAAATTAAAATGGTTTTCAAATTTGGTAAAAGGAGGACGCGGAGGTACGATCAGCCGGAGCCAGTAAGTAACCCCAAGATACCATACATGATAATTGTTTATTTGAGCTTGATAGAACAGCATGCTAGAGTTAGGCTAGGGATCTTCAGGAATTCATGATAATGTTGCCTGATATGTGATGCCTGTAGCCTAGGGTCCCTTATGGGATGTTCTTAGTGTTCCTCTAGTGGTGAGGGTTGATAGTTGTTATACATGTTCCCTAGGGTATTGTGGTAGTACTTCATACAAATATGGGTAGGTGTGGAAGGTAGTATGGGCCCGTACTACTGAAAGCACAGGACCCATACGCGTATCAGGGAAACCATGGTCTCTAAGGTAGGGTTGTGAGAGTTGGATCCCAGGATTTTGGGAAGTGTCTGAGATTGGTAGGGTGTCTTCATTATGGAGATCTCGAGGCATGATGATAGTGGATCCGGATCAGGATCGGGAGCTGGAGAGCGAGTTCCGGGTGGATCAGTGCCGTCGAAGGTTATCGATCGGAAGAGCACGAGCGAGCGGGATGCGAGGATTCGCGAGATCCTGCGTGATGAGGTTGCTGCATTGTTGCGGGCTGAGTCGCCAGAATTGGTTGGGTCGATCAGGACCGCCATGGTTGAGTAGTTTGATGAGCGACATGCGACTCTCGCAGAGACGGTTGCCGCGGCGGCTACAACGGCTGTAGCAGCGGCAAGGGGAGGAGCTAGTCGGGGTTTTCAGTATCGGGACTTCTATTATACGAAGCCTCCCACATTCGATAGGGTTCAGGACCCGATTGTTGCTATGAGATGGTTATCAGACGTGGAGGGGTATTTCTCCACGAGTTTATGCCCTGCTGATCAGAGGGTGAGGTGTGCTCTGAACCTGTTGAGGCTAGGAGCGAAGGATTGATGGAGATCGACTACGAGGTCATTTTTCGACGCGCAGAGGGCTGCGCTTTCAGGGGATCAGTTCAGAGAGATGTTCAGTACTCGCTATGTTCCGCGAGATGAGAGGGAGAGATTGGCTCGGGAGTTCCTTGAGCTGAAGCAGGATTTGGAGTCGGTGACTGAGAGCACCGGGATGTTATTGAGAGGGCGATGTTTTGCCCTGAGTGCGCTTCGGAGCAGGCTCAGATGTCCCGATATCTGAGCATGCTCAAGGGGGATATCAGACAGTTCGTGTCTGCGCAGAGGTGCGAGACCTTGTTGGTGTTGCAGGAGGCCGCCATGCGGCGTGAGTTAGAGGTTGAGCTACAGTTGCGTGAGCTGAGGCAGGCTCCGATGCAGTCGCAGCCAGCGCCGAAACGGTCCAGTACCGTTGATGTTAGAGTGGGGGATCGGAGCCGCCACACTTGTGGGAAGTGCGGGAGGGGTCACACCAGAGTTGCCGGTCCGGTGGTGCATGCCACAAGTGCGGAAAAGAGGGGCACTATGCGCGGGACTGTCGGCAGTCAGTGCCGATTCGGGATTCGAGGATTTGTTATCATTGACAGCAGGTTGGACATTTGAGGGTCAACTGTCCACAGCTTCCTGCAGGACCGGTGCAGGCTCTAGCACCGGCCACCTTGAGGAGTTCAAGAGGAGGACAGGATGGAGCGGAGCCCCAAGGGCTCAGGGTCGTGCTTATTAGCTTGCGGCAGAGGGAGACGGAGCAGTGCCGGAGGCAGCTGCGGGTATGATGCTTTCTTGATGTCTTGATTAGCTTGCGTTGATTGTGGCATATTGTTTGTGCTGGTAGTGTGGAATTCGATGCGGTATTCGTTGTTTCGCGGGTTTGGCATGGTTATGGATTGGTGTTTCAGGTTTTCGCTTTGGCATTCGTTGTTCCCTGATGGTTTGGTAGGGTTATAGTTTGGTGTTTTGGTGCCGGTAGCCTTGTGCGGTTTTCGATGCGGTATTTATCCCTTGCAGGTTGTGGGTTTTGGTTACGGGTTATTGTTTGGGAATTCCGTTGGTTATCGTTCGTGAGAGTTGATAGTGGTAATGCGGCACTGGGGTAGCATCTGCAGTCGTGGAGTGTATAATTAAAAGACCAGATTCTTTTGAGCGGATTGATCAGGGAGGAGATGTACTTGGCTGAGGGTTGCTTATGCTTATGGGAAGCAGTCAGTGTGTAAATGTTCTCTTTGTGCAGGATTGTTCTGAAAGGTCGTTAATGACGATCGGTGGCAGTAGTCAGTGCTTTAGTGGGGGAGAATTGGAGAATTCTCCGGGAGATCGTTGAGTATGTGAGGGTGCTTAGCTGTTGGGATTCAGCAGTGTTCTATCAGCTCAGAGTATAGGCTGACAAGAGTGATTGTCGAGTACGCGGGGCGGGATACAGACCTAGGGCATTTGATTATGGAGGCCTGAGAGAAGGCCGGGATCAAGCTTGAGTAAGTAACCAGGGTTATGCGATCAGAGTATTGGTATGTTGGAGGTACGTGATGGGTTGTACTGCATTAATCCCACGGGATTATGTTGTGCATGTTTCTAGAGCTGGAACCGGAAGGTTCCCAGAGTTAGAACCTGAGGGTTCGCGGAGTTTGGGTGTACGGACCCACAGAGATATAGCCTCGAGTGGCTAGTATGTGTTATGAGAGTCGGTCCAGTCATGCTGGAGACTCTGTTGGTATTGCTGGATCAGTTTGAGATTGCGGATCGTGTATGTTGCAGTGTGATTGCATTGGAAGGTCTGGCCCCGGGTAGTGATCTTGTTTAGCTGAGGCAGTGATTTTGTTGAGTGGAGAGAGTGCATGGGATTGAGAGCCCCTGCAATGAGAACCAGAGTATGTGAATAGTAGTTACGCAAAAAGGGTGGTGTCGATTGGGGCAAGCACCGTAGCACCGGTTGGAGTGGCATTATGGCCAAGAGGGTCCCTTGGAAGGAAAAGAGAAAGGTGTGTAACTCCGAAAGGGAGTGCAAGTTCACGAGAATGAAAGCTGTAAAGCAGAGTTATGGTTAGAGTATTTCGAGTATGCCTTCGAGCATCGTGTTCGCAGCAGCGAAGTAGGAACCCATCCGGTTTGGAGATGTCTGTTGAGGCTCAGAAGGGATGCAGGGGGAGAGAGAATCTTAAATTCTCCGTGTGATTCTGATCAGAGTGTAGGATGGATGTAGTGGTTCATCTTGGGAGATGTTCGAGGATATCATCAGTGTATCGGGTCTTCCAACCTGCGGGTGTTGGGACTAGTTCAGTATGTGTATGTGATGGCAAGAGGAGAACTTGTGAGAGTTGCTCTGAGAGTGAGAATGGATCTCTCAGTCGGTCCGGAATGGACGAAGTGGGCTTTGGATCGGGGATCCGGTGGTTCATGGTTTCGTAACCCTTATGGGTCGAGTGATCGTTGAGATTTAGAGCAGAGTTGCATCTTGGGTAATTTTCGGTTACAGAGAGCGATGGACAGTACAGAGATCGGGCTTCAGTCGACAGAGCAGATTCAGCAGATGAGACAGAGGTTATTGACCGCCCAGAGTCGACAGGAAAAGTTATGCAGACAGCCACCGATCTGAGCTTGAGTTTCAGGTCGGCGACTTCGTACTCCTGAAGGCCTCTCTTTGGAGAGGAGTGATTCGATTCAAGAAGAGGGGCAAGTTGGGCCCCCGGTACATTGGGCCATTTCGGGTGATTGCAAGGATAGGCCGGGTAGCCTATCGATTGGAGTTCCCAGCGGAGTGGGGACAGATCCACGACACCTTTCATGTGTCGCAATTGAGGAAGTGCTTAGCCGATGAGTCGGCAGTGGTCCCATTAGAAGACACTCAGGTGGATGCGGGCCTGAATTATGCTGAGAGACCAGTGGTCATCAGAAATCGGAAGATCGAGGCTATGAGGTATAAGGAGATACCTCTAGTGTTAGTTCGGTGGCAGCACCGGAGGGGATCGGAAATGACCTGTGAGCTGGAACGTGAGATGCGGGAGTAGCATCCGGAGCTATTTTCAGAGTGAGACTTCGAGGGCGAAGTCTAGTTCTAGTGGGGGAGAGTTGTAACAGCCCGGAATTCCAAGTATTGTAATAATTATGTTTTTGGGGTGTTTTAAGAGGGGACTCGGCGAGTTGGAGCCTAGACTCGCCGAGTAGGATCGCAGACCTGGTCGCGGGTTCGCGACTGGACTCGACGAGTCCAGATATGGACTCGGCGAGTCTGCGCTGTTTAGCGAAAACCCTAACCGTTCAGGTTTGGGACGTATAAGAGGCACTTATTGGCCGTCATTGTTCATTTTAGCCTTCTGAGAAGAACCCTAAATCGATTGTGTGCATATGGAGCAAGGATTATAGACCATTGTTGGTTATAGAAGAGTGGTTGTGCAAGGAAGAGAAGGGATTGGCTAAAGGAGCAGCAAGGGAGTCACCTTCTGAGGATTGGGGACACAGAGAATACATCATCCAGGTAAGAATTCGAGTATACTCTGCTATGTTGATGTGTTTATGGAATTAGGGTTTGTGGAACCCTTTTGTGATTAGATTGAAGGCTGCCCTAGTCCCCCAAACGATTGTGACTCTGTATTAGGACCTTTGGAGGTCCAGAATGTCCCATGCCTGTGCATTTCGGGAATTGATGAAGGCTTGGGATTGGAATCCTTATGCCTTAGGTCAAAATGTGAATTATGAATCATGGGGTGTATCGTGAGCACTGAAATGAGGACCTTACGTGGTGGATCAGTCTAGGAAGGCCAGACTTATGAATGGTCGGAGCAGTTCTGACCTTAGAAAGCAGTTTGAGCGGTTGCATGGCATGGACTCGCCGAGTCCGATGAGAAGACTCGGCGAGTAGCTTGAAGATTTACTGGGACTCGTCGAGTTGTTCTTCAGACTCGGCGAGCTGAGTCGGGGTGGCCCCGCGATTCTTCCAGGAGGAACTCGTCGCGTAAAAAGGGGATACTCGACGTGTAGAAAGGGTGTCTTAAGGAATCGGTGAGTTAAGGGCGAGTGGACTCAGAGTCATTGAACTCGGCGAGTCTTGGGGTGACTCGGCGAGTTAGATCGCGGGTTGAGTGAAGTTCTGAGTATGGGGACTCGGCGAGTCATAGGGTTGACTCGGCGAGTCATAGGGTTGACTCGGCGAGTAGGGTCAGTCAGGGGTTGACTTTGACCTTGTCTTTGACCAAGGATTTACCAGTGGTTCCAGGGGTATTTTGGTAATTGTTGTTATTGTTTGAGTTCAGTGCATTGGTGACTGTCCAGAGGTGGAGATCGTATCAGTGATCGGAGCAGCTTGAGCTATCTGTTCAGTCGGCAGTTTCGAGGTGAGTTATCCTCACTATATCGCTAGGGCTTATGGCACCAATGCCAACCCTTTTATCGGATGGAAATCCGGATAGTTGTCAGTTGTTATATGTTATGGGCCGGAAGGCAATGCATGTTATGGGCCGGAAGGCATTACTATGTGGACCGGAAGGTCATGGCCTGGAAAGGCGTATGTATGCATTTAGTATGTTGACTGATTCATAGGGTAATGTTATGATAGTGACCGGCTAGACCGGTATCTTGTTAGGGTAATGTTATGATATGTAATCTGTTGATCGATTGTTGTCTATGAACTACCATATGATTATTCGTTATGTTGTATATGCATTTTATGCTTATGGGCCGGAAGGCAATATATGTTATGGGCCGGAAGGCGATATGTTATGGGCCTGAAGGCGATTATGTTGTGATGGACCGGAAGGTCAGGGCCTGGAAAGGCGTATATGTGGTTGGTATTCTGGGGGTATCTCACTAAGCTTTCGGGCTTACGGTTGTGGTTTTATGTTTCAGGTTCTCAAGAGTCTGTGACAAGGCAAAGGCGTGATCGTACCGTTCCTCGCGTTGGTGTTTTATGAATTGAACCTGGGAAATACTCTGTTAAATAATGTATTGAAAACCTTTTTGTAACAACATTATTAAAATGAGTGGCTTTTGAAAAGTTTTAATTGTTTTGAAATTTTGGATGTTACAATTGGCCACTGTTTGAGTTAGTTTGTTCTCTAAGGATTAGTGCAGCGAACGTGAATATAATCACTTGAATTGGTAGCCAATAGAAGAATTATTCCATTGCACTATTACCATAATATCAACCATAGGATCAATTGAGTTGAACTAAACAGAAGTTCCATTCGTTATTGAATTTAGTTGAATCTTTGCTTATCTAGTTTTTAGTTAAGTAGTCTATGTATTAGTTGGTAAGTTTCTAGTCTTGCAAAACTAGAGAAACCCCCTTTCTATTACTTGTTTTATTTAGATAATATTAGCATTTATTTTAATTGTTTACCATTCCTTGTGTTCGATACCCTACTTGCTTGAACTATATTACTAATCGATAGGTACACTGCCTTTCGTGTGTTTATGTTGTGTCTAAGTTAGTAGGATTAAAACTAGTTCATTTCACACACATCAGCCTCCTGATTAATAAAGATGCCTTCGGGTCCCTGTCTAGTGTTCAATCCAAGAAAAAAGTTAATTGGACCCATTGAGCTCATCTCAAATTTAGTTTCCATCAACTTCCTGAATTCAAGTGTTAAGCTAGGATTCGTGGAGCCAAAGATGATGTCATCAACGTAAATTTGGACTATCATGAGGTGGTTACCTTCTCGCTTTCGAAAGAAGGTTGGGTCAACCGAACCTTGTTTGAATTTAGACAATTTTAAGAAATGAGTGAGAGTTTCATACCATGCTCTGGGAGCCTGTTTTAGGCCATATACAGCTTTGTCAAGGACATAACAATGATATGGATACTTCTCGTTCACGAAGCCTGGCGGTTGCTCAACATATACAGTTTCTTCAAGTTCATCGTTGAGGAAGGCACATTTGACGTCCATCTGATAAACTTCAAAGTTCTTGTGAGCTGCATAAGCAAGAAAGATACGAACATAGTCTAATCTTGCAACTAGAGCGAAGGTCTCTTCATAATCAATTCCTTCTTCCTGACAATATCCTTTGACCACCAGCCTTGCTTTGTTATGAATGACATTCCCCTCCTTGTCCATCTTGTTTCTGAATACCCATTTGAGACCGACAACTGAAGCATCCTTTGGAGTTGGAATAAGACACCATACTTTGTTTCTTTCAAACTCATTTAATTCATCTTGCATGGCTTGAACCCAGTCTGAATGATCAAGTGTTGAGTTAACAGTTTTCGGTTCAACTTTGGAAACAAAGGAGTTGAACATGCAAAACTCTACTTTAGTGACGAGTGCAGCCTGTTTCGCATTGATTTGAGAACGAGTTAACACTTTTTCTGAAGATTCCCCGATAATTTAACTTTGAGGGTGATCTTTGGTCCATCTGATAAGTGGAGGGAAATTTGGATCATAAATGGGATCCAGTTCAACATTTATTTCTTCTTCTAGCTCGGACAGAATGTCATCATCACCGACGTTGGTGTTCTCCCCCTCGAAGACTGACGCCTATTCGGTATCTGGATTGGCGTTCCCTTCTTTGAGTGGACTCTTAGAAGAGCTTGAAGAACGAGGCGATGATCTCTCCCCTGGAACGATGAAACTTGATCATGAAAAAGAGATGGACCCTCCCCCTCAACATTAGGACGGTCACTTGCAGGTTCGCTTGCTTCTTGCTTTTCGGTTTCTTTAGATTGATCATCAGCCATCTTTTGAGCAGCGTCATCAATAATTTGTGTTAGATTATCAACTTTGTTGTCTTTTGCCGTTGATTCAGAGTCAATTGCCTTTTGAGGCTTGTCAAACAGAAGCAATTATTGCTCGAAAAGATTTGAAAGAGAGACCGTAACTTGACCATTCTTTGGAAAGATCTCTTGCAACGCACCTTTTTATTGATTTCGTCTTCTTAACATAACTATCATCAAAGGTGACATAGTATGTTTCTTAAATCTTCTTTGAGTGCTTATTGAGAACTCGATACGCCTTGGAGTTCAGGGAGTAGCCTAAGAAAATTCCTTCATCAGCCTTAGCATCAAACTTGTTTCGATTCTCTCTAGAGTTGAACACGAAGCATCTTGAACCGAACACATGAAAGAATTTCACATTCGGTTTACGATTTTTCAGGATCTCGTAGGGAGTGATAGAGAACCGCTTGTTCAAATACGATCTATTTTGAGTATAACAAGCAGCAGCAATTGCATCGGCCCAAAAATACAGCAGCAAGGAGGCGAAGCATAGCATTGCGTGAGCTGCTTCACATAGAGATCGGTTTCGTCTTTCAACAATACCATTCTGTTGTGGAGTGTATGGAGCTGAGAAGTTATGAGACGTTCCCTTTTCAGCGAGAAAGTCTTTAAAGTCTTTGTTCTTGAATTCCAGGCCATTGTCACTTCTGACATTGCAAACAACTTTCCTTAATTGAGTCTCGACCTATTTTATGAAGAGCTTGAGCTTTGGAGTAGCTTCAGATTTTTGCTTTAAGAAGAACACCCAAGTGAAACGAGAGAAATCGTCCACTATAACTAGAATGTATTTGTTTCCCCCAATGCTTTCAATGGACGAGGGACCACACAAGTCAATATGTAATAGCTCCAATGGTTCTATCACCTTAGTATTGATAATAGAAGGATGACTTTGCCTACTCTGCTTTCCCATTTCACATGCTGCACAAAGATGTTCTTTATCAAATTTTAGAACCGGAAGTCCTCGAACATGATCGCCCAAAACTAACTTGTTGATGTCCTTGAAATTTAGATGAGAGAGTCTTTGATGCCATAACCAGCTTTCATCGGAGTAAGCTTTAGTGAGCAAGCAAACTGTTGGTTTGCCCCGAATGGGGTTTAGGTTCAAAGGGTACATTTCCCCTTTTCGCTTGGACTTCAGCAGAACATTATTAGATCTCTTCTCGACAATCTCTGAGCCTTCATCATCAAATGATACTTTCAATCCAGTGCCAACTACCAGTTGTGATACGCAGATAAGGTTGTGTTGGAGCCCTTCAACATAAGCCACTTTTCTTATAGAGAACTCGCCATTAGTGATCATTCCATAGCCTTTGATAGTACCAAATGAGTTGTTTCCGTATTTCATAATGCCACCATCCTTAAGAGACCGAAACTCCCTCAATTCTTCCTTCTTCCCTATCATGTGACGAGAGCAGCCACTATCAATGTACCATTCTTCGTCGAACTGCTCGTCACTAATTACCTGTAAAAAAATTTAACCAGATTTAGGAACCCAAAGTTTCTTGGGTCCTCGTGAGCCTTTTACAGAACAAGGTATAGTAAGAGAAATATCAACTAAGTAAGTACGTTTAATTAAAGTTGTTTCATCTTTTCTTTTTATGGTGAAAACTTTAATCTTGGTTGGTTTAGATTCTGTAGGTTTGGGATTTTTGGTGTTAACGTCAGCATTCTTTTGGATCTCTTTTGGACATTTGTTATCTTCTGGAAAGAGCTTTCCTTTTCCTTTTAGATCTTTTAACGAAGGAAAACTAGAATTGGAGGTGTTGGGTTTAGAAGTGTCATTGGATCTTCTGAGTGTTTGACTGAACTTGGAGGGATGAGGACCGAAACCGCTCTTTCGGTTGTTATTTGATGGGGGACCGAAACCGCTCTTTCGGTTGCTGTTGGATGGAGGACCGAAACACTCCTTTCGGCTCCTGTTGGTCATCGGACCGAAACTTTTCTTTCGGTTCCTGTCGTTCGAAGGACCGAAACCACCCTTTCGGTACCTTTCGGTCGAAGGACCGAAACCACCCTTTCGGTTGAAATTGTCATGAGGACCGAAACTATTCTTTCGGTTCCTTTCGGGTGTGGGACCGAAATAACCCTTTCTGTTCCTTGATTCCTCTTGGGATTTGTGCTTCTTTTCAATCCTTACATAGTGTGGATTTTGCGATCTCCAAAACTGTTTCCTTTATGAGAGATTCTTCTTGTATCTCAGATTTCGTTTGTGTTTATGATCAGCCACCTGTTTTGGATTCCTATGGATGTTAGCCTTTTTCCTTGAAGCAAGAGCATAGTTACTCTTTGTTGAGGATATTTCGCTAGTGGTTTGCACAGGTTCGCCCGTTGAAGTTTTGGTTCCACTTGTGCTTGGCACATCATATCTTGTAGGCTCATTTAGAGGTTCGGGTATATATCTACCTTTCACTCTCCATGAGGTTTTCTGAGATAGCCCTTGGTCTCTTCAGAGTTGTCGATTGGGGCTGACCAGAAATACTCATCACATCCGCCAGCATTGTCTTCTTCCACCATAGCTGTCAATTCTGCAGTTTGTTGTGGAGTGACACCCGGAACTGTGTAGACTTGATTTGGAGTGGTTTGTACCTTTTGGTACACAACAGCTTTAGCTTTGAGAACTTTCTTTTTGTCAGTAGACGAGCGAGCAAACTCAACAGAGTTCTCAGCAATTAGGTTTTTGCGTGACTTAGGTTCGCTTTTGACAAATTCTGAACAGTCCACCACATCCTCTACAGAGATTTCACTCAGATCATCATCCTCATTAAGTTCAGATGCATTTTCAACATCATTTTTATTTTCTAAACTTAATTTGGCATTCAACGAGTCAAATTTCTGTACAGTTTCGGTTCTTAATTTCAATCTATCATTTTCGTCTAACAGATTTTTGAGCATGTCCTTGTGCTCCTTGGACTTTATGTAGGATTCAATTTTGTCCAAACCTATTTTATATGCTGGAGAAACCTCATCAGAAGATACAACGCTTTCACAGTTGTCGACTTCAGCTTCGATTTCATCCTCCTTTACTCAAGGAAGGGTAAAATCATGCGATGTATCTTCTTCCCTATTTCACAATCAAGATGCAATTGAGTGATGTTAAAATAGATTCTTTTACCAATTAAACAAAACACATTTCGCTATTTAAGAAGTTTAAGATTGTCTCTTTGTAAATAAATTGAATCATCCTTAGATCTAATTAACTCCTTCTCTTTCTGCTCGATCCACATTCTCCTTTCCTCACTCTTTGATGAAATCCTGCTGATTTGATCAGTTAGGTTAGAATTTGTGACACGGGTTTGGGTGAGACTGCTACTTATACTTGAAAATTTATATTTTAAGCTATTTAATTCCTTTTCATAGTCAGTAACAGGTATTTTTAGAGAGACAAGAATATTTTGTACCTTCTTGATCAACTCATCACATTCGTTGATCGGTGTACCGACAGGTTTGGCAGCGAAACACCAGTCCTCTCGCTCCTTCTTGTCTTCTATTTCCCTGTCGGTTGTATATCCTCTCATTTGAGACACACCTTTGGTCACCATAAAGAACCTTCCTGTTACAGGTTCTTCCTTTGCTAGCATAGCCTTCCCATGAGAGGGCTTCCTGACTTCTTCATCCTCTGAATCTGTGGACCAAACTTCCACACCACCGAATTCATCACAGTTGTCTGTATCCTGCACAATTAAAGCATTCATTGTAGTATTGTTATCGGCAGACATTCTTTTCTTGATTTCCTCCAATCTTCTAAGGAGGCTCGCTTCCTCATCTTCTTCATTTGTCTTTTCTTCTCTCTTTCTCAGCATACAATTTTTTGCAAAATGGTTCTTGCCTCCACAGTAATGGCAGTCAAATCCTGAGTCGCCTCCAACTTTCGCTTCTTTCTTTAACTCTTCAGATTTTGACACCATCTTCGGTTCCTCCTTGATCTTTTTGGCGCTGTAACTACCCTGCCAGTTTCGGTTCTTGTTGGCTGGGAATTTCTTCTTAATAAATTTTCTAGGGTTAGACACCATCAAGGCATATTCTTCACCGGTTAGATCATAATTGCAAGATCTAATTCCTCTTCTTCTTCAATCGAGCTTTTTCCTTAGAGATAAGAGCTAAAGAACCCAGACTGGAAACCACGTTCATTTCCTTAGACAGTGCACTTTCATGAGATTTCAAAATACCTTCTAGTTTCGCCAAAGAATATGACTTGAACTGTTCATGAGCTTTAACTGTAGATACAACAGCCATCCATTCGGATCTGAGTTCGTTCATAAAAGTAACCTTTTGTTTGATAACCTTCCTTTCGATCCCATGCTTTATCATCTTACTTAAAAGATGATTGAAGCGATCAAAGGCTTGAACAAGTTTCTCTTCAGCTTCTGCTTAAAGTCTCCAAATTCAGACAGCAAGAGAGTTTGAATTGAATGTTCCAAATCTTCGTCAGTGGAATACAATTCTTTTAATCTATCCCATATCTCTTTAGCCGTGGCACAAGAACTTACCAAACGGAACGTATCTAACTGTAGCGCAAACCTAATCATCCTCAGGGCTTTGATGTTGCATTGAAACTTTTCTTTCTCGTCTTGAGGAATATCTTTGACATCGTTAACAAGCTGATTGTATTCCTTCGGAGTTTTGACAATCTTAGAAGTGCTTAAGTGAGCGAATGGGCCAATGGTGATCGCTTCCCAGATCAAGTATCCACTATCCTCTGATCCAATCACATAGTCTTCGAAGTGATGCGTCTAGAATTCATAGTCTTGTGTAGACAAGATTGGTATCCTTGTTGTCGAACCAATGTTATTGGAGATGTTGATTGGATTGGCTTGTGAATCATCCATGGATATTGTAATGACTTTTGATCGATTACTTGTAAAAGATCAGACTTGTAATATATCGTTAGGTTTAGATCAACAATTAATGAGATACGTCAATGTGGAATGATGGCTCAATTAATATCAATCAATGCGGAATTAAAAACCCTAATTATTTCTTTGACAGAAGAGATGTGTATGAATTACACAGTCTCCCGCTCTGATACTAATTGATGAAGATAAAACTCTAGATCGATTAGATCTTTCACAGGTATGATTATAGAAATCGAACAAGTCAAAAACAGTATGAAAGTAAACACAGGATGGAATCAAATGTATGCTTATGATTCAAAATAAAGTCACGCCTCAGCAGAGCTCGGCAAAGAACTTCCGCTGTAGAGGCGAGCTAGGGTTTACAAAACTTAGAGCAAATAAAATAATGAAAGCGATTACATCTAAGACTGCATGCATGCAGCTTATATACTAAACCCTAGTACAAAACATGCACGGTTGGACAGGCCCAATACCGGCAATCAAAATTGGGCTAAGGACTGAGCCCATGACGCAATCTATTAATCCAAACAAACCACAAGAGAGAGCGGGTGATTGGGCAGGTATCCAAGTTTGTTATCGATAGTCGAGGGCTTATGACCTTTCATGGTCAGATTTGGGTTCCGTTTATGGGCGGGGCATGTAGCATACTGATGGAGGAGGCGCACAGGTCGAGATTCTCGATCCATCCCGGGACCACTAAGATGTACTTAGACCTAAAGAGAGATTATTGGTGGCCATGCATGAAGAGGGATGTTGCGTGGGTAGTAGAGAGGTGCTTGACTTGTCGTCAGGTTAAGGCCGAGCACCAGCATCCACATGGAAAGTTGCAGCCGCTAGAGGTTCCCCAGTGGAAGTGGGAATAGATTTCTATAGACTTCATCACCAAATTGTCGAGGACCGTGAGGGGTGTTGATGCAATTTGGGTGATTATGGATCGGCTGACGAAGAGCGCTCATTTCCTTGCTATCAGTGAGAGCTCTTCTACGGAGAGGCTGTCATAGATATATGTTAGAGAGGTGGTGTCTCGGCATGGAGTGCCGATCTCAATTGTGTCGGACCAAGATATACGTTTCACTTCCAGGTTCTGGAAGAAGTTTCATGATGAGTTGGGAAGGGCTCAATTAATGGTTTGGTCTAGGCTTTCAATTTGTAATAGTTCTTTTGAGCATTTTTGGTATAATAGTAGGTCAAAGTTGGGTTCATGGTCAATGGAGAGTTTACGGTTGTAAACTCGTTTACAGCCGTAAACCCAGTTTCCGGCCTAAGTTCTGTTTGCGGTCATTGTCTATTATAAATAGGGGTTGTGTAGGTCATTATTGGTTGTTGATGCTAGACAGTTCATGACCAAGTGTAACAAGTTGTACCTGACGTTTTCAAGTAATAAACGTTTGCAAGCTTGTTCTGATTCTTATTCTTCTCATATTCTTGTTTATGTGATTGTGTGATTGCTTGATCATTGGTAAAGATCCGTTTTAGGACCTTACAATTGGTATCAGAGCAAAGCCAGTGTCAAAGAATCTTGCAATCGAGTTTTCGGCCGTATTCCTCACTATTCAAGATTGGAATTGGTGTTTTTACTGCTAAAGGGGATTGAATCTACTCCAAAATCCTGTTTTCGTGAACTGCTGGGAGTTTACTGCCAGGAGATTACGACCGTAAACCCTGTTTACGGCCGTAAACTCAAGAACATTTTTGGACCGTAAACATTGTTCTTAGACCGTAAACAAAGCATCTTCAATAACCGTAATCTAAGCTGCAAAGACCATAAACTGAGCTGCTAAGACTGTAAACTGAGCTGCTAAGACCGTAAACTCACCGACCGGAAACTCAAATCTAAATCTAAATTTCTTCTTTGAATTTTCTTTTATTTAAAATAATAAAGAAATTGGATTCTCAAAGTCAAACACACCATCATGTGTTGGATTCCGTCATTAGCACTACTACACATATTCTGAGACTGATGTATGCAGATGGTTTACTTGAATGGAAATACCGCATTGAAAAGTATATCAAAATGAAAGACTTCAAAGTCTAGTGAAATATAGTCAAGGATCCTGTCAGAATTACCACCACCGTTGTTGGAAAAGTGGTTGACAAAGTAGTTGAGAATTATACAGATGAAGATTTTGAAAAGGTTGAAGAGCATGAAAGAGCTTTGGCCACTCTGACAATGGCGTTATCTCCTGATATTGCTCAAGGTTTCAAAGAGTATAAATCAGCTAGCTAAAGCTTTGTGGGAAGCCCTGATTGAGGTGTATGAAGGAAATGAAGATATGAAGGAAATCCGCTAGGATATGCTACGTCAAAATTTTAATATGTTGAACTATATTCCTGGATAAACTCTGGAGGCACGGCTGCAACGATTCACCACTCTCACAACTGAGATGAACATTTTTTGGAATCTTCTTGACAAAGTTCACCACTTTGGAGGCACACCTGTTCAACCAAAGATTTGAATAATCTCACTCTTACTGAAACAATGGCGATCATCAAAGCGTGTGATATTGATGATAAACAGCGAGAGATTAACCATGTGAATTTGTACTCGACAACAAATCTCAGAATTTCCTCCAACAATGCTTTTTCATCAACCATTCCTTCCTCAGGTCAAGCATTTGTTGTTCAACAACCCTAGCTTCAAACCATTACTGCTGTGTCATCCACGCCTTACTCGCAAAGCCAGCTGCATGTCAATCCTCAAGCTGATTTTGCCTCCAATGTACCAACTGTGGCCTCTTCCTTAAACACAAAGGATTGTGATGACAATCTTTCCTTTGCCGTAGGACTAGTGAACTACTATAATGCTCTTCTTGCTGGAGATAGCCATGGCTGTATTCAGAGCTAAGCAGTTTGCCAAGAAGACTAGGAAGAATAACTGGGATATGAATGCTGATAAAATGTGGGGTTCAACAAAGAAAAGTTATGTTGTTTCAACTGTCATGAGCCAGGACATTTTGCTCGTGAGTGTCCAAAACCGAATAGAAGATTGAATAATGACAGGACAATGGTTGCGGTGGGAAACAATCAGGGAGGTGCTCAGGTCAACAGTGAGAAGGCTATGGTTTCTCAGTCATTTGACTGGGAGGACCAGATTCAGGCCTTGAACATTTCAAAACCTGAAAATGCTCACCTGGCCCAAGTCAAGGAAGAAGCTTCCGTGGAGAGTGTTGCAGCTGAAGAAAAGATGATGGAACTGCAGTTCGTGTTGATGGTATCTTCTACTTCTAAACCGAAGAAAAATGAGGTAAGTTTGCCTTCTTGTTCTCAAGCTTGTATTGATTACGTTAAAATTCTTCATGACAAAATAGAATTTTTACGTAGAGAAGTAGAGGATCTTAGATATGAGGGTTACCAACTTAGAAAAGGACAAAAACCTCTAAAGGCTCAATTAGAGACAAAAATAAAGGACTTTAGGAAACTTCATGAAGACTACACTAATAATTGTGAAAACTATGACTATATCAAGAGACAGAATGTTGAGTTAATTACTAAGCTTGATACATTAAAAGGCAAATTTGAAACTGCAAATTTTGATTTTAAAAAATACGATGTATCAAGCGAGGTAGTTGCCAGCATGATTGACCATTGCCTGCAATTCAAACAAAACCAGAAAAAGGGTTTGGGATACGATAAAGTGCCTCCTCCTTTCAATCACAATTATCAGTATCACCCTATCTCTGATGAGGACATTGCCAATGAATCTTTCATGGTTTATGGCAAGCCAACGAGTTTTGTTTCTGGAGGAGTTATTAATGTTGAAAGTACTAACGTTTCTACTTCCCCTACAGATCAATCCTTAAATCAGTCAAAGCACGAAGTTGAAGGATCTGTTTCTGATAATAAAATTGAGTCTGAACCTGAAGTTTTCGTTTCAAATAAAGATTTTACTGTTTTTTTATGTTAAAGAAGACAATTTTTTTCATGATACTTTTGCATCTGCTGATACTGAATTAAACGTTTTTGAAGTGTTTGATGAATTGTTTGATAATTCTGATGTTTGTGATGCTTCTAATGAAAACACACCAATCCCACAAGTTACATCAACTGATGCACCCTCACTTATCTCACAACCTGCTTCTTGTGCATGTTCTTGTGGGAAAAGTAAGGATGTAAGGAAAGAAAACAAATCTGAGAAAAGCAATACAAATTTTAACAATAAACAGATTAGTTTTAATTGTGGTATTGGTGGACATATAGCTAGGAATTGTCTCAATAGGATTTTTGTACATTATATGTCTCCAAGAGGAAAGAACGAATCTAGAGGAAGGTTTTTAACTAGAAAGTCCTCTAGAGCTCCTTCTCGGAATGATGATTGGAAGGATGATCGTAGTAGAAAACGGGCAGTTTTTCAAAATACAAAAAGGTTTTTCATAACAAAGTCACCAACTATTGGCAAAAACCGAACAAGGCTCCGCCAAGATCGGTTTCGTCAAAGAGCAGCTATGGGTCTTCAACCACTTCTGGTAGAAAACCCAAGTGCTCAATGCAAACTGATAAGAAAACCTATTTCAAAATCACCAACGACTGTTAAGAAACCCAACTGCCAATGGATGCCCAAAATAAATTTCAATCCATCATCAGCATCCTCTGAAAAGATTATAAATAATGATAAATCAAAGAAAGTGAAGGGCTAACTCGGGAATGTGATGAACTGGGTTCCCAAATCTAATTGATCCCGCTCATTTTGCAGGGACAGCTGCGGAGGAATGTCGTCAGACCTTGGTTCGTCAACAGTGGTTGTTCCCGGCATATGAAAGGAGACATCTCCCAACTTAACAACATTCAATCTTTTAATGGGGGATATGTTTCCTTTGCGGGTGGAGAAGGTGGCAATATCACTCAGAGGGGAACCGTTACAAATGGGGTGCGAAGTTTCGAGAATGTCAACTTTTCTCCCGAGTTAAAACATAGTTTGTTGAGTGTGTCTCAGATATGCGACAAAGGTTATTCTACACATTTCACCGACAAGGAGTGTATGATTCTCAAGCCAGGCATTGTCATCCCAGAAGAGTGGATTCTCGTCAAATCTAAGTGGGATGGAAATTCTTGCATTATTGATATGAATAGCAACACTTCAAGTTTATAAATGTGTCTTCGGATAGTTCATCTGGCTCTTCCTCTGGTTCGAAGTTTGTTTCTGAAGACGAAGACGAAGAAGTTGTCTACAGAGCTCCAGCGGTAACCTCTTCACCACCTGAGGGGGAGTCATCTGTTCCACTTGATAGTCCAAAGTCTCCAGTTCAAGACGTTACTCCAGATGCTGATGCTACACCTCTTATCCCTGTTGAAAGAGAGTTCATGTCGAGAGATGCTTCCGCTTTCACTTCAACATTTATGGAACTACTCTTTCCTGAAGAAATCGCTAATGAGTTTGTAGCTGAATCATCTAATGTGGAACAATCAGCAAATGATGGAGTTGTCAACATTCACAATCTTCCCGTCTCACTTAATGGTATCAGCCAGGATATACCCTCAAGAATTCAACGTGATCATCCGATCGAAAACATCATTGGTCAGCTGGGCGATGGAGTTAGAACTAGAAGTCGGAATGAAGATGTCAACACATGTCTCTATTCATGCTTTATCTCTCAAATAGAGCCGAAGAGTTTTGAAATGGCTTTGAATGAGCCCAGCTGGGTAGATGCCATGCATGAGGAGCTAAATCAATTCGAAAAGCTCGAGGTTTGGAAATTGGTTGAGTTACCAAAGGGCAAAAAGTGTCTTGACATACACTGGGTCTATCGAAACAAGCAGGATGATTTGGGTGTTATAGTACGCAATAAAGCAAGATTGGTGGTTCGCAGGTTTCCACAAGTCGAGGGTCTTGATTATACTGAAGTTTATGCTCCAGTGGCTCTCTTGGAAGCTATTCATATTTTCCTTGCATATGCTTCTTACATGAACTTCACTATTTATCAGATGGATGTCAAGACAGCTTTCTTGTACGGCAAAGTGAAGGAAGAGATCTTTGTAGATCAACCCCCTGGGTTCGTTAACTCGAAGTTGCCTAACCATGTCTACAAGTTACACAAGGCGTTGTATGGGTTGCATCAAGCTCCTCGAGCATGGTATGTGACTCTCATAAAGCACTTGGTCGAGCATGGTTACTCTCGTGGTACTATCGATCAAAATTTATTCATCAAGCATGTGGATAATGACCAGATTCTAGTCCAGATCTACGTTGACGACATTATCTTCGGGTCTACTAGTCCACAGTTATGCAAAGAGTTTGAAGGTGTAATGAAGAAGAGGTTTGAGATGAGTTCGATGGGAGAAATGACCATGTTTTTGGGGCTTCAGGTCAAACAAAGTTCAACCGGAATTCTGCTACATCAAGCTAAATATGTGGAGGATATTCTTGAGAAGTTCGGGTTTCAAGATGCTAAACCTGCATCGACACCGATGGCCGAAAGACCCCTGCTAAATCCAGTTACTGATGGCGAATCCGTAGATCATACTCTCTACAGATCGATGATCGGATCGTTGTTGTATCTCACTGCAAGTTGTCCAGACATCATGTTTGCAGTGTGTCAATGCGCACATTATCAGACTAATCCTAAAGTTCCACATCTTATTGTTGTTAAAAGAATTTTTTGGTATATCAAATGCAACCCGAAATTGGGTCTGTGGTATCCGAAAAATTCTGAATTTGATTTATATGCTTTTGATGACAGTAATTATGGAGGCTGTGAGCTTGATAGGAAATCTACATCAGGAGGGTGTCAATTTCTTGGAGATAAGCTAGTTTCATGGCAGTGCAAGAAAAGCATACCGTCTCAACCTCAACAGCAGAAGCGGAATATGTTGCTGCATCTGCTTGTTGCTCTCAAGTTATCTGGATCCAACATCAGTTATTGGATTACGGTTTGAATTATCTAGAAACCCCCATTTACTGTGATAATGAGGTTGCGATTGAAATTGCTAAAAATCCTGTCCAACATTCCAAAACCAAGCACATTGACATCAAGATTCATTTTATCAGAGATTTTTATGAGCGTTCGCTCATCCGACTGGAACAGGTTCCCACTGCTAATAATGTGGCAGATCTATTCACAAGTCGTTTAACAAAGCTCGATTCGATGTACTTGTGGGGTTTTTGAAAATGATTTGTTTTGAGGATTAATTTTTATTTTTATTTTTTATTTATTATTATTATTTTATTTTTTACTTTTATTTTTATTTTTAACTTATTTTATTTTAGGATAAGTTAGTTTAAATTTGCACATTGTTTTATTTCATTCTCACCTATGCACAAATTTAGGGGGAGAAATAAACAAAAACCGAAAACCAAACAAAAAATGAAAATTTCAAAAATCCAAAAACATTAAGAATCAGAAAATCAAAAATATGTTGCTAATTCTTTTGGTTGTAGGTGATGTGATGGGAAGTGATATTATCAAGTGACAACATGCAATCTGAATTCACGTAATGTACCAAAATTAAATTGTCTTTGTTCTGTGTTCGATGTGCTGGTAGGCACGAAAGATTCTAAATGGACTTGACTAGGAATAGTTGAATTTAAGGAATTCAAGGACTTGACAAATCGTGAACTAGTTAGATTCGTTTTGACTGAAAATACGACGCTTGGATAGGTTGAGCAGGGAGATATATATGGGAATCTACTGGTCACATTAAAAGAACCTGTATCTAGAACTGTGGATTAACTTTTCCTCGATGTGCGGATTCTGTCCTTAATTCTGGTATTGGTGGGGTGACTGGGGAATTCCGATAAGTTAGGTCTGTAGAAAGTTATTTTCTTTCTTTCTGTATGTTAGTCATATGTTGCCTCCTTGGCGTGATTGAAAGATCCGACCTCGACTGTAACATATGCAACTCTATCTCTCTGCATCTTCTATCTATGCAATTCTTTCTATCTGTTAGCCATATATTGTCTCCTTTGTGTGACTTACAATCCGACCTGGTAGACAGTATATGCATCATTCTTTTTCTTAATCCCTCTGAAACTTCAGTTAGTCATATGTTTCACCCTCTGCGTGATTGGAAGAGATCCGACCTGGGTGTATAGCATATGCATTCTAAATCTATCTTCTCTCTTAATAATTGTCTGCTCGCCCGGTGTAATATTCTGGAAGTCCTTGATTACTGGAGCATATCAGAAAGCGGAAAACATGTTCTAGTACAATTAAGAATTGAACTCTTATAGATTGTCTGTAGATCTCGCTGTTCAATTTAGGTAGACAACAATATCGCTGGTCGCCGTCAGATAAATGGTCCCTAGGAAATTTATTTACGAATATATGATTAAAATGTCTAGTCATTATTAGTTTGTTCTAATTCATCACAAATTCTTCGTGTTTAAGTGGACTACAATACCGGCGATCGATCAGACATGGACATGAAGGTAGAGGTACTGACAAGTGGATTAAGGCTGTCTAACAACTTTGATCTCAGTGTCACAAAATACTTTAAGCATTTGTTAAGATAAATTCAGTCTTATTTTAATTTTAATTTCATTTTAATTTTTAATTTTATTTTATTTTTAAAATTGTCGAATTTTTAAAATTTTAAATTTTCGAAATTATTTTATTTTATTTTTAGTTTATTTTAATTTTAATTTTAATTTTTAAATCCTCAAAAGTTTTATTTTTAAAAAATATTTGGGATTTGAACAGGGTATATAAAGAGAGTTTACAGCCGAAAACCCTTTTCACTCTTCACTTCTTTATTTCCGGCCGCAAACCCTCTCTCCTCTCTCTCATCTTCGAAAAAAAATCTTTGATTTTGTGAAATTGCTCGGTTAATCTCAAAGGTATGGAAAAATCGATCGTGGGAATGTATTTTGTTCATCAAATTGACGGATTTTGGAGCTTTAATCGAAGGAAAAAGGTTTTTCGGAGTTTACGGTTGAAGCTTACGGCCAAGGAGTTTACGGCGGTAAACTCCGTTTGCGGCCATAAGCTTACTACCATGGGTTTACGACCGTAAACCCTTAATTGACCATAAACTCCAATTTGACCAAAATAATTTTGGGCCAAAATTAAATCGATTAAATAAGAAAATTTAAAACATTAATTGCTCAAATATCTTTGTTTTCTTATTTGGCTTGTTTTAGTGCAGATAAAATGGCAAATTTGAAGTTCGCTCACATGCACAACTTGACAATTGTACTGGCTGATCCTCTTGCTGTTCATGGAGAATTCAGGTCGATGATCCACAGGCTGAGGGAATGCTGTTTGGCGTCTGCTATTACTGTGAACCCCGTGGTTTATCAGAATAGAATCAGGGAGTTCTGGCAGACCACTAAAATGAAAAGAGATGATAATGGGGCAGTCATTGTTGATATCGTTGTGAAAGGATGCAAGATCGTGATTAATGAAAAATTTATCAGACAAGCGCTGTTGATTGATGACCAACCAAATTTTCCGACTGAAATTGGGATTGAGGATGCTCAGAAGGTACTTAAGAAGATGGTCTACAAAGGCACTTTTCCTCCCACCATGAAGAAACTCCTGCCACCATATTGGAGATTCCTGGCTCATGTCTTTGTGAGTTGCATTTCTAGGAGGAGGTCCGGCGCTGATGAGATCTCTCTAAGGAACACTGGAGCTATTATGTCTCTAGCCGCGGGGATACACTTCAACTTCTCGAGGTTTATCCTGGACGAATATGTAGTGAACATCAACGCAACAACCCGGGACACTTTCTTGATGTATCAGAGGTTCATCCAAATGTTTATCAACACTCAAATCCATGAGATGGTCAAGGAGGGTGAAACCCTAGATATGAAGTCACTAGGCCCTCATACCGTTCAACTCATAAAGGAAAATCGCAAGGGTAAATTCATTTTTTAGGGATTGCATCCACTTGTCAAGTTTGGAAAATTTGTTGAATTAAACGAGAGTTCTGAGTCTCATGGATCGTCTGATAAAATATCCTCTGAGCCTGCTTCTTCAGAAAGGATGATTTCAGAAGATGAAGTGATCATGGTGTCAGGACATGACAAAGAAGAAGAAGATACAACAGTTCCCATTGCAGCTATGGCTGAGGAACATGATCTGACGTCAGTTCCTGTGCAAAGTGATTACAATGAGGGGTCTTCAAAGAGTGCAACTGAAACTGACTTATATGAAGATCTTGATCTCACTGATTTCGATAGAGATGAAATTCTGGTGAATATTGGAAGCAATGATGATTACTTGTCAACTGAAAATCTCAACTCGTTGCTTGGCAATATCGATGATGTTGCTCACCCAGCAACGGATATACGGGACTCCGATGCTATTCTCGAATCAACGCCTCCTACTACCAAACAAGTGGTTGAAACAGCAACTCCTATGGTGACGGTGTCAGGGAATCCTCCCCTTGACATTGTATCTCCTACTACAGAACCACTTCAGAGTGATCATACAACAACTCCAACCTATCAACCTCCTTTGAAAAGAAGAAGACGTGATCCCAGGCAGGGAATTCTTGATTCTGGTTTACTTCAAGACCTCCAAATTCCTCCAACCACAACTCCTACTATTGTCTCAATAGAACTTTTCAGTGAAGGCCCCAACACCTCGTATGAAGTTGGCGGACCTTCTGCTCCAACAGGATTCTCTCCTTCACGGCCAGATCTAGATGCTGCCTCCGTAAGGCTGGCCCTACATTTGGCGCAGGAACAAGATAAAGTGCCTTCCCCCAAGGCCAAAGGAATTTATTTTAGGGAAGGTATCATAGGAGAAGACAATCCTTCTATCGTTGAGCTCCGAAAGGAAATAGGTGTGCTAAATCAAAAGAACATTGAGCTTGACATCAAGGTGGCTGATCTTATGAGTGAAAATATCATGCTCAAGACTCAAGTGTTTGATCTTGAAGAAGATAAGACGTTAAAGACCAACCAGATCTCCAATATTCATACTCACTTTGGTCTCCTCACACTTGTTATTTAGATCTGAAAAGGAAACTGATAGAAGAACTTGGTGATAAGTTTAAGCCCTCTATTGATGAATCAAATATGTTTCTGCCATCTCAAGATCCTCCAGTCGTACCACCATCTGCTCAATCATCCCGCGTTGTAGATCGTTTTGAGGTAGAGCATGTTCAAGCTCCTAACGTCGTTGCTCTCAAACGTAGACTTGCTAAATCTGCCGAGAAGGTTCAACTTTTGTTTAAGAAGAGCTCGGATCAAAATGCACCTGGAGATCAACCAAAAATCACTGTTACTGATCTCGAAGAAAGACGTTTTAGAGATGCATACGGTGATAGGTCCGTAATTATTTCTTGAGGATTTCATGACACGTTGAATATGTGGATTGTGAGAAGAAAGAGTGGCAACACTGAGTTGTACAAAGACTGTCATGAATTCCATTCATGGACTAGGGTGGATCTTTCAGAGTTATCTCAATCTCCTTTTGCAAATCCCTCACAAGATCCAAAGGCAACTCACTTCAAGCTCTTCTTGGAAGACCAAGTGAAGAAAGGCTTTCCGGTGATGAAGACTGCAGAATCTATTATCAAGCATTATCCTGATGTGATTGATCCCAAGACTGGTCATCCACTTCAAGTTGTGATGTGGCCTGCTACCAGTCAGGTTAAGCAAATTCCAGTACTTCAAAATGATCCAGATGGATCTTTAAGCTCCATGCTTTATTGGGTATTTGATGAGACAACAGCCTCTGCGGTTATCAAGCTCAAAGATGGATGCATTCGTCTATATGACCGGAGAGATCTGTTCCAGTTTGGGAAATGGGATATCCATCAGCTGAGTCTTCATCAAATTAAAGTTGCCGAGGAAATTTTTGAGCAGGCTGCCAAAGATTATATGTCGATGGATGTAGATATTATTAACAAGCGAATGTGGAACGGAGCAATGGGGAAGTTAGATGTGCTGGTAGTCGACAAAGACTGAATACAAGCTATCCCCAAACCAAGGGGGAGATTGAAGGGATCAATTAATGGTTTGGTCTAGGCTTTTAATTTGTAATAGTTCTTTTGAGCATTTTTGGTATAATAGTAGGTCAAACTTGGGTTCACGGTCAATGGAGAGTTTCCGGCCATAAACCCAGTTTTCCGGCCCAAGTTCTGTTTGCAGTCATTGTCTATTATAAATAGGGGTTGTGTAGGTCATTATTGGTTGTTGATGCTAGACAGTTCACGGCCAAGTGTAACAAGTTGTACCTGACGTTTTCAAGTAATAAACATGTGCAAGCTTGTTCCGATTCTTATTCTACTCATATTCTTGTTGTCGTGATTGTGTGATAGCTTGATCATTGGTAAAGATCACTTTTAGGACCTTATAAGTTGGGTACGAGATTGCACTTCAGTACTGCTTATCACCCACAGACGGACGGACAGAGTGAGCAGATGATACAGACGCTCGAGGACATGCTTCGAGCATGTGTTATGGACTTCGGTGGGAGTTGGGATACATACCTACCCTTGGCTGAGTTTTCCTACAACAACAGCCACCATTCGAGTATTAGTATGCCTCCCTTTGAGCTGTTATATGGAAGGAGGTGTAGAACCCCCATCTGTTGGGGAGAGGTAGGACAGCGAGTGATAGGTAGCACTGAGATAGTTCTTAAGAAGACAAAGTAGATTTAGCAGGTCACACAGAGGTTACTGACAGCCCAAAGTCACCAGAAGAGTTACGCGGATAGGCAACGATCCGAGCTCGAGTTCCAGGTTGGAGACGTTGTACTCCTGAAGGTATCTCCTTAGAAAGGAGTGATCCGATTCAGGAAGAGGAGCAAGCTAGGGCCCCGATACATTGGTCCTTTCAGGGTGATTGCTAGAGTGGGCAAGGTAGCATACAGTTTAGAGCTACCCGAGGAGTTGAGTCAGATCCATGATACCTTCCACGTATCCCAGTTGATGAGACGATGAGACGGCGGTAATGCTGCTAGAGGATATTTAGGTGGACATGAGCCTGAATTACATTGAGAGGCCGGTCGTGATCTTGAATCGTAAGATCAAGGTTCTGAGGAACAAGGAGGTGTCTCTGGTTCAGGTCCAGTGGAAACATCGGAGAGGGTCCGAGCTGACTTGGGAGCCGGAGTCGGAGATGCAGGAGCAGCATCTGGAGTTATTTACGGCATGAGACTTCGAGGGCGTAGTCTGATTCTAGTGGGGGAGAATTGTAACATCCAAAAAATTAGGTATATCTCTTTAATCCTTCTTCTTTCCCAAGTTGTCAAAATTAGCCCAAAATAGAAAATGGTGACAAGTGGGTACACTGTGCGTACTAAAGAGTACGTTGCGCGTACCCATGGGCGTGCCTTTGACACAGACTCAACCCAGTACGCAGGGTGTACCAAAGTGTATGTGGGGCGTACTGGGCCCAGATTCAAAACCCTAAATGAGACATGAGCACTATAAAATGAATGTTATGGCCTTCATCCCAGCCACCATTTCCAGAGAGTGAAACCCTAAGAGAGCTAAACCTTCGTTCTCAACTTGTGTGTGTGTATTTGAGCTTGAAAGTGTCATTGTGTGCTTGTGAAGAAGAAAAGAATACCATGAAGAGGAAAGATTGAGGTCCAAGCTTCTAGATCTGATTCAAAACCCTAAATGAGACATGAGCACTATAAAATGAATGTTATGGCCTCCATCCCAGCCACCATTTCCAGAGAGTGAAACCCTAAGAGAGCTAAACCTTCTTTCTAAACTTGTGTGTGTGTATTTGAGCTAGAAAGTGTCATTGTGTGCTTGTGAAGAAGAAAAGAATACCGTGAAGAGGAAAGATTGGGGTCCAAGCTTCTAGATCTGAGCTAAACTGAGTGGGGAGCTTCTCATAAAGGTAAAAAGCTTCAAACTTCACCAGTCTTTTGTTATGAACATCATATAGGAGCATTTTTAGGGTTTAAGTCCCAAAGGTGGAGACTTTTTCAGCAAAGGAACTCCATGGACCTTGATCTACCCCATTTCAGTGTATCTTGTGTTATTAATCAATAAAAATCCAATCTTGGACGTTAAGATTAAGTCATGCATGAGATTAGGGCTTAATAGGGAAAGAGGATATGTGTTTGAAGTGATTGGTGACCTTTACAACCATGCAAGGCTTAAAGGTTTCGACTTTATGGCTTAAGAGACAGTAGAGTGCCTGGATTTGAGATATGACCTTATGTATTAATCTATTCAGACCAAAACTCATGAAAGTATGAAACTGGGACTTATGTTGGGCGTAATCCCAGTACGCGCCGCGTAGGGGGTCGAGTTCCCCGATTCCGGATGACCACGGAGTACGCCCCACGTACAAAGCTGGTATGCGCAACGTACCTCCCTACAGTTGACTTTTGTTGACTTTTACGGTTTGGTCAACATGTGGAGTTTTGGACCATTTGAGGGTTAAAATGGTCTTTTAGCCTTCTGAGAGAACATATGAAAGGATTAGTCTAGCCTTGAGAGCCGTTATTGATTTGAGATAATTACTTTATGTGATTAGGCGGTGGCTAGATCAGTATATCGAGTTTGAGACTTTCCGAGATTTCCCGAGGTGAGTCTTCTCACTATACATTACCTAGAGTGGTATTTATGTGCATACCGGAGGGTCTTATGTGTATGTGTATGTTTTAGATTTATGTGCATTGTGTTATATGTATGTTATGTGTTATATAGACTGGACCAGAAGGTCCAACGAATCGTGAGGCCAGAAGGTCCTCGATCAGACCGGACCGGAGGGTCCAACGAGCTAGACCGGACCGGAGGGTCCAACGAGCTACGAGACTGGAGGGTCCCGTTGATACACATTGATCGGAGGGTCATACCGAGTTATAGCCTTGAGTGGCTTATGTGATGTATGTGGTATTTTGGGGAACTCACTAAGCATTCGTGCTTACCGTGTTATGTGTTATGTGTTTCAAGTACCTCCGAGGATCACGGGAAGGCACCGGCATGATTTGTACACACTGATAGAGTATTATGTATTATGTATTTGAGATTCTGAGATATGTTTCTACTGTGATAACGTATGATACATTTGATTTTTGAGATTACTTTATGAGATATGTTATGTTTTAAAAATGAAAAATTGTTTTGAAAATTCACGTTGTTACAATGATTGTAAGATCCTCTACCACCCGGGAAAGGCTAATGTTGTGGTCGACGCGCTTAGCCTTAAGGCAGCGCCGATCAGGGACATATGTCTGAGGATGACAGTTGCGACTCCGTTGTTGGAACAGATTCGGGAGGCCCAGTAGGAGGCCATAAAGGAGGAACATTGGAAGAGCGAGCGAATTGTGGGTCAGGTTTCCTCCTTCGACTATGATAGTCGGGGATTTTTGACTCTTCACCGTAGGGTGTGGGTCCCATATCATGGAGGTGTGTGCTAGGTATTGATGGAGGAGGCGCACAAATCCAGGTTTTCTATCCATCCCGGGGCAACAAAGATGTACAGGGATCTCCGTCTTGATTATTGGTGGTCGTGTATGAAGAGGGATGTAGCGTGGTTTGTGGAGAGATGTCTGACCTGCAGGAAGGTCAAGGCTGAGCACCAGAGACCTCATGGCAAGGTCCAACCGTTGGATATCCCGCTGTGGAAGTGGGAGGATATTACTATGAATTTTATCACGAAGCTTCTCAGGACCGCGCGTGGAGTGGATTCGATTCGGGTCATCGTTGATCGATTGACAGTGGTGCCATTGGAGAATATTCAGGTTGATGACAGCCTGAATTACATCGAGTGGCCAGTGGCGATCCTTGACAGGAAGACGAAGAATCTGAGAAACAAGAAAGTAGAGCTAGTAAAGGTGCAGTGGCAGCACCGCAAGGGCTCGGAATGGACCTGGGAGCCGGAGGACGAGATGAGGGAGCATTACACCGAGCTTTTTCAGGACCCAACAGCAGACTTCGATGACGAAGTCTAAAATAAGTGGGGGAGATTTGTAACACCTGATTCATGGTATGCATTTAATTCTAGAAATCTTTATATTTTCTCTGGGACTCGACGAGTTAGTGGCCTAACTCGTCGAGTAGAGTCGTGACCCACAGGAAGTTTAAGTGACCTACTTGACGAGTTGGGAGACCGACTCGGCGAGTAAGTGTTGTCTGAGTGAAACCCTAACTTTAAGGCTTTTCACCCTATTTAAACAACTTATATACCCCCATCTCAGCCTCCATCGTCCCTTATACTTCTAGAAGGCATTATCTTGAAACCCTAGCCTTTTGAGTGTTCTAAGGCCATTTTGTGCATTTTGGTGGATTGTGAAGCTTGAGAAGAGGAAAGGAGCTTAGGAGTTCAAGTTGGAGCTTGGAGATCCAGAGATTGTGTTCCATTTCCAGCTCATTTAAGGTAAAAAGCTCCTATCTTGATCTTCCATCTACTTAATCATCTTTAGGGCTTGGATCTTGGTATATTTAGGGCTTTCTAAGCCATTTTCTGGTTGTGAAGTGTAATATGGAGTTATGACTTCAGATCTTGAACTTTGGAGGGGTCTCATGGCATAAAGGTGCTAACTTTATGGCCATGAGAGCCCCATGCATCTTTTAGACATCATTTATGGTCCTTTAGATCTAAAAGACCCATGCATTGACGTAAAGTTTGTGGTTTTACGTGCTATATCGACCCTAGGAGGTCAAATCTACCCTTTTTATGAGATGAGCTTAGCAGAAATCGAGTTTATGGGCATGGACTTTAGTGGACTCGACGAGTTTTTCTTAGGACTCGACGAGTCGGGTAGTGGTTCTCCAACCTTTGTTGTTTTGGGGGTTTGGTTGAGTCTAGAGAAAGACTCAACAAAGATAGACGAGATTGTAGACCTGGAAATCATGGGGCTCGACGAGTGCATGAGCAAACTCGGCGAGTTCAAGGCAATCTCCCAATCCATGAAGATGGACTGGACTGGTTGTTCATACAACTCTACGAGACATAGACTGGACACATTTAAATGAGGGGGATGAACTCGACGAGTTCAAGGGCGAATTTGGCGAGTCGAATGAAGATAGTCCCGATGGTATGATTGAAGGAGAACCTGTCGAGTTCTTGTCAGACTTAACGAGTAGAGTCGTGGATTGTTTTGGGTGAGAGGAATATGGACTCGATGAGTTGGTAGACCAACTCGGCGAGTCAAGACAACTGGATGATGACTTTTACCAGATTTGAGTTGACCCTGGTTAGGGTTACAAGTACAAGTTGATAACTTAGAGGAATTGGCGTGTGGGGATCGAAGAGCCAAGGAGAGTCGGTTTTCACGCCGAGGATAGTTCGGACGCTACACGACTTTGAGGTGAGTCTTCTCCTAGTAGGGGTGGGTCTACGGCCACAATGCCGGCCCACTAGTAAGAGTTTTGGTTAGATAATTGTCTTTGTGATAATTATTTGGGATTGTTATGTGATATGCTTGTCGTGAATGATATGATTATGCTTGATATGCTTACTGTGCTTATTATGTGTTAGTAGTAGAAGGGGTGAAATAGTCCCTGGTTACCGGTTGAAAGATACCGAAGGGGAGGTTAGTTCCCAGATACCGGTTGAAAGATACCGAAGGGGAGGTTAGTTCCCAATTACCGGTTAAAAGATACCAAGGGGGAGTTCAGCTCCCGGTTATGCTTGACAGTTACCGGTTGAAAGATACCAAGGATTATGCATTATTTGGTATGGTTATGATGAGGGAACTCACTAAGCTTTGTGTAACGCCCGTGTTTCTGGGCTTGTCATTAATAGCAATGTAATAGTCTAGGTTAACCTTGTAACCCATTTGGAAATAATAAGAATGTATTATTTGAGTATTATGTGTTTTATGCTTAATTGCTTAATTGAGTGACTTAAATGAATTAAGAATAAAAATGAGTTAAAATGAAATGTTAGATAAACCCGATATCTATGGATAATGGTGTAGTAGTTCAAACGAGGTTTCCGAATATATATATATATATATATATATATATATATATATATATATATATATATATATATATATATATATATATAATGCCGAAATTCGAGTTATAACTAAGAAGTTATGACATGTCGAAGTTTCGCGACAGAACCGGCACGGCGCTGAATGGCGTAAAATACGAAATTAAGATAGAGCGATATTTAGCCCTTATGATCTAAACAAAAGTCGTAGACTTCATTAAACCGAGAGCGTGCATAAAAAGAATGCCCAAATCTGACTTCATATGAGGAACTTATGATTTTTCTAAGTTTCTGCTTAGCAGTTTGCAGCCCGAAACTCAAATTCGAGATCGAGTGATTGTTGGTCGAAACAATCTAAACGAGAATCGAAGATCTCCTTTATAGTAGTGCGATGGTGAAAAGACAGACGAAAACGGACGTCAGACGCAGATATTATGAATTTATAACGGAGTTTTCCTGTCCCAGCCTACTAAAAATAAAATCAAAATTAGCTGACAGAGTCTAAACGAAAGTTGTAGAGAGTAGTCTCACCTACGTGTGGATATAAAGAACCTCGAAAACGGAGTTCGTATGAGGAAGATATGAATTTCTGAAGTTTTTAAATAATTAATATTTATTTATTTAATCTTTAATTCGGATATTATCCGAAGGAGTCACTGATCTTATCCGAACTACGTCCAGCGTACCCTGGTGCATGAATCGCCTCGGACTCGAGTGCTCCAATGATGTAAGCGATGACGAATTCAAGCTACGCCCCACGTAGCTGAGCATTACGCCCAGCGTAATGCGAGGCTTCAGCCTCTATAAATAGCATGCGAGGGCAGCCGACCTTTTTGCTAATTTTCTCTTCTCTCTCTCCTGTTTTACGTCGTTTTTCGTGCAAGAAATATCTCGAAGCACCGGTATTAATCCCGAGCCCCGAAGCAAGTCCCAAAGCCCCGAAGATCCCGAGAAGTGCAAATCCCGAGCCGAAGCTCTGCTCGCGAGAAGCCAATTTTTGTGAAGAGCTTCCAGATCTACCGAAGAATACTACTTCTACAAGTCGTAGTGTTGTGCGATCATCTTCTGATCAGGTGAGTGTGTAGTCACCTTCTTCTAACGCATAATTATGTAGTATTTTATATAAAATACGTGTTATGTGTATATTTTGTTGTTATATGTGTGAATGTATATTCACTTTCTTCTATCTCATAGATATGATTTGTTCTCTATGAAATACGTGTTATGTGTATGTGTCTCATCTGTTGTTTGGAATATGTATTGAATGAGAATGCTATACAGGTTTTAAACTATGTATAAAATATATATTTTTATCTACTAATATGTTGGGTAGAACATCGGTAGATAGTTGATGTGTGATAAACAGATGAGAGGTCTCGATGTTGTTATTTTTGACCTAGTCATCTAGCGGAGTATTGATGACGACCACGGACTCTTTCTAGACAGTCCTGTGGAATGCTAGCAGGTTCATAACCTGTATGTGTTGTGAACGATGTGTTCATCGATGTACTCTATCCCCCTCATGGTTGCCTTTAGGACATCTATTGTTGAGGAACCCCCTTTGCAGTAATGTCCGTCCCGATGAAAATCCTAGATTAGGTCACTGGTAATAGATGTTGTTTTAGGGACGTAAAGTGAGGATAACGGGAATGGGTAATCGGGTTATTGTTGGCTGGTGAAATTAAATATAATTATTTATTGTGGGTTGAAAACCCTATATGCTCACCAGGCTCCCAATCCTGACCGACTCAGTTTATTTGTATTATAGGTAGTGACGCGAGGGCATAAGATGGATGAATCATCAAGTTATTTTGTTTATTAGACCAGTTGTTACATGCAAATGTTGTATGGTCTATCTTTTGTTATTTATGCTTTTGTGTCTGTATCGGAACATGACATCCCGATTTTTGATTATATAATGAAAGTACATCTCTTTATGAAATGTTTTGGTAAATATTATTTTTATCATATTTTGTTTTGGGGAACAAATTCTGCAACTCTTTTAAATCAATGGATTTACTCTGAAATTATTTTAAAAGCATAAATGAAACTAGTCTTTTCTGGCCATGATTTTGGGGATGTCACACTTTGTGATTACGGTTTTTAGTTTTGGTTTCAGGTACCTCTTCAGCCAAGGGGAAAGAGTCGGCGGCGTAACAACGCATCACATCTTCTTACATGACTTTTCCGCATTGAAACCTGGGATTTTTACTTTGATATGATACAATTTACTGGAATGGTTTTGACACTATGGCTTATGTTTTTATGTTAAAGGAATTGTAATGATGTTTACCGATAACTATTTTATAAGTAACATAATTTTAAAAATAACTTTTTGGGTCCAATTTTGGGATGTTACAGACATAGGATGAAAGAATTTATTTAGCAGTTGTAGGACCTATAAGGTTTTATTTGACACAGCACATCATCGTGGGGTGCACCGGTGTTGTTCGTCACAAAGAACAATGGGACGATGAAAATATGCATAGATTATCGAGAGTCAAAGAATGTGTAAGATCTTTACTGACTACAAGAGTGTCAATTTCATGTTTGACCATATATGATTAAACATGAGCAACATGGTGAGTGGGAATTATAAGAGACTGTAATTATGAGGTATTGTTACTTATGCACTAAGTCATAGGTAAAGGAAGGAACCAATCAAGATTCAAATGATGGGAATTTGATGTAACCGTCAGTCTAATTCGTGAGCTAAAGAAGAGTTAGAAAGACTCCTCGATAGAGAAGTGGAAGGTATAGATTTGTGTACCTAAAATACGATGACACGTTTAATAGGGCCATGGGTGTATGATAGCTGGAAACATGACAGATATGTTATTACCAGTAGGAGATAGGATTTGATACATTACTCATTTCCTTGGATATTTAACTGATTGAGCACAACGGACAGGTTGTGTCAAGTGTGAAGGAAAGCGGACCATTGGTTCTTTCTCTGGATATATAAAATGCCCCCTTAAATTGTGTCATCGGGTGAAACATACTTGTTGGGAAAGTTATTTAAGCTCTATATTGACGAGATAGGTTAGTTGTCTATTTATGATGAAATCCCTTGTTTTATGCCATCATTTTTAAAGAGTTCCCAATGAGAATTGAGTTCTTTTGTAAAGTATGAAATTTTATATGTTAGGCAGTATACCAACTATGTAGGAATGACATAGGAAGAAAAAGACAACAAATGGTTGGACTCAAGCTTGTTCGACAAAGTACCGATAAAATTTAGTAGAATACAGATAAGCGGAGGACGCACGGGAACAATCAAAATGTTAGGTGGTTAAACGTAGGAAACCAACATTGATTCAGGTGGAGATAAAGTCATGCTAAACGGATTCACATGGAAAGACATGGTGCGGTTTTGTAAAGGTAGATTGAGTCTCTGACATATTGGACATTCTTAAGGATCGAGTTGGAGGTGTGGCTTATTGATTGGAGATACCAAATGGTAGAATGCAATATTAAAAAGAGAACAAGAAATGAAGAACAAATATCCATATTTGTTTACTGAATTAAAATTCTAGGGACGGGATTTTTCAAAGGGGAAAAGTTTGTGATAACTTAAAATAAAATAAATGTATAAAAAAATTGACCATATTATTAAAATAAGATAACGGGTGATTAATTAAGAGTAATTTGGTTTAATTAAGAAAAATAATGAGGTTTAAACCCTCAAAACCGCCACCCATGATAGCTGCATAAATTCGAGCAAACGAGAAGGTTTTATCGGTTATAATGTTAGGCGTTGTAAAGACCTCGCAAAATCAAGGAAGAACCCCTCAGAGATTTCGAAGAACGATTGAGAATCGTAAGAGAAATCAGAGGAAGAAGTTGGTGACGATTTTTGGTATCTTTCAAGAAATTAAGGTATAGTTCTTCGTATTCAGCTAGTTATAGTTCTTAGAATAGGTTTATATGGTTGTATTATGTGTTTTGGTTCCACTTAGGTCTCGTTTCGATCGATAATATGATAATTTGATGAGAATTTGGAAGGAGCGTTTTGGGTGCAATCAAAGGTTTAATTTACGATAAGTTGGTTTTGCTTTTAATAATTGATTATAAAAATAAGTTAGCATAAAGTGGAGATAACTAATGGTAATTTTATTTATTTATTTATTTCATATAATTTTGGAAGTTTCATTGGAGTCGAAAATGGGTTTATTTTTCCGGGTAAAGTAGACACGAATTCGGGTCTGATGTGGGTGGTACTGATTTCTAGTGTCTTAAATGAATTTATCAAAACAATGATTTAGTCTTGGGCATTCATTGTAGTAGTACACAAGGTGACCGATCTTTGTGCGCATGTTTCCACTATTTCTTTTTCTTGAAATGTGACGTTTCTACTGTATTTACTTTTCTTTTGAACTAAAGTGTTATTTATACAAACAGTCCCTGCATTATTGGTATGTTGACAATTTCAATCTTCTAAAATATATGCGTTACTTCATTGAAAAAAAAAAAGTTACACAAATAGTCCTTAAACTGTTAAAATTATGACAATTCAAATTTGCTTCGTGATATATAAGAGATGAGAGTCACAAAAAAATGGTCCCTGAACCTTTAATAACTTGCTAATCTTTGTTATTATTATTATTAACTGTATTTTCTTGTATTTTAAAGGTTTAAATATTTTGACTTTTAGTATAATTTTTAAGGGTAAAGCCTTATTAATATGGAGATGTCAAAAAGAAGAAGATAAAATATTTTTATAAAATTCTTATGAACATGTAATTGGATAATTACTAATGATTGGCTGAACGAGACACATGGATAGTGGAATCAAAACAAACTCATATAATGTTTTCTAGGATTGTTGCCTTAGAAAAACTTGTTGGTGGAATGTAAGATGCGTGTAGTGCAGCAAGTTTCGATTAAGACTTATCAGTTGCAATGTGAGTTTTCTGTGTTCTGTGGTTGTTCGCACATAAATATTTATCATGTGTTTATTATGTAATTTTTATTTATTTATTAACAGTATGTTTTATGATAAGTATGGTTGCGTACAAATGTTATTTTGGATTTGTTACCTACCGTGTGTATTTTTTTTGGATGACATGTTTAGCGGGAACGAGTGGGTGTTTAATCACCGTGAGCATGACGTATGTGTGTGATCAACAGGGATGAGAATTGAGAATCATACTCCTTTCCTTTGATATTTAAAATTCTTGAGTATAATTGATAGGTTGTACCAAGGGGAGGGGAAACGAGTCACTGGTTCTTTCTCTGGATAATTAATCGTTTCTCTAAATTATGTCCTTGAGTGATATGTTTTGTTGTATGATTTATTGAAGATACATGATAAAACTATTTGTTTTTTTAAGTGATGAAAATATATATGCAACACGAACTTACTAGGCCTTAGACTTACCGTCTTAGAGCATGAAGATTTTAGCACACGATTTTATTTAATATTTTTTTATTATCTTTTAGAGCCTAGTTTATCTTAAAGAAAGTAGTATAGCCAGCCGGACCTAATTATTTAGTATGTATATTCCTTCTGTTTCCGATTTGTTTAACATTCAATAATGAGAACATATTGACTTATCTATTCTCTTATTTTTCTCTATTTTTCGTCGCATATATGCAGAATTCTAAATGGTATCAGATCAAGCTCGATTCGGCCATATTTAGTAAGTTGTTCTTCTAATTACATCCTTCTTTTTTCTTGTCACAATGAAAAACAACTTAACCAAGTTTTGGGAAATTCCTACTGCCCTAGTCATTGAAGGCAATATATGGTCATTGTTGGAAAATCCAGCTCTGGTCCAGCCAAACCCTAATGTTGATTATAGTGTTATTAATCCCACAGGCTACAAACTGAATGGCTAAAACTATAGTCTTTGGTCACATTATGTCTCAATTTTCAAAGGATGCATAGGAAAAGAGGAATATTTGGAGGAAGACTTCGTTCAACCATAAAAGAATAGTCCCCAATTTAAAAACTGGAAAGCATAAAACAAAATGGTCATATCGTGGCTCTTAAACTCAATGACACTCGAAATTGGAGAGCAATTTATGTTTATAATAGTACATTGGACATTTGGGTTGCAATGTGAGACACATTTTCAAATCAAGACAAACCTCAACGGTTTTTGAAATTAAAGGCATCCTATATGATCTTCATCAGGGGGTGTCTACTGTAACAAGCTACTTTATAGGTATAAACGCCACTGGAAACAACAGGATGTTCTCGATACCTTTACTTGAAGTTACTCTACAGATGGAAAAAAATACAAGTGTATACTGAAGACAGAAAGAATCTACAAGTTCCTTCTTGGGCTAAATCAAGATCTTGATGAGGTCTGAGGAAGAATATTAGGTACAAAGCAAATGCCCACACTTCAAAAATTCTTCTCAGAAGTTCATCATAAAGAGAGGTGAAGAAGGGTCATGGTTAGTACTAGTGACAATCAAATAATCAAGGGATCCACTCTTGCAACTTAATTTCCACCCAACACCAAACCAACAACAGGTTCCAGGCCTTCTCAAAAGAAGATTCAACAGCCACAGTGCAATCATCGCAAGCGACCAAGACATACTAAAGAAACCAATTGGAAGATTCATGGTAAACTTGCTGATAAGAAACCTAGTTCTCGTGGAAACGTAGCAACAAGTGACACTGAAGAAATGTTTACAAAGGAAAAAATTCAATCTCTTTGTAGGATTTTGCAATTTCCAACCTACGAAGAGAACGTAATAGTACTCCGATACGTAACCCGTACACCGACACCAGATAGTGTCATATAACAAACCTCTACTCTCCATTTGAATCTCACACACACCCTTAGTATAATACTGTCCAATATCCATCTTATTTAGAGTAAGCATTCCTTTCAAGTCTTAATTTATAACTAGACAAAATTACAATATATGTAAACAACCTCCAATACAATTTTCGTGTTTATACAATATCATTACAGTACATGGTATAACTAAGCACTTATTCAACTTACTTTGATCTAAGTATCATTTGCGTGTCTTAGTTTATAACTCAACAAAACTATACCACTTGAAACCAACGTTCAATACGGACTTCCTATTTATACAACATTATCATTATACATGTATAACTAAGCACTTATTTAACTTATCTCAACTAAATAGCTTATATAAGTCTTAGTTTATAACTAGCCATGACTACAACTCTGTAGTTAAATTCCAATGCAATGTATATGGTTAACACAAAATATCAGGTATTTAGTATACATAAATCTTTTAAGTAGTAATAATTTTATTAAGATTTTTATGTAGTAATACCGTATATACACTTAACACATATATAACGATATCTGGCTTGCACAATGTTTATATATTATTACCAAATATACATTTAACACATATTCCAGATAATAAGCAATTTAACTTACATATAAACTTTTGACTAATATTTAATACTTTTGATAAATACTTGTATTAAAATCATATTCATTAAAGTAACTATGCACTCTTTTGATTAAGGTGGAAGATTCACAGGAAAGTTAGCTCCTCGTCTAGTGCTTTAGTTTTCCCTTTTGAACGACCTAAATATGAATATTACTAAGGAATGACCATGTAATATCACTCTAGAGATAGGATCTGTTTGGTAAAAAGATGTACCATTTGGAAAAATCCATTTTAAACACCTCACAGATCTAGCCTAGACATCACTACCGTAAGTAGATCAATCAGTATAATAATTGGGACTAATGATAAATCTTGATTATAGGTTCATAATAATGACTATGAACATAAATATAAGTTGCACTTAAATCATACTAAGTATAACTTAACTTATAGGTTTTCTAGCAAAAAATCAGAAACTGCGTAGGAAAAACTTTGATACCGAAAGCTCTATTTCATCAGGCTCTCTGATGCTCAAGAACATTGCTACTAACACTTGAAAACTCCTAAAGTTGGGCCTCGGGTTGTAGAAAAGTTTGAGAGAGTTTCGGAAGGAAGCTATGGAAAAAATGAGCAAAACTTCGAAGTATTTATAGGCTTTTTCGAAAGGCATGTCATCCCCTGCCATGTGTCTTCTTTTTATTGGTTCGCGTCAACTAGCGTAGGGAGGAAGGGTCTCTTCTGGGGGATTGACCCGTGTTTCACGTCTGGTGGTGCCACGTGTCTCATCGGGTATGGAGCTATTATCGTGTATTTGTTGCATTCTTCGAAAAATCATAGCTCTCGCATACGACTCTGTTTTTGACATTCTTTATATTCCTGTTTTCGTATCGATGAGTAATACAACTTTTGTTTAGACTTTGTCGGCTAATTCGTATTTTATTTTTCATTTTACAGTCCGTGAAGGTTACATTGTAAATTACGCTGTGAAATTCAGAACTTCTTCATACGAGCTCTGTTCTCAACATTCTCTCTATCGGTGGATTCATATTTACGAGGACATAAAATTTCATTTAGCTTGTTTTGGCCTACAAGCAACTTATTTCCGTTTCATATTTTATGACACACATGATGTATCGTGTCGAACGCAAAACTTCGCAAAAATTATAACTTCTTCATACGAAGTTAGAATTTGGCGTTCTTTATAGTCATGGATTCGTAATTATGATTATTACGAGTTTCGTTTATATTATATATCCTAAATAATCTTCTATTAAAATGTTATTATATGACTCAACGATAATGAGATTTTCTAGCAATACTATATGTCCATAATATTTGTCCACGTAATGTGTATACAATAAATAAGAATTTAAATGACGCACAACACGTACAAAGAACAATTATCCTTTGCGAGGATCTAACTAGTCAATAAATTGATAATCATAACCATTGTCCCTTAAATGTCTATCCTGAAATTGCAGGTATTCCATTATATTTAGATGATATGTTGATTATTGGTACTGATCAAGATCGAGTTGATAAGTCCAAGAAATTCTTATCATCTAACTTCGATATGAAAGACTTAAGGGAGCCTGAGGTGATTCTTGGTATAAGAATTAATAAGAAAACAATGGAATTTCAATTACTCAGTATCATTACGTTGAGAAGATATTGAAAAAGTTTAACTTTGAAAATTGTTCTCTAGTTAGCACTCCTATAGATCCTTACATTAAGCTTCTACCTAACAAAGAATATTTAGTGTTTCAACTTGAATACTCAAGAGCTATTGGATGTCTTATGTATTCCCTAATTAGGACTAGGCCAGATATACCATATGTTGTAGGAATGCATAGTAGGTATACTAGTAATCCTATTTCACATCATTGACAAACTTTAAATAAAGTATTCAAGTATTTGAAAGGAACCATGGATTATAGTTTGACAAAGAGTGGATTCCCTTCTGTTTTAGAAGGTTATTCAGATGACAGGTTAATTACCAATTTCGATAATTACTGCTCTATAAGTGGTTGGGTATTTTCTTCTTGGAGGAGGTGTCATTTCTTAGGCATCCAAAAAACAAACGTATTACAAATTCAACAATGGAGTCTGAATTTGTAATTGACTACTACTAGTAAAGAAGTTGAGTAGCTAAGTGTTAGATGTCATTTTATGCATCTTTTATATTAGTTTTTATTATCATTTTCCATCATAATTTATGCTTTTTCATGTGCATTAGTATAAATAATGGTCAACTCATGTATTTCATTAGAAATTCACGTATTGCTCATGTTTTTATGTCGTTTTTCAGATTTTTTGGTGGAGTAGTACTTTGGAAGCAGCTTGGATGAATATTTAGAGCTTAATGGATCTAAAACACCTAAGGAAGTTAGAACTTGGGATGGATTTGCTGAAACTGAAGAGTTGGCATCCGAAACGCACGTTTTAGGAAAAATGTGATCGTATTTATCCCTATATGCTTGTGCTTTTGATCGTGCTCTACCTTTGCAACCTTTCCATGCAAAAAATCAAGTTTCATGACTTCGAGGACAAAAGGTGATCATGATTTTCAAGAAACACGATCGTGCTTTTGAGTTTTTGTCAGATATAGCAACATACTTCATTAATCGGGGACTTTCAGGAGTTGAAGCCAAAAATGCGATCGTATTTTTCATTTTCTTGTTTCGGAAGTAGTTGACTTGTATATAAATATGACCTCTCTAATCAGTTTAAATCCTAGACGTTCCTAGACAAAAAAAATGACCTTGGAAGGCAATATCTGCACTTTTTTCATCACTTTCTGAAGATCTGAAGGCTCTGGATCATCTCATTCAACTAGTTTAGTAAGATTTAGTAGTTTAATGTCTTTGTTCATTGTTCTAGACTCATTTTTAGCCATGTCTAGCTAAACGCCTAGATTTCAATTCTGCAAGATTAGTACTTTTCATGTAATAAATCATCAGACTTCATTTTTGATTTGTGATTATACCTATTTATTTCAGTTTTGATCTTAATGAATTTTGATTTTGATTCTTTTTTAACTGATCACCTAATTTAGGATTAAATCATTCTAGTTAGTCAGTTTTTGGAACTCGTAATCGTTTTGATAAAGTGGTAATAAGTAACAAGTAACAAGTAATAGATCGGTTTCATATTGGCATTTGACTTTGTTATAAACTAAAATTTCATATTTTACGCTTCTAAGATTGTGAGAAGTATTGAATATTGTTGGTAATTTTACACAAATCATAATTATGCTTTTCTTACTTGACTAAGAGCTTTTTTAATTAGGTTAGTGAAAAGTTAGGATTAACTAAAAAACTTGTTTTGGTTAATTAACTATGTAAAAGAGAACTTACTGGAGCTTATTAGTAGTGTTCAGTACCAGCTTAGATAGAATGCATCTTAAATAACCATGTATGGGTTGATTGCATGATTAGGAAAGTCAAAGCAGAACTAAATTTGCTTTTTATTATTGAATTTTATTTAGTTATTTTCAATGGTATTTATTTTTTAATTAATAATAAAAAAATCCCCCTTTTATATGTTTTCTATTTTATGACTAATGTGTGTCTCACGCAAAGAGGCATTAACCATTAGGTTGTGTCTCTAAGGATTCGACCCTGCTTCCCTGTGCTACCCAATAGTGTAATTGTTTAAGACGTACGCGACGGTGTCTTAACACTAATGAATTTGATATATGAAATTCCACTATGGCCCAAACCGATATCTACCGTTTCTATCAGGTGTGATAGTGTTGCTACCTTGGCTAAGGCTTATAGTCAAGTATATAATGTGAAGTCTATACATATAGGTGTTAGACATAGCTTGGTTTATGAGCTCATAATGAATGGTATGATATCATTGGAGTTTGTTTGAATTCATTTGAATTTAGCCGATCATCTAACTAAAATGTTAGCTAGAGATCTTGTGTATAAGGCGGCTATGGGGATGGGTTTAAAGTCCACCTGAAATCTTTTTTATTAAGATACCCAATTACCATTTAATGTAATGTTAGATGTTGAATTCAATATGGAAGGCATGATATTTGAAGATTGGAACACATTTAACATCATCCCAATCTATGTGTTTAGTACTGCAAGTAAAGGAGGTTGAAATTTTATTTCTTAATAGTTCTTTTGGAAAATTGCATTTGCAGGTGCAAGAATAAAAAGGAATACCTATATAAGCATGAAGTTTAGTCACTTCAAGAAGTTTAAGACTTAAAATTGATATGTTTATTAAATGATAAAACACAGGCTAGTAAAATATAGTGTCAAGTTAGAATTTATGAGTATGTAAATAGTTGTGTGTATTATCTTCATGTATTCACTATGCATGTAATACCCCATTTACACTATACAATAGAATTTAATATAAATGTTTGTTTATAAAATTCAAAATATAAATACATTAATTTTCAGTCAAAATAATCATCATAAACATGTAGTAGATGTCAATACGATTCCGTAGATATAAAAAACGCCCACATCTGACTTCATATGAGAAGTTATGGTTTTTCTAAGTTTTGCATTCAGCTCGACATAGTTATTTTTGTCACAAAATGTGAACTTGAGATTAGTTGTTTTTTAGTTAAAGCAATGTAAATGAGAGTTGAAGATCTCGTAAAAACGAACTGGTCTATATAGAGAACGTATATAATGGAGTTCTTATGAAGAAGTTATGAATTTCGCAAGAATTCTAACTGTTTAAATTGGTCTAAACTATCAATTTAATTAGACTAATACATAGTTGTTGAGAACTAAAGGAAAATTGTAGTGCTCGTAAATACATATGTGTGGATATAAAGAACATTGAAAACAGAGCTCATATACGAAAGTTATGATTTTTCGAAGATTGTGAAAAATACTCGTGAGACGATGACATGGCATCACCAGAGTGCACAAAGTGGCATGGTCGAAGGCAACATGGCACCATGATGTTGCGACACATGGCACCGTGAGATTGTGACACGTGGCATAATGAGGAACAAGTCTTGTATGAGAGATAGCTCCAGCCAACATTGAACACATAGGGTATGGCACACCTATTGAAGACACGACACGCCTCCCTGAGATCTATATATATATATATATATATATATATATATATATATATATATATATATCATCCGATTTTGCTTCATTTGACTCACAATCCAACTTCTTCTATTAAGCCTTTTCCCCTCCGAATTTTCTTTAGCTCTTTGAAATATTTTAGTGAAGCTCTGAAGTGCCAGTGAGCCCAAAAAAATAGAAGTATTCAGTATTGAAGTTCTGCCTGCGACTTTCCGGTTTTTGCAAGAAAATTTTGTAAGTTAAGCTACACTTACTACGCTTTAAGTGTAGCTTATATTTATATTCATAAAAGTCATTATGAATGTAGAAATACAATTTATCAGTGATTTCATTCATAATATTGATTGATCTACTTACGAGAATAATGTCTAGGCTAGATCTAGTGAGTTGTTTAAAGTGGATTTTCCAAACAGTGTACTCTATATACCAAACAGATTCTACCTCTGATATGATCTTACCTGGTTGTTCCTTATTTAATAGAACTTGAAATATTCATTAGGATTAGTGAAATATCTAACTTTTATTACTAGATTTCCATAGAGATTAATAAGTTATAGTATTATAGGTTAATACTTTTTAGTCGCGTTGCTTACCAATCGGATCACTCAAATAGTAGTTAATCGTCTGAGTAATTTTTCAGGTGATTTGTCTCATTATACTATGTGTTATAATATATATATATATATATATATATATATATATATATATATATATGTGTGTGTGTGTGTGTGTGTGTGTATATATATATATATACACACACACACACAAGTATGTTAGGATATAAGAGTTAGTAGAGTAGAGCCGAAGGCATATTCTCTATGTGTTTAATGTTACTGTACTAAATTTATTGAGTAGAGATGAAAGTATAGTCTCTATGTGATTTAACGCTATTGTACTTGAATTATTGTTACGGTTAAGTGAGGGGTTGACGGAAAAACAACGACATGTCAGGAGCCTATAGACCCATGTTGACGTCAAAATGGAAAGTAGGTCCTAAGTCTAAATACACATAATATTGGTGGATCAGCAACAGATCGTAAGCCAATTGGTGGTTCAATGAAAGGTCGTGAGCCATTAGTTATATACATGTATATGTATTGTGATATATGGTACTTTGGGGAACTCACTAAGCTTCGTGCTTACCCAATTGATTACAAATGATTTCGGGTACTTCTTCGGATTGTGAGAAAGGCAAGGCTCGACTGTACACATGCATTATATCTTCCGCATAATTTAATTATACTCTGATTTAAACGAAATAGTGCCAAATAAAAATGAAAAAATTATCATGAAAAACGGGATGTTACATTGAATAGAAATGGCTCAATCCTTAGTGACACCCTGATTATTGAATATTTTTAATGATTAATATACTAATGTGAAATTCAATCGTCACAATATTTCATTTATGCATTAGTTTGGTGTTTGTTATGACTTTGATTTAAGTTAATCAAGATTACACTTTAATGGAGGAGGTTTTTTGGTGATTTGTTTTACCAATGTTATTTAAGTGTAATGAGATTAATTTTTTAACCAATATAATCTTGATAAATATTTAACAAGTAATGGTGGTGCAGAGTACACACTTGTTTAAGTTTATACAGATTTAAAGTACACTATTATTTAGGGTGACGCCCCTATACCACGGGGTTCCGGGAGCAGCGCCCCTGGTAGTGGTTTCCAAGATGTGACAACCCCTGGCGGAGTTCATGGGTAAGAGTTCGTGGTTGGGGTCGAGCTTAATTGTGAACGCGATTTAGTGATAGTTTTGGGTTAATGTTGCTTTATAGAAAATGCATGAAAATCCAAAATTTTGATTTTGAACCTCGTATTTTACCCTAATTGTGAACCTGATTTAGTGACAGTTTTGTGATGGTTACAAAACTGCCATATGACAATTTTAGTGACAGTTTTGGCAGTTTTCAGACAAAGTGGTTATTTCCTATCTTATTGATCATACGAATTTGGTACACAGATCATAACTTCTCATCATGCTCTATTCTTGAAACTTTTGTTGAGTTTTATCTAATTTTAGATTTCAATTGTACCATCAAAATACTTTAATCTGAAAGTGCAATCATAAACTCAATAATCCAAGCAATCATAACTTCGTTTTTCTAACATGTTGTAGGAGTCAAAATTCCATCACAATAATCTGAAAAAAAAAAAAACAAGAGTACCGAGATCAAGGATCAACTTTAGGTAGATTACCAGAAAATGGAAACGTCAAGTCATCAAAATACACATAAATGTTATCATGTTGTGTAGATAACCCAAGTATACATCTTGTGAAATATATGTTAATCAGTATACATAGAACAACTTTACAAGAAATAAGGATAAAAAAAAACAAACCTCCAATTCATTTTTTATTTGATTTGATGATATATCGCTAATAGATTAATAGAAAATGTTATTGGTAAATTGAGTAATCTAACCTGTTTTGACTTGCTTTTAAATAAAAATAACAATTTTTAATAAAGTTTTGAAAAAATACCACATGCTCTAGAATCACTGAGGTAAATGTTCTAACCCGTTACCGTGGTCCCCCTTTATATTTTATTTCATACAATCACTCCTAAACAAACATTTCAGACTTCCTGATATTTCGAACTTGCTATAGTTCATGTTTCAAACTATTCTAAATTCAAAATATGTCGTCTGACAGTGAAGAGCTCCAACATTTGTGGGTATGTATTGATTCTTATATAGGTTATTTTGTGATTATATGTTAAAAAAGTTTGGAGGCTTTTTTATATGATTATATGTGATTAATTAGGAATAATTAGTTTCTGCTCGATTTTAGTGGTTGTTACAATTATTGTAAGATTATATGTGATTAATAGGACATGTAAAATTGTAATAAAAAAAAGTTCAGAACTACACTGGAACCACTCCAAAGTGCATAGATATAGTCTGTAATATATAGAACAGCCCGTTTAAAGTTGATTTTGGTGGTACTTATTTTTTTTGTCTGAATAATATTAGTATTAAGAACAACTAGGAAAAGTAAAATCCAAAAACAAATGTTTCTTTACAATCCGGAATGTAAAAATTTAGTCTAGATCATCCAGACATGTTCGGAATATGAATAATAGTCCAAAATTCAATTTCGTAACATTGACAAGATTAGTCTAGAACATCAAACAGTTAGCTAATTTAAATATTTTTTAATTTTAGCATGACGATATGTACGATGTGGTTGTAATTACAACTTGTACACCTAAACAAAACATGGATATTATGGTATATTACTTTACAGCCCAACCCGACATTGGAGGTGCTCTTTAGGGATTCTTGTATAGGTTAGTGGGTTGGCGTGCCGATGGGTGTAGAATGACACTTATTATGTTGGTACTTATTATTCAAGGAGGTAGTTAACAATCCTCTGTTAGATGTTAACGAGTTACTATTCCACGTTGACAGCTACTGACTCTGTTTCATTAAGAGAGTTTTCTACCTTATTACCAGCTTGAAGTTCAGGCATTATTTCCCTGCTCGTTTATTGCCTGCACAGTTTAGACTTTATACATCCCTTTTTTCGTTTGTCTTGGGTTCTAATTTGGTTAAAGTTTGATGTTATATAGGTATTTAATAACTTACTTCATCAATTATTTGATGAAGATGCAGTCCGAGTGTCCCTCTTGTTAATGTTAGAGAATAAATTTTCTGGTAGATACCCTAAACAGCCATTACATGATGAATACATTGCATTGGTCTTTGATTTGGACCAAATCAATAGGTAACAATAAAATTGTGATTTTATATCACATGATTCCCTTTAAAACTTGTAACATCCCAAAATTTAGAGCAAAAATTTTCATCTTTAAATGAGTCATTATAAAAACCTGTAGTCTGAAACATCATTAGTGCCAATCTATATCAAAACCAGTATGTCAATTAGCCAAAACATGTCATAGAAAATATTATCAAAGTACAACTCCCAAATATCTCATATGCGGAAAATCATAGTGTGATACGATGAGATCATGTCGTCTCCTTTCCTTTTGAAGAAGAAGTACCTAAAACCAAAACTGGAAACTGTAAGCATGAAACTTAGTGGGTTCCCCCGTCATACCACATATCATACAATAAACATACTGTCAGTCATATCTGGGTGCCCGACCTACCTTGCTGAGCATACCTGGGTGCTCAACCTACCCATGTCAGACATACCAGGGTATCCGACCTACCCCTGTCAGGCATACCTGGGTGCCTGACCTACCCATGTCAGGCATATCTAGGTGCCCGACCTACCCTCCGATTTATTTCAACCGATTACGGGGTCTATTTCACCCCTACCACTAACACGTAACATCATATCATAAACATACTGTCAGGCATAACTGGGTGCCCTACCTACCCTCCGATTTATTTCAACTGGTTACGGGGCCTACTTCACCTCTCCTACCACTACTACATAATAACATAGAATACAAGCACATAAATCTCTACAGATAGTGACATACCAGACAATTACCACAAAGACAATTATCTCTACTTAAACAACTACTAGTGGGCTGGCATTGGTGCCTTCGACCCACTCATACAAGGAAGGTAACTCACCTCATACTGCTGAAGTTCATCGCAAGAAATCCTTAGTTGTTGTCCTGGCAACTCCTCGAACTATCAATACCAAAATATCACCCAATTAGCAATTGGGTCCCAAACCAAGATCCATAATCTATACTTGGGGTAAAATGACCATTTTACCCCTAGCCCAACAAGATTCATAACTAAGGTCCAAGCCCAAAACCAAACAAGCCCAAAACTCTAAAATCCTTAAAGGCCCACTAATAGCCCAATTTTCCAGTTTGGGCCCGAACCCTTACATGGGCCTAACCCTAAAGCCCAATAACTTATTCCCAATCCAAACATACATCCTTAACTGGTTCAACAAAGTCCATGCACTTACAAGCCCATAAGAAAGCCCAAACCCGAAATGAGCCACAAGGCATAATAAGGCCCAAATCCATCATGAACCTAACCCAAGAAGGCCCAATATCCAAAAAGGCCTGAAATACGAAATGGTCAACCCTAGTCAACTCTTGGTCCAAGGTCTATAGCCCAAAAAGTCAATAATCCAAGAAAGCCCAACCTGGTCGAGTACGTCCTGCGTACTCATCTGGTACGCTAAGCGTATACCTATTGGGCTAGTACATGCTGCGTACTAGGTGGGTACGCCCAGTGCACTCTCTTGTACTCCAAACTTTTCCAATAAGCACTTAATCACTTTAGCCCTTTCTCTAACTCTCCATTTTGACTCCTAAAGGTGACTTTTCAAGTAAAGTTGGCAACTTTACTAATATGCATGGCTTAATGGGACCCTAGAGCTTAAAAGACCTTAATGGATGGTCTTAATTCATGATTGAGCTCAAAATCTCCACAAAGCTTGCACCTTTATGAGAGAAGGAACCTTAGAATGTCTAGGTCTACTAGTTTGAGTCCCTAAAACGACCCTAGCTCACCAAAACCAAGCAAAAGGGACTAAAATGGCCAAAAACCAACCCAAAGTAGATCTATGAAATGAATGGCCAAGGTAGAGACTTTATACCTTGCAAGTATTGAAATAGAGATGTTAGCACTGGATCTCCAAGCCCTTCTCCAGAGGTTGAGTCTTTCACCTCCTTCTCCTCTTGCACAAACCACTCAAAGTCTTATTTTCAAGCTCTAAGCTTCATCTAAGGCAATCTAGGGTTTTATGGATGTAAGAAGGGGTGGTGGCTGACTTAAAATGACCTACGAAGTGGTATAATGTTTCTTATATAGGGTAGAAACCCTGAAATTAGGTTTTTGGTCTGAAGGGAGTACGCCCCGCATAACCCTTTGTACACCCGGTGTACTCATGAACCACCTGCAGCTAATATACTTTATACGTTGGGCGTACCCAGCCAAGCACGTACATGCATCCTTGCATGCATGGGACTGATATGCAAGTTTTTTCCTCCAAGGGCCAATTCTATCAATAACATCAAAATGCCATAACTCACTCATCCTAAGTCCGTTTGTAACACCCCGACTCTCAAGTATAAACTTTATAGTCTTATATTTTCATTTTGAAAGGTCGAATCGACGAGTTGGATGCCCTGACTCGTCGAGTAGGAATTGTTTTGGCCGCTTAACTTAAGTGGACAACTTGACGAGTCGGAGAACACGAATCGACGAGTTGGAGCTGGAGGATGAAACCCTAATTTTCGGGGTCTTGCACCCTATTTAAAGGATCATTAGCCTCCCTTACAGCCCCCTTTGATCTTAGAAACCCTAAATCGTGTTTTTTCTCTATATTTGTGTGTTGTTAAGCTTGGTAGGAAGATCTTGGTGAAAGGAGCTTGAAGATCAAGAAGTTTGAGGCAAGGAACTATTGTGGATCTGAATTCTACCATCACTTGAATGTAACAAGTTGTTACCTTGATCTCCTTCTAACTAGATCTTTCTATATTCAAGTTTTGGGGGCCATTTTAGCATGTTGGTGTTTCGTTTCGGGTGATGGGCCATGATCTAAATTTTCAACTTCATATCTAGGCTCATCTTGGTCCTTATAATCATAAATTTTCATCCTTTAGCAAGATAATGCCTTTTTCCTTACGTAGAACCTCTTCTTTAGCTTGATTTGGGCCATTAGCACCTTGCATGTACGTAAACTTTGCAACTTTACATAGGAAGTATGCTTTAGAAACTCAGATCTACAATATAGAGATTTGGGGTGGCTTATAAGCATCTAAATCGTGAAAGGACTGAAGGGACTCGACGAGTTGCATGGCCAACTCGGCGAGTCCAATGAAGATTAGCCGTTGAAAGTTCTACATGAACTCGGTGAGTCTGCAAGACGACTCGACGAGTCAGTTAGGGTTTTGTCGACTTGTGAACATGCATGGACTCGGCGAGTTGTCTAGAAACTCGACGAGTCAACTAGGGGTTTTCACGACTTCTTGAGTTCTGGAAGGACTCAATGAGTCAGTGATCTGCACTCGACAAGTTGTGTCAACGTAGACTATTGACCTTGATCGTTGACCTTAACTTTGACCAAGGGTTGACTAGTTTGACTTCTGGGGGTATTTTGGTAAATTAGAAATTTAATGAAATGATTTTATGGTAAATATAGGTAGTGGAGTTCGTGGCTGTGATTCGAGAGTTTGAGCTTATCACTTTAGTTCGACAGTTGTGAGGTGAGTTATCCTCACTATACTAAGGGGTCGAAGGTACCAATGCTATCCCATTGGATCTGATATCCTAGTAGTTGGTGATATGTTGAGTATGAGTTAGTTATGCTTGCTAGTTGTTATGCCAGATTGGTAGATCTGTAGGACTACCTGTGTTATTTCCTGATTATCTGTATGTGCATTAGTTATGTTATATGTCAACATGTTATGTGGGATGGGTTGAGGTTGTACTAATTCGTGTGATAGCCAACAAACCCTAGAGTATTCCATATATGAGCTGAGGGTCGGAAAAAGCATGTCAAACTCATACTAAGGACTCAGGAGCACTCCAGATATGAGTTGAGGGTCGGGCAGGGCATGCCAGACTCGTACTGTGGGCTCAAGAGCATACCATATATGATCTGAGGGTCGAGCAGGGCATACCAGACTCATATTGTGGGCTTAGTGGCAAGCCAGATGTGAGCTGTGGGCCCGAAAGGCAAGCCAGACTCACACTCTGGGCCCATGGGTAATACAGTCTGTAAAGTTGTGGACCATTTACATGTTGTTATTTGAATATGTGTTATTTGCTGTGTATCGTTATTTTGGGGGAACTCACTAAGCTTTAGGCTTACAGTTTCAGTTTTGGTTTCAGGTACCTCAGATGATTGTGGGAAGGCAAAGGCGTGATCGTACAGCTCATCACATTTTATGACTATGTTTCTGGGATACTCTGATATAGAACTGTTTTGAAAACAAATTTGTAATAACTATTGGTTTCTAAATGTTTTTAAAAGTATAAATTTGGTATGATTTTTATGGATGTTACATCGTTTCCAACGAACCTTATATCCATGAAAAGTTGGCGAGAAGCCCTACGCTCCTAACAATACACCCAAGCATTAAAACCTTCCGAATAAAACCCTAAACCCATAAAAGACCGAGATATCAATTCACAATCATACCCTTGGCTTCCGAAGACACAATCGAATACATAGATCACTTAAACCATGGCAACTAGTTATGAAATGGTAAATCATTCCTTTCCCGAAGCCCTAAACTCCATGACAACTAATGATTTGGCCATAGCCCCAAGCAACAAGGAAAATCTAAACCTAAGTGTTACAAATTTTCTTTAAAAAATGCAAATTTGTGACAAAGTTACCCGTAGGGACAAGTAATCCAGGATTATAAGTACAAACGGTTGTCCAGTGTCTTTGATAAAATTGTAGAGAATATGCACCTCACCTACCAAAGAACTGGTTGAAGATATTCTTATATTGTGTAGGGATTTATGTGTATTTTTGAGTTGATAATATATTATTATTGTGAAAAAATATTTTAACATTATTATGTTTCCTACTTGTTTGAAATATTAAATTTATAGATTTAGATTATAGAGAAGTCTCCATAAAGTAGCACACTTGGTACCCCCAGACCGAGTGTGATCCATCGGGCAGTTGCATGTTGAAGATTAGGCTTTTATGGTCGAGTGATAGTGTCTTACTTTAAATTTTAATCAATAAATTATGTTAGGGAATTTTATGCAGCATCCCCACTTCGAGATCTTACAGCCTGCTCAGCACTGCTTGTGGTGGCCTAATAGTTGGGCATGGATAGACACAACTGATTTACCTTTTTGATTTGTGGTTTTGAGTATGTTTTGGAGATTTTTTTCTTTCTGTAATATAAACAAGTATGTTTGACCGAACAAGATGTTTAATTTAATTTTGAAACTTACAAGTTGATACAAATATGACTATGAGTTTTTTATATCAACAATGTCATACTCTTGACTATCTGTTTTTGAATAATTTTGATTTTAGACTTAGTTTTAGACTTACCCTTACATTTGACACTTGATTTAGTCCTATGTAGCACATGGTTCCTGGTACGTACTCCTCGTGTATAATATTTTAATTTTGTGCATTTTTTCCTTGGACTCGGCGAGTTGAAGGACCAACTCGCCGAGTAGGAGCGGGATAAGGCGCACGGTTTGAACTTTGGACACGGCGAGTCGGTCCGTGGACTCGGCGAATAGACCCTGTTTGGACAAAAACCCTAATCCGGGTGTTTGCACCCTATTTAAACGCTCTAACTTGGCCTCCTTCGTCCCTAACACTTCCAGAGAGCTGTAGAAAGAAACCCTAGCCCCCATATTGTTCTTGAGAGTGATTTTGGCTTTGTGGATAAGGTTTGGAGCTTAGAGGAAAGAAGAGGAGGTTCAAGTGTGCAAGGAGGGGAAGTAGATCTGGAATCTACACTGTGAGGAGCATCCATTCAGGTAGAAAAGTTCTTACCTTGATCACTAGTTCATTCGATCCCATTTTTGTCCCAAATTAGTGGTTTTCAAGCCCTAAAACCTCAAACTCCATGTATTACGCTCTAAGTTCTGAAAGGACTTCGGATTGGGATCTTATGGACATCTTAGAAGTATAAAGTCTCTATGGTTGGAGTTATTGAGGTCCCTTTCGAGTGTATGGCCTCTTAAAGAGCTTGGATTTGCCTTCTTGAGCTTATAGGGCCATGCATGCACGTAAAGTTTGCAACTTTACGTGATAAGCATACCCTGGGAGCATGGATCTATGGATTTGAAGCGTTGCATGTCTCAGGTTTGGTCTGTATGGGAAGTGGGTCGAAGGGACGCGACGAGTCCGAAAGTGGAACTCGGCGAGTTCCATGAAGATGGTCTTAGACTCGGGGAGTTGGATGAACAACTCGGCGAGTCCTATGAAGATTGCCTGGAACTCGACGAGTTGTTCTTCAAACTCGGCGATATGAACTTTCACTGAGAAAGAGGGGTTTAAGTGTTGAAGGTCCAACCCTTCGTATCTGCACGCGAAATTAGCAATTTAACGTGTAGCAATAGTCCTAGAACTCCAAATCCTCTTAAGGGATGCTCTGATGAGGATTTGGAAGCGAGTAGGAGGTCTGATTGTGGGACTCGACGAGTTGTTCTTGGACTTGGCAAGTCGGACCACGAGTCGGTTCTATAAGTCCCGAGTGGTGAGTTAAAAGTGACTCGGTGAGTGGGAAGAGGGACCTGGCGAGTAGGATCGGGTTAGTAGGAGAAGGACTCGGCGAGTCCGTGCCACGACTCGGTGAGTCCAGTCAACTGAAACTTGACTTTGACCAAGGAGTTGACTTGGACCTAGGTTGGGTCAGTCAATTGACCAAGGGTATTTATGAGTGGCTAATCTATGTTTATGGATTTGTAGCCGGAAGATTACCGGTGCAGCAGCCAGACGTCTAGCAGTCAGACTTTCGGTAGCTACTTTTCGAGGTGAGTTACCTTCCAGTAGCGGTGGGTCTACGGCCACAATGCCGGCCCACTAGTAGGAGTTGCATGATAGATGATTGTCTCTGTGATATTCATCTGGGGTTGCTACTACCTGTGTTATGTTTATGTGCTAGTATGATATGTTGTTATGTGATATGTGTTATGTGGTAGCAGTAGAGGGTGAAATAGTCCCCAGTATCCGGTTGTAAGGACCGAAGAGGAGGTTAGCACCCAGATATGCTAGGCAGTATCCGGTCATAAGGACCGAAGGGGAGGCCAGCACCCATATATGCTAGGCAGTATCCGGTCGAGAGGAACAAAGGGGTAGGTCGGGCACCCAGATATGCCCGACAGTATATGTATGTGATGTGATTATATGGTATGTGGTATAGTGGGGGAACTCACTAAGCTTGGTGCTTACAGTTTTCAGTTTTGGTTTCAGGTACCTCTTCTTCGAAGGGGAAGGAGTTGGCGCGGTAGCGGCCCATCACACACATGCCTAGTATTCCGCACTATGTGACCCTCCTGGGAATTTGTACTCTGACAGTATTATGTTTTATAAAATGTTTTCAAGACATGCGTTAACTTTTGTGAACTGATATGGTTGGTGAACGTTTTAATTCTAATGTTTGCTAAGTATATGTTTTTAAAAATGAAACTTTTGGCTCGTATTTTTGGGACGTTCCAAGTTGGTTTCAGAGCCCTGGTTTGAGGGATTCGGACACACCTTCGGGGGTGTCTGAACTCAAATCGAGGGATTAAAAGATTTTAAAGAAGAAAATATTTTCTAAAAAGCTAAGTAAAGAGTTTTAAGAAGGAACGAAGTGTGTAATGTGCGCGACCGGCCGAGCTCAAGTAAGTATTCCCCAAAGTACCCATACCAGCTTATGTTATGTTTATCAGTTGTAGTAGAACAGCATGCTAGAATAGGACTAAGGATCTAGGAGTGATGTCTTATGTGCCTACTTTATGTGCTTCAGTGTATGAAAATTGCATGCTAAAATTGAGTAGACAACAGTAGGATAGCCTGTTAGGGTTATGCCTGATAGTATGAGTTTAGCATTGTATGCTAGTTCAGCTTTTCTCTATGAGGACAGATTTGCTTGAGACTGTTCCCTTTTTGTCTGAATGTTGCATGCTTTGTGCTTCGTGGGACTCTGAGTGATGGGAGTTTGACATTAGTTGAGTACGTCACGTCACATGTGACCAGGGTTGAATAATCTTAGAGTGTTGGATTTGGCCCTACTGCGCAGCTCTTGTCTGAGTCTAACCGTTGTAGGGCCGAGTCCGTTACTCGAAGGATTATCTGAGCCTCACCACATGTGATGGTATTCAGGTAATGACTAATTAACATTACAAGGAGGCCTTCAGCAGCTGAGGACCGGGTAGGGTGGAGTTAGAGATTTTCCTGGGGCAAGCCTAGGATGAGTATAGCAGTGATTAGCAGTAGTGAAAGGGAGCTGGTAGAGTCAAGGCAGTCCTTGGAGAAGGTATGGATAGATGTGTAAGGTAGTATGGGCCCGTACTACTGAAAGCATAGGATCCGTACCCAAACCGAGGAAGGCCAAGATAAGACCAGGGAACTTGAAGTAGGTGTGATTCCTCCAGAGGTATCAGTATCGCTAACAATTATTATTTATGTATTTCAGAATGGTGGTGCTACGCTCGAGGCCCGCAGTTGGCAGTACAGGAGAGGGATCGAGTTCGGGATCAGGTTCCGAGCCAGTAGATGAGGGACTACGCGAGTTCATCGCGTCATAGATCACCAGAGGCATCCTTGAGTCGACCCCCATTATCTTCGGGTCGATCAAGGAGGGGATATTGGAGTTGATGGAGGATCGCCTCAGGGCATTCAGGAGCGACATGGCATCTGGTCAGTCGGGATCTCGCACACTGTCCTTCAAGTACTTCCGGGGCAGTGGTGCGCCGGATTTTCACGAGGCGAAGGACCCCATAGCTGCCAGGCGATGGATTGCAGACATGAGTCTGCACAGATGATTAGCTTCTGCCCTAAGGGGTCGAAGGTGAGGTTCGCAGCAGGGTGTTTACGAGATCGAGCTAGGGATTGGTGGGAGTCCGTGGGTGACTCGTTGGGAGCCTCGGCTGTCGAGGCTATGACTTGATCGAACTTCGCGACCAGGTTCAGGGCAGAGTTCGCGCCGGCTGTCAAGCTTCAGCAGTTGGCCAGGGAGTTCTTAGATATGAGACAGATGACGGAGACTGTGGTGGAGATCACCGCCAAGTTCTGGGAGAGGGCGTTGCTGGTGCCCCAGTACGCGGGAGATGAGGATATGAGGAGGACCCGCTATCATGACATGCTACGAGCTGATATTCGGGAGCATGTCAGTTTTTCAGTTTGCCCTACCCTGGACTCTATGATTACCAGGGCAAGGGAGAGAGAGATAGACCTGGAGCACATCCAGAAGAGGAAGGCGGGAGAGGGGCATGTTATGGGGGCTTCGGGGAAGAAGCCCAAGGGATCGGATGCGGGGCCGAAAGGCCAATAGGGGCGGGGCCGCTGCAAGAAATGCGACAGGGCGCACGAGGGAGCGAGCAAGATGGGATCGTCAGGCTGCTACAAGTGCGGCAAGTCAGGTCACTTCAGTCGGGATTGTACGGCCCCTGCACCTGTGATACAAACGTCTGAGTTTCTGTGTTTCCACTGCAACCAGAGGGGCCACAAGAAGGCCAATTGCCCCCAGTTGACAGCGTCAGCGCCAGTAAAGGCTCCAGCTCCAGCTACCTTGCGAATTAATGATTGACGGCAAGGCAAGGCAGAGGCTCTAGTGGTGAGGAGTCGGGCATTTCAGCTAACTACAGATGACGCACGCGCCGCACCCGATGTGGTGACGGGTATGATTCTTTCCCTCTACTTTATTTATTATGATGTTATGTTATTGATATGTGCCCTGTATTTATGTGTTAGGATCATTCCATGTGAACGGTATCCTAGTTCAGGTGTTGTTTGACTCGGGCGCCACCCGGTCATTTGTTTCCCTTGCGCTTAGCAAGAGGTTTACTGAGTCTTCAGGCATGTTGGATTGCCCTTTAGAGGTAGAGATTGCCGATGATCGATCGGTGCGAGCATCAGCAGTGTTCAGGGATTGTGTCCTAAGGTTATTTGAGGAGCGCTATTTGGTGGATTTGGTTCCCATCCCTTTGCGGGGGAACAAGGTGATTATAGGCATGGATTGGTTGAGCCCTAATGGGGCGGTGATAGATTGCGCACAACAGCTAGTGTGGGTCAGGACCCCGAGTAGGGGAGAGTTGGTGATCCACGGCGAGAGGCCACAACGTGCACCTGCAGTATGTTCAGCAGCGAGAGCTAGGCGCTACCTTCAGCAGGGTTTCGCGGGATATGTCGCGTATGTTATGGATACCCGGGAAACAGGTAAAGCGACGGTGAGCGAGGTTCCAGTGGTGCGAGACTACACTGACGTGTTCCTGGAGGAGCTTCCTGGAATACCTCCGGAGCGTCAGGTAGAGTTCAGGATCGACCTAGTTCCTGGTGCAGCTCTGATAGCCAAGGCACCCTATCGGTTGGCTCCTCCCGAGATGCAGGAGTTATCTATGCAGCTGCAGGAGCTGCTAGACAAGGGATTTATTCGACCGAGCAGTTCACCCTGGGGAGCCCCGATCCTGTTTGTGAAGAAGAAGGACGGGTCGCATCGGATGTGTATAGATTACCGGGAGCTGAATAAGGTAACGGTGAAGAACCGTTACCCACTCCCGAGGATTGATGACCTCTTTGATCAGTTGCAGGGAGCATCTTGGTTCTCCAAGATTGATTTGCGTTCAGGTTATCATCAGACGAGGGTCAGAGAGGAAGATGTGCAGAAGACTGCGTTTCGGACGCGTTATGGTCATTATGAGTTCGTGGTGATGCCGTTTGGGATCACCAATGCTCCTGCCGCGTTCATGGACCTCATGAATCGCGTATGTAGACCGATGTTGGATCGGTCTGTGATAGTTTTCATTGATGACATCTTGGTTTATTCCAAGACACAGGAGGAGCACGAGGAGCATCTGAGAGAGGTTTTGGAGACCTTGAGGAGGGAGAGCTTGTACGCCAAGTTCTCCAAATGTGAGTTTTGGTTGCGCGAGGTGCAGTTTCTTGGGCACCTCGTCAACCAGAACGGGCTTTCAGTAGACCCGGCCAAGGTGGAGGCCGTGATGAGATGGGAGGTTCCGAAGTCTCCATCCGAGATTCGGAGTTTCAACGGATTAGCAGGCTACTATCGGAGATTCATTCAGGATTTCTCCAAGATAGTCGTACCCCTGACACGGTTGACTAGGAAAGTCGTGGTCTTTCGATGGGGGCCTGAGCAGTAGGCAGCGTTCGAGATTCTAAGGCAGAGATTGTCGAGGCACCAATCTTAGCCCTGCCTGAGGGTGTAGAGGATTTTGTGGTATTCTGTGATGTGTGTATCTCGGGCTTAGGCGCGGTATTAATGCAGAGGGGACATGTCATTGCTTATGCCTCGAGGCAGCTGAATCCTCACAAGGCGAACTACCCGACGCATAATTTAGAGTTGGGGGCGGTGGTCTTCTCCCTCAAGATTTGGCGGCATTACCCTACGGGGTTCGATGTACCATTTACACGGACCACAAGAGTTTGAGGTACCTCATGGATCAGCCGAATCTGAACATGAGGCAGCGTCGGTGGTTAGACGTGATGAAGGATTATGATTGCGAGATCCTTTATCACCCGGGGAAGGCCAACGTGGTTGCTGATGCGCTTAGCCATAAGGCGGCACCGATCAGGGATATGTGTACGAGGATAACGGTGGTGACTCCACTGTTAGAGCAGATTCGGGAAGCTCAGCAGGAGGCGTACGCCAGATCTTGATGGAGGAGGCGCACAAATCCCGATTCTCTATTCATCCAGGGGCGACGAAGATGTATCGGGATCTTCGTCTAGACTATTGGTGGCCCTGCATGAAGCGGGATGTGGCGTGGTACGTCGAGCGGTGTATGAACTACAGGAAGGTCAAGGCCGAGCATCAGAGACCGCATGACAAGATGCAGCCGTTGGATATTCCGTTGTGGAAATGGGAGGATATTACGATGGATTTTATCACAAAGCTTCCCCGGACGGCGCGTGGAGTAGATTCGATTTGGGTCATCGTGGATCGGTTGACCAAGAGCGCCCATTTTATTCCGATTTAGGAGAGTATCTCGGCCGAAAGATTGGCCGATATCTATATCAGGGAGATAGTGGCGTAGCACGGGGTGCCAGTGTCGGTGATATCAGATCGAGATGTGCGGTTCACTTCCAGGTTTTGGAAGAAGTTTCATGATGAGTTGGGCACTCGTCTGCATTTTAGCACCGCCTTTCACCCACAGACAGATGATCAGAGCGAGCGGACCATCCAGATGTTGGAGGATATGTTGCGGTCATGCGTGCTAGACTTTGATGGTAGTTGGGATACCTATCTTCCCTTGGCTGAGTTCTCGTACAACAACAACTACCACGCGAGTATTGACCGTCCCCCATTCGAGATGTTGTACGGACGGAGGTGCAGGACCCCGATATGTTGGGGTGAAGTTGGCCGGAGGGTCATGGGGAGCACCGAGGTGGTGCTCAAGATGACCGAGAGAATCCAGCAGGTTCGAAGCAGGCTTCAGACCGCGCAGAGTCGACAGAAAAGTTACACCGACAAGCATCGATCAGACTTGGAGTTCTAGGTCGGGGATATGGTTCTCCTGAAAGTGTCGCCTTGGAAAGGCGTCATTCGATTCAGGAAGTGGGGCAAGTTGGGCCCGAGATTCATTGGTCCGTTCAGGGTTGTAGCCCGGGTGGGCAAGGTGGCGTATAGGTTGGATCTGCCAGCCGAACTCAGCCAGATCCACAACACCTTCCACGTCTCTCAATTGCGGAAGTGTTTGATAGACGACTCGGCAGTGGTGCCTTTGGAGGATATTCAGGTCGACAACAACCTGAATTACATCGAGCGGCCTGTGGCAATCCTCGACAGGAAGTCGAAGGATCTAAGGAACAAGAGGGTGGAACTTGTAAAGGTGCAATGGCAGCATCGGAAGGGATTGGAGTAGACTTGGGAGCCGGTGGAAGAGATGATGGAGCACTACCCCGAGCTGTTCTAGGATCGAGCAGCAGACTTCGAGGACGAAGTCTAAAATAAGTGGGGGAGATTTGTAGCACCTGGTTCCTAGTACGTACTCCTTGTGTATAATATTTTAATTTTGTGCATTTTTGCCTTGGACTCGGCGAGTTTAAGGACCAACTCGCCGAGTAGGAGCGGGATAAGGCGCGGGGTTTAAACTTTAGACTCGGCAAGTCAGTCCCCGGACTCGGCGAGTAGACCCTGTTTGGACAAAAACCCTAATTCGGGTGTTTGCACCCTATTTAAACGCTCTAACTTGGCCTCCTTCGTCCCTAACACTTCCAGAGAGCTGTAGAAAGAAACCCTAGCCCCCATATTGTTCTTGAGAGTGATTTTGGCTTTGTGGAGAAGGTTTGGAGCTTAGATGAAGGAAGAGGAGGTTGAAGTGTGCAAGGAGGGGAAGTAGATCTGGAATCCACACTGTGAGGAGCATCCATTCAGGTAGAAAAGTTCTTACCTTGATCACTAGTTCATTAGATCCCCTTTTTGTCCCAAATTAGTGGTTTTCAAGCCCTAAAACCTCAAACTCCATGTATTATGCTCTAAGTTCTGAAAGGACTTCGGATTGGGATCTTATGGACATCTTAGAAGTATAAAGTCTCTGTGGTTGGAGATATTGAGGTCCCTTTTGAGTGTATGACCTCTTAAAGAGCTTGGATTTGCCTTCTTGAGCTTATAGGGCCATGCATGCACGTAAAGTTTGCAACTTTACATGATAAGCATGCCCTAGGAGCATGGATCTATGGTTTTGAAGCATTTCATGTCTCAGATTTGGTATGTATTAGAAGTGGGTCGAAGGGACTCGGTGAGTTCCATGATGATGGTCTTAGACTCGGTGAGTTGGATGAACAACTCAGCAAGTCCTATGAAGATTGCCTGGAACTCGACGAGTTGATCTTCAAACTCGGCGAGTCATATGAACTTTCACTGAGAAAGAGGGGTTTAAGTGTTGAAGGTCCAACCCTTTGTATCTGCACGCGAAATTAACAATTTAACGTGTAGCAATAGTCCCATAACTCCAAATCGTCTTAAGGGATGCTCTGATGAGGATTTGGAAGCGAGTAGGAGGTCTGCTCGTGGGACTCGGCAAGTTGTTCTTGGACTCGGCGAGTCGGACCACGAGTCGGTTCTATAAGTCCCGAGTGGTGAGTTAAGAGTGACTCGGTGAGTGGGAAGAGGGACCTCGCGAGTAAAATCGGGTTAGTGGGAGAAGGACTCAGCGAGTCCGTGCCACGACTCGGCGAGTCCAGTCAACTGGAAGTTGACTTTGACCAAGGAGTTGACTTGGACCTGGGTTGGGTCAGTCAATTGACCAAGGGTATTTATGAGTGGCTAATCTATGTTTATGGATTTGTAGCCGGAGGATTACCGGTGCAGCAGCCAGACGTCTAGCAGTTAGACTTTCGGTAGCTAATTTTCGAGGTGAGTTACCTTCCAGTAGCGGTGGGTCTACGGCCACAATGCCAGCCCACCAGTAGGAGTTGCATGATAGATGATTGTCTCTGTGATATTCATCTGGGGTTGCTACTACCTGTGTTATGTTTATGTGCTAGTATGATATGCTGCTATGTGATATGTGTTATGTGGTAGCAGTAGAGGGTGAAACAGTCCCCAGTATCCGGTCGTAAGGACCGAAGAGGAGGCCAGCACCCAGATATGCTAGGCAGTATCCGGTCGTAAGGACCGAAGGGGAGGCCAGCACCCAGATATGCTAGGCAGTATCCGGTCAAGAGGACCGAAGGGGTAGGTCGGGCACCCAGATATGCCCGGCAGTATATGTATGTGATGTGATTATATGGTATGTGGTATAATGGGGGAACTCACTAAGCTTGGTGCTTACAGTTTTCAGTTTTGGTTTCAGGTACCTCTTCTTCGAAGGGGAAGGAGCTGGCACGGTAGCGGCCCATCACACACATGCCTAGTATTCTGCACTACGTGACCCTCCTGGGAATTTGTACTCTGACAGTATTATGTTTTATAAAATGTTTTCAAGACATGCGTTAACTTTTATGAACTGATATGGTTGGTGAACGTTTTAATTCTAATGTTTGCTAAGTATATGTTTTTAAAAATGAAATTTTTGGCTCGTATTTTTGGGACGTTACATCCTACTTGATGGTTCGGTTTTTGTTGAATCTGCTAGATATGCAACGTCACATTTTCTACTTGTGTGGCCGATCCTTTTAGCAATGATTTCATTTTTATGAATCAGACCTTCACCTTGGGATGGGATACTGTTATGGCTTTGTGGACGTCTTGGTTGTCGTTTGTCTATCAATGTTAGTAATATAACCACGACTTCATCTGGCTGTTCTTATTCAAGTGGAACTGGAATAGGAAACACCACTTCTCTATATGTTAGTTGATACATTTCCATTTTTAAGTACTGTTGGACACATTTATGGCAGTGTTTATATCTTTGTTCCTTAAAATTCGTCATAGCATGAGAATAGGCATACCAAAAACTTATCATTTCACATATGTACAAGAATGGTTTTTTTGTTGACTATTCCATATTTCATTCAGTCAATCACTTCATATCTGCTTTCATCAATCCGGTATACTCGAAAACCTAATGATTTGTTAATCCTCATGTCAATAGCTTTCTCAGCATAAACATTAACATGTAGTTCACTTTTTTGCTATACAATAATAGAAAAATACTCTCATGCAAAGTAAAATTTGGTAAAATAAATTGAAGGTACTATAATTTATTTAAATACCTGCAACATTACTCTGTTGACCCCACCATTGATGCATTGTTGCTTGAAAAAAAAAAAGTCAATTAGCATGTTTATGGTAGTTTATATGCATCTTTTAATAACACATTGATGCACTTAGTGTTGTGTGATGTTATTAAATTATGATGACCCTATGGGAAACACGACCTTACCCGTTTATGGTTATCGATTCTATCTATCAATGTATGAAAATTATCAAATAAAGCACACCTTAGCCTACCCAAGTTGTCTATAAAATCAAACTCCCGGTAAGCATTTCATGCCCCCTGAAAAAAAAATGATCATGTCTTATTTTCCGATCTTTTCTTGCATATTCATCAACAAATGTCGACAACAGAGTTCATGATTTGCTTTTGGGAACACATCTTGAATGGGTATTTCAGTAGACTTGGCTCTTTCAGAAATGATAGCCAGAGGGGTCATATCCCTAATACATTCTTTCATCTTGGATAAAAAAACATATCTAGGATTCCCCACTTTCTATTTCTTTTTTCAACGTCAAATGTTATTAGAAGGATTTGGTTATTACCATCCATGAGTATTATTAGGAACAAAATTCCCATGTATTTTTCCTTTTAGGTGTGCTCCATCAATGATAATAATATGACACAAACATGTTTGAAAGCTCGAATCTACACATTAATATAATAGTAATTAGATCCAACACATGTATAACAAGTACAAAAAATATACATAAGAAATAATATTGTTCAACCGATGGTGGACAAAACTTATTCAAAAATTTTATTGTTATCTGTCTTTAGAAGTGTAATGGTCCCTTGATTCTTCCTCTTTAAATTATAAAAATATAAAGAAAGTCTTTGAAAGCTTTCTTCAGGAGTCTCTCTCAATAAATTTAAAACATATGCCAATAGGAAATATGCACACTAATACAGTCATTTACAGTTCGTTGGATTTATTTTGCCCGCAATATATTACATGTACTGTCAGCTAATATGTCCTTCAAGAAGTGTCCCAACACTTGCTTATTGTCTTGGCGATGATAGGGACGGAGTTGTATGTTTGAGTAAGTGTCAGTTTCTGATAGTTTAGTGACTTGAAATGATTTAGTCTCTTTATCTTTTATAGCATGTAACTGCCATTTACAATTTTTCAAAAAGCAAACAGCTTCACACTTGTCTTTTGTAGATTTGCTCACTCTCATTTGAAAACCCTCATTAACACATTTGAATCCCAAATTAAGCTTAAGCTCTTCTTTTCTTTTAAAAAGTTGAAACAACTTCACATACAAAGAATGATTGTGGGCTATAGAAACTTTACGCTTTTCATATGATAATTCAGGCAATGATAAGGGTTAAGGCATACCATAATGAGTGGTTTTTGTTTCTTTAGAATCTGGAAAATAATAAGGGAACTTTTCTTGTCGGACTTTTCGGGGATTAGTTTTATCCTCTTCGGATTCAATTTCATCCCCAACAAATTTAGTGAAGCTCTTAAATTGTTCCACTGGGTATCCATGTGGAATTATATTATCATCATCAACCAATATCGTTAGTTTTACCTGATCAATTGTAAATTTATCAACATAAAATGTTGGACCGACATCAGCAAAAACCTTAACTTTATACCTAACATTGTCCCCTTCTACAAGCTCATTGTAAGAAGGAACATGATTCAATGTCATAAGTAATAAACTACAAATTTGGTTACTTCCAACACTGGAAGACCCATTGTCGCGTTCCATAACATTATTAACAACAAACAATTATACTGTGTTAGAAGGCATACTACTAACAAGAAAATATGTAACATCACTATCGTCAAGAAAACTGCATAACTATGTTTGATCTAGGACATTGAAAAGATAGACATATTTTATTAGTATATAACTTGGACTTCGAAGCAACAAATGTAATTAATCGAGAAAATTTGATAACATTTTTAATCTATACCAAAACATGTGTAGTCTAAAGCAATATACTACATATATCCTTCAATTCGCATCCATTGTGATCCACTAGAAACATGTCTTCGAATAGTGGCTTATACAAATTCATTTTTAGTTTCCCAAAGCTGAATTTGGTTTAGGCATCAAAAATGACAATAGAAATGTCTTAATATAAGTGTTGTAGAAATCGGCCTTGACGGCCGATTAATCGGCGATTAATCGTTTGGCGGCCTTAAACCGATTACGATTAGTGTGCTTGGCGGAAATTGGTCAAAATCGATCAAAGTCGGCCTTAGCGGTCCTTGGCGGTCTCGACGGTCATAGGCGGGAAATTTTTAAAATTTTCAAAAAACTTTAATTTTCAAATATTACACCAAAATTTTAAATTTTCAAATTTTTATGCTTTCAAATTTTAAAATATTAAACTAAATTTTTCAAAATTTTAAAATTTTAAAACTTTAAATTTTCAAATACTTAGTTTTTTAGGGAATATTAATTTTTTAAATAATTTTATTAATAATTAAGGATCTCCGATTAATCCCCGCCTAGTCCGATTAATCGCTTATCGTCAGTCGACCGCCGAGCGATTTTTACAACCTTGCTTAATATTATGACTTTGAAATGTTTGTACATTATGAAGAAGAGATTCAGAATGCACTTTTCCAATCTAAAATGTACAGCTGTCAAATTCTTAACAAATCTTTGTCCAACCACCACCAATTCCGGAACAGGCTTAATTACTCCGGAATACAGTATCTCGAATTATGTGATCATTTTTCAAAAACTTTAACAAAAAAAAGATTATCTTCTATAAATAACTCATTTATAAAGGTTAGTTTACTCAATTTTCAAAACTTATTTTATATGAATTAAATAAACTTTTATATCTTTTAAGATTTAACAAACATAACTCATACAAAAATGATGATATTTATAAATTTCAAAGTAAAACATGTTTAAACTATTTAATTTACCTTCTTGTTTATACATTAGAACATAACTTTAATAATCTCAAAAACATCATAAAGTAATTAGAAAAACAAAACAGTATTTGTTCTCATGTGATTGTCATCTCAATTTTCTCTTTTTCGGCCGATACTGGTTCATTACACTAAATGAGATTTACCACACGAAATCTTTTTTTCGCATATATTAGAAAAACTATTTCCATGATTCAAACCTTCACACCAACGTAATTTGTCAATCGGGAAAAAGGGAATTAAAACCATGAGGTTTACTTTACTATATATAGGTATGCCGTTAAATATTATCGAAGTTAAATGCTTTTTAGGATATCATAAATAATTAAGAGACGTATCAAGTTAGCACATATTCTTGAAAAGTTCAACAATTACCATTTGAGCCAAAGTACACTGACAACACTATCGACTTTTGAGAGAAATAATGAGATAAAAAAGTGTTAGAAATTGTTTAACATTTATATGAAAAAGTAGAAAAAAAATGTAATAGTTAAATCTTAAATGTTAGAAAAGTAGTTTGATTCAAAAACAATAACTTTTATATAAATAACAAATTTATGTTTTAGATGGTTTTATAATTATAATTTTTTTTAAACAACAAAACTAAAATATTCTTAAACTATTCCTTAAGTTCATCTATGTCCAGACTCGCATAAAAACAAAAAGGTGTTTAGAAATCAATTCATTGTAAGAAATAGAATATAAATTTTGTCTATTTATTTATTATAGCATCTTGTTAGGTAAACTTTTTATTTGATAAAAATAACCGGTAATTATAAAATGTGGAAAAAACAATGATTATTAGAATTAAAAAAAATGGAAAACAATGATTGTTGGTTTTTTAATTCTTTCAAATTTCTTTGTAGTTTAAAAAATGGAAAATTTTCATTTTCCATGAAAAATTTAGAAAAATAGACGAACTAAACGCGTTTCAAAATTCTTATTTTTCTTGGAAAAATTTTCTGAAAAACAACCAATTTTCCACGACTAACAAAATCTTAGGGTGCGTTTGGTTGTGGAAAATTGTTTTCATTTTCTAAAAAAATGTTTTCAGAAAATAGAGTTGAATTTTCATTTTCAATTTTCAATGAAAATTTTAGAAAACGCATTTGGTTGAAACTTGAGGAGTTTTCATTTTCCATCTTAAAATTTTGGAAAACTTCGGAAAACTGTAAAAATCATTTTTCTAACTTACATACAATTTAGAAAAACTGAAAATCTTCATTTTCTTAGAAAACTTTGGAAAACTAAACGAACCAAACGCGTTTTCAAAATTTCCGTATTTTTTGAAAAAAATTTCCTAAAAAACTAAAAAAAATTTCAAAACCAAACTTACCCTTAGGGTGCGTTTGGTTGTAGAAAACTGTTTTCATTTTCTAAAAAAATGTTTTCAGAAAATAGATTTGAGTTTTCATTTTCAATTTTCAATGAAAATTTTAGAAAACGCGTTTGGTTGAAACCGGGGGAGTTTTCATTTTCCATCTTGAAAATTTTGGAAAACTATTAAAATCACTTTTCTAATTTAGATACAATTTGGAAAACTGAAAATTTTCATTTTCTTGGAAAATTTTAGAAAACCGAATGAACCAAACGCATTTTCAAAATTTCCGTTTTTTCTGGAAAATTTTCCTAAACAACTGAAAAATTTTTCACAACCAAACGCACCCTTAGTTTTTTAACAAACTATTTTTCCTCTCTCTTTCTACATGACACTCTCTCCATTGTCGTCTCTGACTTCATCCTATCAAACAACAATAATACAAAACCCAAAAAATTATATATATATATATATATATATATATATATATATATATATATATATATATATATATATATATATATATATATATATATATTCTGAAAATATTCCATTCACCCTGTTTTTAAATCATGAGAACATAGCCTTAATGGTAGATGACTATCTCCGTACGTACTTTCTTATATATATAACATCAATCACGAAAGTGTTGTATAGCTTAGAACCTCTCTCCAACTCAATATCACAAGAAGTAGACCATTCATTCATTCCGGTCAAGAACAGTCGGATGCTCTCTGAAGACATGTTCATCTCCACCAACATATTATCAGGTTGGTATTGTTAATTAGAATCCTACTCATTAATACAGACAAACGTAACAGTGTTGGTGTAAAATAACTCAAAACTATGCTCATATTCAAGATGAACTTATGGGGTTTTTGTAAACTATACGTAACTTTAAGTGTCTTTTTTATTCAGAAAAGTGCAGTGTTGATGTTCATTTTCTTGATATTAACCTCCAACGTACATCTTTGGTCCTTTCTTTGTAATTTCCTTTGGGAAGACATATATAGGAGGAAAAAGGAGATTTGAAGTCCGTGACACATGAATTATTATCATCCACACAATGAAATCAGATACCATCAAACTGATTGATTGATTGATTTTTTTTGTTTTATATATAAATGTGATATAGTTGACAAGCTCTCTTCAAATTGATACATGAAATATTCGTCTGTACAAGTGAAGAACTGTTCAAGTGTGGAGGTAAACCGTGGTTTGAATGCTTTCTAAAGCTATGGAGGTCATAAAAGGTTAGTTCTATATCTTAACAGCTCCATGATAATTTTAAGAGTATCGATGAACATCTTTAATTTGGGCTCTTAAAAGTCTTGAATTCGACTTAGCAATGACTGGTTTTTCAAGGATAAATAACATAGTTCTTGATATATACTATGTTTTTTTTGTGGAAACCTATGCATTTCAATTTGGAATATCAGAAGAACATTGATAAGTCAAGTTAATTAGATGCTACAATTTTTTTATATATATTTTTGGAATGTCTTTTAATATTTAAAAAAGTGGATGTGATTGTGCTCGGTGATTAGAAAGGAAAGTCGACTGCGGTTTTCCTTATGAGTGGAAGATAGAGGTGGCAAAAAGGATAGTGGAGAGGTGTTGGGTACTGACTCAATCGGGTGCTAAGCCTTTTTGTCGAAGATTTTTTTTGTCTATTTTTAATATTATTTTTTTAGAAAGAGAGTCTATTTTTAATATTATATATAATTAAAATGTTAAATGTAACTTAGTGTTTTAATTCGCTTTAGATGGCATTTCACTTGTTTTCTTTTTGCCTCATTTATTTATATTTTTTAGACCGCTTAGAATAAATACAACCCAAATCGACCATTTTCACAAGTAATGAGTAAAAATTGACTCGAATAAATGGTCATTGGTGTTTCACATTTGGAGTCAACAGGGTTAAACTAGATCCTAGTGCGAATGGGTAATAATATTTATTGTGTGTTGCTTTGGAGATTTTGTGTTAGCTTTAAAAAAAATGAAGAATTTTTTTTTTGTCTTACATAGTTTTTAAATTTATTTTAAATAAAAAGTTTTTAATTAAAAACTATGTCAAGTAGTTTTTAAATACTTTTGACCTTTTAATACTTTTAGCTTTTTAGTTTTATGTAAATTTGCAATTTTAAAAGCTAAAAAACTAACTTTATCCAACAAATTTACACAAATAAAAATTACATTGTCTAATTACCAATTAAATTAGACCAACTAGTTTTTTCGTCCCTTCAAATATTTTAAAAAGTCATACATATTTTTTCTCATCTAGAGTAAATAAGTGTCCTAACGTAAATTATATAAAACGTGTGGCAGATTACAAGATTTTAATCGTCAAATAGAAAGCAAAATCGTTTGATTTATTAATTTCAAAAAAGAATTGGATTGACTATGAAGAAAAAGCGGGAATGGTCATATTCATAGGCACAGCAAAATGTCAACTTTGACATATAAAGTCCACTTAAAGAATCTACAATTCATAGTTCAATAAGAGGGTCGAATGAGGTGACATGCCAACAAATTCTACCTATGGGATATCATGTTGGTATTCAATGGATATAAAGTTCAATGATCATTGAACTCTTCAATGGGAAAAAAGAAACTTTTTAACTATTATATATATATTTCATTGAACTTTATTGAATTCAATGCATTATAGGAAAATTAATATAAAGTTTTATACTAAGTAAAATGATGATGTATCAATCCATTAAACTGTAATAAGTTTAATGCATTGTGGATGCTCTAAGTAAAATGATAATGTATCAATCCATTAAACTCCAATAAAATTTAATATATTGTGGATTGCTTAGTAATCTAAAACAACAACTAATTATGATTTCATCAATAAATTACACCAAAACCTTGTATATACATCGACTTGTTATGACATAATCTTGTCACCTGACACTTATTGTAACACCACCAAGAAATTCATACCAAATTGAAAGTTAAATTTTCAAAAGTTCGCTTAAATATCAAATGATTTTTTGTTGCATAACACACAGGTTTGAAGCTATCTGAATTTTGGGAACCATGGCTGCAGCCAGGCTCACCATGTTTGTGGGAAACTTCAAGCATTATTCTCCAACTTGGGTTCCTTGCAGTCTTATTAATCGGTCTTTTGAAGAGACTCATCGAGCCACAACTACGCACCCACGAACCAAAAACCAAGACCCATGAACTGAACCCATCCAACATCAAAATCGGCCTCTCATACAAACTAAGTCTAGCATGTTCCATACTCTTACTTGCAACACATATTATGATCCCAATAACCTTCAAAACCAGAAGCAAAGCACATTGCAAATATGGAATCCCTATTCTATCCTCCGAAATCATGCAAATTGTTTCATGGGTCATGACATTGATCGCGTTATATGTCGTCCCAAAACATAAACATGTTAATTTCCCATGGATTCTAAGAGTTTGGTGGCTATGTACTTTCTTGTTAACAGCTTCACGGATAACTCTTGATGTCCATTTTCTAGTTTTGAATCATATTCACCCGGGATTTCTCGAATACATTGATTTAATCAGTGTTCTATCGTCTACTTGCTTGTTGTTTCTTGCGATTAGAGGGAAAACGGGCATAACTGTAGCTAACCCAAGTGGCATCACCGAGCCATTACTAAACGAAAACAACGATACAAAACAAGTAAAAAGAGAATGCCCATATGGAAAAGCTTCGATCTTTCAACTCGTGACATTTTCTTGGATCAACCCTTTGTTTGTTGCCGGAAACAAGAAACCACTCGACCAAGATGAAGTCCCGGATGTTGATTTCATAGATTCCGGTAGTTTTACCTCTGAATTCTTCGGCAAATGCTTAGCACAAAACCCATCAATTTACAAAGCGATTTATCGTTTTACAAGAAAGAAAGTAGCAATCAATGCCCTTTTCGCCATTACAAGTGCTGCTGCATCGTATGTTGGGCCATATCTCATCAGTGATTTCGTGAATTTTCTGAACGAAAAGAAAACCAGAAGTTTAACCAGCGGATACCTTATCGTGTTAGGGTTCTTGGGTGCGAAATTTATCGAGACACTAACACAACGACAATGGATCTTTGGTGCTCGTCAACTCGGACTCCGACTCAGGGCTGCTTTGATCTCTCACATTTACAAGAAAGGGCTTGTGTTATCGAGCCGATCATGTCAAAGCCACACAAGTGGCGAGATCATCAACATCATGAGCGTTGACATTCAACGAATAACAGATTTCATGTGGTACATTAACACACTCTTCATGTTGCCGATTCAAATCACGTTAGCGATGTTTGTCCTTCATATAAATCTTGGAAACGGAGCGTTTATCGGATTAGCAGCAACGATGGTGTTAATGTCAGGGAACATACCTTTAACACGAGTTCAGAAAAGGTATCAGTCGAAGATCATGGAGTCAAAAGATGCGAGAATGAAGTCGACTTCAGAGGTTTTACGTAACATAAAGACGCTAAAACTTCAAGCATGGGACACCCATTATCTTCAAAAACTCGAAAGTTTCAGGAAAGTCGAATACGATTGGTTATGGAGATCAATGAAATTGAATGCTCTTGCAGCTTTTGTCTTCTGGGGTGCACCAATTTTCATATCGGTGATGACTTTCGGAGGTTGTGTTTTAATGGGTATCCCGCTCACCTCCGGCAGAGTTCTATCTGCATTAGCTACATTCAGAATGTTACAAGATCCGATCTTTAATCTTCCCGATCTTCTAAACGTAATCGCACAAGGGAAAGTATCTGCAGATCGGGTGGCTTCTTATCTCCAGGAAGAAGAGATTGAACCCAATACAGTCGAGTTTGTTCCAAGAAATCTCACAGAATTTGATGTCCAAATCGAAAACGGAAGATTCAGCTGGGATCCCGATTCAAGAACTGCAAATCTTGATCAAATTCAGCTTCACGTCAAACGAGGAATGAAGGTGGCGATATGTGGAACTGTCGGCGCCGGAAAATCTAGCCTCCTGTCATGCATACTCGGTGAGATGCCGAAGTTATCGGGAACTGTGAAGATAAGTGGTACTAAAGCTTACGTTCCTCAATCTGCATGGATTTTAACGGGGAATGTTCGAGAGAATATTTTGTTTGGGAATGATTACGATAAAACGAGATATGATAAGACTGTTAAAGCATGTGCTTTGACTAAAGATTTTGAGCTTTTTTCCACCGGAGATTTGACTGAGATTGGGGAAAGAGGGATAAACATGAGCGGAGGTCAAAAGCAAAGGATTCAGATTGCTCGTGCTGTGTATGATGATGCTGATATTTATCTGCTTGATGATCCCTTTAGCGCTGTTGATGCACATACAGGAACTGAACTCTTTCAGGTTTGAAAAATCTTTTAGATTTTCAATTCTTTAATGTTTATGATTCAGAATATATAGAACCACAATGATTATGTGTTTGCTACGTAACAAAATAAAAGTGAAAGCTAGGCATTTTATGATTTTATCATCTTTTTACCATACGTTGATGTTCCATAGTTTTTCATGTGTCGCTAACCTTTTTGTAATAAAATCTCGTTATGTCTTCAATATGAACAATTTTTCTTAACGATTTTATTCTGTCGCTAAATTTGTTGATTCTTTATTTTTGTTATTATAGAAATGCCTTCTTGGAATGCTCAAGGAAAAGACTGTACTCTATGTTACACACCAAGTCGAGTTTCTTCCAGCCGCAGATCTCATTCTGGTAATTAAGCCAATTTTTAAAAATATTATCTTCAATTTTTTAACCATTAGGGTCTTGTTGATAAAACTAAGTCATATAATGCTGAATGATTTCAACCTCTCAATGGTTAAGAGAAGATAGTGTTCCATAACCATTCAGAGGCTTTGGGGAGATAATCTTGGACTTCAATATAGTATCTAATAATGACGATAAATTCAAAAACAGGTTATGCAAAATGGAAGAATTGCTCAAGTTGGAACTTTCAAAGAACTTTTAAAACAAAACATAGGATTCGAAGTTCTAGTTGGAGCTCATAACCAAGCTCTAGAATCAGTTCTAGCAGTTGAAAACTCAAGTCGAGAATCCGAACAAACACAAGGAGAAGAAGAACCAACTTTAATCACAGAACTCGCACAAACTCGGCAAGATTCAGACCATAGTTTATGTGTAGAAATGTCAAAAAAGGAAGGGAAACTGATTCATGAAGAAGAAAGAGAAAAAGGAAGCATCGGGAAAGAAGTTTACTGGTCTTATTTGACTTTGGTAAAAGGTGGTGTTTTAGTTCCGATCATACTTTTAGCTCAGTCTTCGTTTCAGACTCTACAGATTGCTAGTAATTACTGGATGGCATGGGCATGTCCGACTGATTCAAATGATGAGATAATCAATGGAATGGGATTCATTTTACTTGTTTATACACTTTTAGCAGTAGGAAGTGCTTTCTGTGTTCTTCTTCGAGCCTCACTTGTTGCTATAGCTGGACTTTCCACTTCTGAAAAGCTCTTCAACAAGATGCTACATAGCGTTTTACGTGCGCCTTTGTCCTTCTTCGACTCCACCCCAACTGGCCGAATCTTGAATCGAGTGAGTAAATAACTAAATTTAAATTGAAGATTTTTTAGGGTTTCAGTTTTTCGTGTTAAACGAAATTAAATATGCAGGCATCCACGGATCAAAGTGTGTTAGATTTAGAAATGGCGAATCGAATAGGATGGTGTGCGTTTTCAACGATTCAGCTTCTGGGAACAATGGCAGTCATGTCACAGGTTGCATGGCAAGTGTTCGCCATTCTTATTCCCGTGACAGGTGTCTGCATATGGTATCAGGTAAGAATTTACATCAAAAGTTCAAAACACATTTTATTTTTTTATTTTTTTACAAATCGATGTTTTCATGATTAATTTCAGCGATATTACATACCAACTGCAAGAGAATTAGCACGATTAGCAGGCATAGAAAGAGCCCCAATTCTTCATCATTTTGCAGAGTCTCTCACTGGTGCAGCAACAATCCGTGCTTTCCATCAACAAGATCGGTTTATTGAGAAAAATCTTTATTTGATTGATAATCACTCGAGACCATGGTTTCATAATGTCGCAGCAATCGAGTGGCTTTGTTTCAGATTGAACCAGTTATCAAATTTCGTCTTTGCGTTCTCACTCATTCTCCTTGTTACTCTTCCTGATGGAATCATTAATCCAAGTGAGTTCATAATTTCACAAAAATGGATTATTTGTTTATCACGATCCCCAAATTATGAAAGTTGAATCGAATTCGAATGTGTATTTTTTGTCATCGCAGGCATTGCAGGATTAGCAGTGACTTATGGGATCAATCTAAATGTTCAGCAAGCTTCTGTTATATGGAATATATGCAACGCAGAAAACAAAATGATCTCAGTGGAAAGAGTGTTGCAGTATTCAAATCTTACCAGTGAAGCGCCTCTTGTGATTGACGATTCTCGACCCTCAAGCCAATGGCCACAAAACGGAACAATTTCTTTCACGAATTTGCAGGTATAAACAATTAAGCTTCTTCAATTCTGCAAATTCGAAATCAATATAAACTAAAAGAAAACCGAAATTGTGTCATTTTTTTATGCAGATTCGATACGCAGATCATCTCCCTTCTGTGTTGAAAAACATTACCTGCACATTTCCAGGAAAGAAGAAAGTCGGTGTTGTTGGTAGAACAGGAAGCGGAAAGTCAACTCTTATACAAGCCATTTTTAGGGTTATAGAGCCTACAGAAGGTTTTATCACCATAGATGGTGTAGATATATGCAAAATAGGCCTTCATGACTTGAGATCAAGACTTAGCATTATTCCTCAAGATCCCACCATGTTTGAAGGAACAGTTAGAGGAAACCTCGACCCCCTAGACCAGTATCCCGATGTAGAAATTTGGGAGGTAATTCATAATTGTTATCGGTATAATAGTCATTTTCATGTAACCCTAAAAATTTGTTATTTCGTTTCAGGCTTTGGACAAATGTCAACTTGGCGATATAGTTCGTGGGAAAGAAGAGAAACTTGAATCTTCAGGTGAGATCATAAAATAAACAGATACATGAAATTATGTTTGCGATTTGTTGCATTTAGAGATTAAAAAAAGTAAGTGGATTTTGTAGTGGTTGAAGGGGGAGAAAACTGGAGTGTTGGGCAAAGGCAATTGTTTTGTCTTGGTAGAGCGTTACTGAAGAAAAGCAGCATTCTTGTTCTTGATGAAGCAACAGCATCCATTGATTCGGCTACTGATGGAATTTTACAGCAGATTATTACCCATGAATTTAAGGATCGAACAATTGTCACAATAGCCCACAGAATCCATACTGTTATAGATAGCGATCTGGTTTTGGTTCTTAGTGATGGTAAGCATCATCACATTCACATACTCCTTTCTCATAAACTTTGACTTTTTAAAGTCAATGATTTGAATTCCACATGAATGTTTAGAAATGGGAAAATTTAAAGTTTATAAAAATAGTATACAAGTAGGGTTACATTTTGATCTCAAAGTTTATAAAAATTAAACTTTGACTTTCGAAGTCATTGAGATTACTTGTAAAGTTTAAATTGGAAATGAATGTTTCTTGACTTGTTAAGATTTTGATAAAATTTTGTGAAGCAATTGTTTTTAGATTTTGGATTTCAAAAGTTAAAAGTTTGAATATGTTAAACAAATGGAAACTTAACTTAACTACTTAAATATGGGCTTGAAACAGGGAAAATAGCGGAGTATGACACGCCATCAAAGCTATTAGAAAGAGAAAACTCATTCTTCTCAAGACTCATTAAGGAGTACTCAATGAGGTCAAATTTCGACACTTTTGTGAGCTAATTTGATTGAAGATATGTAGTTCATTCGAGCGGAGAGTATTCTTATCAAATAATTGAAATGGACAAATGTACCCTTCGAATTCTTCATGTTGTAGATCAGTTGTATCAACCCTAGATTTGCCTTAAAAAATGCAAGGAGAATGTTTGATGAGTCCAAAAAGATCGAGTAAAACATATTGACAATTCTTTATAAATTATCGAAGGTAGTCAAATTTGGTACAAAACTAGATTCAATGTTTAAGTATCTGTGTCTTTCAACATTTTGGTTGACAATTTGTTAGATTAATATACAAGTTCCACAAAAAGTTCCCAATATATATAGGAGTGTCAAGTGAGACTGTAAATCAGGTAGGCTGGCTCGTTGAAACATAATAGAAGTAAAAACACCAATGTGCTTAAGATTTCACAAAAGGAAAAATGTTTATTAATTTCAAGGTACCTTGAAAGACTTACATTCAACCATTTGTATATTGTGGAGGTAAACTTTTGGCATGGATTGCCAAATTTCAGGAAAATCAAAACCGACACTAATTTACTGAAATTGAGTAGTTTAGTTATCTAATCACGTGATTACAGAAAATCAAGGAAATCACATGAATTACAACTAAAAAAAATATTGTAAAATTTGAAATACTCAGAAATCGGAGGTATACACAACACAACTGTGCTCTAAGGCCGGATGGGTATCATGAGCGGGGAAGGCCGCGGGAAGAGTCCCGCACGGCGGAACACCGCACCATCGGTGCGGGGAAGGGTGTTGTGGGGAAGGCTGAGGGGTTCCTTTGCAGCGTTCTTCCTCCTTCATTGATTGGTAGAAATGTTTTTTTTTAACCCTCTACAACCACTATTAATACTCATACTCATTTATCTTCAATCAAACCTTCAAACAAACCCTCTACAACTCTATTTTCTTCAAAAAAAAAAAAAAAAAAAAAAAAAAAAAAAGAATCCCGACAATCAAATCCTAACCTCCGATAGAAGTAAAAAAAAAAAAAAAAAAAAAAAAACCCTCATGTTTCGAGTTTAAGCACCCTTACTTGAAATATTTTTGCTATCGATTCATCATCACAATGAGTTTTTCGTCCCCAACTCGATGCTCCTATTCAATCTCCACTATAATTTTAATACCAAAATGTTAGACAATATTACTCGGTCCAAGTTTCAAATGTTACTTCGCAAATGTTTTCAAAATTTGTTGTTTTTTCCGATCAACATTCGGCAAATCAACCTCAAACCCAACCCAAAACCCAAACCCAACAACAATTCCAACTTGTCGATGAGTTGGATGACTCGGAAGAAAAATAGATGGTTCTTGAAACTCAATCGACACCACCCCCACAACGACGCAAGGGAAAACAACAAACACGCAAGGGTATCGCACAACTGGGAAGACAGAAGCCGACAACATGGCTTCCACAAGAAGAGCTAGCTTTGGTAAAAGTTTGGATTGGCATTTCTGAGGATTCGAAGACAGGAAATGCACAACCGAGAGAGCATTTTTGGTTTCACATTTTAGAACGGTTTCAGGAGGAGCTAGAAAAAGATGATGACTACCGTACGAAACACCAATTGAATTCGAAGTTTCGAGAAATAGCAAAGGGGGTTTCAAAAATAAACGGGTTGTACAACAACCTAAAAACCCAACGAAAAAGCGGTCAAGGCGACGGAGAAATACTTCAAGAAGCTTTGCAATTTTACCTTGAGGAAGTCGGAAAACCATTCAAGTGGCACGATTGTTGGAAATTATTGGTTAGATGTCCTAGGTGGAAAAGATACAAGCAAAATTTTATTTTTGGGGTACAACAATAAAAGCGAACGAAAACGGGTTCTAGTGGTTACACAACTTCCTCTGATGCTCGGGTCAGTCTAGATTTTAATCAGGAGGACGATCTCGAGCTAGAAGAAATTGTCCGACCAATGGGTATGTACAAAGCAAAGAGGAAGGGAAAAGCGACTTCCTCGGGTACATAGGATTTCAACATGGGCGTTGACGAAATGCGAAAAATAACAGCGTAGTTTGATCGAATATAATATTAATTTCTCTAAACGTTTGGCGTTCAACAAAGGAAAAGAAGAAGCAATGAAGGAGTTCGCGGAGAGATAACAAACGGAAGATATGAAGTTTTTGATAGAATAACACCGACCATTTTTCGGGACCGGTTCTCGAGCTCGTGATGAAGAAGAGAAAAAAAAATTATGAAAAAATATTTTTTGATAGGTTGTTGGTTTATTTGATTTTTTGTTTGTGTTTTTTTTTTTAATTTTTTGCTTTTTTAAATCTTAGGTTTATTGTAATCTTTATTTTAATTAATGAAATGCATTATCTTTTTAATTAAATTTTTGGTTGTTATTAATTTAGAAATTATAAATCATTAAAATCAATTAATTTTATCTAAAAAAATAGTGTGGAAAGCTTCTCACCCATTCTTTGGGTTTAAGCAGTGAGGGAAAGAAAACTGAAAGAAAATGTGATATGACCCATAAAAAATAGAGTTTCCCATATACACCCTTCGGTCTTAACGCCTTGTTCCCGAGTTCTACTTAGGAGAGAAATGGGAGGATACGGAGGGAAAGTGAGGAGTGTCGAAGGGAAATCGTGTTTCCGAGTTTCATTAATGGAAGGAAAGTGAGGGGAGGGGAAGGATTTTGGAGTCATATTTTCCTTCCAAATTTTCCTCCCAAATTGGGCGGATTTGGGAAGAAAGTGAGGGGAAGGAAAATTTTATGCTTTATTTGCTTTTTTCTCCTAACTTGGGAACACAAAAACTTAAAATTTTCCTTCCATTTCCTTCATTTTCTTCGAACTCGGGAACACAGAATAATGAATATTTTCCATCACCTCCCTTTCTTTCCGTCAAAATTTTCCTTCCCTTTCTTTTAATCAATTTACAAAAAAACTCGGGGGAACAAGGCGTAAAAGCTTTTTGTCCACGTAAAATAGATAAAATTTCTGATATATAAGTTATATTCGTTTTGGACTCATTGACCCATTTGGCCTTTCTTCCATTTATCCGCAATGGCAATCAATATGATAGATTAATGCATGCTTGAAAGTATATTTCAACTTGTACAAAATCATTGATTCTTGCAAACTACATTATTTTCACAAGTTACATATATCAAGTAATTGATATGTTGGATTATTTATATTTGAAGTTTTGTCAAAAACATGTCATATATCTTACAAATATCAGAAGAAAATGGAGTCACGCTTTAAGAGAATGGGTAATCATAAAACATAAAAAGAATCAAGTGAAATGTTCCTATTAGTATTTATATTTCTACAATTAGTCCAAATTCACATACAAAATGGTTGGTTTGAAACGAAAACCAAGTATGATGGTAAATTACATCACTTTATATATTTAAATCAAGTATGATACTTATAAAAGCACTAATGTCATAGAATAACAAGGTTTAAAAATCTCATTTATAATTACAACATGGAAGTTTGAATCTGCAAAATGGATTAGATTTGTACAAGGGATGAGAGTTGAGGGTAACTTAGTCAATTCCTAGGCCAGAGAAGTGTTCATAGCCTCCCTGTTTACAAAACACATATTACATACGAATTAGTATTTAGTAATACTCCCAAATTTTGTCAAACTGTTTTCCTTTTTGAAAAAAAAAACGTTTAGATTCTGTATCGGTTTTAAAATTTAAGTCAAAAAGTAGACAATTTAAGTGTTTTTTAGGGTTATATGCAAGAAAAAAAAGTAAAAAATAAATAAAAAGAGGGTCTTACAGAGTAGTCATCATGCACACGCCATATGCTTTCACCAAGTAAGTTTGCTACAGATAAAACAGTGAGCTGTGGAAAATAGTTCTTTTCTGAAACTGGAACAGTATTTGTGATAATTACTTCTTGAAAAAGCCCACTTGACAACCTCTCAATCGCTGGTGGACTGCATATCAACAATTTAATAATAAAATATTAAACCTCAAAAATAAAAAAATTCATGACACCAATTCATGACACAAATTATGAAAAGTAATGGACCTAAAAACAGCATGTGTGCAGCATGCATAAACTTCTCTTGCCCCTTCATGATGCAATAAGGCTGCACCTTTCGATATAGTACCTATAAATAAATAAAATCCACAAATAATTTTTAAATTAAATATATAAAGTTTCAATAACACTAAACTAGCGCGTTTGTTTTTTTTTTTAAAGGAATGGAATCTATCAATATATATAAGGAGGGTATTTTAGTCTTTTAATAAAAATAATCCATCTCCAATCCATACCAGCAGTGTCGATCATGTCATCCACCATAACTGCTACTTTACCCTTTACATCACCAATCAAATTCATTACCTGCAACCCCATACATACAACTTTCATATATGGGTATTTTCGTCTTTTTAACAAATTAAGGATGAAATTAAAATCCAGTTCCTACAAACTTGGAAGGAATGGTAATCATTAACCAAAGTCCCCATGGAATAGAATCTGGAATTGAACATTTACATTTTACATTATATGATGTTGGGCAACAAAACATGAGGTTTTTTTCTTCAAGGTCAATTTTGTAATTTGCGAAGCAATAAAAAAAAAAGTAAAATTACTTCTGCCACATTGTGGCCATGACGCCGCTTATCAACAATGGCCAAAGGTGCATCTGATAATTTTTTGGCAAAAGCTCTTGCTCTAGCAACTCCACCAACATCAGGTGACACCACTACTAAATCATCAGTTTTAATTGTCTTGCTTGCAAGGTAATCAAGTATCACAGGCTGCTTATCCCAAAAAAATAAAAATCTCAAAATGTAGTTTCATTGTAAAATAAAAAAAAAAATAATAAAGAAATAGAAAAGTAGTCTGATTACCTGACCATGTACATGATCAACTGGAATGTCAAAATACCCCATTGATTGCCCAGAGTGAAGATCACAAGCAAGAACTCGATCTGCTCCTGCTTCTGTTATCAGATTTGCAACAAGTTTAGCTGCAATTGATTCACGCCCTTGAGTCTGAATCCATCAATTGCATAAAAACAAATTATATATATAAATATGTTAAATTTATAAATTTACAGTCGAATTTATAATGCAAAGTTACCTTTCGATCAGCTCTTGCATATCCAAAGTATGGAATAACTGCAGTGATAGTTTTTGCAGATGCTCTTCGACATGCATCTATCATGATCAAAAGCTCCATAAGATTCTCATTTGCAGGAGGACATGTTGGTTGTACAAGATACACATCACACCCTCTAACACTCTCACGTAACTGAACATATATTTCTCCATCAGCAAAACGTTTTATATCAATCTTTCCAAGGTCTAAACCCATGTAACATGCAACTTCCTATCAAATACAACAAAACTCAATCAACATACACATTTGAAATGAGTGATACCCAACAAAAGATATAGAAACAATTGACCAAATTGTACCTCGGATAATAAAGGATTTGCAGTGCCTGAAAAGATCCGAAGTCTGTTGTCATCTTTTTTTGTTGGAATTCTCTCGAATTGATTCAAATTCAAGAAATTAGGCATTGTTTCTTGCTCGTTGGTGAGGATTTGTGTATTCAACCTCCCATTTTCTTTAAAATTCACCCTGCAATTCTGCTTCCATGACACTAGAGTTAACACGCATATAACATTGTGTCAATCATTAGTTAACAAGCATGCTACTATTTGTATGTTACAGTGAATTATTTATTATCTCCTATCTATACAGGACTATTTTGAATCAGATCACATTTCTTTAAGTGAATCAACAGATGGGAACTAGAATTCTTCTGTGTGTCCATATATATAGAAACACAGACATAAAAATACACACATATCATAGATGCACAGATTTTCAGGTGATCGTGTAATGTCTAGAAGCTAATTGAAGATGTTCATCCTTTCTTCTTCATTTGAAAGAAATGAACTTCTGTAAATAGATTATTAATCCCATTTCTATATAGCAGAGATATATACATAACATACACAGATATTTTTAAAAGCTACTGATAAACAAAAAGTGAAAATACTTGAACGCAACGAATCTTTGTATAGCGTCAACGCAATTTATGAAGTGTTTATACATAGATATGAATCGGAACCAAACTTTGAAGTGTTTGCCAAAAGTAAACTGAAGAGACAGTAAAAACTCACAATTACGCCGTTTCTAGCAGGGATTGCAGAGCTAAATTTGTTAGTAGCTGCGAGATTCGCTGAAGAAAACGCAAGAGAAGCCATCGGCGATTGGCGAGAAACTGATTACACTATCGGTATTATGTGCGTGTTAGAAAGAGCAGCCAGGATTTAGGGTTTTGGAGTATCCGTGAGTACTGAGTAGTTAAAGTGGTGGTAAAGGACTAAAGGGGGTAATGGCGTATAAACAGGACAGTTGCAAAAAGATGTTGGTTATTGGTTAGCCAACGAGGATCTAATGAAAATTTCCAGCTTTTGATAAGTGTGTTTGGATAGTTGAAAACTTTAAATTTGATCGTTTCTTTTCCTACATTTGTTTTGCTTTTGGTTTGGAAATAGAAAATACCAAAAAAGAAAATGAAATTATTTAAAAATTAAGCGTCGTTTGATAGTTGTTAATTGAGTTAGAGTTGACTGGGTTAGAAGTTATGACTGTGTCCACATCTGACTGAGTTTATTTTGTTTGATTATTTATCTGACTGATTGTGGTGAATGATGAAAAATGATCGTATTACCCTTATGTTGTGCTAGATAAAACAAATTAACGTTCATGTATACAAGAATCAAGAAAAGTTTTGTTCACAAAATTTGAAGACCAACTAGCTCTGCTTCTCATTTTTATCATGTCTAAAAAATAAATAAATGTTAAACATGTTATATATATATATATATATATATATATATATATATATATATATATATATATATATATATATATATATATATATACTAGGTGTAAGACCCGTATATTATACGGGTTAATTATAAAAATTAAATATTGAAATTTAAATAGTAAATATTTTTTAAAATAAAATTTTGAAAAAGGAATGAACAAATATTAATTGCAATTTACTATCATATTTATTACATTTAATACTTTACATATATAAGTAAAAATATTATGTGTCTTTTTAATTTTAAGAATTGAAAAAACTCATAAATTAACATATGAAAAATATTTATTTAAAAAATATCACAAAATGACAAGTGTCAAAATTCATGAGAAATTGACATGTGGCAAAATTGATCTTCATTTATTATAGTAGATATATATATATATATATATATATATATATATATATATATATATATATATATATATATATATATATATATAGAATTAGGTTCAAATGTTTTCAGTATCTATTGTGTGTATGTATGATTGATTCTGGACCAATCATTTTAGTTATTTTAAGAAAGTAATTAATGTTTATTAAATGTTGAAGATGTAATTAATACCTATTATATCTTCAACATGTAATATGCATTAATTACTTTCTTAAAAATAACTAAAATGATTGGTCCAGAATCAGTCATACATGCACACAATAGATAGTGAAAACAAAATAACCTAACCCTATATATATATATATATATATATATATATATATATATATATATATACACACACACACACACACACGAATATGTACACATATACACCGAGATGTTGCTATCTTGTATTTGTTTTTCTCCCAAAGGGCTACATGATTTGAAGCAATAAAGAGATAATCATTTGAAGCAATAAAGAATTTGAAGCAATATACACCAATGCACAATATTTCAAGCCAACCTACAACTGTTTCACAACCAATAAAGAAACGTCATGCTTTTTCAATGAAAGTTGTACATTCACTAGGCATTAATTTAATATGTTTTTTTGCCATGAAAAGAGAGATATACAGAATTCACATATACACAAATTAAAACGAAATCCCATTAAGAAATCATATATTTCACAGCCAAATACATAAGGAACGAGTGGGGGAATAATCAACAAAGAATTAAAAAAAATCAGAATGTGCGTATTTTGTTGTGGAGGTTATAAACGAGAACAAAAAACAAAGAATAAACAAGAATGAATGATGAACCTATTGATCGGTCATGTTGTAGCTACGATCGCTATCTTCTTTGTGCTTCAACTTTCGGTGCCTTTTCTGTGGAGGTTATCAATGTAAGTAGGGTAAAAACGAATCTGCATTATATGACGTATCCAAGTCCAGCGATTGAGAGGGAAGGACCGAATCATGTTATTTTCTTGGACCAAGTCTAAGAATTGGATCGAGTCCTTCATTGCAAAAATGAAATCAAACATCCTAATCTATTTTTTTTGGATCGAGTCCTCTCTTGGACCCAATTAGAAGCATAAACAAACGACCCCTTAATGGCTTAAGCATTTCATTTAAACCCGTAAAAAGGAGTGCAATAGAAAACATGTTGTAGGTTGAAAATCGTAATTTCCTACATCATAGGGGTGAGGTTTTTATCTCGAGTTATATACAGGAGTCTATTTTACTTTTTATGTAGGCTTTGAGACCTAATTCCAAACTTAAATAGGGTTTCACATGTCTTTTGTAACACTTTATTTCAGGATGTTTCTTAATCCACGGTTTATGGGTCGTAAATCGATCAAGAAAAGGCTTTAGGCTTTGAGGAAGTAAAGTTTAGACCTTATTGGAGGATGATAATATTGGTCATGAGATCTAAGCTCTTTGATTTGTGTGCTGGAACCAAAGGGTAAATAGGAAAAGTTATATGTCGGGCTTTTTGCATGGATTAGGGTTATAGTTCAACATGTGTTAAGCCAAAAGTAACTAAATAGAATTGTTGGGCTTTTCAATACCTTTCTATGCATATAAAGAACGCCGAAAACGAAGTTGAAACGAAGAAGTTATGGTTGTTTGAAGTTGAATTGGAAGTTGGGGGTTTTGCCCTACGTGGGGCGTAGATGTTGAATGAGGAATGCGTTTTTATTAATCTATGCATGGTGTAGGTTTTGCTAAGTAGGGCGTAGCCGCTACTGACCAAAACCTTAACCCTAAGGTTTTGGGCCCTATTTAAGGGCTCTAACTTCTTGGAACCCTTCCCATTACCATCATCCATTACCTCATATCGTTCCCTTGAAACCCTAGCCACCAATTATGAGTTTTGGAAGCATTAGTGTGATTTTTGTGTGCGTTCTTGAAGAAGGAGTCCATATATACATATGTATATATCATTAGAAAGGTATCAATGATGTAGTCGTTATAAGACTAGTGTTGAATACTTTCGACATTAGTTTAGTACAAATATCGTTAAATCCATTTAAAATAGTGTTATAAAGGGGTGTTTAGTCGTTTATATAACTATAAGGTCATTAAGTAACTATAGAGGGTAGTTTTTGAAATTTCAGTTACTATAAATAAGAGCCTCTAGGCTCTTATATTTCTTGCACCATTCTCTTGATTCAAGAGTCTTTCTCTTCTTATCCCCCGAGCATTTTCGGTCCCTCGTGATTCGGATTCTCTTTCTATAGTTTTTAGTATAGTAAGGTGAGCACTGAAATGTTGCAAGAATCTTTCTTAGAAAGATCCAACGACGAAGTTCTACCCCTGCAGAGCCCGACTCCTAGCTAAGTAAGTTATGCTACCCTACCCCTGCAGAGCTCGACAAAGTTCTACCCCTGCAGAGCCCAAACCCTAAAAGTCAACGAAAGTCAACGGTCGAACTTTGACCCGACTCGTCGAGTGCACGTTGGCGACTCGGCGAGTCTACACGTGTCCACTAACTCTTTAGTCCCACTTGGCGCGTCGAGTCCCTCCCCTTGCTCGACGAGTCACCAGGCATGAATTGCGGGGCCACCCCGACTCAACTCGGCGAGTACATGCCATGCACAAACTCCATTGACCTCCTGAGGTCAGATCTGTTCCTCTAATCCATATATCTGGCCTTCCCAAGCATAAAAATCACGTAAATCTCAGACCTTGACACTCCTATATCATCTAGATGGTATCTTTTGGCGATTTAGCCCCAAAAATGGCATTCTAAGTTCATGGCTCCCAAAACAACTCATAAAGCTCCAAGGGTTAAGGTCTCTGGACCTCTTTGAATCCAGATCCAAAGCATAAACTCGAGAAGGGACCAATTGCTCCACATAACCATCCTCAAAAGGGGCTAGAAAACCCTAACTCTAAGAATCAACACCAAAACTGAAGAAGTTCCGAATTATTACCTCAAGATGAAGTCTCTGAACTCTGATATCACTAGAATCTCACCTCCTTCAGCCTCCTCTTGCTCTTGATCACCTTCTTCTTGCTAAACCAAAGATATAAGGATCAAATATGGCTTCTCCTTCCTCACAAACGATTTAGCTCACTTAGGGTTCTCTCAAGGGACTGGTAGCCGCAATAGGAGGCTATGAGTGCCCTTAAATAGGCTCCAAACCCGGGGGATTAGGGTTTCATTAAACAGCATGGACTCGCCGAGTCCAGCGCGAACCCGATGATAATCCGTGACCCTACTCGGCGAGTCTAAGCACCGACTCGCCGAGTTCCTCCACAAACTCCAAAAATAAAATATTAGAATAATATACCTGGGAATCCGAATGTTACATCTGGATATATGAAACAAGCATATGGTTTCTCCTTAACATTTTAAGGATTGAACGAAATACCCAATGTACTAGTAATAGCGTGCCAATTATATTAATATAATAGTTGATACAATGATCAAGAAAATTTGACCCCTCTAAGGGTCTCCGGTTACAAAGTTTAAGAAAAAAAATAAAACTTTTAGCCGAGGTCCTAACTTATAACAAAATTTGGGGGCCGGGCAAGTACTACTTGCGGCGTAAGTTGCATTTGGAGCTTGACTCCGTGTCCGTTTGTTTCAACCCCATAAGGCGCCTATCAAAAGCGACATGTTGTTCTCTCATTTCTAGCATTTCTGTGATGGCTGTATTTAGTTGTGCTTGAAGGGTGTTGATGCGGTCTTGGTCATCCCCTTGCAATTTGTCTAGATGGCGGATGTCGGAAGTGTGTACCTGAATTTCCACATTGACCTCGCGGATCCGGGCCGCTTTCACTCCGGATTGATAACTCTGGTTAGCTAGCTTGCCAATCATAACTGGGAGTGCTCGATCGGCTGAACTTCCGCCTCTGACATCGTAGAAGTCTCTACACATGTCGTAGGGAGGGCGTAGACCTTGTTGTTGGCTCCAATGGTGAAGATGGCTCCCCCACATGGGAGTTGGTCCTTGAAAGTTTCTCACGAAGACGGGAGGTTGTGCGGGCGGTGGGTTGATTATTTCCGGCTCTGAGTCAGTACCGGAGTCTTCCCCTTCATCCAATTCTATGGGTTCTTCGTCTTCCTCGGTATCCTCTTCGATCCATCCCCCGTTGCCTTGGTTGGGATAGTAGGGGTCTCCGAATGGATGAAATCCAGCCATTTGACTATACGAGAATAGGGTTATAAGAATTGAACAAAATTTGGAACATGTAAGACCAAACATGTAAGTTAAACTATTTATGTACCAAATACTCCTATAGTATTTAAATTCGTGCGTTTGATCATTTGTGATGTTTTGGTAAGTTTCGACTTGTTGCTCACTACGACCATTCCTCGACATATATTAGTCCGATCTCGGATGTATATAGTTGATCAGACTATATTTGTCCCAAATCTGATTACACACATCGAGGCTTAATCGTAGTGTCCAACTTGTCTAAATACTTCTTGTATCGTTATAATCATGAAAATAAGTTGTTGTATGCATGTATCTGTACTTAAATGAACTAACAAATTAAGTTAAACGAAACGCGGCTTAGGCATAAAAATGTTTTGTCAGAGAGTATTAGTCCCTTAAGCATTTATAGTTTTGTATATGTTATGTGGTTCGATATACTTAGTTCACTATAAACAATGCTCTGATACCAATCTGTTACACCCCCAAACCGGAACGGCGGAAACGTTCGGGGGCAGATGACTTCATGTAGTACCGTAACAATTGAATACATAGTAAAGAAAGAAATATAACCATCATATATATAATTGAAAGTTTACATTGTTGAAAGGTACATGTTCAAAAACCAATTACAATATGATGTCAAAATATGATTTTAAACTGGCGCCGCAATGTCCCTTCTTCAAAAGATGTTTGTTACCTGTAATTACTTACTGAATCCCTGGGACATACAAGTAGTTTTGAAAGAGTAGATCAACATTTAAGCCGGTGAGTTTCATAAGTATTTAATGACAATGTTTGTATGAACTAAAATGAAATGGTTTGTTTTTGTTTGTTTATTTCTAGAAAATCCCATATTTTGTACTGGTATAAATATAGCCTTCCATCAAGACCAATGTTTGTTTCTAGAAAATTGATGTTTTTCCGTATGTGGGTGGCAGTTTAGAAGTTCCAAAACTGTAACACAATAATGTTTTTCATGCCTAGAGTAGTTAATTTATGTACGTATAAAGTTACCAAGACATCTGAAAACCCCGTAAATCAATGTGTTTTTAATACTCCATGTGAGTTTTATAACCATGCAATTGACTAGGATGGCCTATACACAACGTTCTTCAGGTGTTGGCATGTTCTGACGTTTGTCACCCTAAATGGTGTACTGTAGCTAACAGTCAGGGCGCGGGGTTGTCAATCCTGTATAGATCTATACACAAACACCATGCTCCCCCTCCAAGGGATTCTGGTATATAATACAGGACTTGAAATGTGTACTCGAACGTACTTGAAGTTTAATGTCTCACAAAACTTAGTATAAAACAGATTTTACGTATGAAAATGTTCGATTGTTCTTGTATATGAAAGTATCTCCTTGAAATAGTGTTTCTAGTATGTAAAAGTTCGTGATGTTCTCGTAAAACTATACCTATTATAGTTTTCCAAAAGTGTGTTTCGTTTGTATAGTAAACCCTAGTGAAATGCTCACTTGTTATGAAAAGTATAACTTTTGTAGTGCCAAAGATGGACACATATACATACAGTATAAGCAGAGTGTTTGATTTGTATATACATAACAACATATTTCATTTCAAAAGACAAGATGTTATCGTGATATATTTTGCATACGAAAGTTTCCCTATAGTAGTTATAAATCACATATGATTCACTTGATAAAAAGTGTATAATGAAACTTTATATAACACACGATAATAACTGTGTGTTTTACTTGTATTCCCCCCCCCCCCCCCTTGAAAGCATATAAAAGCATTTATAAAACATTTAAAAGTGTAGATTATAGGGGTATGAACTCACTTGATAGATCGAAGAAGGTGAGATGAAAACCGAGCAGAACTTTGACTCGAGAAAGCGGATTTTCTCGGGATTCTTGGGAATCTCGGGAGCACAAACTTCCTTCGGGACTTGGGTATGGGAACCGGGGCTTCGGGATATTAATTGCACGTAAAACGAGGCAAAAACGCAAGAAAGATGAGAGGAATTGAGCATTTTCCCCGGAACCCTCGCATCCCATTTATAGGGGTGGGAACCGCCTCGGTACGCTGGGCGTACGCATGCGTCATGCGTGACCGCATCCTCGACTGCCTCGGAGTTCAGATAGGACGGGGCATAGCCTCGCATAGGGGGCGACGTGGACGATCCGAGGCCTAGTCCTCGCGTACGCTGGGCGTAACTCGGATTGGCCCGGTTACTCCTCCTTCGGATAATACCGAAATTTGATTTAAATTTATATTTTTATTATTTAGTAAACTTCAAAAATTCATATCTTCTTCATACGAACTCCGTTTTCGATGTTCTTTATATCCACACGTAGGTGAGACTACACTCTACAACTTTCGTTTAGACTCCGTCGGCAAAATTTTGAAATTATTTTTATTATTTATTTTTAAAAGGTCGGGGTAAGAAAAGTTCGTTAGAAATCCATAGCTTCATTATCCGATGTCTGTTTTTGCCAGACTTTTTACCGTTGAAAAACCATTGTCGAGACCTTCGATTCTCATTTAGGTTATTCTGGCCAAAAGTTGCTCGATCTCTGTTTCGAGTTTTTAGCTGTCTATTGCTATGTCGAACTTGGATAAATCATAACTTCCTTATACGAAGTCAAATTTGGACGTTCTTTTTATGTACGATCATGGTTTAATGATATCTAACATAGTAGGTAACCAAATAGAGACTTTTGAACATTTTATTTTCGAAATTAATTTCATTACATCAAAAGAGGTTACAATACTTGCCCTTTCAGGTCATTACATAGATTCGAAATATCGGGTTGTCATATCACCCCGATGAAAATCCTTAGGCTAGGTCCCTTATATTAGATGCTTTAGGGACGTAAAGTGAGGATAACGGGAATGGGTAATCGGATTTTTTTGGTTTGATGAATTTAATAAACGTATTTATCGTGGGTTGAAAACCCTATGTGCTCACCAGGCTCCCAATCCTGACCCACTAAGTTTCTTGTATTACAGGTAGTGACACAAGAGCATAGTTGGATGACTTCACGAGGGATTATGTATTATAGGCCAGAAGATATAAATAAATGTTGTAAGGCCTATGTTGTTCTATTTATGCTTTTGATCTGTATCGAACATGACATCCCGAGGTTTTAATATAATGAAATACATTTCTTCGGAAATACTTTGATAAATCTTTATCACATTTATCTTTTGGGAACAAATTCTGCAAAACTTTTCTTTAAAAGGTTACTGTAACACCCCGACTCCTAGGTATAATATTTAATTATTATATTCATGTTGTCAAAGCAAATCGACGAGTTAGATGCCCCAACTCGCCGAGTAGAGGAGTAAATGGTCGCGTGATTTTTAGAGTCTACTCGACTAGTCGGAGGACCCCAACTTAACGAGTAGGAGCTGAGTGAGAAAACCCTAATTTCCAGGGTTTGTGTCCTATTTAAAGGACCTTAAGCCTTCATTTCTGCCTCCCTTATCATCCTAACACTCTAAGAGAAACCCTAATCGAGCTTATATCCGTGTGTGAGAGAAAGAGAGGCTAATATTGTGTATTTTGGTGTATTTTTGGAGGAAGATTGAGGAGCAAAAGGCTTGTAACGAGAGGGAGCTCTTGGATCCGGTGTTCATTCATTCCTAGCTTCTGTTTGAAGGTAAAAAGTTACCACCTTGATAATTATTTGATTAGATCTCTTTTCTAGGGAGTTTTAGGGCCTTTTTCCATCCTTCTTTTAGTTCTTGAGTTGTTTGAGCTTGCCATGGAGTTGAGACTTCATATCTAGACAATATGAGGTCCCTTGAGCCCAAAGGTCCAAGCTTTATCAAGCTAGTGGCAAGCTTTTATGCATTAAACCCTATATAGAGCATGTTTTGGCATTTCGAGCCCTAGATGTCATGCATGGACGTAAAGCTTGCATCTTTACGTGGTATTTCAGCCTTAGGAGGCTACATCTAGAGTTTGGGACCTTATTTTTGCTTAGAATCGTCTAAATGAGAATTTTTCTAGAGGGACTCGACGAGTGCATGAGCCAACTCGACGAGTCAGCTAGGGTTTTCCCCGATAGTCTGGATGCGCTACAACTCGGTGAGTTGATGAGATAACTCAACGAGTTGAGTTGGATTTTCCCGATACTTTAAAGAAAACGAAGGAACTCGACGAGTTTTGTCAACATGGAATATTGACTTGAGCATTGACCTACGTTGACTTTTAGGGTTGGTCAACTGTGGACCTTGGAGACCATGGAGGGGTAAAATGGTCTTTTCACCCTTTTTGAAATTTAGTGTACGAGTTAGCTTAACATCTCGGAGTGGTTATTATAAATTGCTTACTAGAGATAATTATATTATGTAGGCGGAGTCTAGACTGTTCGTGGGGTACTAGATCTACTTGCTTACTAACGAGGTGAGTCTTCTCACTATACTTACCTTAGCGGTAATACTGTGTGACCAGAGGGTCTTATTTGAGTTATCGACCGGAGGGTCCTATGTGCTTATATTGAGTTATGTGATATTATGCATTTTGTCTTTGTGATATATGCTATATTGTTCTATGCCTTACTGAGTTAGGACCGGAGGGTCCCAACCGAGTTGTGAGACCGAAGGGTCTTCACTGAGATACAGGACTGGAGGGTCCAACCTGAGCTGTGAGACCAGAGGGTCTTCACTGAGACACATGACCGGAGGGTCCACACCGAGTCGTGAGACCAGAGGGTCCTCACCGAGACGCATGACCGGAGGGTCCATGCCGAGATATAGCCATGAGAAGCTTATTATTTGTGTATGTGGTATTTTGGGGGACTCACTAAGCTTCGTGTTTACCGTGTTGTGTGTTATGTGTTTCAGGTACTTCTCAGGATCGCGTGAAGACACCGGTTTGATCGTACACACCTGTTCAAGATTATGTTTGAGGATTCTGGGATATTATCAGTCATTTTGTTGATTCTTGTTTTGACAATTGATACATTTGTGATTTTTGATAAATGTGATTTTGAGATTTGTGTGTTTTAAAAATGAAAATTTTGTTTGAAAATTTACAGTGTTACAAGTTGGTATCTGAGCCTTGGTTTGAGGAATTCGGATGTACTATCGAGTATGTCTAGACTCAAACTGAAGATATGAAAAAAAAATTCTAAAAATAAATGATTTTTCTAAAACAAGTAAGAGTTTCAAAGAAAAAACGAGACGGAGCAGTGTGTACAATCAGCGAACGGTGATTTCCCAAAATACCATTACTTGTTTATATTATGAGATACTTATGAGATAATAGAGTTGCATGCTAGAGGGTAGGCTAGGTACTTCATAAATTAGGGCTAGAGTTGCCTGATTCATGATGCCTTAGCCTAGGGTATGCTATTGATTGATCTTATCTGCTATTTGCTCTGTGTGTGTACTGAGTAGGGAGAAACATAGTATGAATCTTTTACAAAGAGTTTTGAGTGATCTAGGAGAGATACCTAGATGAGCATTGAGGAATCTACCGAGAGAGTAGTTTGATATCCGTGAGGGATAGAGTACTGTGAATTAGGATCCTAGGAGGAGGACTTGGGATGACTATAGGTTGGTGTGGAAGGTAGTATTGGGCCCTACTACTAAAAGCACCAGGTTTGTATGCGACCCAAGTAAGAATATTAGGATGCTAAGGAACGTGTAGGGGTAGGTAACCGAGTGTGTATGTGTGTTGAGATAGTCTCTGATGATTTTGTGTTTGCATTTCAGAGACACTATGGTGATTACCCGCAACAACCCCGGGAGCAGTGATACCAGTGACGAGGAGATCCGTACGATCATTCATGAGGAGGTGGCTGTAGCTATCAGAGAGGCCATACCAGAGATGTTCGGGTCTATTAAGACCACGTTGATTGAGACATTTGATGAGCGATACGTTTTTGTCACGAAGGTTGTCGCTGTTACAGCCACCGCGGCCATAGCTGATTCCAGGCCATAGGGGGGTGTTCACCGTGATGCAGGACTAGAGGGTCCAACTCGAGCTGTGAGACCGGAGGGTGTTCACTGAGACACATGACCGGAGGGTCCACACCGAGCCGTGAGACCGGAGGGTCCTCACCGAGATGCATGACTGGAGGGTCCATGCCGAGCTATAGCTTTGTGCTTACCGTGTTGTGTGTTATGTGTTTCAGGTACTTCTCAGGATCACGGGAAGGCGCAGGCTTGATTGTGTACACCTATTCGAGATTATTTTTGAGGATTCTGGGATATTATCAGTCATTTTGTTGATTTGTGTTTTGACAATTGATACATTTGTGATTTTTGAGAAATGTGATTTTGAGATTTGTGTGTTTTAAAAATGAAAATTTTGTTTGAAAATTTATGGTGTTATAGTTACTCAGATTTTCAAACGAAGCATAAACAATTCGGTCTTTTCTGACCGTAAAAATGGGGATGTCACAGATGCGTCATTGACTTTGTCAGATGAAAGAACATAATATTGTGGTTTGAGCTAGTTTGTTTTGCTATGTAGTTAATTGAACTTGTATGTGTGCAGCCTCACACGTGTGCTGGTAGGGGAGTCTATTTATAGTAGTGGAGTTGTGTCAGATTGTACTTATTTTGGCTGAACTCAACATTGGGTGTACTTACAAGGTGTACTTGACATTTTATGATAAATGTGTGCATGCTTGGATTAATTCTTCTTCTACTCCTTCTACACTTTATTTTGAGTGCACTTAACTTCATTGATTACTGAATTGGATCCATTAATTGGGGACTTATAATTGGTATCAGAGCCAATTTGGTATCAATTGAAGTATTTTGGAGTGTGAGGGTGCAAAATTTCACTGTTTTTGAAGTATTTTTGATCAAAGAACTACTGTTTGATTTTTGTTTTTAATAGTTTACAAAAGCTTGAAATCAAGTTTCATCAAAAATCTGAGAAAATCATGTTTGCTACTCAACTGTTGAAGGTTTTCTGCTCAACTGTTGAAGGTTTGCTGCTAACTGTTGAAGGTTTGCTGCCATAGTGTGTGCGGTGGAGCGTATTCTTTAAAGTGTGTGCGGTGGAGCGTATTCTTTAAAGTGTGTGCGGTTGGTTTTTGCTGTGTAGAAGTGTGCGGATGAGTGTACGGTTACATGTGTACGGTTGGGTTTGTTATTAGAGTGTGTGTGGTTAAAATTTGTTTGCTATTAGTATGTGTGGTTAAGACTTGTTTGCTGTTAGTGTGTGCGGTTACGTGTTAGTGTGTCCGGTTAAAACTGTTTTGCTGTTGTGTGTACGGTTGAAGTCAATTGTGTGGTTAACCTGTATGCGGTTATACCTTGTGTACGGTAAAAATCACTTAAAGCTTGTCAAAATGGAATCTCAAAGCATGATTGCTCATCAAGATTTGGATGCAATTATGGGAACCACTACTCGTATTCCCAGATTGCTATCAGCTGAAGCATTTCCTGAATGGAAATATCGAATTGAAAAATACATCAAGATGAAAGATTTCAAAATTTGGAGAAGTATTTTAAGAGGACCGATTCGGATTACATCCACTCTAGAAGATGGCATTGTAATTGACAAACAGATTGAAAACTACACTGATGATGACTTTGAAAGAGTTGAAGAACAAGAAAAAGCACTCGCTACTCTCACCATGGCATTGTGTCTTGAGATTGCACAAGGATTTCGTGAATACACATCAGCAAAATCATTGTGGGAAGCGCTTATAAAAGTCTACGAAGGAAATGAAGACATGAAGCAAAGCCGACAAGATATGCTCCGACAAAAATTCAACATGTTCAATTACGTATTAGGAGAAACACTGTAAAATCAACTGCAAAGATTTATCACACTAACCACTGAAATGAGCTCCGCAGGTGTGATGGTTACTAGGTCCGAAATCAACAAGAAGCTGCTAAATTCTCTTCCAAAATCATTGGACATGAATGTCTCAGTGATTAAAAAGACAAAAGACCTGAACCGATTGAGCTTATCTGAAACAATGGGAATAATCAAAGCTTGCGATCTTGATGATAAACAAAGAGAAATCAACCATGTCAACTCGTACTCTACAGCTAATCTTGGAATTCAAAACAACAACACCGCTTTCTCAAGCTTCACCACCCATCAAAATTCTCAGGTTCATGTTCCCCAAGTTCAACCTTATGCAACCCATCAAACCATACCATACAACATACCTCAAATGCAACAAACTCAAGTCCCTCAATCTCAAAACATATCTCAAGTTGGTTCTAGTGTTAATTCTTCCACAGGTGTTTCAGTTCAATCTCACGAAATTGGTTCCTAAAGTTCATTTGCAAGTGAAAAGGAGGAAAATATGGCTCTAGCTATTGGGTTAGTGAACTGCTACAATGCCTTTGTTTCCGGAGAGCTCTCTCCACAACTCTCATTCACTGATCTTGACCAAATCCACCCTGAAGATGTGGAAGAGATGGATATTACTTGGCAAATGGCAATGGAAGTATTCAGGGCTAAACAATTCTCAAAGAAGACTAGAAAGAACAACTGGGGTGTAAATTCTGATAAAAAGATGGGATTTAGCAAAGGAAAGTTACGTTGTTACAACTGTCACGAACCAGGACACTTTGCAAGGGAATGCCCAAAACCCGATCGACGAGAGAACTCTGAAAGAACCATGGTGCCGGTAACTTATGTTCACAGCAACAACAAAGGTTCGTCTTCAAACAATCAGTCTGCAAACATGGTAATGGTGGCTCAATCGTTTAGCTGGGAAGATCAAGTTCAGGCCCTAAACATTTCGGGACCTGAAAAGGCAAATCTTGCTCAAGTCAAGGATGCAAATGAAGAAATGGAAGCAGATCCAGAAGACGAGATGATGAATCTGCAATTTGCATTCATGGTGCAGACCACTCCTGAACAAGTCAAATCTGAGGTTAGTGAATTCGGTTGTTCTCAATCTTGTATTAAAACTGTTAAATTTTTGAGAGATTAAATTGAGATAATCAAAAGAGAGAACGAGGACTTGAAATATGAGGGATATACTCTTAGGAAAAATCAAAAGCCCTTAAAAACTCAATTAGAAAATAAAATAAAAGACTTTAAAATTTTGCAAGAGGATTACAACAACAAATGTGAGAACTATGATCATCTCAAAAGAAAACTTGCTGCTGTAACCGCAGAACTTGACACATTGAAAAATTGTTTTGAAAAAGCTGAATTTAATTTCAAAAAATACAATGGGTCAAGTGAAAAGATTGCAAAATTAATCGAAGGTCAATCACACTGGAGAGATATCACTCATGGTAATCAAATAAAAGTTGGATTAGCTTTTGAGAGTGTCCCTCCTCCCTTCAATCACAATTATACTGCTATTCCCCTGTCTCAAGAAGAAATTGACAAAGAACCTCGCATGGTATACGGAAAGTCAGCTTCTGAGCAGGAAATACAGTCTAATTTTGAGAATTTGCATACTAACGTTTCTACCTTAAGTGCAGATATATCAATAGTTTAGGGGGAGCTTGAAGCTGAAACTTTTGAGTCAAATAATCTTGTGATTGAGTCTGGTGTTAATTTCAGTAATGAGTCTGTGTCAAAATCAAACACAAATGTTTTTGTGTCAGGTGGTGTTTTATTTCAGTCTAATAATTTTGTTACTGATAGTGTTGTTTCTAATCAAACTGCTAAATCTTATTTGCATGTCTCTGCATCTTCCACATCTGCTTCAAAATTCTATGATGGATCTTGCAAGTGTGAAAGTGTTAAAAATGAAAAAGGGAAGAATAAAGCTGTCAACAGCAGTGCCAAAGCCATTGATAATAAACAAATCTGTTTTAACTGTGGCACTGCTGGACACATTGCAAGGAATTGTATGAACTTGATGTTTGTATCTCATACAACAAAAAGAGGGGAGAACGAATTTCGGGGACGATCTTTAACTAGAAAAATCCCCAGAACTCGTTCTCGAAATGGAGACTTAAACACAACATTAAACAAGAAATTTGAAAAGTTTCAAAAGAATAAACAGGTTTTTCGTAAAAACAACAGGAGTTTGCCAAAATCAACTTAGGCTAAGCCTAAGTCGAATTTGTCAAAGAGCAGGACTGGATCTTCAAACTCTTCAAGTAGAAAATCCACCGGCTCGAAGCAAACTAACAAATTTTCAAAACCTAAGTTTCAGTGGATATGAAAATCACTTTCAAAATCAACTTCAGATCAGTCACCATTACCCTCTAAATCAAAAGAAAAGAAAGAATCAAATGAAAAGTTTGTGAAAGGAAAGGGTCAACCCAAGATTGTGATGACCTGGGTCCCCAAAACTAAATGATTCCGCTCATCGTGCAGGGACAGTTGCGGAGGAATGTTGCCAGACCTTGGTATGTCGACAGCGGCTGCTCCCGGCACATGACTGGAGACATATCCCATTACACAACATTCAAACTTTTAATGGGGGATATGTTTCCTTTGCAGGCAGAGAGGGCGGAAAAATTACTCAAAAAGGAACTGTCACAAATGGGGTGCTGAATTTTGAGAATGTTAACTTCGCTCTAGAACTAAAGCACAACTTGCTGAGTGTGTCCCAGATTTGCGATAAAGGTTACTCTACTCATTTCACAGATAAGGAGTGTCTAATCTTAAAGCCTGGTGTTGTCATCCCTGAAGACTGGATTCTTGTAAGATCTAAGCGGGATGGGAATGCTTACATTATAGACATGAACAACAATATCCCTGACGAAGTCACTTGTCTCTTCTCCAAAGCATCTGAACAAAATGCGATGCTGTGGCATCGTCGTCTCGGTCATGCAAATGCATAGAACTTGAATTGGCTTCCGAAGAACGAATTGGTCTGAGGGTTACCGGTCAAAGATTTCATTACTTTTGAAAAATGTGTTTCTTGCGCTCAGGGAAAGCATCATCAGAAGCCACACTTTCCAAAGCAGATAAACTCCATAAGTCAAGTGCTCGAGTTATTGCATATGGATTTATTTGGTCCGGTTAATGTTCTCAGCATCAATCGCAACTCATATTGCCTCGTTGTGATAGACGATTACTCTCATTTCACTTGGGGTTTCTTTCTGTCCGACAAAGCTGGGATTGCTGACCTCATCAAAAGATTCATTGTGATGATCGAAAATCAGACCAACAATCGAGTGAAAGCGCTGCGTACCGATAATGGAATAGAGTTCAAGAACGCTGTTCTTGATAATTTTTGCGCTGAGAAAGGGATTGTGCGTCAGTTCAGTTCAGTTCAAACACCTCAACAAAACAGGGTTGACGAACGCCGGAATCGAACTCTAAAAGACGCCGCGAGAACGATACTCTGTGATTCCAAGCTTCCTGTGTTCTTCTGGGCAGAGGCGATTAACACCGCGTGTTATGTTCAGAATTGTGTGCTGATCAACAAAGCCAGAATGAAGACACCGTATGAAATTCTATTTGGACACAAGCCATCTGTCAGCCATTTCCGAGTATTTGGCTGCCCTTGCACCCTTTTCCACTTGGAATCCAACCCCAAATTCAATGCAAAAGCCGATGAATTTTACTTTGTTGGATATGCTGCTCGAACTGCATACATGGTATACAATAAGAAGACAAAACAGATTGTAGAATCCTTCGATGTTCGTTGGCTCGAGGAAAATGAGATAGATACAAGAGTGGGTCCTAATTGGCTATTTGACTACACATCTCTTTTCAAATCATTCAATGTGTCTTCAGATAATCAAGAAGGATCTACATCCAATTCGAAGATTATTATTGAAGATGAGGAAGATGAAGTTGTCTACCGACCACCACTGATTTCTTCGTATCCTCCAATGGTGCCCTCTGTTCACACTGAATCTTCTGAGTCTTCTCCTCAACAAACTTCTCCTAATGCTATTGCTACTCCTCTAACTCCGATGGAAAGAGAGTTCATGAACCACGAGACTTCCTCTATAACTTCAAATCTGATGGAACTTCTCTTTCCAGAAAGTATTGCTGAAGAGTTTGTAGTAGATCCTCCAAACGAACCTTGTTCATCTACTATGGATCATACAACAAATGATGGAGCGGTTAACATTCATAATCTTCTAGTCTCTGTCAATGATATCAGCTACCAGATCCCTGCACGCATTCAACGTCACCATCCAATAGAGAACGTCATTGGCCAGTTGAGCGACGACATTCAAACGAGAAGTCAAAGTGGGGGTGTTAACATGTGTCTCTACTCTTGCTTCATCTCTCAGATAGAGCCCAAATCTGTCGAAATGGCTCTGAATGAGCCCAACTGGGTTGATGCCATGCATGATGAACTTAATCAGTTCGAGAAGCTCGGGGTTTGGAAATTGGTGGAGCTGCCAAAAGGAAAGAAATCTCTTGACACCCGATGGGTCTTTCAGAATAAACAAGACAACTCAGGTGTAATTGTGCGCAACAAGGCGAGATTGGTGGTTCGAGGGTTTCGGCAAGTTGAGGGTCTTGATTATACGGAAGTTTATGCTCCGGTCGCTCGTTTGGAAGCCATTCGTATCTTCCTTGCTTATGCTTCATATATGAACTTCACCGTATACCAAATGGATGTCAAAACGGCTTTCTTGTACGGCAAGGTTAAGGAGGATATTTACGTTGACCAACCACTCAGTTTCGTTAACTCAAAACTTCCCAACCATGTTTATAAGTTAGACAAAGCTTTGTATGGACTGCATCAAGCTCCTAGAGCTTGGTATGCTACTCTGACTCAACATTTGCTCAACCACGGCTATTCCCGAGGCACCATTGATCAAACCTTGTTCCTCAAACATGTCGGTCCAATCAAATTCTTGTTCAAATCTATGTGGACGACATTATTTTTGGGTTGACAAGCCAACAGCTTTGCAAAGAGTTCGAAGCAGTGATGAAGAAGTGGTTCGAGATGAGTTCGCTTGGGGAGATGACCACGTTTCTGGGGCTTCAGGTCCAACAATCTTCAACCGGAATCCTTATTTACCAAGCAAAGTATGTGGATGATGTACTTGAGAAGTTCGGGTTCCGAGATGCAAAACCTGCTCTTACACCCATGTCGGAAAGACCTCTTCTGACCCCTGATCTTGAGGGTGAATCCGTAGATCAGACTCATTATCGATCAATGATCGGATCACTCATGTATCTGACTGCCAGTCGCCCAGACGTAATGTTTGCGGTCTGTCAATGTGCTCGCTACCAGGCTAATCCTAAACTCTCTCATTTAATTGATGTTAAAAGGATTTTTCGGTATCTCAAAGGGTGCCCAAAACTGGGTCTTTGGTATCCAAAAAATCCCGAATTTGATATTTATGCTTTTGCAGACAACAACTATGGCGGGTGTGAGCTTGATAGAAAATCGACTTCAGGAGGATGCAAATTTCTAGGAGATAGACTGGTGTCATAGCAGTGCAAAAAGCAACACACCATCTCAATCTCAACAGCAGAAGCGGAGTATGTCGCTGCATCTGCTTGTTGTTCTCAAGTCATCTGGATCCAACATCAGCTGTTAGACTACGATTTGAATTTTCAAGAAACCCCTCTTTTCTGTGATAATGAGGTTGCGATCCAAATTGCCAAAAACCCGGTCCAGCACTCAAAAACCAAGCACATCGACATCAAGATTCATTTTATCAGAGAATGTTATGAGCGTTCGCTCACTCGGCTCGAACAGGTCCGCTCTGATAATAATGTAGAAGATCTATTTACCAAGCCGTTTAACAAAGCTCAATTCGATGTGCTAGTTAATTTTCTGAAAATGATTCGTTTTGAGCATTAATTTCTTTTATGTTTAGTTTAGGATAACTTTGCGCATTATTTTTATTTTATTTTTTTATGCACAAATTTAGGGGGAGAAAATTAGAAAATCCAAAAACATCAGAAAATTAGAAAATCGAAAAACATCAGAAAATTAGAAAATCCAAAAACATCAAAAAATTAGAAAATCCAAAAACATTAGAAAAACAAAAACTTAAAAATATATATGTTTTATGATATGAGTTGGGAAGTGATATTAACAAGTGATAACGGGCAATCCGAGTCTGCGTAACGTACCCAAAGTTGAAGGGTATATGCTCTGGTTTGATGCGTTGGTAGGCATGAAAGATTCTAAATGGACATGACTAGGCAGAGTTGAATTTAAGAAATCAAATGACTCGACAAATCTTGACCTAGTTAGATCCGTTTAGTCTGACAATACGACACTTGGGTAGGTTGAGCAGGGAGATATATATGAATCTACTCGTCACATTAATTGAACCCGTATCTGGAACTGTGGTTTAACTTTTCCTCGATGTGCAGATTTTGTCCTTAATTCTGGTATTGATGGGGCGACTGGTAAATTCTAATGAATTAGGTCTGTAGAAAATCATCTTCTTTCTTTCTTACTGTTAGTCATATGTTGCCACCTCTGTGTGATTGGAAGAGATCCGACCTGGACTGTAACATATGCAACTCTATTTCTCTGCATAATATATATATATATATATATATATATATATATATATATATATATATATATATATATATATATATATATATGAAATTCCTCTTATCTGTTAGCCATATGTTGTCTCCTTTGCGTGACTAACAATCCGACCTGGTACACAGCATATGCCACCTTCTACTTCTCGATCCCTTTAAATAATAATACTCTGAATCTATCTTCTCTCCTAATGATGGTCTTCTCATCCGATGTAAGGAGTATTCTGGAAGTCCTTGATTACTGGGGCATATCAGTGTCACACCCCAAAACCAAGAACGGTGGAAACGTTCTGGGGCGGAGGACGTCATGTAATGTATCACAACAATGCAAAGTAGTAAACAAGCAACAACATCATCCATTGTATTAATAGTATAATTTTAATTACATGTGAGTTCTTTTCATAGTATAATTCTACAAAATGAATATTCAAAATAAAAGACGAGTCTTGACCGTGCTGTCTTCACAAAACCTGGTAGTCATACCTGTCTATTTGTGACCTGGGAATACAAGTTATTTTGAAAGCGAGTATCAACAATAATGCTGGTGAATTCATAAGTATTTATGTGACTTTGATTTGTAAAGCTGTAAAGAAAGACCTGTAAATGTTTGAAGGAAAGTTTGTACCAATGAACTGATGGGTTTTAGCCATAAGAACATCCTATGTGCTCATACAAACCCTAATGCTTGGATCTAGGTTTCTCTATTGTACATGCAATTCATCCAAGACTATAAACCCTAGATCTAGTATATGATTATCAAGATAACATATAAATAAGGGTTTAGATCATACCTTGAGTGTTATGTAGTAATAACAATCTCAAATCCTCCTTGTATTGACTTTAGAAAGCTTAGAGTCACAAATGTCACTCCTCTAATGGTTCACAAACACCAAGAGCAAGAGGATGAAGAGGAGAAGAGAAGGAGGCTGCCCATAAACGTGTGGAAACCCTAGACCATTTGTTGACCACATTTTTGGAGCATAAGGGTTCTATATATAGTGAGGCTATTAGGGTTATCTAACAAGGAAACCCTAATTTGGATGCTTAAGCCCTAAGCAACCCATGGACTCCTTTCCTTAAAGGCCTTGGACGATTTCCAACGGGTTTCCCCATAGAATTCGTCCAACCTTATAATATAAGGCAATCCATAGCCCAATTGCAATTATCTTATAATTACAATTCCAGTCCTTTAAGTTTAATTAATCTCTTTTAGCCACAAACTAAATTCTTATTAATTCTTGACTAATATTAATTAAAAAAAATATGATTTCTCCTTTAATATATTATTCTCATAATATATTAATAAATCATATTTAATCCTTTTTCTCCATAATTCATCCTATCAAGTTGCTTTGGTGAAGGCAACCCAAAAGGACCATGCACCATCGGGTCAAGTACATACCAAAATAGTTATGGACTTAGACACTAATCCAACATGAACATGTTTGTAAGTAATTGTAAACGTTTGAAAACCCTAGAAAATCCCATATTTTCTACTAGTATAAAAAGTAGCATTCTACCAAGACCTGACTGTTTTGAATGTTTGCTTTTAGAAATCCAATATTTGCTCATAAGTGGGTGGTAGTTTAAAAGTCCAAAAAATGAACTACCATGGTGTTTTTCATGCCTAAAATAGTAGATTTATGTACGTATAAAATCGCCAAGGTATTTGATAACCCCGTAAATCAACGTGTTTTTAATACTCCATATGAGTTTTATAATCATGCTAATGACACAGACTGCCTGTAACAACGTTCTTCAGGCGTTGGAATGTTATGACGTTTGTCACCCCAGACCTGGCGGTCTAACTGTAGCTAACAGTTTAGGTGCGGGATTGTCAATCCCGTATAGATCTATACACAAGTATCACGCTCTCCCTCCAAGAGATTATGGTTTATAATACAGGACTTGAAATGCATACTTGAAAGTATGTGAAGCTGAAATGTCTCACAATTCTTAGTATTAAATAGATTTACGTATGAAAGTCCATTTTGTTTTTGTATATGAAAGTATTTCTTTGATATAGTACTTGTAGTATGTAAAATTTCATGAATATCTAGTACACTATCTTATGTAATCGTATCTCTTCTAATTGTATGTCTTGAAATTGTATGCCTTGTAATTATATGTAATCATATCTCTTCATATAGTATGTAATGTATTAGTATAGACTCATGAATAAACTGACTCTTGTGTGATTCCTTGTACTTGGAATGGTAAGTAGTATCTCTTAACTATACCTATTATAGTTACTAGTATTGTACGTGTATAACCGAAATATGCCTTTGCTACTCAAAGGTACTGAACCAAATGATGGAAACTTTTATATCTATATATGTATACATGATATATATAACTAATATTTAGACGACATTCGGACGAATAACCGATGCCCTAAGGCCACATCCCAACGAGGAAAAGGAAATAAAGCGAGCTAGTTGTCCTAAGTCCTTTAAACATTACTTATATAACTATACATATATAGGCATGCATTTGACAATATAAAAATATAAAAGAAGCTTTGTAAAACCTTTTAAAAGTTTAATAAATAAGAAATGATGACTTGATGTCAGTTTATAAAATGATTTGAAAGCAGTTTGTTTGATAAGAACAGTTTTAAGTATAGGAAGACCTTTGTTTGAAACACGATTCTAACAGCGTTTGAAAGGAAACATAAAGTATGTAAGACAGTTTGATAAAGAGTTTTTAACATGTAAAAATGTTTGTCGTAAACTATACCTATTATAGTTTTTTCCAAAAGTTTGTTTCGTTTGTATAGTAAACTCTAGTGAAATGCTCACTTGTTATGTAAAGTATAACTTTTGTAGTGACATAAATGAACACATATACTCAAAGTATAAATAAAGTGTTTGATTCGTATATATATCAACATATTTAATTTCAAAAGACAAGATGTTATCGTGATATATTTTGCATACAAAAGTTTCCATGTAGTAGTTATGAATCACATATGATTTACTTGATAAAAAGAGTATATAGTGAAACTTTAGGTTACACACGATAATAACCGTTTGTTTACTTGTATTCCCCCCCTTAAAAGTGTATAAAAAGCATTGATAACACATTTGAAAATGTAGTTTATAGGGGTATGAACGCACCGAAGAAAGTGCGTGATTTGAAGAAAACGAGCTTTTTCTCGTGCGGCGCTCCGACCGGAAAGTGGCGAGATTCTCGGGAATCTCGGGGCTTCGGACCACTAGGGGTGTACCGGGACTTTCGGGTGGTTTAGAGGGGCTTTAGAGGGGTTCCAAGTTGAAAGAAATGGGTAAGGAAGCAAATAAATCCGGGCAGCCTCGTATGATATTTATAGGGTGCTGAAAGAGGGATTAGGTTGGGCGTAATTTCGGAGTATGCTGGGCGTAATTTCGGAGTACGCTGGGCGTACGCGACGTCAGCGCTTACCGCATCCTCGGACGAAGCATCGAAGCGACGTGGACAATCCGAAGCCTAGCATCCGAGTACGCTGGGCGTAAATCGTTTCAGTGTGTGTGCCACGAACTTGTAAAATCCGTAACTTTCACATACGAGCTCTGTTTTTGAGATTCTTTATATCCATGAAAAGGTGAGAAAATACTCTACAACTTTCATTTTGACTCCGTCGGCTAATTTTGACTTTATTTTTATTTTTATTTTATTTAATAGGCCGGGACACGATAATTCCGTTAAAAATCCATAACTTCTTTATCCGGCGTCCGTTTTCGTTTGTCTTTTTACCATTGAACTACTATTGTCGAGACCTTCCACTCTCATTTAAGTTGTGTCGGCTAAAAATTGCTCGATCTTTATTTCGAGTTTTTAGCTGTCTACCGCTGTTACGAAACTTAGAAAATTTGTAACTTCTTCATACGAAAGTCCGTTTTGGGCGTTCTTTTTATGCATGATCACGGTTTAACATAATCTACGTCTATCAGCGTTGCCGGTTTTTGCCGCGAATCTTAGATTGGTCATAACTTCTCCGTTATAACTCGGATTTTAGGGTTCTTTATATGTACGAAAACCTTGATATGATTCCTACTACTTTATTTAATCCAAATAAGATTTTTAGGAAAGTTATATTTTGGCCTAAATTTGACTGGTGTTACATTTTATTGTCTCAAAATATTAGGCTGCTCAATTTAGGTGGACAACAATATCCCTGGTCGTCGTCAGCTGAATGGTCCTTAAGATATAGTATCTAGAATCCTAGGATCAGATATAATATTTAGGATCACATTGTCTTGTCACTTATAGTATTTCCAAATCTTGTCACAATTTTTCGTGTTTAAGTGGACAACAATACCGACGATCGACCAGACAAAGACGTGAAGATGGAAGGTACCGACAAGCGGATAAAGGTTGTCTAAAAAACTTTGATCCCTTACCTCAATAGGTTAAAACAATTTCTATAGGATTAAATTGATTTTTTTTTAAAATTCTTCATCGTTAATAGTATTTTCAATTTCATTTTATTCTATTTATTTTTATTTTGTTTTATTTTTATTTTTATTTTTATTTTTTATTTTATTTTATTTTATTTTTATTTTTATTTTTATTAGTTAATAAGTTTTACTTTGCTTTAGTTTTATTTTTTTCTTTAGGAATTATGAATTTAATATTTTAAATCCTCAAAATAATTCGTTTTTTGAGAAAATGATGAGTGGGAAGGGCATTATTTTTAAAATATTAAAAGGTAAGGGGGAGGAAATGAAATATTTGTGTATATATATATAGAGTGTGTGCGGTGAGTTCCTCACCTTCACTGTTTTTTGCCTCAACCGTACACACATCTGTTTCTCTCTCAAAACTCTCTAAAATATTCCATATTTTTCGTGAAATCAAAGCTTTTACTTGGTAATTCTTATTAACACGACTCATTTTTCGATTATTTTTATAAAATTTTCCATCGCTTGCTGTTGAATCGTAAACAAAACTGTTTGTCTTCGAGTGTGACTGCACACGGGCGTGTGCGGCTGTATAATTTTATATGTGACTGGGCATGTGCGGTTGCGGCTGCACACTTGCACGTGTGCGGCTGTGTGTCATTCTGTGTGTGGTTGCATCATTTTCAATAGTTTTGCCCTAATAATTTTGTGTGTTTACTTTTAGATTAAGATGGGAGACATGGAATTCGCTAAAGTCCACAACTCCGCAATTTTTCTCGAAGACCCTCCTGCAGCTCACAATGACTTGAAATTCATTGTGGATGGTTTGAAGAAATCTTGCTTGGTTCATGGCCTAACTACAAGTCCTGCTATCTACCAGAGTCTGAGTAAGGATTTCTGGAGAAGTGCTGCTGTAAGGAAGAATGATCAGGGTGAAAAGTTTGTTGAAGCTTCAATCGAAAACAAGAAAATTCAAAGTAACAGAAAGCATCATCAGGGAATCCCTCCAAATAGAAGACAGACCTGAGTACTCCATGGAAATTAAAATTCATCAAACTCAGGATGTCTTAGAGCATATGGGATACGAAGGAACCTTTCCACCTACAATCAAGAAGTTGCTTCCTCCGTGTTGGAAGTATCTGGCTTATGTGTTCGTGAGCTGCATTTCCGGCAGGAGATCAGGAGCAAACGAGATCTCCTTAGCCAACACTGGTGCCATTGCAGCATTGGCTGTAGGATTTGAGTTTAATTTCTCAAAGTTCATAATGAATGAAATGATTCTAAATCTTGAAGGGAGCAAAAGGGACAAATTCTTAATGTATCCAAGATTTCTGCAAATCATCCTTAATGTGACTCACCCCGAGCTGCAGAGAGGAAATGATATTTTGGATTTCAAATCCATTGGTCCAAGTGCTTTTGGACTAATGAAACAAAAGAGAGGTGGAAAGTTTGTGTTCGAAGGAAATTTTCCACCGATAAAATTTGGAATTTTTGAAGAGAGTGATAGAGAAGAATCAGAAGAGCAGTCCATTCTGATGGAAACTGAAGACATTTTTCATTCTACCTCCGAGCCAGAAGTTGAGGAAATTCATGATTCTCCGACAGCTTTTGTGGCTGATGAGCATGACTTTCAAAAAGCAAATGAATCGAAATCTGCTCAAGAGGAGGATGACGATGATCTTTATAATGATGTCGAGTTTTTAAAAGAAATTGACTTTACGGGAATCAGCGACGACATTCCCACAAACATAGAATTTGATCTTGGTGATGAAGATTTTGGTTCTTTTCCTGGAATTCCCAGCAGTCGTGCTAATAAAGTGGATGAAGTTGCTTCTTCAGCAGCCAAGACTAGAGATGAAGGAAATGGTCTCAAGATTCTACTATCTACTTCAAAGCCCTTGGAGGCCGTTTCAAGCCAAGGAGATGTGACATCAGAGATTCCTCCCTCTGTGTCATCTATCTCAACTTCTGCTCCAATCACTTCTGACTCAACTCAACCTCTAACTTCTCAGACTTCGACGAAAACAAGCCAATCACTTGCGAGTCTGGAGGTTCCCGTTGTAAGGAGTGCACCTCAAGTTCTTTCAACAATCACTGCTACCACTATTCACTCTCCTCCCAAACAATCTGATGAAGATACGAGTACCATATTTGAGACTGGTGGATCCTCATCAATTCCAGAATATTCTCCCACTCGACCTTCATTAGATGAAGCTTCTATTAGACTGGTGAAACACCTGGCACAATCTTATCCAACCCCCTCACGCGGGAAAGGAATATCCTTTAGGGAGGGACGGACAGGCGATGACAAATCTTCTTCGCCCGATCTTCGAGAAAAGATTGGGATTCTTCGTCAGGAGCTCATAGAAAAATCAATTCAGATGGATCAGCTCTCTGCATACATCTTTGAGCTCAGGGCGAAAGATGAAGAAAAGACCAAACAAATCAAAGATCTGCAAACGAGTCTTGGATCCGTAACAACAAATTATTTCAATCTCAAGAACATTTTGTACGATGCTTTCAGTGAAAGAGTCAAAGCCCTCTTCCAACAGCCACATGGAATAGTTGATCCTCCCACAGCTCAAACACATTCTGAAAACTGATGATTTTCCTATCAACCCACTTGCTCCAAGAACAATCACCGTTGTCAACAGGTTTGAAAAGGAACCAGAAGGGAGCAGAACTAGAATCATGATCAAACAGGGCAAAAGAATCGTAACTGCCATTCAAAGCGAAGACCTTTTATTCATGAAAAATTCTAATGAAAATCGCAAAGCAAAAGACCCTGTTTTGACCGTAACAAATTTGAAGAAAAGAAAGTTCGGTGACGAGTATGGAGACAGGTTTGGAATCCGAATGTGGGCCTTTGATCCAGAGACGAATTTGTGGGTGGTGAAGCAAAACTCAGGAATATCTGAGTGTTACAAAAGCACCCATGATTTCAACTCTTGGACTAAGACTGATCTAGCAGAATTATCTAGGGCCCCATTCCACAATTCATCGGAAGATCCAAGTGCATCTAACTTCCAGAGGTTTCTTGATAGGCAAGTCAAGGAAAATTTTCCCAATATGAAGACCGCAAGAGCCCTCTACCGAAAGGATAAAGATGTTCTCGACCCATAATCAGGCAAACCCATGAAGATTATTCTATGGCCTGCTACAAAACAGCAGAAAGAAATTCCAATCCCTCAGCACTTCCAGGAGGGATATCTTGACAATATGGAATTTTGGGCATACGATGACAAAACTGCAACTACTGCTACCAAATTCAGGGATCGAGAACATGTTATGAGGTTGATTAGCGCAAAAGATCTTCTTCGTTTTCGAGAAAGGGATATCCGGACTCTGGCTCGTCACCAGATAATTTGCAGAAAAGACGTAATGGAAGCTGTTGCTAAAGAGTTCACCGTAATGGTGGCCATAATCATCAATCAAAGAATGTGGATGGGATCGATGGGAAGATCGGATCTAAGGCTGTTTGAGAAGCCAGCTGAGAAGCCAAAGGAGTGAAGACAAGACTATGCTAGTCTCAAACCAAGGGGGAGATTGAAAGAACATAATATTGTGGTTTGAGCTAGGCACAAATTTTGTATAGGTGACAGTGTTTGTTTTGCTATGTAGTTAATTGAACTTGTATGTGTGCAGCCTCACACGTGTGTGCGGCCGCACACGCGTGTGTGGCTGCACACTCGTGTGCTGGTAGGGGAGTCTATTTATAGTAGTGGAGTTGTGTCAGATTGTACTTTTTTTGGTTAAACTCAGCATTGGGTGTACTTACAAGGTGTACTTGACATTTTATGATAAATGTGTTCATGCTTGGATTAATTCTTCTTCTACTCCTTCTACACTTTATTTTGATTGCAATTAACTTCATTGATTACTGAATTGGATCCATTAATTGGGGACTTACATTTATGAAGTTGCATTGGCAATTAGGTTCTGTTTGTTTTTCTGAAGCCAAAATGTCTGAAGTCTGCGGACCACATCTGCAAGCCTCTGTAGCAGAAGAGGTGGACCAAACTTCTGTAGTCTGCAATAAGAAGACTGTTTGTTTTTTAACGTCTGCAGGCTGCTGAAATAAGCTGAAATTTTAAATAAAATGATTTTACAAACATAAAATGATTTTCCAACACCAACATTTTAATAATAATAGTCTTATAACATTAAAAATAAAATTCATGCATCTAAATTAGTCATACAATAAAAAAAAATTGGTTTTACAATAACAATTTCATTTAAAAAATTCAATCTATATTGTGCATCAACTGATCAACAATTTCATCCCGTAACTGAGTCATATATTCACGGTCTGCTGTAGTACCATGTGTTGGAATCCCGTCTTCATCATCATCAATGCCCACATTGTTATTTCGAAACGAGACATTGGGTTCATCGTATTGTGAAAAATACTCATCACTCATTCCTTCTCTCCTTATAACATTATGAAGTGCGAAACATGCCATGCCAATGTTTCTTTGTGTCACAAACAGGAATGGTACCATCCTCTTCAATATAGGGAAGCGCGCTTTCAAAACACCAAAAGCACGCTCAATGACATTCCGAAGTTTTGCATGTGCATGGTTAAATTTTTCCTTATTGGTCAATGCACGTCTTTGACGAAAATCTCCAAGCCAATACCTCACATTACGATAAGGGGCCTTAAACCCTCGAGTGTGTACATACGCGGCATCACAAAGATAATACTTGTCTGTAAAAAATGCAAAACACTAATCAATTTTCAAACTAAGATAAAAGCATTTAAAAAAACAAAAACTTACCATGTGGTGGAAACGGGAATGATGATTGTGGATCAGTTATTGCTTCTGATAATATTCTAGAGTCATGCGCTACCCCTTCCCACCCGACCACAACAAATGTGAAAATCATATTGAAGTCACAAATTGCCAATACGTTTTGGTAGCATTCTCCCTTTCCCCTACTTCTATATAAGTCTTGTTTCTTAGCAGGGACAATAGCATGTATCAAAGTGTCATCAAGTGCACCAACCGCCCCTTTGAAAACCCATCGTAGCCTCCTATTATGTCCTGGAATGTTTGGATTCGGATTAAAAGAAGTTGGGACTATAACATCTTGTGCGAAAAGCATCATTTTTTCCAACACTTCATAAAAAAATTTATGAATTGTTTGCTTCGAGTGTTGAAATCTCCGCTTGATAATCATGTAACGTTGATTATGGCCGATCATCATAAAAAACATGGCCATCTTTTCCTCAACCGATACATGTTTGCTGTCCTTTAATGAGTAATTTGCTCTAAAATGAGCACATAGTTGTACAAAATAGTGACGGGACATGCGTAGTACTTCAACACATTGTAAATGATTAGGATGTAACAACTCCAATGTGTATTCATGTCCTGTCATTTCCGAATCATTATCCCGCAATCGTTTCACACCCCTCTTCAAAAAAAAAACGGATGTACAAGTACATAAGAATTACGAGAAGTAACTTTTGATCGTGATCCATTATGAACCTATAATCAACAAAGTAGAACTTTAAAAAACATTACATTAATCATATTTCAAGTAGCAAAAAAACATTACATAAACCATATTTCAAGTAGCAAAAAAACATTACATAAACTATATTTGACGTAGCAAATAAACATTACATTAATCATATTTCAAGTACCAAAAAAACATTAGATAAACCATATTCCAAGTAGCAAAATAACAAAAAAATAGTTCCAAGAAAGGCAAAAAGACCTAACAAAATAGTTCCAACAAAGGCAAAAAGACCTAACAAATAGTTTCAACACTTGAAAAATCATCGGGCAATCTTTCCATCCTTCAAAACTCCTAAACTTGTACCCGTCATCTCAAGCCATCCTCATAATATCTCGGGAACATCGAGCAAATGCATCCACATCTCTCTCATGTTCATGGTCCCTCCAAAAATATGATATGCAACAAAGCGTAAAGGATCGGTAGGGCCTAACTAAAGCACCTCTAACTTCTCTAAACATTGAGGGATTGTATACCCTTTAGTCAAACTTTGTAGAGCTTTTTCCATTTCTAATGCTAAATCGTCACCAGTAATAGAAGTTCCATCAGGTGAAGAAGCAGACGGTGAGGCCCTAGGAGGTATAGGAGTTGAGGGTTTAGCCCTTTTGGTGTAGGTTACCAGATGGTGAAGCATCAGAAGGTGAAGCTGCAGAAGGTGAAGCAGCAGAAGGCGAAGCAGCAGAAGGTGTGGCTCATGGTGGGAAGTGTCATCACCATCATCATCTATTGCATGAAAAGGCGTGGCGGTAATCTGAAGTGGTGGAAGACGACAAGAGGATGCTCCAGCTACTGATGATGATTGGGTTGAGTAACTCCTAAAATTACCAGTAGCACTATTTCCATCAAAAATACGTGCACAAAGATCTGGAAAAGGCAGTGGAATTATTCTCAATGAAGCAGCCTTCGGATGCCCCTAAACCCAAATGTAAAAAAAAAATAGTATAAGAATATTTGGCAACTTCAAACATAAATGTTTAATATATATATATATATATATATATATATATATATGTATGTATATACCTTCTTAAAATCATCCCACTCCTCGACTGTTAAGTTAAAAGTGTTTGATTGAGAGTTGTACATATTACCAGTTTTGTTTTTTAAATACACCCATCCTGTGTATTTGGCTTTCAGATTGTCATATGCGTTTTTAATTTTTTTTTGACTCAACTCAAACCCAAATTTCTCCTTAAGAACTCTTCCAAGCCTTATCCATGAGTCTTTCTGCAAACTCAATCCTTTTCTACCGACACTCTCTACTTCTTCAATACAAGTATCCAATAAGCATTTTAAATGCTCATTGGTCCATTGTTGTTTTCTCCCGTTTCTAATAAGCAATATAACATAGACAATAATAATTTCATAAGGTATTGTAGCATTCACAAATTGACAAATATGATTTCATAAGGTATTGCATATCATACACATTACAACAAAAAAAATGATTTGAAACAATTAAGAGTATTTTCAAAACCAAATAACAATAAACACTCAACAACGAAAGTGTGATTTTCACGTGACTTGTTAGATATCGTTAGTTGACAACATTATTACACATTTTCAACACAAATTTTCACAACATTATTTCACAGCAATAAACAATTCACAATTGACAACATTATTTCACAACAATAAACAATTCACAACATTATTTCACAGCAATAAAAAATTCACAATTCACTTCAATAAACAATTAACAATTGACAACATTATTTCACATATAGGAAAAGGCTCTTTTGCTTTTGCACTACTTATGAGACATAAACATGAAAAGAAAAGGCAAGACTTTCTTTAATTTTCTTAATTTTCAGCAAAATAGGCTCTATATATTTATATTATTTTCCAGAATATCAATCAAACATACATGATACATGACTGTAGTTCCATTCTTTTTGTATGCAAAAACCTAATATGATCATTACTATACATGTATTGTAATAGCATATTGTGAAGGAGGAGATATACATGTATTGTAATAACATTTAACAAGAATTTGAAGCAAGAAACAAGATTTTCATTGAATTAGAGAGTTTTCACAGCAAGATTATTCCTTAATTTCATGTTAATTTCATGTTGGAACTAAAAAAATGCAAGGAAGATGACGAACCTGTTCGCTGGTGGCCTGAATCGTACAAGTCGGCGGGCGCCTGGTCACTGGATGCCTTCGATCGGAGAGTAGGGCGGCGACGGAGGTGCTAATCGGAGGCGATATGATGGTCGATGGATTGAAGATGGATGGGTTCTGTCGGTGGAGAAATATGGACGGTGGGAAGGTTTGACGATGGAGACGGATACAATAGAAGGACGCGTTTTTTAGTTTTAAAACACTCGCAGACTTTAGAAGATGTTGGCCCAAGTCTATGTGGTGAAGACCTCGCGCAGACGTTTTTATGTCTGTGTACTTCAGAAAAACAAACACACTGCAAACCTTTAAGTCTGAGCGTGGTCTGCGCAGTGCAGACAAAAGATCCCACGCAGATCTGCAGAGAAAAAATAAACACCCCCTTATAGTTATTAGACTTATCCAAGTGTGAGACTGTTGTATTAGGTGTCTAAGACCATAACAATAATCGGTATTTACTTTACCCGATAGTAGCATGGTCCTTTTGGGTTGCCTTCACCATAGCAACTGATAGGATGAATTATGGAGAAAGAGGATAATTATGTTTTATTAATATATATTATAAGATAATATATTAATTGATAAATCATTTTATTTAATTAGTATTGATCAGAAATTAATTTGGTGATCAAAAGAGACTGTTTAAACTAAAGGGACTGATACTGAAATTATCAGATAGTTGCAAGTTGGGCTTATGGATCCCTTAGGAAGGGGTGGACGGAATTCTATGTGTAGCTCACATATATTTCGTCCAAAGGGGGATTTCTAGAAGGATCTACTAGACTGCTTAAGGCTTAAGCAATCAGATTAGGGTTTTACCTGAAACCCTAGCAGCTCAGCTATAAATACACCCCTAGGCTTACAGAAATCAACCCTTATGCTTTCGAAGAGAATCCTAGCCGATTTTTAGTAGCCTCTCCTCTCTCTCCTGTTCTTCCTTGTTGCTAGTGGTGCTTGTGACTCCATTAGAGGTGCAACATTTGAGGCACTAAGATCTTGAAGCTCAAGATCAAGCAATCAACAAAGAAAAAGTATTCTTCTAACTCTTGATAAGTTATCAAATCTGAAAATCATGTATGCTAGATTAGGTTTTTGCTTTGGAAAATTATTATGGATGTATAACTTCAGAAAAACCTAGATCCAAAGCAAATATGGTTGCATGTACACCATAGGAATGTTGCAATGCTCAAAACCCATCAATTCGTCCACTCTAGAAGTTAAGAGTTGCTTTTATTGATGTTTCTAAGGTCCCTACTCCATAAAGTTAGCATCTTGATGGTTGAGGATCATCCATGCATGTGTTTATGTTCATTTGGTGAAAGTAGGATGCTAAATCTAGGATTTGAGTTCTTTTAAGCCATGCAAAGGCTCCAAGTTAGTAACTTTATGTATTAAGACGTTCCCCAAGGCTTAGATCTGAGATTTGGATGTCTGGTTGTAAGCATTAAGTGCTTAATGGGAAAAAGAGCTTAATGGGTGCGTACGTCGGGAGTATGCAAGCGTACGCTATGTGTAAGTGTTCGAGTCCCTAATCAAGAAAACCGTACAGTATGTTCGGCGTACTTCCGGTACGTGTAGCGTACTCGGCCTGGTCATGGAATTTTATGGTTTGGGTCATCTTTGGACTATTAGGGTTTTGGGCTTTGTTGGGCCACTAGCCTTTCTGACTTTGGGCCATTGTTAGGCTTTGGGCCTTCCTGGATTTAGGCTCATATTAGGGTTTAGGTGTCCTTTAAGAATTGGGCCACTATTATGCTTTTAGTGCCATTGAGTTTGGGCCTAGGTTATTGGGCCAAGTGAGGGAAGGGTAAATGGTCTTTTACCCTTGGTGTTGGGACTAATGAATTAGATTCCCAGTTATGGTTTATTGCCCAATTATTAATTAGGATTTTACTTGATTGGTTAGCATGGGGAATCTTTGTTTCAGCAGCCCAAGCATCTGTTTTACTGACAACAGACCGAGGTGAGTTCACTCGCTATACTGTAGGACACTAAGGATTATATGTGCGTTTAGTCTGTGTGACTCCTGTTGTGTGTGTTGTATGCCTGTGCGCCTATTATATATATATATATATATATATATATATATATATATATATATGGGGTGAAATAGACCCGATACAGCCTTGTGCTGACATATGAGTTGAGATAGAATCGGGGGTGAAATAGACCTAGTACAGCCTTGTGCTGACATATAAGTTGAGATGGACTCGGTACAGCTTTGTGTTGACATATGAGTTAAAATAGACTCGGTTGTGAAATAGACTAGTCACAACCTTGAACTGACATATATGTATGGTATGCGGTATTTTGGGGAACTCATTAAGCTTTATGCTTATGGTTTTCAGTTTATATTTCATGTACTTCCGGATCAAAAGGGAAGAGCTCGGGATGATCACATCATAAATACCATGACTTTACGCTTATTTGACTTTTATGTACTTTTGGATGATTATGGATACACTATGATTTCTTTATGGTTTTGATAAACACGTTTGATTAATGTGTCAATTAATATAAAAATGAAAATTTTTGGTTATAAGTTTTGGGATGTTACACTTCAAAACATTTTGACCTCCAATAACAAACTAAAACACAATATTTTTGTTTGTTCTAGTTTTTCCGAGGCTCTAAACAAAAAGACGAACAAAAGAATATCTTTTGAGTGTTTTGGGGTTTTCTGAGGCTTCAAAGAACAAAGAACAAAGACAAAAATCTTTTTGTGTTTTTTGATTTCCTTGAGAATCAGACCAAAAGAAAAAAGAAGAAACAAAAATGAGATGAAGAGAATATTTTTTGAGAAAGTTTCGCTATCAATAGTTTTCGACTCAAAATACACTCCAACTTTCGACTCGAAAAAAAAACTTCCAACTTTCGACCTCAAAACTTGTTTTCATTTTTTCGACTCGAAAATAGGATCCTCACTTCCCATACGAAACTTAACTTTCATTTTCTGCCTTTGAAATCCAATTTCCGCATCGAGAATAGTAACCCATTTTGGAGCCATAGTAATAAATTTCAAACTTTTGACTATCAAAGCACCAACTTCCCATCGAATCACAAAATTCATTATTAGACCTTTCCTTCCCATTCTTTCAACCATTGGCACATATCCTCATACTTTCGTCCACTCACTACCAACTCTTTCTTACCAAGAACTTATTAAGGACAAAAGCATGGAGCCCAAAGTTTCTCTTTCCAAGAAAACTTGCTTCCCGAAGCAACTTTACAGCTTTGCACGAGCCCCAATACCCAGTTTCCAAGAAAAACGGTATCCAATTCACGATTTTTGATGCAACAATATCGACACAATCACTTTCCATCTATACACGGTATCCAATACTGGTATAAAATGTCGCACCCCAAACCTGAACGGCGGAAACGTTCGGGGGCGGATGACTTCATGTGGTAACGTAACAAATGAATACATAGTAAAGAAAGCAATACAACCATCATATATATAATTGAAAGTTCACATTTGTCAAAAGTTACATGTTCAAAACCAATTACAATATGATGTCAAAATACGAGATTAAACTGGCGCCGCAGAATCCCTTCATCAAAAGCAAAATGAATACCTGAAATTTACCGATTCCCTGGGACATACAAGTAAATTTTGAAAGAGTAGATCAGCATATAAGCTGGTGAGTTTCATAAGTATTTAAATGACAATGTTTGAATGAAATGAAATGTTTTGTCTTTGTTTGTTTGTGTTTAGAAAATCCTATATTTTCTACTAGTATAATAGTAGCCTTCACTCAAGACCAATGTTTGTTTCTAAAATGTATGTAGGTGTAAAATAACCAATGAGTTTGAAAACCTTGTAAATCAATGCATTTTTAATACCCCTTGTGAGTTTTATAACCATACTATTGACTCGGAATGCCTATACACAACGTTCTTCAGACGTTGGAATGTTATGACGTTTGTCACCCCAAACGGTGGACTGCAGCTAACAGTTAGGGCGCGGGTTGTCAAGCCCGTATAGATCTATATACAAACACCACGCTCCCCCTCCAAGGGATTCTGGTATATAATACAGGACTTGAAATGTGTACTCGAACGTACATGAAGTTAGTGTCTCACAAAACCGTGGTATAAAAACAGATCTACTCGTTAAAATGTTACGTTTGTTCTTGTATACGAAAGTAAACTTCTTGAAATTCATGTTTGTAGTACATAAGGGTTAGAAATTTGTTCGTAAAACTATACCTATTATAGTTTTCTAAAAGTGTGTCTTGTTTGTTTAGAAATACCCAGAAAAGAAATCACTTGTTTATGAAAGCATAGATTTTTGGTGTAGAGTCTAAGATAGACAAGAATAATCTAAGAAAAGTTTAGTTTATACATGCATTACAACAATGTATATTTCAAAAGATAGAATGCTATTTTAACATATTTTATATATATGAAAGTTCCTTATAAAGTTTGTAAATCGCATGTGATTTGGATATATAAAAGCATATAAAAGAGTTTCTTTATGTAACACACGATAATACTCGTGTGTTTTACTTGTAATCCCCCCCTTGAAAGCATATAAAAGAATTTAAAGAATATTTAAAAGGTAGATTAAGGGGTATGAACTCACTTGAAAGTTTGAAGATAGCGAGATGGAAAACCGGGCAGAGTTTCGTCTCGGGAAACGGATTTTCCTCGGGATTCTCGGAAATCTCGGGAGCAAAATCGACCCTCGGGACTTGAGCAAACAGACCAGAGCTTCGGGTTTGAACGGGCACGGAAAACGAGGCAAGGTTGTGAGAGAGAGAGGAGAGAAATGAGCCCTTTTCTCGGAAGCCCTCGCATCCTATTTATAGGAAGGCTGGACTGCCTCGGTACGCGGGGCGTACGCTCGTACGCAGCGCGTACGCGTACGTCATGCATGACCGAAGCCTCGACTGCCTCGGCTTCGGATGGGACGGGTTGCTGGGTACGCGGGTCGGATGGGACGAGTTGCTGGGGAGACGGGTCGGATGGGACGGCGGGTCGGACGGGACAGCGGGTCGGACGGGTCGGATAGGGCGACGTGGACGATCAGAGGCCAAGTCTCTCGGGTACGCAGGGCGTACAGGGGTACGCAGCGCGTACCCGGATGAGGACGCTGACTCCTCTTCGGATAAGGTCCGAATTTTGAATTAAATAAATATATAATTTATTTAATAAACTTCAAAAATTCATATCTTCTTCATACGAACTCCGTTTTCGATGGTCTTTATATCCACGCGTAGGTGAGACTACGCTCTACAACTTTCGTTTAGACTCCGTCGGCAAATTCCGAAATTATTTTTTTATTATTTATATTAAACTCATCGTGTTTAAGGAATTTCTTTGAAAATTCATAACTTCTTTATCTGATGTCGGTTTTTGCCAGACTTTTTACCGCTGGAATACCATTGTCGAAACCTTCGATTCTCGTTTAGGTCATTCCGGCCAAAAGTCGCTCGATCTCCGATTCGAGTTTTTAGCTGTCTGTTGCTAAGCCGAACTTGGAGAAATCATAACTTCGCTATATGAAGTCGGATTTGGGCGTTCTTTTCACGTACGATCATGGTTCAAAGACATTTAAACATAGAAGGAAATTAAATAGAACTATTTGTACATTTTATTATGAAAGTAAATTTTATTACTCAAAAGTGGTTACAATACTTGACCCTTTTTGGTCATTACAAAGAGTTGAAATATCGGGTTGTCACATCATCCCCCCGTTAGAGAGAATTTCGTCCGGAAATTCAAAGTAGTAAAGATACTAGTGAACATGAAAGAGATGGGGGTACTTTTGTTTCATCTGATCTTCGCATTCCCATGTGAATTCAGGTCCCCGCTTGGCGTTCCAGCGAACCTTCACGATGGGTATGTGACTTTGTTTTGTTTGCTTGACCTCTCGGTCCATGATTTCTACTGGTTCTTCCACAAAGTCGAGGCTCTCGTTGATCTCGATCTCGTCGAGTGGAATAACAAGAGTCTCGTCGGACAGACACTTTTTCAAGTTTGAGACGTGGAAGGTTGGATGGATGTTACTAAGTTCGCGCGGTAGGTTAAGCTTGTAAGCCACAGGGCCGATTCTGGCAAGGATCTCGAAAGGCCCTATGTATCTTGGATTTAGTTTCCCACGCTTTCCAAATCGTATTAAACCCTTCCACGGTGAGACCTTTAATAAGACGTGGTCTCCTACCTGGAATTCCAAAGGTTTCCTCCTTTGGTCAGCGTAGCTTTTCTGTTGGTCTCTCGAGGCTTTCAATTGTTCACGAATCTGAACGATCTTCTCTGTCGTTTCTCGTATGATTTCCGGACCGGTGAGAGTGCTTTCAGGAACTCTTCCTCTAGCTAACTGGGTATCGCCAACTTCAGTCCAGCACAGAGGGGATCTGCACTTTCGACCATAGAGGGCTTCAAACGGAGCAGCCTTTATGCTTGTATGATAACTATTGTTGTATGAAAATTCGACAAGGGGTAAATGAATATCCCTTGCCTTTCCAAAGTCAATCACACAGGCTCTCAGCATATCTTCTAAAGTTTGTATTGTTCTCTCACTTTGTCCGTCTGTTTGTGGGTGGTAGGCCGTACTCATGTCTAGCTTAGTTCCCAGGGAACTTTGTAGTGACTGCCAGAATCTTGAAGTGAATCTACTATCTCGATCGGAGATAATGGATATCGGAACACCATGCAGTCGCACTACTTCCCTTAAGTAAGTTCTTGTAAGCTTCTCCATTTTGTCAGTTTCCTTGATGGGTAGGAAATGCGCGGATTTGGTCAATCTGTCGACAATGACCCATATGGTATCGAGTCCACTTGTCGTCTTGGGTAACTTGGTTATGAAGTCCATAGTAATCCGCTCCCATTTCCATTCTGGTATCTCTGGTTGTTGTAGTAATCCTGACGGTTTCTGATACTCGACCTTAACCTTAGCGCAAGTAAGACATTTACTCACGAAGGTAGCAATTTCTGCTTTCATGTTAGGCCACCAGTACAGCTTTTTAAGATCCATATACATTTTATCTGAACCCGGGTGAATGGAATATCTTGAGTTGTGAGCCTCGGTCATGACTACGTTTCTGAAACCACCATGTTTCGGGGTCCAGATTCGGTCCATGAGATAGTAGGCTCCGCCACCCTTGACTTCTAGATTCTTCTCCATTCCTCGCAGGGATTCACCTGCCACGTTTTCAGGTTGCAAAGCTTCCATTTGTGCCTCCTTAATTTGTGTGGATAAGTGGGAATGGATAGTCATGGTCAGAGATTTGACCCTCCGACCAGTGTATTCCTTTCGACTGAGGGCGTCAGCTACTACGTTGGCCTTGCCAGGATGATAACGAATTTCGCATTCGTAGTCATTCAATAACTCAACCCATCGTCGTTGTCGCATGTTGAGTTCCTTTTGATCGAAAATGTGTTGAAGGCTCTTGTGATCGGTGAAAATAGTACTCTTTGTTCCGCATAAGTAGTGCCTCCAGATCTTCAGAGCAAATACCACTGCTCCTAACTCGAGATCGTGTGTCGTATAGTTCACTTCGTGTGTCTTAAGCTGTCGGGAGGCATAAGCGATAACCTTCCCTCTCTGCATAAGAACACAACCAAGTCCTTGATTTGAAGCATCACAATACACTACGAAGTCTTCTACCCCTTCGGGGAGGGATAGTATCGGTGCAGTGCACAAGGCCTGCTTTAGTGTCTGGAATGCCTTCTCTTGTTTCGCTTCCCGGTCAAAGGCCACACCTTTCTGGGTTAATGTAGTAAGAGGTTTCACAATGCTCGAAAAGTTCTTTATGAATCTGCGATAGTAGCCAGCTAGACCTAGAAATTGACAAATTTCTGTAGGTGTCTTTGGTGCCGACCGGTTCTCAATAGCCTTAATTTTGGAGGGGTCCACGTGTATACCTTTCTCGCTAACAACGTGGCCTAAAAATTCGACTCTTTGAATCCAAAATTCGCATTTAGAGAACTTCGCATAGAGTTTCTCCGTTCGCAGTGTTTCTAGGACCTTTCGTAGGTGCTGACTATGCTCCTCCTCACTTCGAGAGTAGATAAGTATATCATCGATAAAGACGATGACGAACTGATCCAAGTAAGGGCGGCATACCCTATTCATTAGGTCCATAAATACTGCTGGTGCATTGGTTAATCCGAACGGCATCACTACAAATTCGTAGTGTCCATAACGAGTTCGGAAAGCTGTCTTTGGAATGTCCCCCTCTAGAACTCGTAGTTGGTGATATCCAGATCGTAGGTCTATCTTTGAGAAGTAGTTCGCTCCTTGAAGTTGATCGAATAGGTCGTCAATACGGGGTAGAGGATAGCGGTTCTTGACAGTAAGTTTGTTCAGCTCTCTGTAGTCGATGCACATACGGAACGATCCGTCTTTCTTCTTTACAAACAAGACCGGTGCTCCCCAAGGTGAGAAACTTGGTCTTATGAATCCTTTTTGAAGGAGTTCATTAAGTTGACTGGAAAGTTCTCGCATCTCTGCTGGTGCGAGACGGTAAGGCGACTTCGCTACTGGGGTAGCTCCTGGAACTAAGTCGATTCTGAACTCGACTTGGCGTTGCGGTGGTAATCCTGGTAGTTCTTCTGGAAAGATATCGGGATAGTCGCGTACTACCGAGATGCTCTTGATGTCCTTCAGTTCTTGACTTGTATCAACGATGTGCGCTAGGAATGCTTGACAATCCTTCCGCAAGCACTTTCGAGCTTGGATGCACGAAATGATGCGAAGGTTTGTACTAGATTTGTCGCCGTAGATAACTAAGGTTTCGTTGTTAGGGAGATTAAGACGGACTGCTTTCTCAAAGCACATGATGTTGGCGCGAAGAAGACTCAACCAATCCATGCCGACTATGACGTCGAAACTTTTAATTTGGACCGGCATGAGATTGATTGGGAAAGAATGGCCGTCTAAAGTTAACGTACAGCCCATGTATATGCAATTTGTGTTTTCGGTTTTTCCATTGGCCATCTCTACAGTGAATGATTTTTCTAACTTGCTAGGTTTAGGTTTAAGTAAATGAATAAAGTTTTGACTCACGAAGCTTCTCTCCGCTCCACTATCGAATAATATGCATGCGTATGAATTATCGAGAAGGAACGTACCAGCAACTATAGTTGAGTCAGCTACAGCTTCGTCGTGGCCTATTGCCAAAACTCGTCCCACACCTCCGGTGCCTGCTGCCTTAGGACAGTTCCTCTTGTAGTGGCCCACCTCGCCACAACCGTAGCAAGTCTGCCCTACACCCGCACCGGGAACTTGAGTGATCGGCTTTGCAGGGTCCTTGCAGAAACGGGCTATGTGTCCTTTCCTGTTGCAGTTGGCGCACTGCATCTCTCGACAAGGTCCATGGTGGTGGAAATTGCATTTGGTGCACTTTGGGAGGTTACCTATATAAGGCTTTGTTGGGTAGGTATTTGTAGGGGCTGTAGTAGGTACAGTGGCAACATTCACTGAAACCAGTTGTTTCTTTGCGGATTCTTGGGAAGACCCACCCTTCCCTCTATTCCACACTCTCTTTCTGCCATTGTTGTTGTTGTTGTTGTTGTTGTTGTTGTTGTTGTTGTTGTCGTTTCCTTTCTGTGGTGCTGGTGCAGAAGTGGTTGAGTTCTGATGACCTCCGTAGTCAATCAGGGATTGTGCCAGTTCCTTAGCACTTTCAAAGGTGTCAGGTTTAGAAGCTAACACGCTTGATCGCATTTGGGGCGTCAGTCCCCAGATGTACCTTTCTATTTTCTTGCTCTCGGGAGCAATCATATCTGGGCAAAGGATTGCCAGTTCGCAGAATCTGTTGGTATAAGTAGCGATGTCGGTACCAACCATTCCGAGAGTCCATAGCTCGTGTTCAAGCTTTTGAATCTCTCCCCGTGGGTAGTATTCTCTCATCATCATGGCTTTCAGGCTCTCCCAGCTTATGGAGTTTGCCACGATCAGGGTAAGTACTTTAACGTGGCCATTCCACCAAGTTAAAGCTTTATCAAGAAGGGTGAAAGTTGCAAATTTGACTTTGCTGTGCTTGGGACAGGAGCAGATTTCAAAGACTGCCTCCGTCCTTTCAATCCACTGCCTCAGGGCCATTACACCACCGGTTCCATAAAACATCCGGGGCTTGGCATTTGTGAAGTCCTTATAGGTGCATTCTCGAGGTGCTCCATGACTCTCGCCATGGTTGGACAGGCGTGTGCCAGATCCCGAGCCATTAGTACTTGAGTTATTGATCTGTGACATGGCAGCTGCCACCGCTGCGGTGACTGTTGCTTGAAACATAACAACATAAAATTGAGGTGGAGGAGGTGGTGGTACAGTGCTTCCTCACCGTTGTTTCGCCTTGGATTCCTACGCGGAGGCATCCTTCAACTATAGGTTGAAAAGACAAGGATAAGAATTTCATAGAATAGAAAATGTATGTGTCTCATGAACTAAATCGCTATAGTTCAACAACAGATGATAGTATGAGTCTTAAAATAGAAAAATGAAAGTTATTTTTAAGACTGAAGGTATGAAACAAGTATTTGGCTTCCCAAAGACCATTCAAGGTTTGAACGATATACTCAACATAGTAGTAATAGTGCCACTTATATTAATATAAAAGTTGTTACAACGATCATGAAAATTTGACCCCTATAAGGGTCTCCGATTACAATGTTCGAGAAATTTAAAGACTTTTAGCCGAGGTCCTAAGCTATAACAAAATTTGAGTCCTTGACAAGCACTACTTGCGTCGAAGGTTGCGCTTGGAGCTTGACTCCGCATCTGATTGCTTTGACTCCATTAGACGCCTATCAAAAGCGGCTTGTTGTTCCCTCAGTTCAGCGAGGGCTGCAATCACTTGCGCTTGAAATGCTTCGGTTTGGAGTTGAGCATTGTCTTGTATCTTGTCCAGCCTACGGATGTCAGAAGTGTGAACCTGCACTTCCACGTTGACATCCCGGAGTCGACTAGCTTGAACTCCAGACTGATAGGACTGATTGACTAACTTACCCACCATTACCGGGAGTGCTCGATCAGCTGAACCGCCGCCGCGGACATCATAGAAGTCCCGACACATGCCGTAGGGAGGGCGTAGGTTTTGCTGTTGGCTCCAATGGTGGAGGTGACTTCCCCAGACGGGAGTCGGTCCTTGAAAGTTCCTTACGAAGACGGGAGGTTGAATGGGTGGTGGATCGATAACTTCCGGCTCTGAGTCGGTACCGGAGTCATCACCCACTTCTATGGGTTCCTCGTCCTCTTCGGGATCATCTTCGATCCATCCTCCGTTGTCTTGGTTGGGAAAGTAGGGGTCGCCAGGGTGGTGAAATCCAGCCATTTGACTGTACGAGAAATAGGGTTATAAGAATGGAATAAAGTTGAAACATGCAAAACATGTAAGTTAAACTAGTTTAGATCGCAAATACTCCTATAGTATTTTAATTCTTGTGTTTGATTCTTTGTAATGGTTTGGTAAGGTTTGACTTGTTGCTTACTATGATCATTCCTCGATATACGTTGGTCCAATCTTGGGCAAATATAGTTGATCACGCTATATTTGTCCAAAATCTGATTACATATATCGAGTCTCAATCGTAGTGTCAACTTGTCTACATACTTGTATAGTTGTATAACATGAAAATAATTTGTGGTATGCATGTAATTGTACTTAAATGAACTATCGATTTAAGTTGAACGCAAAGCTGCTTAAGCGTAAAAAGAAAATTTGTTTTGTCAGAGAGTATTAGTCCCTTAAGCATTTATAGTTTGTATATCTTATGTGGATCGATATACTTAGTTCACTATAAACATTGCTCTGATACCAATCTGTCGCACCCCCAAACCTGAACGGCGGAAACGTTCGGGGGCGGATGACTTCATGTGGTAACGTAACAAATGAATACATAGTAAAGAAAGCAATACAACCATCATATATATAATTGAAAGTTTACATTTGTCAAAAGTTACATGTTCCAAACCAATTACAATATGATGTCAAAATACGAGATTAAACTGGCGCCGCAGCATCCCTTCATCAAAAGCAAAATGAATACCTGAAATTTACCGATTCCCTGGGACATACAAGTAAATTTTGAAAGAGTAGATCAGCATATAAGCTGGTGAGTTTCATAAGTATTTAAATGACAATGTTTGAATGAAATGAAATGTTTTGTCTTTGTTTGTTTGTGTTTAGAAAATCCTATATTTTCTACTAGTATAATAGTAGCCTTCACTCAAGACCAATGTTTGTTTCTAAAATGTATGTAGGTGTAAAATAACCAATGAGTTTGAAAACCTTGTAAATCAATGCATTTTTAATACCCCTTGTGAGTTTTATAACCATACTATTGACTCGGAATGCCTATACACAACGTTCTTCAGGCGTTGGAATGTTATGACGTTTGTCACCCCAAACGGTGGACTGCAGCTAACAGTTAGGGCGCGGGTTGTCAAGCCCGTATAGATCTATATACAAACACCACGCTCCCCCTCCAAGGGATTCTGGTATATAATACAGGACTTGAAATGTGTACTCGAACGTACATGAAGTTAGTGTCTCACAAAACCGTGGTATAAAAACATATCTACTCGTTAAAATGTTACGTTTGTTCTTGTATACGAAAGTAAACTTCTTGAAATTCATGTTTCTAGTACATAAGGGTTAGAAATTTGTTCGTAAAACTATACCTATTATAGTTTTCTAAAAGTGTGTCTTGTTTGTTTAGAAATACCCAGAAAAGAAATCACTTGTTTATGAAAGCATAGATTTTTGGTGTAGAGTCTAAGATAGACAAGAATAATCTAAGAAAAGTTTAGTTTATACATGCATTACAACAATGTATATTTCAAAAGATAGAATGCTATTTTAACATATTTTATATATATGAAAGTTCCTTATAAAGTTTGTAAATCGCATGTGATTTGGATATATAAAAGCATATAAAAGAGTTTCTTTATGTAACACACGATAATACTCGTGTGTTTTACTTGTAATCCCCCCCTTGAAAGCATATAAAAGAATTTAAAGAATATTTAAAAGGTAGATTAAGGGGTATGAACTCACTTGAAAGTTTGAAGATAGCGAGATGGAAAACCGGGCAGAGTTTCGTCTCGGGAAACGGATTTTCCTCGGGATTCTCGGAAATCTCGGGAGCAAAATCGACCCTCGGGACTTGAGCAAAAAGACCAGAGCTTCGGGTTTGAACGGGCACGGAAAACGAGGCAAGGTTGTGAGAGAGAGGAGAGAAATGAGCCCTTTTCTCGGAAGCCCTCGCATCCTATTTATAGGAAGGCTGGACTGCCTCGGTACGCGGGGCGTACGCTCGTACGCAGCGCGTACGCGTACGTCATGCATGACCGAAGCCTCGACTGCCTCGGCTTCGGATGGGATGGGTTGCTGGGTACGCGGGTCGGATGGGATGGGTTGCTGGGGAGACGGGTCGGATGGGACGGCGGGTCGGACGGGTCGGACGGGTCGGATAGGGCGACATGGACGATCAGAGGCAAAGTCTCTCGGGTACGCAGGGCGTACAGGGGTACGCAGCGCGTACCCGGATGAGGACACTGACTCCTCTTCGGATAAGGTCCGAATTTTGAATTAAATAAATATATAATTTATTTAATAAACTTCAAAAATTCATATCTTCTTCATACGAACTCCGTTTTCGATGGTCTTTATATCCACGCGTAGGTGAGACTACGCTCTACAACTTTCGTTTAGACTCCGTCGGCAAATTCCGAAATTATTTTTTTATTATTTATATTAAACTCATCGTGTTTAAGGAATTTCTTTGAAAATTCATAACTTCTTTATCTGATGTCGGTTTTTGCCAGACTTTTTACCGCTGGAATACCATTGTCGAGACCTTCGATTCTCGTTTAGGTCATTCCGGCCAAAAGTCGCTCGATCTCCGATTCGAGTTTTTAGCTGTCTGTTGCTAAGCCGAACTTGGAGAAATCATAACTTCGCTATATGAAGTCGGATTTGGGCGTTCTTTTCACGTACGATCATGGTTCAAAGACATTTAAACATAGAAGGAAATTAAATAGAACTATTTGTACATTTTATTATGAAAGTAAATTTTATTACTCAAAAGTGGTTACAATACTTGACCCTTTTTGGTCATTACAAAGAGTTGAAATATCGGGTTGTCACATAAAAATACAACAACTATTGATATACTACTTTTTTTGCAACATGAGAATAAAAAAACATATTTTCCAGATTGGAGGAGTTGTCACCATCACTGTTGCCTCGAAACTATTTTTGGCTTATTCTTTATAAATTGTGAATCAATAATAAAGAAAGAGAAAGGCTCGATTAATCAGTCACTATCAACTTGGTTTGTTAAGACCCACTGTTCGAGACCTTTCATGCGGGTATGACATGTGACGATTTATGTGAGTGACATGTGACAATTTATGTATGTATGACATGTGACTTGTGACGATGTTATAAGACCCCCCTCGCTCACATAAATCGTCACATCATGTGTGTATGACATGTGACGATTTATGTGAGTATGGGGGTACATATAGTAGTACCCTCTCATAAATGTTCCAACGACTATTTTTGGCTTATTCTTTATAAATTGTCAATCAACATTAAAGAAAGAAAAAGGGTTGATTAATCAGTCACTATCAACTTGGTTTGTTAAGACCCAATGTTCGAGACCTTTCATGCGTGTATGACATGTGACGATTTATGTGAGCGACATGTGACAATTTATGTATGTATGACATGTGACTTGTGACGATGTTCTAAGACCCCCTCACTCACATAAATCATCACATCATGTGTGGATGACATGTGACGATTTATGTGAGTATGGAGGTACATATAGTAGTACCCTCTCATAAAATGTACCAATAAATTTTGATGTGATTCTCTTTATCCAACATGTCATACACGTATTTCTCTTTGCATTTATTGATGTGCTAAGTAATGCATCAATCAATTGTACCATTTTTCATGTATGTAAGACAAAATTTCATACATGTCTAGCTCCAAGAAATTTGAATTGTGATGAATGAAATTCATGTGTTCACTCTCTTTTAGCATTATTAAACCCACTTGCATAATAAATGTCTTGTCTAGACTTTCAACTCTACAAACATTCAAATTCACTTAAAGAAGGATCATATTTTAATTTTCTATGTAACCTCCGCTTGCCTCATAAATGCTTTGAATTGAATTTTAATTCAATCAAGTCACATTATGAATTCTCATGTGCTAACTGATTTCTCATATTTAAGTTTACTACCCCAAGCTTTTCAATCCAAGTAATCATTCATCCAAATTAATCACTTTAATATCCCACCTCGTTTGGAACATTTTTTTTCGAAGATAAGCATTAAGACCACAAAAATATAATTCTTCAAACTCTTGGTAGGCTCCCTCTCAAACAAAGCTTCATCAATTAACATGAATTTTTAGGAACCTACTTGAACTTGAGAACATGAGAAGATGCCTTGAAAATTTGTTTCCCTTCAAAAAGACACGAATTAAGTATAGACTCACCATTTCACGAATCTGAGAATAAAATGTAATTGTTGGCTCTTTGGTGGGAACTGAAAATTACCAAACATCACATTGTACCAACCATGTGACTCTTTCTCATTTCTCCAATATCGAAATTTGTCAGCATGTCGAATTTGACAACTTTCGACATCTTTGCCTTTAAAATTCGACACCATAGCAATATTTGACGAGTTTTGCTTAGGCACTCAATTTTTCTTGACTTTGCTCTTCCTCTTCTTCTTCTTTTTTGACTTTTTCAGCTTTTTTTGATTTTAAAGATTTGTAATCAAAAGACACAATATCTTTCTTCAAAAATTCGACATTGCACTTTTGTAACATCCTAAAATTCAAGACCACAAATTTCATTTTGATAATAATAAAACCATCAACCAAAACATATTCACAATAATATGTAACTTAGCATATTTGCTTACTAGTTAGCTGATGTTAATGGGAACTCCTAAAAGTACAAAGCAAGAAACATTCAAGCATCGAGTAATCATAATCAAGCATATCCTAAACATACCCTCCTATCACTGACTGATCAATACTAGAATGTAGGTCTACAAGCTCATACAACAAGCACATAAAGGCATCTCTCCTAGAATTCTATCATGCAATCCTGAGCAGATCCTTAGCCCTAATCTAGCATGCGATTCACAGATTCACAATTCAAAGCATAAGATAAAACATGTATAGTTTTGGGAAGACTTACTTGACCTTGGTCGACCGCATGCACCACAACCCTTTCTTTTCTTAGAAAAACTCTTTTTATAAAACATTTCGTTTAAGAAAATCTACCAAATCCTCAGTTTGAATTTAGACATACCCGAGAGTTTTCTCGAATCCCTCAAACCAAGGCTCTGATACCAACTTGTAACATCCCAAAATTTAAGACCAAAAATTTCATTGTCATAATAATAAAACCATCAACCAAAACATGTTCAAAAAACCATAAAGAAAAATCAGAGTATGTCAATCAAATATCTCGAATACATTAGAGTCAAGTAAGGCAGAAATCATGGTGTGTATGATATCCGATCATCCCGAGCTCTTCCCCTTCGATCTGGAAGTACCTGAAACATAAACTGAAAACCATAAGCACGAAGCTTAGTGAGTTCCCCAAAATATTGCATACCATACATATCTACTAGATCAAGGCTGTGCCGGGTCTATTTTACCCCCGAGTCTATTTCAACTCATGTGTCGGCTCCAAGCCATACCGGGTGTATTTCACCCCCGAGTCTATTTCAACTCATATGTCAGCACAAGGCCATGTCGGGTCTATTTCACCCCACATATATAGAGCAAACAGGCACACATGTATGTAACATATACAACAGGAGTCATGAAGACTGCAAGCACATAATATATCCTAGTATCCTACAATATAGTGAGCAAACTCACCTCAGTCTGCTGTTAGTCAAACAAATGATTGGGCTGCTGAACCGAAAAACTCCTTGCTAAAGAATCAAATAAATCCCAATTAATAATTGGGCCATAAACAATAACTAGGAATCTAGTTCACTTGTCTAACACCCAAGGTAAAAGTCCATTTTACCCTTTCCTCACAAGGCCTAATTCTTAAATGAAACCATAAGCCCATTATGGGCCCGAATCCAAGAAGGCCCAAAACCTAACAATAGCCCAAACACAGAAGGACTAGTGGCCCAACAAGGCCCAAAACCCTAATAGTCCAAATATAGACCAAAACCCAAAAGTCAACAAAATACAACAGTTGTTAAGTACGCCCAACGTACTCAGACTTATGCACAGCGTACGCCTCTTTAGGCTAGTACACATTGTGTATGAGCTGATTACACCCAACATACTCCACAACATGCACAACTTCGCCATCAAGATCTTAATTGGTTAAGCCACTATGTTCAATTCTCATATCTGATCCTAAATGATGTCTTAACACGTAAAGTTGGCAACTTTATGTAGAGGTCAAATTTAGTTGTGAGGTATCGAAGTGTCCTTAGTTATTTGTTAGTGTCGAAGTCTTTGTTGTATGTATTGCATAAGGGCATATCTTTATGTCGAAGCGTAACTCTTTTAGCCCTTGTGTATTTTTTGTAAACTTCTATCATTTCTATAAATAGGGATATGTGCTAGAGTTAGAGTGACTTTTGGAGCCTTCGTTGTTCTTACTCTAAACTTTCTCTTGTATCTCACAGAAGTTTTAATCAAGCCATCAAGATTATATTTACTTTTGTGTTTCAGAATCAATTCATACTCTGATTTAAATTTATACTATCGATCATTAACAACTACATTTGGTATCCGAGCAAGATTCATATAGTTGATCTCTGATTTTCTCAAGTTTTCAAAAGTTTTTGAGTCACGTTCTTGATTCAAAATTTTCCGCACTTTTGATTCTGAAAATCTTTTCAGATCATCTGCATTGATTCGATTCTGTTCTTAGTTTGTTAAATCGAGTGTTTCGTGTTTGATTTCTAGAAGTTTCATCCATCATATCTTAATTTTTGAAGCTTTTCTTAAATCTCGTCCATACAACAATGGCTAACTTCAATATGAACACGATGTCTGGGTTTTCTCATCTTTTGGGTTCTTCAACCAAAATTACTATGTTAATCCCCGAATACTATGAAAAATGGGTTGACAGGATGAAGGATTATCTCACAGGGATTGATGAAGATTTATGGAGGTGTGTTAAGAGAGGTAATTTTTGTCCGTCGATGTTTTCTAATGTCGGAAGTGATGGTTCATCCGTTGATGTAACTACTCAAACTAACAAGTTCAAAGCAAATGATAAGAGATGCATGTTTAAATTAAGAGGCGCTCTTCCACCTGTTGTGTATAACTATGTCCAAAGATGTTCTACTGCTAAAGAAATTTGGGACACATTGAAGGAGAAGTACTAAGGGAGTGAGAAAACGAAAAAGAGTTTTGCTAAGCAATGTCTGCTTGAGTTAAGTGAATTCAAGCAAAAAGAAGGTGAGAATATTGAGCTTTACTATGATCGTCTGAATGAATTAATCTTCAAGTGTAGCATATATGGAGTCAACAGGTCGACAATGGAGTGTAACTTGACTTTCTTAATAGGGCTTTGTAAGGAGTGGCACAATGTCAGTTTGATGATAAAAACCCAACAATGCTTCGACAACTTTTCTCTTAGTGATCTTTACAATGAGTTGAAGGCTAATGAAACGAAGTCAACAAGATAGCTAAGGAAACGAGAATAAGTTTGGGTGATCCTCTAGCTTTGATGTCAAAGGTGACTAGTAGAGAAGCTGAGAGCGAGTCTACTGAGAATAAAGGATTAGAAGATGAAGGCCTGATTGTTAATTCTGATGATGAAGCTGTGCATTTTTACTCAAATAATAAAGTAAAGAAAATTTTCAATAAGCCTTTCAATTCGAAGCCTAAAACAAGTGAATCGAAAGAAATTTTGTCTGGGAATAATGTGAGAGAGGAGAAGAAAGAAGTTAAGTCTAAGGATACAAAGATAGAGAAGAAGCTAGAGGGTGACTCTGGGTTCGATTGCCATTATTGCAATGGTGTGAACCACATGGCTAGTGATTGTATGTTAAGAAAGAGAGACGAGAAGATAAATAGGGTTTAAGACAAATCCTACTATGTGGAGAGGCTTGAAGAGGTTAGAGCAAAGATGAAAGGTGTGTCTTTGGTGGCTAAAGGAAGTGGTGGTGAGGATGGCACATATCAGATCTGGTCATTTGGATCAGACGATGAGGAGATGCAAAATCCAATGCATGGTGCTATGTATGCCAATTTTGAAGAAGGAAGTGAGGAAGTAGAGATGGTGACTAACAAATGCTTTGTTACGACTGGTGCTGACAAGTCACCTATGACTTCAAAGGTACGTACTCTTCTCGAATCCTTTAAAATTCCTTTTCATTCATATGATGCTATTTTTTCTGATTTTGATAATACTCTATCTTGATTTAATGACATGCTTATCTCTGTTAGTAATGACGCTGAAAATCAAAATCCTTACTACTAGATTGTCAGAAAAGACAAGAGTCGAAGAGCAGTAGGATAGATTACATTGAATTACAATTGACAAATGTTATGCGTGATAGAGATAGTCTTCGTATGGGTAACTGTATTTTGCTAAAACAAGGAAACATCCATTGTAATTATGCTAAAAGACTTTATGGTAAATTGAATGCTTTTCATCATTCGTCAGACATTAGTAAAGAACAACATAGGAAACTTTTACCCTTTTTAGCTTATGAATGAGAGAAAATTGATTCGACTTCCTATGATTGTGAGAAGAAGATATTTGAGTTTTACAAGGTCCTAAATGATTCATATGCATATGGTATTGTTAAGATTGATGAATGTTTAGATGCAAATGATCTTGTTGATATTGTGAATAAGACCTTGACCAAAAATGAACAAATGAAATTTTGAAAAGAACTGAGAATTCGACATCTGAATCACAAACCAATGTTGTTGATATCGAAGATGATTTTGAAAATATTAGTGAAATTGAGGAGGAGGAAGTTGTTGATTGTTCAAAGTTATATGTCATTAATGTCACTTCTACAAACAAGGATAAAGAAAAATGTGATGAATCTTTGGTTAAGAATAATATTGACCAACCCTCGTCTTCAAAAGTTCATGACCATGACCGTGTAATTGTCGAAAATAGTCAGACTGATAGTGATGATGATCACGACGTTGACTCTGGTGACACAACTATTCCAAGAGTTTTTGTTGACAAAGTGTATAGTAAATAGAGAAATTCAACAAGGTAATGAAGGAAAAAGGTTCTCATTATCTCGAAGCGAATTCTATGGTGTATCCAAACTTCAAGTGCACAGATCATGTTGTCTTTCCAAATCAAGTGTTTGTTACCTTAGGAAATGGTGACAAAGTAAAACCGGAGATCAACAAAATTGTTGTTGAGGACAACAAAGTGGTTTCGAAAGCATGATTTTTCTCAACTCGAAGCATTGTCGAAAACAATCTTAACAAAAACTCATCCACTTTTTGAAAGACAACAACCAAAAAGAGTTTGGGAGGTTAAGAAAAACAAAGTAATTGTTGAAAAATCTTCAAATGAATCAGATTCTCAAAGTCAAACCACAAAGCTCATATGTTTTATGAAAAAATTCAAAATATATCAAAAGATGAAGGAATTTTAATGTCTAAAGCATGGAAAAAGGTTTATTGGCAAAATGTTGAGTCTCGAAAGAAACAAAAAAGTTTTGTTAACAAAAGCATCTGATAAGAAATGACTGAACCAGTTAAGTCTTCTTCTCAAAATAAGTCTTTTGCTTAGAACAAACCCATTCGAAAACAAAATTTTCAAAAGTTCAAACACCGAATCTATCTTCAGTTGTTTAGAAACCAAAATTTTCAAATTTTGTTCAAAATCAATCTCAAAGGAATTATGTTCCTAATCATCAAAATGCAAGGTTTTCTCAACATAATTTCCAAAGGAATAGTTTTCAAAATCAGAGGAATTTTGAACAATTTAACAGTCAAAGAAGGTTTTCGAATACAAACAAGCTTTTAATTGAAATAATGTTGGTTATCATAAATGTTTTTAAAATCGTTTCAAACCCCATTCACAATCGACATTTCCAAAACAATACTACGATAAGTTGAAAGTCAATAGGACAATAAATGAACCCTTCAAACCCATACAACCTCAATTTCCCAATCCAGATTTGAAGCACAAAGTCAACACTTCATTTATCAAATGAAAAACTGTAAAGCTCGTAGATCCGAGCTAGTCAATTGAGAGATAATAGGGGTCGAAAACGACTTTTCGACAAAATATTATTTAGAATAAATGATCTTAACCAAGTTGTAGAATATGTCTCAAGGGTTCCGTACATATAAACAACGCTGAAATCCGAGTTATAACGAAGAAGTTATGGCCCGTCGAAGTTTTACGGCAAAACCGGCATGACACGGCGCGACGTAAATAGTGAATTTACGATAGAAGACTTTTTGGCCTTAGTGATCTAAACAAAATTCGTAGAATATGTTAACCTAAGAGCATCCATAAAAAGAACACCCAAATCTGACTTCGTATGAGGAAGTTATGATTTTTCTAAGATTTGGCTTAGCAGTGTACAACCCGGAATTTGAATATTAGATCGAGCGGTTTTTAGCCGACACAATGTAAACGAGAATCGAAGAACTCGTTAATAGTAGCATAACGATAAAAAGACAGACAAAAACGGACATCAGATGAAGAAGTTATGAATTTTTAAGGGACCAATCCTGTCCCAGCCTGTTAAAAATATAACTTTAAAAATAAAGTCAAAATTAGCCGACGGAGTCTAAACGAAAGTTGTAGGGTACGGTCCCGCCTACGCGTGAATATAAAGAACGTCAAAAACGGAGTTCGTATGAACGAGTTATAAAATATAATAGCATATTTACGTATTAAAATAAAGTATAAATCATATATACGTATACATATATATACAAATTTATATATCATTAGAAATGTATCGACGATGCGGTCATTATAATACTATTTTTGAGTACTTTCGACATTAGTTTAGTACAAAAATCGTTAAGTCTATTTAAAATAGTATTATGAAGGGGTGTTTAGTAGTTTATATAACTATAAGGTCGTTAAGTAATTATGGAGGGTAGTTTTTGTAAATTCAATTACTATAAATAAGAGCATTGGGCTCTCATATTTTTTGGTTCAAGAGTCTTTCTCTTCTTATCCCCTAATCATTTCGGTCCCTCATGATTCGACTTCTCTTTCTGTAGTTTTAGTATAGTAAGGTGAGCGCTGAAGCGCTGCACGAATCTTTCTTAGAAAGATTCAACGACGAAGTTCTACCCCTACAGAGCCCGACTCCTAGCTAAAACCCCCTTGTAAGTAAGTTATGCTTACCCTATTTTAAATATAGTTTATATTTAAAATTAGTATTGTTATTATGAACTTCTAATAAATATTTGAGCTATTATTATGACTTATATAAGTGTCGTTATAATATGTTTTTAACTACTCGCGGTACGGGGAATCTGGTTTAAAAGGCCGCATAGAGTTTTTGGATTTCAGAAGTGCTATATGCCAAAATGGTCTTGCCCTCCGGTGTTTTATGTCTGGCCCCTGTCTATACATGGTGGTTGGAAATTATTGTTTAAACGTTTATATAATAATGATAATAATAATAATAATAATAATAATAATAATAATAATAATAATAATAATAATAATAATAATAATAATAATAATTAGTCTCAGCGAATATTAGACTAAACTCTAGTGGTAATGATACTAGGTTTTGTCCGAGGAAAATTGTGTTGAGAGTAACGAAGTGCTGTTCGAGTGCTGAGTCACCACCTTTTCAAGTGAGTGCATAGTTACTTTCATCTTACACATAGATATGAAGTATTTAATATAAATTACGTGTTGTGAGTGCATAGTTACTTTCATCTTACACATAGATATGAAATATTTAATATAAATTACGTGTTGTGAGTGCATAGTTACTTTCATTTTACACAGAGATATGAAGTATTTAATATAAATTACATGTTGTGAGTGCATAGTTACTTTCATCTTACACATAGATATAAAGTATTTTATATAAATTATGTGCTATGTGTACATATTATCTGAATACTTGTTGTCTATGCTGGATGAACGATTTTATACATGTTTTAAATGATTTAAACTATATATGTATTTTATATATACGATAATGTTGGGGTAAAACATGGGTAGATGTAATAGATGGAATATGAGTTGGATGATGAGTTGAGAGGTGTTATAGACCACGAGGTGAGGGTGAGAGGTGAACGATGTGAGAAGCCTTTTCCCAAACGATGGCCCCGTCATTCAGCAAAGTATGGATGACAACCACAGACTATTCTAGACAGTCCAGTGGAACACTAGCAGGCTCGCAACCTGTAGGTGTTGTGAACGATGTGTTCACCCGGTGTACTCTAAACCTTGGCGACTATGCAGACTTAGTGCCTAAACCTTGGCGATCATGTAGACTTGATGCCTAAACACTGGTGACTATGTAGACTTAGTGCCTAAACCTTGGCGATCATGCAGACTTGATGCCTAAACCCTGGTGACTATGCAGACTTAGTACCTAAACCCTGGCAACTATGCAGACTTAGTGCCTGTTGTGTAAACCTTGGAAACTATGCAGACTTAGTGCCTAAACTCGATGACGATGGACTTCGTGCCGATTCCTTAGGAATGAATGAATGATGAATAGTTGATTCTTAGGGTAGATCCTTAAGAGTAAAGAAGATAATGGCGATGGGTAATTAGGTTGATTGTTTGATGTTAAAACATAATAATTATATTATTGTGGGTTGAAAACCCTATGTACTCACCAGGTTTCCCAACCTGACCCACTCAGTTTATTTGTATCACAGGTGTCAATACGAAGTTACATTACACTGAGAGATTAAAGAGATTTAGATCACTAGTATAAATGAATGTAAGTTCTGTTTATCCTTATGTTTCTGTATTGACGATGACATCCCAAATGTTTTAAAATGAATAAAAACACATTTCTTTGGAAATGCTTTGATAACGTATTTATCATGTTTTACTGGGAACAAATTCCGCAACATTTTTATTAAAAGAATTACTCTGATTTTTATAAAGCATAAACAATATCGGTCTTTACTGGCCGTGAAATGAAAATGGGGATGTCACAGTGGGTATCAGAGCATTAGTTTAAGCGAACTAGGAATTTGTTGGAAATTTCTAGAATTAAACTTAGAATGCTAAGCGATGATTGTGAGATGAGTGTCTGCTATATTTTAGACACAAGCACTAGTTTATTTTAGGAAAGATGCCTAAAATGTTTTATGTGCTAAATGTTTTATGTTATAGCTATAAAGATGCGTTATATGTTGTTATTTGTTCGGATCTATGGTCTGTTGCCGACCGGATCTGGAAATTTTATGTGTTCAGATTTCTAAACGTTTGATTACGGTATTAAAACTGGCATATTGTTGGATATAGTGTGTAAGTCCATAACTATATTTTGTATGTACTTGACCCGATTCGGCATGGTCCATTTGGGGTGCACTTCACCTGAACAATTTATGGATAATCTTTTGAGAATAACACAAGTTATGATTTGTTAATATATTATAAGTTATAATATATTAATATAAGATCATATTATTTAATTAGTATTGATCTATAATTAATCTAGGATTAATTTAGAGATCAAAGATATTACTAATTAAATATGGGCTTCTATATTTATATAGTGTCGGCTAATGCTTATTTGGAATGGGCTAGGCTTGCATGGAAAGTCCATGGATACTCCATGGAGCTTTAACCCATGGATCTCATGGAAATGAAGAGACATGGGTATTAGGGTTTACATGGATGTAACCCTAATCCACCACACTATATAAAGGAGGCTTTGGTTCTTGAAATCATACTAGGGGACACTAGTTGAGTGAGAAAAGCAAGAGGGCCGATTTCAAGATAGTAGTGACTATTCTCTCAAAGTTCCAAGTTTGTGGTGATTTGTGACTTCCATTTGAGGCATCCACACTATTGGTGCTAGGCTCTAAAACTCCAAGGAATCAACTACAACTACAAGGTAAGTATTTCTACTAGCTTTATTTGATTCAAGTTCCCCATGCCATGCTAGTTAGGATATGAACCTTCGAAAAATAATTATTTGCATGTATCTTAGACAAACATAGATCCAAGGTTTATTAGGGTTGCATGTACACTTAGGAAGTGTTAGAATGCTCAAAACCCATCAGTGGTATCAGAGCCTAAGCTTGTTTGTTTGATACTTGATGCAAAATATTGGAAAAAGTCGAAAAACTTGTTGTTTGCCTGATGAACTCGCCGAGTCCTTGGGGGGACTCGCCGAGTTCATGTGTATCGTCAACCTACTCGCCGAGTAGGTTTATGCACTCGGCGAGTAGGAGCCATAGAGTGCAGATTTTCGACTTTAGTTGCTGGAAATGGACTAGAAACATTACCCTAAACTGTTTTGGTACTTGAAAACTTGTTTTAGATGGTGTAATGTCTTTGCTAATCCATTTACAACAACTTGTTATCAAAATTACAAAGTTTTATGTGTAATTTTTGATTCATGAAAGTGTTCATATTCATGTTCTTGATCTTATGATGTTTAGATGATCATAGGAATTATTTGTAACCTATGTGGTAGATTAATTCATGATCATTATGTGTTTTAATGGAGTCCATAACTTGTCCTCAAGTTATGGAAAACCAAAAGTCACTTGAATTAAAACCATTGAAAGAACACAAGAGTTAGAAAAATGAAGAGTCTTCATTTTTATTACTCTATTGAACTCACAAGTTACAAGAAATGAAAAGTTTTGAAAGTTTACAAAACTTGCCCTCAAGTTTTGGAACAAGTAAAGTCATATTAAAAAAATTTAGTTCCAACCCTTAGAATTTTAAAAGTTAAAAATCAACCCTTATACTTATAATATTATAAGTTAATAATATATATATATATATATATATATATATATATATATATATATATATATATATATATATATAAAATCAAAGTCGTCTTACCGCTAGTACGCCTCATTCACGAAGCTAGTCTATAAGGTGGGTATAAGGTTGTTGCCTATAAAATGGCAACTTAATGGGTGTCCACTCTCACCCACCGCTTGCTTGACTGGTGGAGGGTCGTTAGCCGAACGGGTAAGACAAGGACTTATAAATTCTCATTAAAAGTATGAAGAATATTATAAAGTAACTAAATGTTTTATTAAATTCCCAATCTTAGTTACTTTAGGAAAAATGTGAATAAGGTGCTAATCCATGAAATTACACTTTACACTTTGTCTAAGTCGTTAGTGGAGCGTGTGTGGTTAACGGGCACACTAACTTGGACTTAACAAGGTAGGTAAAGGGTGACTTAATATTTATCATAGTATCGATGGAGCGTGTGTGGTTAACCGGCACATCGATTGAGGGGTAATTTATTAAGGGTACCAAGTAATTTGCATGGTTACTTCACACCTCGTTTTGTGATCCTCGGCATCCCAGTCACAAAACTTGGAGGGCACACTCGAGATTGAAACATGCCTTTGAAAAGTTCATTGAATATCAAAAGAATATAGGAGTTTCTAAAAACCAAATTAAATATTTTTAATATTTCGACTTTGGTGGAAATTGGTGAATCGTCATTCACCTACCTTTCAAATATGTTATTACTTAGATTACGACATACCTCTTCTAAGTATAATATATTGTGATTGGTTCCTAGCCTTAATATTACATTTGGGTGTTTTATTAAGGTCTATCTCTATATCTAAACTAATTCTTTCTTTCTTCTCTTACAAGATGTCTGCAAACAACGCTGCTTCTGGCTCTAATCCTAGTTGCTCCTTTTCTCTTATGAACTTGTGTGGGAAAGTCACTTTTGATGGATCCAATTTTAATGAATGGATCAGAAACATCAGAATGATTACTCGCTACGAGGACAAGGAATATGTCCTCGATAAGGAGCTTAAGGAGATTGATGAGACAGTTGCTACTCCTAAAGAGATCGCTGAGTTTAGGGCACATGAAAGGGATGCCACCAAAGTGGCATGCATCATGATGACCACTATGACCGCGGATCTCCAAAAATCCTATGAAGATTTCTACCCCTATGAGATGCACCAAGACTTGATGGAAAGATACCATCAAAGTGCTTGTCAAGAGAGGTATGAAATCATTTCCTCCATGATAACAACTCGCATGAAGGATGGTGAACCCATCACGGGCCACATGCAGAAAATGCAAAGATTTGTGGACCGTTTGCTGAAGCTTAATTTGAACTTCCCCGAGGAGCTAGCAATAGATATTATTTTGCACTCCTTACCTTCATGTTATGATCAATTCCACATGACATACCACATGAACAAGGAAGAGGTCACTCTCAGCAAACTTCAAGGACTCTTAAAGACCGCAGAAAGTGGTCTTAAGGGTAAGGCGGTTGTTACTACTCCTACTCCTACCAACTCCGCCCCTGTCTTGGCAATCGGGAAAGGAAGAGGGAAGAAGAGAAAGAGTTCTTCGAAGGTTACCAAGGTTAGGAACCTTGTTGGCTCTTCTTCAAGTGGAACCAAGAAAGGTTTCATGACTCCTTCTTCTGACCCAAAAGAGGCTGAATGCTTCTATTGCCATGAAAAGGCACATTGGAAGCGGAACTGCCCAAAGTACCAACAAGATGTGAAGGATGGGAAAGTTAAACCCAACCATGCAGGTATTTACACTATCATTTCTAATAACTCACCCAATTCTAACTATTGGGTCCTTGATACCGGTTGTGGTATTCATATTTGTTGTGACTTGCAGGGACTAAGAAGAAGTGAGAATGTGGAGCAAGGAAGGATAAACTTAATCATGGGGAATAGGAAAGTTACACCTGTCACAGAGATTAGAGTTTATTCTTTGTCGCTAAGTAGTGGGTTAAATTTAGATTTGAATAAATGTTGTTACTCGCCAGAAATGGCAAGAAATATTATTTCCTTTCATGCATTGTATAAACAAGGGTTTACCTTTTCATTTAATAATGAAGTTGGTTCTATTGATGCTGTCTTTAATAATGTTCTTTATTTTAAAGCATTACCTTGTGATGGTGTGTATGAAGCTGTGTCTGTTGTAGACAACTTAGGAAATAATGTGACATGTATTGATTCTATTAATAATAATAACTTGGATAAAGCATCATTATGGCATTGTTGTCCTGGACATATAAGAAAGAAACACATAGGCCAACTCCAAAAGGATGGAGTCTTGGAGTCGTTTGACCTAAAGTCAGATGATAGTTGCGAATCATGCTTACTTGGAAAAATGACAAAGTCACCCTTCACAGGCTCTTGTGAGAGGGGTGAAGGTTTGTTGGACCTTGTACACATGGATGTGTGTGGACCATTCAAACATGCCACAAGGGATGCTAATTGTTGTTATTTGGCTTTTACTGATGATTACAGTAGATATGGATATGTCTACTTAATCAAGCATAAGTCAGAGACTTTCGAAAGGTTTAAAGAATTTAAACAGGAAGTCGAGAATCTATTGGGCAGGAACATTAAGATGCTTCGATCCGATCGAGGTGGTGAGTATCTTAGTTCAGAGTTCCTCGACTATCTTAGGGAATGTGGGATTGTCTCACAATTGATACCTCCCAGGACACCACAGTTGAATGGTGTAGCTGAGAGGCGTAATCGAACCTTGTTGGATATGGTTTGTTCCATGATGAGTCGAGCATCGGTACCAATCTCATTTTGGGGGTATGCCTTAGAGACTGCCGCCCATATTCTTAATCTAGTCCCTACAAAGAAAGTTGCCAAAACTCCTCACGAGATGTGGACTGGTAAAGTACCCAAACTAGACCACATCAAGATTTGGGGCTATGAGGCTTTTTTGAGGTGCGAGACTCATGATAAGCTAGAACCCCGAAGCGAGAGGTGTATTTTCATCGGCTACCCACAAAGATCCTTTGGTTACCTCTTCTACAAACCTAGTGATAATGTGGTCTTTGTAGCAAGAAGAGGAGTCTTTCGAGAGACAGATTTTATAAGCCAAGGAGACTGTGGGAGGCAAATTGATCTTGAAGAAATTCAAGAGTCAATTGGTGAAGGAACTTCAAACCCTAGCCCTCAACTTGAGGAGGAAACTCCTGTTGAGCCAATTGATGAGTCTGTACCTCTGAGGCGTTCCACGAGAGTTTGGAATGCACCTTAGCATTACTATGGTTTCCATATTACTGCAGAAGGTGAGACACTTATTAGTGATGAGACACTAGTAGGTCTGGATGAGCCTAACAGCTACACGGAAGCCATGGCAGGCCCTGAGGCTTCTAAATGAAAAGAGGCTATGGATAGCGAGATACAATCCATGTATGACAATCAAGTTTGGAACTTGATTAAGAATGTACCAGGTCGTAAGACTGTAGGGTGCAAATGGATCTTCAAGAAGAAGATCGACATGGATGGTAATGTACACACTTATAAGGCACGACTGGTTGCAAAGGGTTATTCTCAAACTCCAGGAGTTAATTATGATGAAACCTTTTCACCAATGGCCAAGATAAAGTCTATTAGGTTTCTTTTAGCCATTGTTGCATTTCATGACTATGAAATATGGCAAATGGATGTCAAAACTGCTTTCCTTAATGGAAAGTTGGCTGAAGATGTTTACATGGTTCAGCCAGAGGGTTTTGTCAGTACAGAGTACCCCAATAGAGTGTGTAAACTCGAGAAATCCATTTATGGATTGAAACAGGCACCTCGCAGATGGAATATTTTCTTTAATGAGAAAGTCAAGGAATTTGGCTTTTTAAGGAGTGAAGATGAATCTTGTGTCTATATCAAGGCTAGTGGGAGCATAGTCAGCTTTTTGGTATTGTATGTAGATGACATACTACTCATAGGAAATAACATCCCAACCCTACCGGAAGTAAAGTCCTGGCTTGGGAAGTGTTTCGCTATGAAGGACCTTGGTGAAGCTGCCTATATCCTAGGGATAAGGATTTTGAGAAACAGGAGTAACAGACTAATTGGACTTAGTCAAAGCACCTATGTGGACAAAGTGTTGAAAAGATTCAACATGCATAACTCCAAGAAAGGTGAGTTACCCATTTAGAGTAATGCCAGATTGAGTAAGACACAAAGCCCTAGTACCGAGGCTGAGATAGCATAAATGAGTCGACTACCTTATGCTTCAGCTGTAGGATCGATCATGTATGCTATGACGTGTACTCGACCTGATATAGCCTTTGCTTTGAGCATGGTTAGCAGGTATCAGGGGAACCCTGGCAAGGCACATTGGACTACGGTAAAGAATATCCTCAAGTACCTACAAAGGACTAAGGACTGGGTCCTTACCCTTGGTGGGAGTGATGACTTGAGAGTTGTAGGGTATAGTGATGCTAGCTTCTAGACTGATAGGGATAATTTCCGCTCTCAGTCGGGCTGGGTCTTTACCTTAAACGGAGGAGTAATCACTTGGAAGAGTTCCAAGCAGGAGACAGTGGCTGATTCCACTTGTGAATCAGAGTATATAGCAGCAAGCGAGGTAGCAAAGGAGGCTATATGGCTAAAGAACTTCATCGGAGACCTTGGATTTGTACCAGCTATAAAAGAGCCAATGGAGATTTTCTGTGACAGCAATAGTGCAGTTGCCTTAGCCAAGGAACCAAGAGATCATGGGAGATCCAGACACATTGACAGAAAATATCACTTCATCAGACATCGAATAGAAGAAGGAATCCTCATGGCAAAGAGGGTATCATCGGATGAGAACCCAGCAGATCCCCTCACGAAAGGACTGAGTAGGGTTAAGCATCTCCAGCATGCTCGGAGCATAGGGCTGAAGGATGGTATAAGTTTTAGTAGTTAGATAAATTATGAAATTTGTAAAGTGTAATTGACATTAGATGATGAATAAAAGTTGTTTTATTTATGAGTAAAGTGTTGCTATCTCTTGTCGATCGTTTACTATATTTCGTTTGCATGTTTTGACTTCCAGAATAATTATGTTTGGTATATCATATTATTCAAACCTCCACAGTCGGTCATATGTCGGAAGTAGGTATGAATCAAGACTGTCATGATTAGTTGCAGAGGTCTAAGGTGTTGGACATGGCTAGAACAATCATGAGTGCTCATAAGTTCTGAGCATTGGACTCAACCCACGCTCACTGGAATCACTTCATGGAATTTATCTCGAGTGATCGTGAGACGGTAATATCATATAAGTCTTCAAAACTAGAGATATGAGTTGTTACTTACGAGTTGGTTATGCATTGATTGTACGAAAACGCATTGGTAACTCGATGTTATAAAACGTGCCTTTGTGTATAATTCAATGAGTGGTAGAACAAACATATGAGTTGAAGTTTATCTATTCCTTCTAGGATTAGAAGCGATATCTGGGCCCCTCGATGATTTTGTTTTGACCTATGTACTGGGCCCGGTCAGAACTAAATTGATGTGTTCAGTTAAGTTCTATGTCAAACAAATCGGAAATCGGGAAACAAATGTTGGACAATAAGTAAGACTATGTTCCATGTATTTGTCCGACTGATATCTAGAACAGAGGATTATATGATCACTTATCTAAAATGGCGCGTTCTAGTTCAACAGAGTTTAAAGAGCTACGATTGCTGATCGGTTCCTGAAGTCATACTTGCAACTATAGTTATTAGACTTATCCAAGTGGGAGACTGTTGGATATAGTGTCTAAGTCCATAACTATATTTGGTATGTACTTGACCCGACCCGGCATGGTCCATTTGGGTTGCACTTCACCCGAACAATTTATGGATAATTTTTTGAGAATAGTACAAGTTATGATTTATTAATATATTATAAGTTCTAATATATTAATATAAGATCATATTATTTGATTAGTATTGATCTATAATTAATCTAGGATTAATTTAGAGATCAAAGATATTACTAATTAAATATGGGCTTCTATATTTATATAGTGTGGGCTAATGCTTATTTGGAATGGGCTAGGCTTGCATGGAAAGTCCATGGATACTCCATGGAGCTTTAACCCATGGATCTCATGGAAATGAAGAGACATGGGTATTAGGGTTTACATGGATGTAACCCTAATCCACCACACTATATAAATGAGGCTTTGGTTCTTGAAATCATACTAGGGGACACTAGTTGAGTGAGAAAAGCAAGAGGGTCGATTTCAAGATAGCAGTGACTATTCTCTCAAAGTTCCAAGTTTGTGGTGATTTGTGATGTCCATTTGAGGCATCCACACTATTGGTGCTAGGCTCTAAAACTCCAAGGAATCAATTACAACTACAAGGTAAGTATTTCTATTAGCTTTATTTGATTCAAGTTCCCCATGCCATGCTAGTTAGGATATGAACCTTGGAAAAATAATTATTTGCATGTATCTTAGACAAACATAGATCCAAGGTTTATTAGGGTTGCATGTACACTTAGGAAGTGTTAGAATGCTCAAAACCCATCACATATAAATTTTTGGTGTGACAAGGAGATCTATACGTCTATCATAAATAAAAATTTTCCTATCTTAAAATTCTCGCCTCGGTACACCGAACGTCTGCTTGGGTGTGCAAAACGTCATGGTGAAGACATAATAGGAAATATCTGAGGAAGATGAAAACCTAAGCCTAAGAATGTGATGGGTCATGCATCGGTCGTTGCGCCTACACCCGAACCTATCACAATGGCAGAAGTTCAGGAAGTGATGCGAACCATGATAGACTGAGAAGATAGAGGAAATGAGATGGCTTATGATAGTAAATGATACCTATCAAAAGATATCATAATAGAGGATGATAGAACAATTGGTGTAATTCCTAAAGTTTTCCTATCATCTGGAATTTCCATCACTAACCGAGTTGAACCAGAATTGATGATTGAAGATACGCATGGAAGAAGTCCTAGTAGAGTCTCGGGAAATTTTTATGACTATTTGGACACACTCGTATGTGTTAAATTGTTTTGTGATTTTAGGACGTGGGGACTGTGAGACAATACTTGGGACGAGTATGAGTAGGTGTGAAAGGTAGTAGATGCGTATACTACCGGAAGCACAGGACTCACGCTTGGATCAGGGAAAGTCACAAGGTTACCAAGAAGCCAATAATTGATTCCATTTTATTCAAGCATATTGTTACTATCATTTTAGTAATAACTAAGAAGATTGTTGTTATTCCGACCCTAGTGGTCATGTCGAATTGAGTCCGACTACTATGAGTATGTTACGCCGTTCAGAGAATCAAGTTCGATGTAGCATCTGACTTAATCCAGAAGATTGAAATGAAAGATAACCAAGGCGATTAGTAGAAGTATCACGATGATTGTTAAAGAAGTTGGTAGCTAGAAATGCTACATGTTGAAATATTGTTGTTTCACATTAGAACATGAAGGAAGGTATAGTCTGTTTTGGAATTTGACTCTAAGAGACCTGAATCTGAGCATTGCAACATACGATGAGAGGTCATTAGAACGTGACATATCGGCCTATTGTAGTAATCAAATATACTTATCTTAAGTTTGTTAAGAATAAGAAGAAGGAGTCTCCATTAAGGATCGAGACCGTGACTTGAAGGTCATAATTTGGAGTCTAACGTGAGATAGAAAGCAAGTGCAAGATCAAGCACCGCTTGAAGTGAAGGAGTCCAATAGTTAGAAACTTGTTCGAAGCAACATAGAAGTTACGGTTATTACTTAGGATGAAGATATAACGTATGGAGTCATCATGTGAGCCCTGTTTCATTGATGATTCCGAGACATAATCATCCTAAAGGGGAGATAATTGTAACGCTTGTAGATCCGGGCTAGTCAATTGAGAGATAATAGGGGTCGAAAATGACTTTTCGACAAAATATTATTTAGAATAAATAATCTTAACCAAGTTGTAGAATATATCTCAAGGGTTCCGTACATATAAAGAACGCCGAAATTCGAGTTATAACGAAGAAGTTATGGCCCGTCGAAGTTTTACGGCAAAACCGACACGACACGACGCGACGTAAATAGTGAATTTACGATAGAAGACATTTTAGCCTTAGTGATCTAAACAAAAGTCGTAGAATATGTTAACCTGAGAGCGTCCATAAAAAGAACGCCCAAATCTGACTTCGTATGAGGAAGTTATGATTTTTCTAAGATTTGGCTTAGTAGTATACAACCCAAAATTCGAATATTAGATCGAGCGGTTTTTAGCTGACACAACCTAAAAGAGAATCGAAGATCTCGTTAACAGTAGCATAACTATAAAAAAACAGAGGAAAACGGACGTCAGATGAAGAAATTATGAATTTTTAAGGGACCAATCCTGTCCCGGCCTGTTAAAAATATAACTTTAAAAATAAAGTCAAAATTAGCCGACGGAGGTGAACGATGTGAGTTGAGAGGTGTTATAGACCACGAGTTGGATGATGAGTTGAGAGGTGTTATAGACCACGAGTTGAGGGTGAGAGGTGAACGATGTGAGAAACCTTTTCCGAAACGATGGCCCCGTCATTCAGCAGAGTATGGATGACAACCACGGACTATTCTAGACAGCCCAGTGGAACACTAGCAGGCTCGCAACCTGTAGGTGTTGTGAACGATGTGTTCACCCGGTGTACTCTAAACCTTGGCGACTATGCAGACTTAGTGCCTAAACCTTGGCGATCATGTAGACTTGATGCCTAAACCCTGGTGACTATGCAGACTTAGTGCCTAAACCTTGGTGATCATGCAGACTTGATGCCTAAACCCTGGTGACTATGTAGACTTAGCACCTAAACCCTGGCGACTATGCGGACTTAGTGCCTGTTGTGTAAACCCTGGCGACTCTATAGACTTGCTGCCTAAACTCGGTGACGATGGACTTCGTGCCGATTCCTTAGGATGATCCTTAGGAATGAATGAATGATGAATAGTTGATTCTTAGGGTAGATCCTTAAGAGTAAAGAAGATAATGGGGATGGGTAATTAGGTTGATTGTTTGATGTTAAAACATAATAATTATATTATTGTGGGTTGAAAACCCTATGTACTCACTAGGTTTCCCAACTTGACCCACTCAGTTTATTTGGATCACAGGTGTCGATACTAAGTTACATTATACTGAGAGATTAAAGAGATGTAGATCACTAGTATAAATGAATGTAAGTTCTGTTTATGCTTATGTTTCTGTATTGACGATGACATCCCAAATGTTTTAAAATGAATAAAAACACATTTCTTTGGAAATGATTTGATAATGTATTTATCATGTTTTACTGGGAACAAATTCCGCAACATTTTTAATAAAAGAGTTAGTCTGATTTTTATAAAGCATAAACAAGATCAGTCTTTTCTGGCTGTGAAAATGGGGATGTCACAAAAACTGACATGAAGAACATAAATCATTGGCTTAAAGGAAAAGGAAAAGTGTTTCAGTCAGGAAAGTTCTCATAAGAGGAAATCAGGAATGCTTATGAAAGCTACTTGAACGAATCACAAAATGGAAGTGCATCATCAATGGAATCGAATCCATCAGTTCGAACGTGGAGAGCTGTTCCAAAAGAAAATGTTGAGGCCAGGTGAAATTTTGAAGAAAAAGGGAAAGTTAGTGTTGATTCTAAACCAATAGATGATCTCATTTTGCTTCCTAAGTCTATTGAAGTTGACTTAATCGATAGCTTGAAATCCAAAGTTGGTAATTGGGTTTTAGGATCTTCGTTTCATAATTCATTTCTATCTAATAACCAAGGACCCAAAAAGCCTTAGGGACCTAAATTTTTCCACTGATTGCAATTTTTATGTGACGAGCAATATGAAAAACATTGGTTCATTGATAGTAGTTTCTCTCGTCACATGACTGGTGGGAAGGAAAATTTAAGAGATTATCAAAGCCTGGAAAATGTCGACGTAGTGAAGTTTGGGAATAACAATAAATGCAAAGTTAAGCAATATGGCAAAGTAATGAATGGCAATTTCACAGTTAATCAAGTGGAATATGTTGAAGCTCTTCAACATAACTTGATAAGTGTCTCGCAACTTGTTGTGGGCAATAGCAATCAAGTTGTCTTCGATGAAGAATGAAGTGTCATTTCGAACAAAGAATCAAAAGAAGTGTTGCTGAAGTCGAAAAGAAAAGGAGATATGTTCACTCTTGATATCAAGTCAATCGTTGGTGTTCCCTCAGTATGCTTGCTTTCAAAGGCTTCTTCAGATATAATTTGGTTGTAGCATAATAGACTTTCTCACTTGAACTTCAAAAATCTGAACAAACTGGTGGTAAATAATCTTGTATGTGGCTTACCCGTTTCAAAGTTTGATAACGTTGTTATGTGCAACATGCTAACAAGGGAAGCAACATCATCAATGTCATCCAATAATCATCGATTCGAAGATCATTGAACCTCTTGAGTTACTTCACATTGATCTTTGTGGCCCTTCAACTCTTGAGACTCTTAACAAGAAAATGTACATATTGGTCATTGTTGATGACTTTTCGAGGTTCACTTGGGTGTACTCTCTTCAAAAAAAGTCAGAAACTACTCAAGTAATGATTGATTTTATTAAGCATATCGAACTCAATTTGCGCAAGAAAGTGAGGAAGATCAAAAGTGACAATGGAACAGAATTCAAGAATCAAGTTCTTGATAAATTTCTGACTGATCTTGGAATTACTAAAAAAATTTCATCTCCTTACACACCACAACAAAACGGTGTTGTCGAAAGGAGTAACAGATCTTTATGTAAAGCAGCGAGGACTATGCTCACATATGCGAATCTACCTCAATATCTCTGGGCAGAGGCGGTTTCGACAACATGTTCTACACAAAACATATCTTTTATTCATCATTGTTTTAACATCACCCCTTATGAAATCATTAACAATCGAAAACCAAATGTGAAATTTTTCCATGTTTTTGGTTGCAGGTGCTTTAGTATGAATCTTAAGGATAACCTTTTGAAATTTTAATCAAAAGCTAATGAGGGGATATTCTTGGGATATTCACACGATTCTGTTGCATATAGGGTGTTGAGCAAACGAACACGGAAGATTGAAGAAACATACAATCTAACTTTTGATGATTATTATGTGAAACATGTCGAAAAGATTTTAGAATAGAAGCCCATTATTAACGAAACTTCTGATGAGTCATCTATTTCAAATTATTTCGATTTTGATTGTGACTTAATATTTGGTATTCTTGAAAAGGAAATCGACGCAGAAGTACATGCATCAGATAATCAGATTCCTGAAGCTTTGAAGCATACTGATGATTCGACTATAACTTAGAATGATGATGTTTCACAATTGACAACGAATTCTCAAATACAAGTCGAAACGCAACCAGTATTACAAGGTGATCAAGTGGAGGGGGAGCACTTGAATTTGATACCTAATGTTAAGGGGGAGCATACATTCGAGGGGAGTATAATAATTCCGATCCTATTGTCGAGGGGGGCCACTTGGATCAATTCCAACCAATTCCAATACTCAAATGGATGTTTTTCATGATATGAATGATAATTTGTCGAATGCAGGTGAAGGTTCAGAAGAAGATGAACTGTTCGAAGATGCACCTTAGGACTTCGATCCTACATATCCATCAATGGACAAATGGACATGAAATCATCCTCAAGAACAAATTCTTGGTGATCCTCATTCTAGAGTTCTAACGAGGGCTCAACTTCATGCTAAAAATGAGGTACTTAATGTCCATCAAGAATTTTGCATGTTCAATGTTTTCATTTCCAAAATCGAACCAAAATCAGTAAAGGCTGCTATGGAATTTGAGCGAAACAAGGTGTGGCGACTTGTTCCACGACCTGATGATATATCAATGGTTGGCTTAAAATGGATTTTAAAAAATAAAACTGATAAGGAGGGTAATATGGTTCAAAACAAAGCTAGGCAGTAGTAAAAGGATATTTGCAACAAGAGGTTATCGATTATGAAGAAACCTTTGCCCCTATCGCAAGACTCAAGTCTGTTCGAATATTTTTAGCTTATGCAGCACACAAGGACTTTGATGTTTACCAGATGGATGTCAAGTGTGCATTTCTCAATGGAGTCTTGGAAGAAACTGTATATGTCGAACAACCACCATGTTTAGTTAATGAGAAATTCCCCGATCATTGTTATATTCTTGATAAAGTAATGTATGGCTAAAAACAGGCACCATGCGCTTGGTATCAAATTCATACTCACTTTTTTGAAATTATCAAAATTTAAAAAAGGTTCAGTTGATCCTACTCTCTTTCGAAAGAAGGTTGTGGATCATTTGCTCAAATTTATGTTGATGATATTATATTTGATTCCACTGACCCTGCTTTGTCCAAAGAATTTGAAAATATAATGAAAAGTCAATTCAAAATGAGTATGATGGGGAAGATTAATAATTTTTTGGGATTAAATATTCGTCAAAGTAGAGATGGTATTTTTATAAATCAAGAGAAGTACTCTCGCAATCTGCTTGAAAATTTTGGGATGACGAATAGTTCCAAATTGCGAGTATCAATGGTTGTTGGCACACGCTTGGCCCTTCGTTGGACAAGCCTGCTGTCGACATTACACTATACAGGAGCATTATCAGTTCGTTACTTTACTTAACTACAAGTCGACCTGATATAATGTTTGTTGTTTGTATTTGTGATAGATATCAATCGAAATCCAGAGAGCCCCATATGACTGCTGTGAAGAAATTTTTTCGATATCTATAAGGGACAGTTTCATTGGGGTTATGGTACCCTTCGAAGAGTGGTTTCTTCGTTCAAGATTTTTCGGATGCCGATCTTGGTTGTTGTCAACTTGATAGGAAAAGCACTTCCGGTGGGTGCCACTTTTAGGACAGGAAGCTTGTTAGTGGCAATCGAAGAAGCAAACTTGTGTTTCGATTTCCACCGTAGAAGCAGAATATGTTGCTGCTGCATCTTGCACTTCTCAAGTCATTTGGATTCAAAGTCAACTGCATGATTATGCAATCAACATGAAGAAAATTCTGTTGTATTGTAATTTACAAAGTGCCATTCGCATTGGCCATAATCCAGTGCAATATTCGAAGACTAAACATATCGCACTTCGATATCATTTTATCAAGAATCATGTTGAGGATGGAAACATTGAGGTTCACTTTATAAAAAAGGGGATCAACTTGCTGATATTTTTACTAAACCTTTGGATGAAAAATCTTTTGTAAGGATTTTGTCAGGGCTAGGCATGCTTGATGCGAGTGCAGTTCCCAATTCGTCATCATAACGCAATGAAAAGAATAATCGACATTTCGCTAAATGAATCAGAAGTTACTGTTCACCATTTAACGTTCGACATGCTTCGATTTTGACAATCGTCTAAACGATCCAGATTACACTTCGTTATGCAAGGCACATTGTTGTATCGATATTTCACATTTCGTTTGTTTCGTAACATTCTCTTGATTTTACAAAAACAAAAATACCAAAAGGATTGTGTTATTTTTGTTGTTTCATTTTACAAACACCAAAGTAACAAAAAGATTTTCTTATTTTTGTTGTTTCATTTTTAAAAACAAAAATACCAAAAAGATTTTCTTATTTTTGTTGTTTCTTTTGACAAAAAAATCCAAAAACATTTTTCATTTTTATTTGGGTGTTTAAAAAGTTTTTGTGTAGCTTGCTATTGAATTCTTCTGGTGGAACTTGCTTTGCAGCTTTAGGGAAAGATATTCATTCAATACTTTGTACTAGTTAGGTGTCCTTAGAAGCATGCTGCAGCATGTTGTCCCAAGCCTCCACGACTCAATGTGCTTCGAAGCCTTAATGGATTTCTCATTACGAGGATTCCTTCCCAATCAGGCTATATTCACACTAGTCACTACACTACCTTACTCTTCTCATATCGAGTTAAGAGTTTTCTTCTTGGTCCACATATAGCAAAGGTACATTTCGTTTCTAAACAAATCTTTTTCACCATAATGTTCTTTCACGATCACACACAATGAGATATACCTAAGAGATCTCTGGTTCAAACCAACCATGATTTAGGTATATCACAAGTCTCTATTAATGATCCTGATTCATGAGACCGTGATGATGGTGAAACCCAAAATTTCAAACTGATTAAGGAATTGACGGTGAACTTTATGTTCAAGATTTTAGTGAAACACCTGTTTCAGTACCCTTATTCGATATTCAAAATTATATTCCTTCGTTATGAGTGGTCTTGATAAAATGTTCTTCACCCAAGACGTTTTTACCCAACAAGATCTAGCATTTTATTTTTCATGGAATATGGTTTCTCTCTGAATATCAGTTCGTTTCTTTGTCACTTACAATTTTCTCTAATCTTAACTTGTCACTCATTACACTGGTCATACAAGTAATTTTGCTCATTAAATTCACACTTATGTTAAGTTGTGATCATGAGCAAAATTTGAGCCAACCTTCGAAGCCTTATGAATAGAAGCCTTCGATACTCCTCTATGAATATTCGATTGTAATTCATAGGAAACCACACAAGCTGTTCGACATCTCTCTTGATGTAGAACAAAGCGATCTTTGCTCGGGGTCTTATTGCTTTTATGTCGATTTTCTATTGAGATCACCGAACCATTTTTTTGTTCTTATCTCATTCTTTGGAACACTTTTGCACGCACTAAAATCCTTGAGGTTGTGAGTAATACCAAATCAGGCTGAAGATTTCGAAAAGTCTAGCAGATGACTTCGCTTCTAAACCCAAAAGCGAATGAGCCCAGCCTCCATGCCGAAGGTTCATTGATGGTTCTTATCCCCTTGGGGAAAGCGGAACGACTGTTTGATGTGATGGTTTGGTTGCTTCATGGTTTTCAACAACAAAGTGCACATCACATTTCAGGCGTGACGTATGGTATGGTAACTGCCTCGATTTTCAAGGAAAGATGTGGCATGATTTTAATGAATAACCACTTCAAATTCAAACTTGTCGGTATAAAAGGGTTTTGGGGTCATCTCATTCAAAATTTACATGATCTGACTCAAGATTTTCCCCAATTCTATTTCCTTCCATTTCTTGTTCTCCCAAAGCTTCAAACCCTAACAATGGCGGCCACAAATGTGAATGTTGATCCTTCTCAAACGACTGATGATGTCACATCTCAACCTATATAAAAGATCCAGAGTACCAACTACCGAGTTCAACCAAATATTTCTAAGTACCCAGAAGAATTAAAGATGTTAATCGTTGCCTTAAATCACTCGGTGTTGTCTACAATGTTGTCGTCTTCCTTTTCTGTACCAATGACCTAATTATCACTAGCCGGATCCATAACTGTGTTTAACAAGAGGACAAAGGTTGTTACTTTTCAACTCACCAACTAAAATAAATATAAACTAACAAAGAAGCAATTTACTCAAATCTTGAATATTCCTAATGTTGAACCTTTTTATGAGGTTATGAATGAACAAATTGTTCATATGTTCAATGAAATGGGTCATCAACCGCCACTTACCAAGATTAGTGATTTCAAGTACTCATCCTTACCTTACATATGGAATTTTCTATTTGGCATTTTTCTTCAATGCTTGACTGGTCGAAGTGTTTGGTTAGATAAAGCAAAGCTGGAGGTATATGCAATGGTTGATGGTTTGTACGATGATCTTCAAGTGGATTATGCAAATCAACTATGGAAGGAGTTTGGTAACATTATTGGCCACACCAGTGTTGTGAATGGTGTCTCTTGTGCCAAATATTGGAATTTGATCTTGCGACATGTGTATGAAAAAGAGGGAATCATGGTTCCAAATGATGTTCCCAAAGTATAATTTGTCTTGTATCAACATCCCAAGATGGTGGAAGATGATTAAGAGTTGTTTCCTAATATATCACAGATCAATGATGCTATGCTTCATAAAGTTGATCCAGCAGATCCAGTTCTCGTGGCTTATCTTCAAACCATCAATCCTTCTATCGAAATAGGTGTTCTACTGCCAAAGGGAATAACCGGTACTTCAAAACATGGAAAGAATTCAGAGAAGGCTACCAAGGCTAGTCATCAAAGCTTGATCATGTTCCTACTTAGAAGAAGGTTATAAAGCTTGTTCAAGTTCCTGATCCTAAAGAACCTGCAAAGGAAGTAGTGCCTTCGAAATATGGTGTTCTCAAGAAGTTGAAGAAAATGGCTCATAGGCCTCGCCATTCTCCTGAAAGGCAACCTATTATTGAAGCTGTTCTAGAGCAGTCTCTTTCTTCTCCCAAAGATACTTTTTCATCAAAGATTAAGAAAAATCGAAAAAACCCCAGATCAATCAAAAGGGGGTGCTTATTCGGGAAATTTCTGCTCCAGTTTCTCCAGATTCCAAGAAACAAAGAGCTCATGATATGGTGAAGAAACTTAAAAAGAAGAGAAATCAAGTGGAGGATACTTTGGATGAGGCTTTTGTCGAGACAGAGTTTGAAGATAGTGGTAAGTCTTAGTCTTCACTTTGTTATGATGATATGGGCTTCGATTCATCTCATAGGGGCTCTCCTGTTAAGTCGCATGTCGAGGCGACAGGTAGTCCTGGTGGCAATGTGGAAACATCTAATGTAGACACAACCACTAATTTGGGTGATAATTGTATTTTATCCATCCCTGAGAAGACTTCAGTCATACCACTCGAAGTTTCGATTGCCAAGTCCAATGTGGAGGAGGTTCAAACTTCGGGCATCTCTATAGACCTATCTAATATGGACACAAATGTCAACATGGGTGATGGAGTGTCGACTTCTGAAGACCAAGGTATTTCGAATGTATCTACTACCAACATTCCTGTTTCCATCATTATTTCATGTACATTCGAAACCATTGGTATTGATACTTCCACTTCACTACCACTATTTGTTTCACCCATTCCCACATCTTTACCTGCTTCTACCATATCACCTACTTTCTCGAATATAATGGAGCAGCCTATCACATCTTTATTTCCTTCAAAATCCACTGATGGTCTAAAGTCTACCTTGGATGTTGGTCAAGATGATGATGTTTATATAGTTTCGTTTGCTGACATACAATTTGATCCTGAAGAAGAAAACATTCCAGATCATATGCTTATGTCCGATAAGCAGTTCAAGATCCTCAATCGTAAATTAAATTCTTTACTTCCACTTCAAGCTGATGTTGGGTGTCAGAATAGTGTTGCTGGCATAGAGGTTGATGTCATGCTTAAAGCTCAAGAGCTTCGTTTGAGAGCTTTGATGGAACAGATAGATTCGAAGACTGAAAAACTTTTGAAGCAACAGTCTGATTCTTTTGTTCATGACGTAAAGGATTTGAGGGATATTGCAAAAATAGAAAGACATATTCTATTTGTTGAGGCTGTTAAATGAGTACAAAAGGATGTGAATATGAAAATTGAAGAACTTCATTCTGAAATGGCGAAGGAAGTTGTCAAGCTTGATCACAATTATTCAAATCTTAACACGAAGGTTAATATTGTTGTTGATACTGTTACGAAAGCTGTTGAACTTCACAGTTCTCTTCTAACCAAGATTGAAGCAAAGTCGACATTTGTTTCTCAAATTTTTGCCAAATTGGAAGAGTTATTGGGCAGTTTGAATGAGTTACTTACGAAGCTTGGTTCTTCTTTACTGTCTTCGATTTCTCAAGATTTCTTTTCTTAGAAGTTTTTGTTACTAGAGATCCAATCTCAAATCTGAGTTAGCTCCGGTTTTGAAGCTTATTAATTTAATGCCAAGTGATGCCCCACCTGTTCACATGGGGGTGCAAGGGCGAGAAAAGGGTGTTGGTTCATCAAAAAATTCAGATGGAGGGAAGGTTGTTCGGAAGGTAATGAGTATGCAGATTCCTACTTCATTACCTAAGTCTACTGTATCAACAACTGCAACTACTATGACTTCAAAGCCTTTAACAAAAGGTGTTGTTAGTGGTTCATTTGCTGGTGGATCAAGTTCGAAGCCACCTCCATCAACTGAAGAAATGAAAGTAAAAGGGAAAGGAATCCACACTAATTCAACGGAAGAAGGAAAGAATATTGCCTTAGAAAAGGAAATGGAACATCAAAGGCAAATTCATAGTATTCTTAGACAAAGGCGAGTATACCTACCTGGTCTTGAGAAAGGTGACCCAACAAAACCTTATTGTTATGAAACTATCGAATAGACTGTTTCTCTTGGTAACATGCATGATTTTCTCAAAGTACCAAAGAAAAGCTATGAGATAGAAAAACCAGACTTCAATCAATTGGATTTCCCTATCAATCATATGTCGTTCATTTCAGCTTAGTATCAATTGATAGACAAAGTCAAAGACAAAGAAGAGTTTAAGTAGCTGAAAATGAAGTTTCATGTAGTGCTCGGAAAGAAAAAAGAAGAGGTTTGGTCATTAGTGAAGATTGTCAAAGTGTTGGGCATAACCAAAGATCAATTATTCGAAGGGTTATTGTAGAACTTTCATTATCAAATAGTGCGTGCAAATAATGTGGCATGTGATTCCAGTAAAGTTGATTTTCCTTTGATGAATCCGAATGATCTCATCTGTGTGGCAAAAATTTTAAGTGAGGTTGATGCTTCGAAACTTCAGGTGACAAGCAAAGAAGATTTTTTGCTTAGGTATGCACATATCAAGATCTTCATTGTCAATTATTTTCGTTGTCTTGCCTTAATGGATATAGAGTTTGCTTAGGTAATGAGAAAAACACATCATTATTCCACAGTCCTTGTTGAAAGGTTTTGGAAACCTGAAAGATTTTGACGATGGTGAAATTTGTCTTAAACCCTTGGGAATCGTTTTTGTTGGGAAGAATAAACAAAACGAGAATACCAAGTATATATTCAGAGTCAAAGATGTGGAAAGATACACGAATGCTCAGTGTATGACTTTACTTGTTCGTATTAATAATTGCAAGAAGAATACTGAAGGCGATAAAGCTGAGGTTCGGTGATCAATTGTTTGGTACATGAATTTAGAAGATTTCTTCATCAAGCGACCAAGATGCTAATTACTTACGATTTGACACTGCTCACAAAGGGGGAAAATGTAGAAGTCGAATTTAGTTATATGGTATCGAAGTGCCCTTAGTTATTTGTTAGTGTCAATGTCTGTGTTATATGTGTAACATCCAGATTCCCAGGCATGACAATTTAAGGAGTGACTCGATGAGTTGACGCCTCAACTCGTTGAGTAGAATCGTGACACGGTGACCAGTTTAATGAAGGGAATCGACGATTCGGGTATCTGAATCGCCGAGTCAGCACTGTTAAGGAGAACCCTAATTGTTCGGGTTTGTGGCCTATTTAAATGTCCTTATGTCCTGTAGTGGCAGCCACCTACACCCTTAAGAGACTCCTTTCGAACCAGAGAGCTTAGAGAGTGAAGAAGAGCCATCTTGAGCCTTTTTGGTGTGACATTGCAAAGGAGAAGGAGGGTTCTAGCATGAGGGACCAGAGGAGGTTGACATTCTGAGACTTTGAAGCTAGGAGCTTCACTTCGAGGTAATAAATCGGACCTTTCCTTATGTACAGTGTTGATTTCATGAATCTAGGGTTTCTTGACCCCTTTTCTTTTAAGGAATATGAAGTATATGAGGTCCCAATGTGGAATAAGCTTTAGATCTGGACCTTAAGAGGTCTAGAGAGTCCCAACCTTCCAGCTTTATGTAGTCCCTTTGGGGTTATGGATCTAGGTTGCCATTTTAGGAGCTATTTCTTCATATAAGGGCATAAGAATGTTGCATGAGCTTAAAGATTGCACCTTTACGTGTTTTTTGGGTGTAATAAGGTCATATCTATAAGTTAGAGAAACATATATGACCTCAGAAGGTCTTTTGAGTGTTGCCATGGAGGGAACTCGCTGAGTCCCTATGGGGACTCGACGAGTCGAGTCGGGTTGCCCCGCGATTCGTGACCAATGGTAACCCGTCGAGTGAAAGGTTAACTCGACGAGTCGAGTGAGGCTTTTAAGGATTCAGAGGACACGCATGGACTCGCCTAGTCACTCGAGTGCACTCGACGAGTTTGGTCAAAGTTTGACCGTTGACTAGAGTTGACTTCAGTTGATCATGGGGTTTTGGTCAAGCTGATTCGAGAGAGGTCAGGGAGGGGTAGAATGGCCTTCTACCCATTCTTTAGAGACGAGGACAATAGAAAAGTATTGGTTAGAGATGTTATCATGTTGGTAGGCGGAAGCTAGATCGAGGACGTCGAGCACGAGAGCTTACTAGACATCCTTCGAGGTGAGTCTTCTCACTATATGTCACCTAGAGCGATAAATATGTGTGACCGGAAGGTCTTATGTGCTATGAAGAGTATGTGATATATGTTGACAGATGATATGTGATATGTATGTGTTATATTATGTTGTGAACACCATGTTATGGACCGGAAGGTCAACAGTGTATAGACCGGAAGGTCAACAGTGTATGGACCGGAAGGTCAAAAGAGTATAGACCGAAAGGTTATTATGGGTAGGACCGGAAGTTCTACCACAGTTGTGGGACGGAAGTCCTCTGAGACACAGTGACCGGAAGGTCTTATAGCCTTGAGGGGCATATGTGCGTATTTGGTATTTTGGGGAACTCACTAAGCATTTATGCTTACCGTGTTATGTGATATGTGTTTCAGGTACTAGTGAGGATCGCGGGAATGCGCCGACATGATCCGTACACATTAAGAGGATTTATGTATTTGAGATCTTGGGATTTGTTTATTATGATGACATGTAATACAATGTATTATTATGATATTTTATGAATGGAAGTATGTTTTAAAAATGAAAAATTGTTTTGAAAATTTACATTATTACAAGTTGGTATCAGAGCCTTGGTTTGAGGGATTAGGATGCACCTTCGGGTGTATCTGAACTCAAACTGAGGATTTTAGGAAGTTTTTCATAACAGAAACAATTTTTCTAAAAAGTAAAAGAATTTGAGAAAAGCAGAAAGAAGCAGTGTGTACGATCAGCCAGCGCCCGAATGGTGATTTCCCAAAATACCCTTACTTTATGTGTTATGAGATATGATATGATATGTTATGATGTGCATGCTAGAGTAGGCTAGGTATTCACAGTAGGACTAGAGTGGCTTGATTTGTGATGCCTTAGCCTAGAAGATTACTACTGCTATGAGATGCTTCGAGAGTGAGTAGGTAGCGGTAAGGAGCTAATGAGAGGTCTACTGGAAAGTAGCCTATGTGTGATAAGAAGTAGAGTACTTGTGATTTGGGATCCAAGGAGGAGGACTTGGGGTGAATACTGATGCGGTGTGGATGGTAGTATAGGGCCCGTACTTCTGAAAACACCAGATCAGTGAAAAGTCCAAGTAAGAATCCTTAGGGTACCAAGGAACAAGTAGGGTTGGGCAACCGAGTGTGAGTATACTTAATCGAGATTCTGGTATCTTTGTGTTGTGTTTTAGAGACATCATGGTGGGTACACGTCACACACCAAAGAGTAGCAGAGTTAGCAATGACGAGATTCATAGAATGATTCGTGATGAGGTGGCCGCGACCATACGAGAGGTCATGCACGAGATGTTTGGGTCTATAGAGACCATGTTGATTGAGACGTTCGATGAGCGATACGCTACTGATTCAGAAGCTGCTGCTGCTACAGCCATCGAAGTTGTCACAACTGCTAGGCTACAAGGGGGTGACTCGTTGCTGTACTGGGAGCTCAACAACACGAAGTCACCAGGGTTTGATGGGACAGGATCCGATAGCCGCGAGAGGTGATATCATGGTACGAGTACCATGATTGGTGACAGATTAAGAAGTGATGTCATGGTTCGAGTACCATGATAAGTAGCGGATTGAGAAGTGATGTCATGGTTCGAGTACCATGAGTTGTAGCAGGTCGAGAGGTGATGTTATGGTTCGAGTGCCATGATGTGAGGTGGATTGAGAAGAGGGAACATGGTTCGAGTACCATGATTCGTAGAAGATTAGGAGGAAATAACATGGTTCAGGTACCGTGATTCATAGCAGATCGAGAGGTTGCCACACAGTTTGAGTATCATGACATGTGGCGGTTAGTGTTTCTGGTTTTTACCGGTTATTCCGTGGGGATTGTCTAGACTGAGATCAAAGGTGAATGAGTATGGGGCCAGAAGGCCATGATGAACAAGTTTAGTGGAGAATCCCTTGAAAGGGGAAATCGAGTGAGCTCCAAGGGATTGTGGGTAATATGCCAGTTGGAGTCGCAAGACTCAGGGATGAGCAGGGATGGTGCATTATGGGAGAATACGGTCTGGGCTGGGCGACCGGCCAATAGTGGAGAGGTCACTTTCTGTGAACCGATTGGTGCTTTTGTCTTTTTCCTGTGGGAGACATAAGAGGTGTTGTCGTTTCGGTTTTTGAGTTTGGCGGTGAACCCTGTGGGATTGCAGGGATGGTGATCTTCAACCAGAGTATATGGCAGTTGGTCTGCCGCAAGGTAAAGATATAGCTTGAACAGGTCATCAGTGGGGACTGAGATGGTCAAGGACCAGGATACACCCTAATTTAGTATAGTAGGGCAAGTGTTAGCTGCAACGTCGGCCGATCAAGAGGAGTATATCAGGGCGGTGGCCCTTATTGACTTTGATGGGTATTAAAAGTGGAAATATGGTTTCTACTCTTATGATAAGTTACGTGATGGAAAATTGGTTGAGGAGTCGATGATAAGGAGTGCGGTAGATCATTATTTTCAGAATAAGAGTTAGGGTAATACTAGACAGTTGGGGGGGGGGGGGGGTCCGGTGATGGAATGGTGTGAGATCCTGAATGACTAAGAGGCAGTCATGGTGAGAAGTTCTGAGGATTTCATCTGAGTATCAGGGCATTTGGAGTTGCTCGATCTTTGTCGGGAGATCATCGAGCGTTGCGTAACACCTTCCAAGAGTAGGTGCGATGATTAGTGGTGGAAACAGTCTGTGTGATAGATTGTTGGTGCGCCGATTGGGGATGGTTCGAACCCTAAGTGGGGGAGAACCGAGTATTTTATTGAGGGGATTAGAGATTTGATCGAGAATGGTTAGAGATCTGGATATAGAGACGGGCAGTGCAAATTCATTAAGCCCAAGGTTATTTGGTGATTGAGACGTGGTGCAAAGCGGGATAATGCATGTGTTATGTTTGAAAAGGATGAGTGCCTCCACGGCAAGTGGCCGTTGATCGGAGACCTTGGGGCGAACGGAAATTCTTCAAGGTCATAATGGTGAATTCGAGATGGTTGGCTCGTAGGCTGAGTTCGACGGTTGAGAAATTCTAGTTCAATGATAGGGCTGTTATTCAACTTGGGAAGGGAAGAAGTTGATTAGACAACCAATTTCAGGTTGTGGAACAGGAGGATCCGTGGATGAGATGAGACGTTGTGAGGTTCTATGTGGTGTATCGAGGCATCCGTTTTTAATGCATTAGATTTTGGATAAGTGTGAGTCTTGAGTGAAGACGGCAAGTGGTGGGTCGAGCATCGATGGTTCAAGTGGGAGCCCTTTAGGTTAATGACAACAAGTGGGATTGTCCAAGAATATGGATTGTAGCAGGGAAGGGTGTTTTGTTACGATGATTGCCGCCATATATAGTGGTGCACAATTTGGGTAAGTGCATGCACCTATCTATGATTGATCCTTGGATTGTGGGTGAGTCAAAGGTTGTTGTGATGCTACGGGAAGTCGTAGTACTCACTAGTCATAGGTTGTTGTGATGCTACGGGAAGCCGTAGTACTCACTAGTCTGAGGGTGTTGTGATGCTGTGGGAAGTCGTAGTACTCACTAGTCAGAGGTTATTGTGATGCTATGGGAAGCCATAGTACTCACTAGTCAGAGGTTGTTGTGATTGCTACGGGAAGCCGTAGTACTCACTAGTCAGAGGTTGTTGTGATGCTACGGGAAGCCATAGTACTCACTAGTCAGAGGTTGTTGTGATGCTACGGGAAGCCGTTGTACTCACTAGTCAGAGGTTGTTATGATGCTACAGGAAGCTGTAGTACTCACTAGTCAGTGAGAGGTTGTGGTGATACTGCGGGAAGTCGTAGTACTCACCAATCAGTGAGAGGTTGATGTGGTGCTACGGGAAGACGTAGTAGACACTAGTCAGCGAGAAGTTGTTATGGTAAAGTACTCTTTGATCAGAGCATAGCACATAAGAGTTTTAGGCATGGGGTGACCCTAATTTATGAGTTATTGGGAACCTGGTGGTCGGACCAGGGGCAAGACCAGTGTCTCCTCAATGATAGGGAATCATTATGTTCTGATCAAGCTGTGGTCATCTTAATCTGAAAGAATGAGATAAGTGAGGTACGCATGCGTTGCGGAAAATGAGTTTTGAGTTGAGTGCTTCGTTGGGACGAGTGGTTCTATCTTTGGGTCGGACCAAACTCTCTAGTTTCAGTTTGGCTATGGTAGTGCATTGGATAGGCGAGATGAGATTCTGGATTCTGAGGTGGGTTCCATGTTGAGGAGTATTGTTGTCATCTGATGTCTTAGACCTGTGAGGGTCAGTACTCGCGTACGGGAGGTGCCGCAAGTTGCAGGAAACGATGAGTAACAGATGACAGAGGTCAGGGTTGAGTCAATCTCCATTTGGGAAGGTAGCATTCACTTAGGCTTAAGCGAACTTCGCTACTTGTGTGTCACATCTGATGTCTTATGCCCGAAACCCTCGCATCCCTTTTATATGGGCTGAAAACCCTCGGTACGCGGGGCATACCTGACGTCATGCATGACCGCATCCTCATCTGCCGGACTTCGGACGGGATGGGGCATAGGGGTGTAGATGGGCGACGTGGACGATCCGAGGCCTAGCACTCAAGTACGCTGGGCGTACGAGGGTACGCTGGACGTAAATCGTCTCAGTTTGCACACTTCGAACTTCTAAAATCCGTAACTTCCATGTACGAGCTCCGTTTTCGACGTTCTATATATGCACGCGTAGGTGGGAATATGCTCTACAACTTTCATTTAGACTCCATCGGCTAGTTTTGACTTTATTTTTAACTAAATATTTTTAACAGGCCGGGACACGAAAAGGTTCGTAAAAAAATCCATGACTTCTTTATTCGACGTCCCTTTTCATCAGACTTTTTACCGTCGCACTACTACTGTTGAGATCTTCGATTCTCGTTTAGGTTGTTTCGGCCAAAAGTCTATCGATCTCTATTTCGAGTTTTTAGCTGTCTACTGCTATATCCGAAACTTTGAAAAATCATAACTTCCTTGTTATAACTCAGATTTTAGTGTACTTTATATTTCTGAAATCCTTGACATAATATCTATCATTTATGAAATTTAGTAGATGAATTTTGAACATTTTATTTTTGACAATAATTTCATTATATCAACAGAGGTTACAATTTTTGAATTTTTAGGTCATTACATTGATTCGAAATATCGGGTTGTCACATCATCCCCCCGTTAGTGGGAATTTCGTCCCAAAATTAAATATAAAGTAAATATTTGTGGATTAGGGAAAGAGATGCGGGTACTTTTGTTTCATTTGGTCTTCGCACTCCCAAGTGTATTTAGGTCCTCGTTTTGCATTCCAACGGACCTTCACAATGGGTATGCGACTTTGTTTTGTTCTTTTAATTTCCCTATCAATGACCTCAATTGGTTCCTCTATAAAGTGGAGACTCTCGTTGATGTCGATTTCATCTATACGAACGACGAGGGTCTCATTGGACAAACATTTCTTCAAATTTGACACATGAAAGGTAGGATGTACGTTATTGAGTTCCTACGATAGTCGAAGTTTGTATGCTAACGGGCCGATCCTTGGAAGGATCTCAAATAGTTCTATATACCTTGGGTTTAGTTACCCACGTTTTCTGAAACGTATTAACCCCTTCCAGGGCGAGACCTTCAATAGCACTCGATCCCCAACCTGAAATTCTAAGGGCTTCCGTCTTTTGTCCGCATAACTCTTTTGTCTGTCTCTTGAAGCCTTTAGTCGTTCTCGAATTTGTACAATCTTCTCAGTTGTTTCGCTTATGATTTTTGGGCATGTGAGAGTGATGTCGGGTATATGTCCCTTGGCTAGTTGCATGTCACCCACTTCAGCCCATCATAGTGGTGATCTGCACTTGCGGCCATAGAGGGCTTCGAATGGAGCAACTTTAATGCTGGAGTGATGGCTATTGTTGTATGAGAATTCGACTAGTGGTAAATGTGTATCCCATGCTTTACCAAAATCGATTACACAAGCTCTTAGCATATCTTCCAAGGTTTGTATGGTCCTCTCACTTTGACCGTCGGTTTGTGGATGGTAAGCGGTACTCATGTCTAGTCTCGTCCCTATAGATTTTTGCAGTGACTACTAGAATCGTGAGGTGAACCTACTATCTCTGTCGGAGATAATGGATATTGGTACACCATGCAGTCATACAATCTCTCGGATGTAGGTTCGAGCTAGCTTCTCCATCTTGTCGGTTTCTTTTATTGGTAGGAAGTGTGCGGATTTTGTTAGTCTATCGACGATTACCCAGATGGTGTCTAGTCCACTTGATGTCTTGGGTAATTCGGTTATGAGATCCATGGTTATCGACTCCCACTTCCACTCAGATATTTCAGGTTGTTGTAGTAATCCCGAGGGCTTTTGGTACTCTACCTTGACTTTGACACAAGTCAGACACTTGCCCACATAGGTAGCGATCTCTGCTTTCATGTTCGGCCACCAATACAGTTTCTTGAGGTCCAAATACATCTTGTCTCAACCTGGATGCACGGAGTATCGAGTCTTATGAGCCTCGTTCATGACCACGTCTCTGAATCCACCAAACTTCGATGTGCTGATCCGATCCACGAAGTAACAAACTCCGTCACCCTTGAATTCAAGATTCTTATCCATTCCACTTAAGGCCTCACCCGTCACATTCTCTGTTTTCAAGGCTTCCTTCTGAGCCTCCTTGATTTGTGTGGACATGTGTGAATGGATCGTCATGGTTAAGGATTTCACTCGGTGGCCCGAGTATTCCTTTCGACTAAGAGCATCAGCTACCACATTCACTTTTCCTGGATGATAATGAATTTCACATTCGTAGTCATTCAACAGTTCAACCCATTGTCTTTGCCTCATGTGGAGTTCCTTTTTATTGACGATGTGTTGAAGGCTCTTATGATCGGTAAAGAATGCGCATTTAGTGCCATAGAGATAGTGTCTCCAGATCTTTAGCGCAAAAACGACTGCTCCCAGCTTGAGGTCGTGTGTAGTGTAGTTGACCTCGTGCGTCTTGAGCTATCTCAAGGCGTAGGCGATGACCTTTCCTCATTGCATTAGAACACATACAAGACCTTGATTAGATGCATCAAAATAGACCACAAAGTCTTCTGTTCCTTCTAGTAAGGACAATATAGGTGCGCTACATAGGGCTTGCTTCGTTGTTTGGAATTCAACATCTTGTCTTTCTTCCCAATTGAAAGCTACACCCTTTTGGGTCAAGGTGGTAAGTTGTTTAGCACAAATACATCTCTAATTAACACTTTCCAAACTAGGGTTAACTAACTCTATAAAGTCAACATCGGTCAACTCTGGTCAACGGTCAACCTAACTCGCCGAGTATTGTGTGGACTCGCCGAGTCCCTTCGGGGACCCGATTCCTCTGAATCCCCTTCCAAATCACCGAGTCACTCACCCAACTCGGTTCCTCAACCCCTGGTTCGAAAACACAGAACCACTCGCTCCAACTCGTCGAGTCTGCCAATGGACTCGACGAGTGCATTCCATGCACAACCCCAAACGACCTTCTGAGGTCAGATCTGTACCACTAACTCATAGATCCAGTCTTTCCAAGCTTATTTATCACGTAAAGTTTATGTCTTGGCGCTCATATCACACCTATTGACTCATAAATGGTGTTTTAACCTCAAACATAATGATCCCAAACCACAACCTCCATAGACTGATATAAAGCTTGGACAAAGAGGCACTCTGGACCTCCATGGGTCCAGATCCAGAACCTCACTTGCTTAAGGGACCATGGGAGCACTAGATCTAGTCACAAAAGGGCTCAATAAGCCCAAAATCAACATGAACATCACCTCAACAGAAAATGGTTCGAAAACAATACCTCAAACGTGATGTTCTGGTCCTCAGATCTTCAGGAAGTTAACCCTCTTGCTTCCTCTTGGCTATAGCTGCCTTTCCCTTGCTAGACAACACCACCAAGGTCAACAATGGCTCCTTCTCTCACTCCAAAAGCTCAAGCTCACTAGGGTTTCGCTCTGGGGGCTGGTGAGCACAGATGATGGCCATAAGGCCCTTTAAATAGGCCCCAAACTCGAGAAATTAGGGTTTCATTAAACAACGCGGACTTGCCGAGTCCACCAATGCGACTCGTCGAGTCCGGTCATTAATCCGGGTGAGAAATCGCGTCTCTACTCGGCGAGTCTACGCACCAACTCGCCGAGTCCTCTCACAAAACTCGAAATAAAAATGAATAAATATAATACCTAAAATTCCGGGTGTTACAGATAGTGGTTGAGGAGCAAAAAAGGTTGAACTTGTGGAGTAGTAAATGATGAAAATGCACTGTTGGATTGAATCCCGAGGTTCGCTGTTGAGTATAAATTCACATGATTAATCTGCCTGTGCTTATCGTCCATGTATCAAGCTTTGATAATTGCAATGGTTTCAGCGAGACTTAGACGGTTGAGGTCCTTCGCCTTCTTTGATAATTGCAAGAAGTTTTGTATAAACCTCCGATAATAACCAGTAAGGCCCAAGAATTGTTGGATTTCCGTTGGGGTCCTTGGAGCTGACCAATTCTCGATTGCCTTGATTTTGGAAGGGTCCACGTGTATCCCGTCTTTGCTTACCATGTGACCTAGGAAATCTACTTTCCGGATCAGAATTTCGCACTTTGAGTATTTTGCGTATAACTTCTCTTTTCTTAGCGTTTCCAAGATTTGTCGGAGGTGTTGACTATGTTCTTCTTTACTCTCTGAATAAATGAGTATATCGACTATGAATACGATCACAAATTTTTCCAGGAATGAATGACACGCTCGGTTCATTAAGTCCATGAACACCGCCGGTGCATTTGTTAATCCAAAGGGCATTACTACGAACTCGTAGTGACCATAACGAGTTCGAAAGGCTGTTTTGGCAACATCTCCATCCAAGACCCGTAGTTGATGATACCCGACTCTCAAATCGATCTTTGAGAAATAACTCGCTCCTTGGAGTTGGTCGAACAAGTCGTCAATGCGTGGTAAGGGATATCGGTTCTTGAAAGTGAAATTGTTGAGTTCCCGGTAATTGATGCACACACGGAAAGATCCATCCTTCTTCTTCACGAACAGGACTGGTGCTCCCCAAGGTAAGAAGCTTGGTTTGGTGAATCCTTTGTTGAGCAGTTCTTTTAATTGGCTGGATAATTCTTGCATCTCAGTTGGCGCTAGGCGATACGGTGACTTAGCTACTGGGGTAGCTCCGGGAATTAAATCGATCCTGAACTCGACTTGTCGTTCTGGTGGGACTCCTGGGAGATCTTCAGGGAAGATATCAGGAAAATCGCAGACTTCCGGAATGTCTTTGATGTCTTTCATTTCTTTTTCCTTATTTACCACGTGGGCTAAGAAGGCATGGTACTCCTTACTTAGGTATTTCTGGGCTTTGACACAAGAGATGATTTGTAAATTGGTAACGAGTTTGTCACCATAAATTACAAGAGTTTCGCCACTTGGCAGATTTAAGCGGACGGCCCTTTCGTGACATAGAATATCGACATGGTGTAGGCTTAACCAATCCATACCGATGATGACATCAAAGCTTTTTATAGTGATCAACATTAGATCGATTTGAAATGAATGTTCATTTAGAGTTAGTGTGCAGCCTATGTACATATCGTTTGTGCTTTCTGTTCTACCATTTACCATTTCTACTGTAAATATCTTATTGAGTGATTGAGGGTTTGGTTTTAGTATGTGTTTGAATTTATGACTAAAGAAACTCCTCTCCGCACCACAATCAAAGAGTATGCATGCATAAGCGTTATTGAGGAGAAATGTACCCGTAACCACTGTGGGATCATCTATTGCTTCGTTCTACCCTATTGCCAGCACTCTTCCTATTCCGCCATCATTCCTTGCCTTAGGGCAGTCTCTCTTGTAGTGTCCAGCCTCACTGCATCCATAACACGCCTGGCCCACACCGACCATAGGGACGTGGGTGATTGGTCGTGTCGGTGCCTTACACAAACGGGCAGTGTGCCCTTTCTTGTTGCAGTTGTTGCAGTGCATCTCCTGACAATTTTTGTTGTGATGGAAATTACATTTGTTGCACTTTGGTAGGTTCCCAGCATATTGCTTCGCTGGTGCAGGGGTAACCGGGATAGCGGTGGGGGCGGTAGCGGCATGGACTACCACTATTTGTTGTTTCTTGGAAGACTCATGCGGAAATTGCCCCTTTCTCTTGTTCCAAAACTTCTTCTTCTTGTTGTTGTTGGTATTATTGCTGTTGTTGTTCCCTGTGGGTTGCTCTGGAACGGCAGTCACTAAACCCTGGCAGATTCCATGGTCAATGAGAGCTTGTGCCAATTGTTTGGCACTATCAAAAGTGACTAGTTTGGAAGCTAGTACACTTCCTCGAATCTGGGGTGACAGTCCCCAGATGTATCTTTCGATCTTCATGCTCTCTAGATCAACCATCCCTGGGCAAAGGATTGCCAAATCACTAAACCTATTGGTATAGGTTGTGACGTCCGAGCATACCATGGTAAGGCCCCAAAGTTCCTGCTCTAGCTTTTGTACCTCGCCCCTTGGACAATACTCTTGCATTAACATTTGCTTTAGGTTCTCCCAGCCCATAGAATTAGTCACTACCAGCGTTAATGACTTGACATGGCCATTCCACCATGTCAGCGCTCTCTCGGAGAATGTACAAGCATCAAACTTTATTTTGCTTTCTTCCAGACATGCACAGATCTCGAAAACCGCTTATGTTTTCTCTATCCACTGCGATAGAGCCACTATTCCTCCTGATCCATTAAAAGATATGGGCTTGCTATTGGTGAAGTCCTTGAAGGTGCAATCCCCTGAACGACCCTGACGTTGGCCATTCGTAGAGCTATTTACTCCCTCTCCAGAACCATTATTACTCATCTGGGCCATTGCCGCTGTCACTGCAGCTATCAAGGCGGAATTATCCGTTAATGGAGGTGGTGGTGGAGGTGGTGGAGGTGGTGCATTGTTGACACGACGTGTAGATCTACGGGGTGGCATCGTGCTGCTAAAGAAATAAAATGAAGACCATAAGTCTTTAATGATCGGGATCCGCGTGTTAATTAGTCCTTTTCATCAATTCACGAATTTGATTTACCGACCCAAAGTTTTGAACTTGATTCATAATAAAAGTTGGTAGAATAATAGATAATCTTATGAATCTGAGTGGTATTCAAAGAATTAACACGTAAAGGGAAATTTTCATATATATTAAACATATGTTGAGTTACATTCTGAAGTTAGGAAAATTTTGACCCTTCTATGAATCTCTGATATAGAAGTTAAAGAAAAGTAAGACTTTTAGCCGAGTTCCTATTCTATAACAAAATTTTCGGATTTGGACAAGTACTACTTGCGACGTAGGTTGCGCTTGGAGCTTGACTTAGCGTCTGATTACTTTTCTTCCATAAGACGCCTATCAAAAACGGCTTGTTGTTCCCTCATTTCTCTTATCTCAGCGAGGGCTGCAATCAGTTGTGCTTGGAGTGTGTCGGTGTGGAGTTGGGAATTATCCTGCAACCTGTCCAGACGACGGATGTCGGAAGTGTGAACTTGTACTTCGACATTGACTTTGCGAATTCGGTTTGCTTGAACCCTGGATTGATAGGACTGGTTAGCTAGTTTTCCCACTATGACTGGGAGTGCTCGGTCGGCTGAACCTCCGTTCCTGACGTCGTAGAAGTCCTGACACATGTCGTAGGGAGGACGTAATCCTTGCTGTCGTAACCCGTCTCGATTGCCTTGATTTTGGAAGGGTCCACATGTATCCCGTCTTTGCTAACCACGTGACCTAGGAAATCTACTTTCCGGATCAAAAATTCGCACTTTGAGTATTTTACATATAACTTCTCTTTTCTTAGCGTTTCCAAGATTTGTCAGAGGTGTTGACTATGTTCTTCTTTACTCTCCGAATAGATGAGTATATCGTCTATGAATACGATCACAAATTTGTCCAGGAATGAACGACACACTCGGTTCATTAAGTCCATGAACACCGCCGGTGCATTTGTTAATCCAAAGGGCATTACTACGAACTCATAGTGACCATAACGAGTTCGAAAGGCTGTTTTGGCAACATCTCCATCCAAGACTCGTAGTTGATGATACTCGAATCTCAAATTGATCTTTGAGAAATAACTCGCTCCTTGGAGTTGGTCGAACAAGTCGTCAATGTGTGGTAAGGGATATCGGTTGTTGATAGTGATCTTGTTGAGTTCCCGGTATTCGATGCACATGCGGAAAGATCCATCCTTCTTCTTTACGAACATGACTGGTGCTCCCCAAGGTCAGAAGCTTGATCACACGCGGACCGCGTTAATAAACACGCGGGAAAGGGCTCGATCACACGCGGACCGCATGGGTTGAGCTGAAACTCTTCTGTTTTCCTAATAATGGACGCGGACGATCGCGGAACTACACATGGTCTGTGTTAATAAACACGCGGACGGGTACTCGACTACATGCGGACCGCGTATGCTGGCTTGACATATTCCAACATTCTTTTTGCTCTTTCACCATTACAAACACCGGGCCCTTAATTCCAACATTCTTTTTGCTCTATAAGGAAGGAGAAAAGATGTTAAATCCAAAAATGAACCAACCACGACATTTATTCGGAACTAGAAAAGTTGAAAACTTTTCGTTTTCCAAAAATGCCCTTCTTTAACGTCTTTGGCGCCATGCTCCCTTCTTGATTTCAATACACCGGGGCATCCAATTCGATGACTTCTAAGATATTCGCATTAAAACCTTCATAGAAAGGTTTCAATCGATGCCCATTGACTTTAAAAACTTGACCCGTTTCTTCACTTTGAATTTCAACTGCTCCATGTTCAAAAACTTTTAACAGAATAAACGGACCTATCCATCTTGACCTCAATTTTCGTGGAAATAACTTCAATCGTGAATGGTAAAGTAAGACCCTATGCCCCGGTTCAAAATTCTTCCGGGTGATGGACTTGTCGTGGAAGAGATTCGTTTTTTCCTTATAAATCCTTGCATTTTCATAGGAGTCGTTTCTCAATTCTTCTAGCACTTGGAGTTGAAGTTTCCTATGCCTTCCCGCCTCGTCAATGTTGAAGTTGCATTACTTGACCGCCCAAAATGCACGGTGCTCTAACTCGATGGGAAGATGACATGGCTTTCCAAAGACCAACCTAAACGAGGACATTCCTATCAGGGTCTTGTATGCAGTCCGATAGGCCCATAAGGCATCGTCATGTCTTAAACTCCAATCCTTCCTAGTCGGATTCACTGTTTTCTCTAGAATAGACTTCACTTCACGATTCGAAACCTCCGCTTGACCATTCGTTTGAGGGTCATAGGCTGTAGACACACGATGGGTCACGTTGTACTTTTTCAATAAAACTTCCATCATTTTGTTGCAAAAGTGCGTCCCTCTATCACTAATCAAAGCCCTAGGCACACAAAATCTCACAAACACATTAGATTTTAAAAACTCGATAACCGTTTTGGCATCATCCGATCTTGTGGCTTTGGCCTCAACCCACTTAGAAACCTAGTCAACCGCGAGCAAGATGTAAACGTTGCCAAACGAAACAGGAAATGGGCCCATGAAATCAATCCCCCATACGTCAAAAATTTCACAAACAAGGATTGGATTTTGGGGCATTTGGTTTTTTTGCGAAATGTTTCCCGTCATTTGACACCGTTCACAACTTTTGCAAAACAAGTAGCAGTCGCGTGACATGGTTGGCCAAAATAATTCACACTCAAGTACTTTTCTCAAAGTCCGGCTAGGTCTGAAGTGTCCCCCACAAGCGAATTCATGACAAAATTGCAAAATGGATTGGTGCTCTTTTTGGCGTACACATCGCCTAATGATTTGATTGGGACAATGTTTCCACAAATAAGGCTCATCCCACACATAATATTTTGCATCACTTTTGAGCTTGTCTTTTTGAGCACGTGTGAATGTGTCGGGATACCTTTTTGTGACCAAAAAGTTAACGATATCGGCATACCAAGGAATAGATTGAGTAAGGGAAAATAGATGCTCATCTGGAAACTCGTCCCGCAATGGGAGAGGAGTTTCATTTGAAGTGATCCGGCTTAGATGATCGGCAACGAAGTTCTCGCATCCGCTTTTGTCCCGGATTTCCAAGTCAAATTCTTGTAACACCAGGATCCATCGGATGAGTCTCGGCTTTGCAACTTTCTTCGTCATCAAGTACTTGAGAGCTGCGTGATCCGAATACACTATGACCTTGGTACCGAGTAGGTATTGTCTGAATTTCTCCAAGGTGAACACTATGGCCAATAGCTCTTTTTCCGTGGTAGAGTAGTTGCTTTGAGCATTGTCTAGTGTCCTTGATGCATAATAGATCACGTGGGAGGCCCTCCCATTCTTTTGACCCAAAACGGCGCCTATCGCATAGTTGCTTGCATCGCACATGATCTCAAAGGGGAGATCCCAATTTGGTGATTGCATGATGGGAGCGGATGTAAGCAACTCTTTGAGCTTGTCAAAAGCTTCTTTGCACGCCTCATTGAACTCGAAATCGACCTCCTTTTGCAAGAGTTGGCACATTGGTCTTGTTATCTTCGAAAAATCCTTGATGAACCTTCGGTAGAAACCTGCATGACCCAAAAAAGAACGAACTTCCCGAACACAAGTCGGGTAAGGTAAGCTTTGAATAACATTACTTTTGGCCTTATCTACCTCAATTCCTTTTTTAGACACAATGTGACCCAAAATGAGACCTTGACTCACCATGAAATGACAGTTCTCAAAATTCAAAACCAAGTTTGTTTCAATGCATCTTTTTAAAATTTTTGTGAGATTGGTTAAACATTCTTGAAAAGAGTTTCCATATACCGTGAAATCATCCATAAAAACCTCAATTATGTTTTCAACATATTCCGAAAAGATACTAACCATACAATGTTGGAAAGTGGCTGGGGCATTACATAATCCGAATGGCATTCTCCGATATACAAAAGTACCGAATAGACATGTAAATGTTGTCTTTTCTTGGTCTTCCGGTGCCACCGGGATTTGGTGAAAACCGGAACACCCGTCGAGACAACAATAATGAGATTTCCCGGCCAACCTTTCTAACATTTGGTCAATGAAAGGCAATGTGAAATGATCTTTTCTTGTACTTGCATTGAGTTTGTGGTAGTCAATACATACTCTCCACCCGTTTTGCTCACGGATGGGGATCATCATACCTTTGTTGTTCTTGACCACCGTGATTCCCGTCTTCTTTGGAACGACTTGTACCGGGCTCACCCACTTGCTATCCGAGATTGGGTAGATCATCCCTGCGTCTAGGAGCTTCAAAATCTCTTTCTTGACCATTTCCATCATTGGCGGATTCAACCTTCTTTGTGCGTCCCAACTTGGCTTGCATTCATCCTCCATTAGGATCTTGTGCATACAAGTTGAGGGACTCAATCCTTTAATATCCGCAATCCTCCAACCCATTGCTTCTTTATGTTCCCTCAACACCTTTAGGAGTTGTTCCTCTTCGCTCTTGGTTAGGTGAGTTGAAATGATGACCGGGAGAGTCTCGCTATCTCCCAAGTACACGTACTTCAAATGCTGAGGGAGGACCTTCAATTCTAATTCGGTCGGTTGGACAAGGGAGGGTGGCAATCTCGTGTGAGTTTGAGGTAATTCAATCTGCTTCGCACTAAATTGGGTGGTCTTCTTGATTTCCAAATTGTTGACTAATCTTTCAATTTCGGGGTCTAGTGAGTAAAGCTTCAATTTCTTGGCCAATTTTGCACAGTCAAACCCCTTGCTCAAGATCATCTCCAACATGTCATCATCACACAACTCGAACAACTCTTGGGTCATTGGTTCAATAATATCAGCAAAACACAAAGAGGAAACATCACTAGGATATCTCATAGCGTCATAAATGTTGAAACTTATTGTTTTACCATCAAACTCCATTGTCAAGCTTCCCGCATACACATCAATCTTTGTTCTAGCCGTCTTCAAGAATGGTCGCCAAGTAAGATTATACCCAATTTTGAGGATACTTGTTCATCTAGGTCAATCACATAGAAATCCGCCGGGAAGACCAATTGGTTTACTTGAACTAGGACATCTTCCAAAACACCTCTAGGAAAGACACTTGATTTATCCGCAAGATATATTATGACACCGGTTTCCCTTAAGGGTCCGACATTCAATGATTCATACACCGAGTAAGGCATGACATTGATAGAGGCACCACGATCAAGCATAACACTACTGAAGGTGACATCTCCAGTCTTGCAAGGGACTGTGAACATTTCGGGATCTTTACACTTGGGTGGAAGCTTCCTTTGTAAAACCGCGGATGCGTTTTCGTTCATCGAGATTTTCTCATTCCCTTTCAACTTTCTCTTATTGGTGCAAAGATCCTTCAAGAACTTTGCATATCTCGGAATTTGTTTGATCGCATCAAGTAAAGGGATGTTTACTTCCACCTTTCGAAAGGTGTCCAAGATCTATTTCTCCTCCATATTCTTCTTTGAAGTTGCAAATCGGGAGGGGAACGGTGGGTGAGTGGCTATTGGTTTCACTAGAGGAGTAGTCTTCTTTGGGACTCCGGCTTGTGCGTCATTCTTGGCTATGGGATCCTCAATGGGGATGATCTCTATTTCTTCCTCTTCTTCTCTTGGTTTCTTCTTTGAACTACTTTCTCCGGCTTGTTTGCCACTTCTCAAGGTCACCACATTGAAATTTGGGTTTTTTTTTCGTTTTGAGAAGGGAGTTTACCACGGGATTCCAACTTGCTTATGGATGTAACTATATCTCCCATTTGTGCTTCAAGGTTGGAGATACTAGTCCTTTTCTCTTTTTGGAATTGTTGGGTACTAGTGGCTAGAGATTTGACAATGTCTTCAAGAGACATTCCGGAGCTACTTGGTTGAGATTGAGGAGGTTGTTGATGATGATGTGGAGGGTGTGGTTTGGGTTGATAGTGTGGTTGTTGATGTTGGTAATGAGGTTGTGGTGGTGGATAGGATGGTCGAACCAATGCATTTTGAGGCAATGGTCATGGGTTGTAGCTCATGCTGGGATTTGGCTTCTAACTTGAATTATATGTATTTTGGTAACCGGATGGTTTTTTGTGGTAGTTTTGGAACTCTCCTGTGGCATTCACATGCTCTACATCTTCTTGAAGGATGGGACACATATCCGTAGGATGTCCCATTGTTGCACATATTCCACAAACCATCACTTGTGGAGTTTGTCCCATGGCTAGCTTTTGGACAATGGAGGTTAGATCTTTGTTTTGAGACTCGAGATTTGATGTTCCCACTTCATTGACTTTGTGTTGTGTGTCTCTTTTCATATCTTGGTGAGGGCCAAAATGTTGTGAATTCGTGGCTATGGTATTGAAAAGTTGTCTTGTTTGTTGTGGGGTTTTACTAAAGACATCTCCACCACTTGAGGCATCAACTAGTCTTCTCTCCATTGGCAACAATCCCTCATAGAAGTGTTGAATGAGGAGTTGTTCCGGAATTTGGTGTTGTGGGCAACTATAGCACAAGTTGTTGAACCTCTCCCAATAATCATGGAAAGTCTCATTTTGACCTTGGCGGATTCCACAAATCTCATTTCTAAGACTTGAGACTCTTGAGGCGGGATAGAATTTATCAAGGAAAGCTCTTGCCATGTCGGTCCACGAGTTGATCGACCCCGGTGGAAGATAGAATAACCAATCTTTTGCTCTATCGGCCAATGAAAAGGGGAATGCCCTTAGCTTGATTTGGTCATCGGTTGACCCTTGTGGCTTCATGCTAGTGCATATAATGTGGAACATCTTCAAATGTTTATGAGGGTCTTCATTCTCCAATCCATGAAAAGTTGGGAGGTGATGGACTAAACTTGACTTCAATTCCGAACCTCCTTCCAAAACCGGGTAATTGATACCGGTTGGAGTTTGTGTAACATCGGTCTCCATCATTTGCCTCAAGGTTCTCTCAGGAACTTCTCCTCCGTCCGCCATTGCAATTGGTTCAATAATGGGTGGATTTTGTTGTAAGGGTGGTGTTTCGGGAATTTCTTGGCGAGGGTCGGGACTAGAATCAGGTTCTATATCACTTACTGAAGCGGTTTCAACCTCCGGGTCCCGGTGGGGGTTAGAAGTTTGACCACGTTCAACTCGTTTTTCCTTCGCCAAACGCCTTGCTTCTTTTTCAATTTCTGGGTTGTAAATCAAGTCACCTGTACGCTAAGATCTGGGCATAGAGAAACAAATTGATTAAAAATAAACCAATCCCCGGCAACGGCGCCAAAAATTTGGTGGTTGTCGAGGCCAACACAAATAATAACACTAAATATTACACACTAAAACAGTGTATAGTGGTAAAGGGGTCGAATCCACTGAGACTGGTTCAATTTATAACTCTATGAAAAATCTCTTTGTAAAAATACTTGGAATATGACAATAAATTAAAAATGGGGGTTTTTGATGTTTTGAAATACTTGAAACAAACTAGAATTGTCTATGATTTAAATGGACAATTGCATCAAAAATAAGAGTTTGATGTAAAATCAATAAGGGAAAGATGGTTGACTTTAGACTTTCATTACTTGAACATTTGGTTAAATAATCATGAGAATACCAAGGCGCAATACTTGTGTTTATAATCTAATTTGGCTATAGCAATTTATAAGCATAACTTGCCTCAACTCTTCTTTTTGTGTTAAAATGACTAGAGAAGCTCATAGCACATTTCCTAAATCAAAGTTACAAAACTAATGAAGCATGTAATTTTGTGAAAATCAACTAGCATTGGGTTTTAAGAGTCACCAAATCCAAAGAGTAATCTATTGCTTTCATTACCGCTATGGAGAAAATATTTTCTTAGTCAAAATGAAATGAAAACAAACATTTGAACTAATTGTTGCTTGCTAAATTGAAGACCTATTACTTAGTCAAGAATTTAACCAACAAAGATAACATTCATATATCAATATTCATGACGAGAGATATATAAACATGAAGGAATTTTTGATAGAAAATATAATCATAAATATTCAACACAAGTTCATGGAGTTCTTCAAAATAACCAAAACATTCAAGCAATTACATCCAAGTCAACCAAATGAAAATCTAGCCAAGCATGGCTAAGACTAAACAAAAACAAGAGGGATTAGAGATACCAAACATTGTGTTAGATTGAAGATGAAAGGAAATTACACTAATTTTTCAAATATTCTTCAAATCTTCCCAAAGCTTCTTAGAGAGAAAAAGTGGAATGTGTTCTTCAAGTTGCCCCCTCTAAATGAGCCTCCAATCTCCAGCTAAAGAGAGCTAATATCCGGATTCAAAAAGAGACCAAAAGCTACCCACCAAACTTCCACAAATAGAGTCAACAAGTCAAAACCCGGAAACAACTCAGCACAATTCACGCGGACCGCGTGGGTTACGCTGAATGTGAAACTTGGGCCATTTAACATGCATTTAAGCCCAATCTTCATTTCTTCAACTTTAGCCCATAATCATAAATCTTTAAGACCCATTTTCCATTCCAAAGCCTTCTAATGATTGACCCAATACTCCTCAAATTTCTTGTAGCTCGATTCCATGCCGTCTCATCATCATCTTTGCCCATAAATTAGATCCAAATTGATTTCTTCTTTTACGCAAGCACCTAGCCCAATCGCACCACTTCAAGTCCGCAAGCAAATCACATGCCTCCATGAGTCCCGCATCCTTCTAAGCCTCCAATAACAAATAGTCTTCGGAAAATCATGCAATTAAGGTCAAAAGACTAGAAAGCACCCGGTGAAAGAGAAAAATGACAAAAAGAGAAAATATGCATGAAGATTGACTAAAATAAGATGGAATATGCTAAAAAAACTATGAAAAGAAGTAAATAAAATGAAGCTATCAATCGTCATGGTTAAGGATTTCACTCGGTGGCCCGAGTATTCCTTTCGACTAAGAGCATCAGCTACCACATTCGCTTTTCCTGGATGATAACGAATTTCACATTCGTAGTCATTCAACAGTTCAACCCATCGTCTTTGCCTCATGTTGAGTTCCTTTTGATTGACGATGTGTTGAAGGCTCTTATGATCGGTAAAGAATGCACATTTAGTGCCATAGAGATATTGTCTCCAGATCTTTAGCGCGAAAACGACTGCTCCCAGCTCGAGGTCGTGCGTAGTGTAGTTGACCTCGTGCGTCTTGAGCTATCTCAAGGCGTAGGCGATGACCTTTCCTCGTTGCATTAGAACACATACAAGACCTTGATGAGATGCATCAAAATAGACCAGGAAGTCTTCTGTTCCTTCTACTAAGGACAATATAGGTGCGCTGCATAGGGCTTGCTTCAGTGTTTGGAATGCAGCATCTTGTCTTTCTTCCCAATTGAAAGCTACACCCTTTTGGGTCAAGGTGGTAAGTTGTTTAGCAATCTTCGAGAAGTTTTGTATAAACCTCTGATAATAGCCAGCAAGGCCCAAGAATTGTCGGATTTCCGTTGGGGTCCTTGGAGCTGACCAATTCTCGATTGCCTTGATTTTGGAAGGGTCCACGTGTATCCCGTCTTTGCTAACCACGTGACCTAGGAAATCTACTTTTCGGATCAAAAATTCGCACTTTAAGTATCTTGCGTATAGCTTGTCTTTTCTTAGCGTTTCCAAGATTTGTCGGAGGTGTTGACTATGTTCTTCTTTACTCTCTGAATAGATGAGTATATCGTCTATGAATACGATCACAAATTTGTCCAGGAATGAATGACACACTCGGTTCATTAAGTCCATGAACACCGCCGGTGCATTTGTTAATCCAAAGGGCATTACTACGAACTCGTAGTGACCATAAAGAGTTCGAAAGGCTGTTTTGGCAACATCTCCATCCAAGACCCGTAGTTGATGATACCCGGATGTCAAATCTGTTGGATTAATGTCTAAGTCCATAAGTATAATTGGTAAGACTTGACCCGACCCGACATGGTCCATTTGGGTTGCATGGCATCATGCACTTGGATAGACTATAATGAGAGAAATAAGACACTTATGGTTATTAATATATTATAAGTTCTAGTATATTAATAATAAGAATAATAAGATTATTTAATTAGTATTGATCAAGAATTAATCTAGGATTAATTAAGTGATCAAAAGAAGACTAATTAAATATATGGGTTGATTGTGTAAATCATCCATACTTGTATAGTGGGCTAATGCTCCATGGATAATAAGTTGGGCTAAAACCCATAGGATGGTCCATGGATGCTCCATGGTGTATTTGTACCCATGGATCATGGAAATGAAAGGCCATGTCAATTAGGGTTTACATGGTGTAACCCTAACTATATAAGCATCTTATTCTTGACCAAAATCGGCCACTAGTGTGTGAAGTAAAAGGGCTAGCCGATTTTCATGAAGTGTAGAATTCTCTCAAGTTATTCCAAGTGTATTTGGTGTTGCGTGAACGATTTAAGGTGTCACACTTGGGGCACTAGGCACTCAAGCTTCATGAAGACTTTCTACATCAAAGAGGTATGTATTCTATCTTGTTACACTCATTGTTTTGTATGCTAGATTAGGATAACACCTTGGAAGTTCTGATTTGCATGTATAATAGAGAAAACATAGATCCAAGGTATTTAGGGTTGCATGTACACTTAGGACTGTTAGAATGCTCAAAACCCAACAGTGGTATCAGAGCCTAGGCTTGCTTTCTCTTATACTTGATGCAAATTGCTGAAAAATGTTGAAAAACTCGATTTTCTGGCTTTCTGGGCACTGGACTCGCCGAGTCCACTGATGAACTCGCAGAGTCCATGAGTAAAATCATCCTACTCGTCGAGTAGGTTCATGCACTCGACAAGTAGGAGCCCCAGACAGCATATTTTCGAGGTTTTTGGCTAGAAATGGACTAGGAACATTACCCTAAGTTGTTTTTGAACTTATAAACTTGTTTTTGATGTGGTAATGTTCATGCTAATCCAATTTCAAAGATAATTGTCAATAGATTCATGTTTTGAATTAGTTTAGTGATTAGGATAATTACATGAAAAAGTTTGATTTGAATTATCTTGTTCTTATGAGTTGCTTAGATTAATAGATAAGTTGAGTGAAATAGTTGTTTTCAATCCAAATTAATCTAAGAGTTGATTCTAAAAATGTGTTTTTGTAACTTGTCCTCAAGTTATATGAAAAGTCACATTTAAGTTTCATAAAATTCATAAAAGTTGGCAATGGTTACAAAAGATGAAGAGTCTTGTCCTTAAGTTATGGAGGTTTAAGAGTCACTTCATTAATAATAAATAAAGTGTAACCTTAATTAATTTCATAAGTTATAAAATAAAGAAAAGTTAATTCTTTTATTAGTTTAAAGTATTCCATAACTTGTCCTCAAGTTATGGAACTTGAAGAGTTTTTGGATTAAAACTACTTTAAACACATAAGTTATGGAATTAATTAGTTTTGAGTAGTTTCAAAACTTGCCCTCAAGTTTTGGAATTTGAAAAGTTTTCACTTATGAATACTTTAATTCCAAGTTAGCCCTTAGAATTTTAAAAGTTAAAATTCAACCCTTATACTTTATAATATTATAAGTTAATAATATATATATATATATATATATATATATATATATATATATATATATATATATATATATATGTATAAGAGTAAAGTCAGTCTTACCGCTAGTACGCCTCATTCACGAAGCCGGTCTATAAGGTGGGTATAAGGTTGTTGCCTATAAAATGGCAACTTAATGGGTGTCCACTCTCACCCACCGGTTGCTTGACTGGTGGAGGGTCGTTAGCCGAACGGGTTTGACAAGACTATAATTCTCCCTTCATTAAAAGTATTAATGATAAATACTAAGTAACTAAACTCTTAATAATACCCAATCTTAGTTACTTAGGAAAATGTGAATAAGGTGCTAATCCATGAAATTACACTTTACACTTTGTCTAAGTCGTTAGTGGAGCGTGTGTGGTTAACCGGCACACTAACCTGGACTTAACAAGGTAGGTAAAGGGTGACTTAATATTTATCATAGTATCAATGGAGCCTGTGTGGTTTAGCGGCACATCGATTGAGGGGTAAACACTTAAGGGTACCAAGTAATTTGCATGGTTACTTCACACCTTGTTTTGTGATACTCGGCATCCCAGTCACAAAACCTGAAGGGCACACTCGAGATTGAAACATACCTTTGAACAGTTCAATGAATCTCAAAGATCTAGGAGTTTCAAAACCAATTAAAACCTAATAATACGTTTCGTTTATCTTGGTGGAAATTGGTGAATCGTCATTCACCTACCTTCAAATATTTTATAGCTTAGATTACGGCATACCTCTTCTAAGTTATAAAATAGTTTGTTGGGTCCTAGCCTTAATATTTCAGATTGGGTGTCATATTAAGGACTTAAGATCAACTATCTTGAATGTCCCCCAAAAGATGTCTGGTTTAGACATTTATGATCTTCCCAAATCTCTTGAAACAAGCTTTCCTAAATGAAGATGATGTCCCTAGGAAATCGTACTTCTTTCACCTCCTCCAATTATTCTCCCTAACCCACAAGTTCTTGAAAAGTTTAAGGTCACTCAGGCCCTATTGGCAAGGCAAGGTCTAGGTGTGGTCACATCTTGGAGATGTAGTCACATATTGACAATCCGGGAGAGTTGGGTGTTAAAGTCTTGAGAAAGTTGGTGGTTCAATCACTTTCTAAGTCACATAGTGAGTTCCTTTGGAACACCTATGAAATAGACTATGACAAGACCCTTAATGATTTTTGATAAGATCAACTTCCTAAAACTTTATGGACATTGACAATGATGACATTGGATATCTAGTAAAGCATTCTCTTCCCAATGGAAAGGGATCGGCCATAGTCAACTCGGTAGACCAAATGGTAAAGAGAAAAGCTAAGTCTGTGATAGTCCCGTGTACCATTATCAAAGGGTCCATATGTTTATATTGCCAAAGGAAGGGGCATTGGTTGCGTAGCTGCCAAATTTACCTAAGGAAGTTAAAGTCAATAAGTTTGACTCTACTTCAGGTAAAGTCCACTATCTAACTCTGCTAAGTTTTGATTCTGAGATTCCTGATACATGATGTGACTGGGTCACATGGTGATGTTTTAAGAATCAAAGAAAAGTGAAGAAACTTAAAGAAAGAATATGTTGAATCTGATCGCATAGATGGATTTCTATCGCATAGTTTAAAGATCGGATTCTTGAGCTACTTCTTAGGAGTTATGAGATATTGCTTAGGAATAGATAACAACAAAGTTTTCATGTGCTTTTGCACTGTAAGGATAAGTTTTTCTGCAAAGTTTTAAAATAAAAGGGAAAATTTTTGATTTTATTTATTTTAAAATATCCTTACAATGGCATTTGAGGAAAAATTGTTACTTATATGATTCCATTAATATCAAGAGTGGAAATATGAAATTGATTCTTTCATTTGTGGTAATGTCTAAATTTACCAAATAAGGAAAGATTCTCATCACCCAAGTTTCAATTGGACCGGAACTTGGAATTATGCAAGTTGTATAGCATGATGAATGAGAACTTTCAATTATTGGAAAAATTAAGACTAATTACTCGGTCACATGGATGTGTGAGTCAAGTAAAGGACTAAGGGATCGAGTACACATTCTTGTGCACTGATTAAATCCACCACAAAAGATTGATAAGACTATTCGTCATAGTTTACTAAAGCTCAGTAAATATGATTATACTTACAAGCTTAAGTGTAACTCTGAGACATTGGAAAAGGTTCCAATGTATGGCAGAGCGAATAAGAAGAATCAAATTAGGCAGAAGGATAAAAGTTTCTCAAATCTGAAAAGATGGGAGAGTACTTTAGTATCAGTTTTGTGATCATCTTAATGATTAAGAAACCATATCAAAATTAGTTCTCTAAGGAAAATCTTAGTGCATTCTTATGACTAAGAAGATGAACTTGAATTGTTGAAGTGGTTAAATCAAGAAGATGAGTCATACTTCGTTCCAATACAAGTCTTAGAGTCATACTCCAAGATTGTAACTTGAGTGACATGTCTTAAAGAAGGTTTAAAACACTTGTCAAATGTAAGAGTAAAAGTTTTCTACACTTGTACATTTGAAATTGGTAAGTTGTGATGTTTTGGATAAAACAAAGACCAACTTAGGCCAATTGTGTGAAGTGTTTGTCTTGGTTAGAATCCTCACTTTCTATTGGATGTTTGACAAGGGAGTCTTATAGGTCAAGAGGACAGTGGGAGTCTTAAAGGTCTCAAGAACTAATCAAGAATAAAACATGAAGCTCTTCACTAGCACATGACTTGAGGTCTATAACCTATCGTGTTGACATATTCTGTGCCCATTCCAGTTAAAGTTGGCTTTGCATATGAGTTCTTAGAGTTCTCAATTTGTTGCACAACAACTTGGAAGCAATGGCAGGCCCTTGAGCTGCCAGGTGGCAAGAAGTTAAGATTGAGTTTAATCCATATGAGTTTGGATTTGTCATTATCCTTGTCTTGTGTCTATGGTTTTGACAATTCACATGGATAAGAACTCATACACCATTAAATCTAAGTGTCATAAGGTTTCTCTCCGATTCATGAAAATGATGGTGAGGAAACACTTTCACTAAGTAGATTTTAGCTAGATAGCAATTGTGATATTTGCATTCTCAAAGTCGTTAGTGGAGCGTGTGTGGTTTACCGGCACACTAACCTGGACTTGTGAGAAGTGGCAAAAAGGTCTAACCATTATGATTACGGCATCCCTCTTCATAATTGTTTAGACACACAAGTGTGCTATCTAAGGTAGGGTGTATGATTTTGATAAAGTCTTATTAAAACAATCTAGTATCATAAATCTGAACTTTGGTAAGAAAGTCAATGAAGTATTGATTTCTAGAAGTCCAGCTGATTTCTGAGTACATGTCAAAGCTAGTGGGAGCATAAGTGTTATGCTAATAATCATCATGTTAGTGGGAGCATGATAATTAGGATAAGTATTGCAAGTTAGGAATGTTAATTATAGAAAACAAAAGTTTCATTTGGGAAAGAGTTGTTTTGCTATAATTAAGGGAGAGGAAATTATACTTCATCTCAATCTATAAGCTTAGATCGTGAGGTTTTAATCATTTAGTCAAGGATATATATATATATATATATATATATATATATATATATATATATATATATATATATATATATATATAATTTCATGTTGGAATGGCTCAACATAAGGAAGTTCTGTATATGGGTCCATTATTTGCGTTCTAAAACTCGATTATGATTACGGCATCCCTTAATCTGAATTATGAGAACTTGGCAAATTGAAATGGAAATGTTATAGCAAAAGACTGGTTTAGTCTTTATGTGAGACATCATGAATCGTGTCCCATATGCTTCGGATATAGGATCGATTACATGTGCTATATTCATCCTTTCTAAAATTTTCCAAATGCATGGGGCATTAAGAAGGGAAAAGGTTTAGAACTGGATATGGCGAAAAGGATTAAACAATTGTCGAGGACAATCTAAGGTGTACCAAAGATTGGTTGCTCAAGGACAGTTGGAAGTATAGTGATAATTCTGGAAGGACCATATTGACATAGTCTGTAAGGAGGCAACTCTTGTTCAGAAGGGATAAGTCAAAATGGAATCTGGAAATGTTTCAAAGTTAGAATTTTCAATTTGTGTAAGATTAAGGAAACTTAATGCAAGAAGGATGTTTCCAAGGAGCTGATCTCCTTTGAAATACTCTGTAATGATTGTTGTCAAGTCTTTCTGACTTTGTGCATAATCATTACAAGAGGATCAATGCATATAAGTTTAGAATCTAACAGATTCCAGTAAATGACATGAATTTGGAATTCTTGTATTTGCAGTAAGGATTTGGGAGTGTGAAAAGAGAATCATTGAAGTTATGTTCAATTGATCTAGTTCACAAAGTAAAGATCATAGACAAACATAGTATGCATACTTGGTGTGTGGCATGACTAGTGTTTAGAAAAACATAGTGTACATGCTTGGAGCATGGGACAACTATTGTTTTAAATTCAAGAATAAAGTTGATAGCTGAAACAGTATACAATGAATAATGTGTAATCATATGGTGATAAATAAAAGGTGTTTTATTTATGTTCATAGGGTTTGATACCATATTGGATTCAATTATTATTGTGTTTCACTTTGCATGTTTTGACTTCCCGAATAAACTAGGTTATTCTTCCGGAATGACTAAGTTATTCAAACCATCCACAGTCGGTCATATGTTGGAAGTAGATATGAATTAAGACTGTCATGGGTTGGCTTGTAGAGGTCTAGGGTGTTGGACAAAGGGCTACAACACTCATGAGTGCTCATAAGTTCTGAGTATTGGATTCAACCCGCGCTCATCGGAATCACTTCATGGATTTTATCACGAGTGATCATGAGACGATAATATCTTATATTCTTCAAACCTAGAGATATGAGTTGTTACTATGAGTTGGTTGTACATTGATTGCACGAAAACGCATTTGGTAACTCGGTGCTATAAAACGTGCCTTTGTGTATGATTCAACAAGTAGTAGAACAAGCCATATGAGTCGAAGTTTATCCATTCCTTTTACCTTCGGGATAAAGCGATATCTGTGGGCCCCTCGATGATTTGATGATGACAAATGGAAGTGCTCGGCCGGGCCAGGACTGATTTGATTTGTTTAATTAGTTAGTCATCATAAATCGGAAATCGGGAAACAACAAATGGACAGAGAGAATGATTATAATCCATGTCTCAGTCCATATGATATCTAGAATGGAGGAATATATGATCCCTTATCTAATGGACAAGTCATTGACAAAGGTCAGAGTTCGACAGAAGCTTTTGAGAGCTACGATTGTCGGTCGGTTCTTGAAGTCATACGCAATAATAGTTTTAGACTTATCCAAGTGGGAGACTGTTGGATTAATGTCTAAGTCCATAACTATAATTGGTAAGACTTGACCCGACCCAGCATGGTCCATTTGGGTTGCATGGCATCATGCACTTGGATATACTATAATGAGAGAAATAAGACACTTATGGTTATTAATATATTATAAGTTCTAGTATATTAATAATAAGAATAATAAGATTATTTAATTAGTATTGATCAAGAATTAATCTAGGATTAATTAAGTGATCAAAAGAAGACTAATTAAATATATGGGTTGATTGTGTAAATCATCCATACTTGTATAGTGGGCTAATGCTCCATGGATAATCAAGTTGGGCTAAAACCCATAGGATGGTCCATGGATGCTCCATGGTGTATTTGTACCCATGGATCATGGAAATGAAAGGCCATGTCAATTAGGGTTTACATGGTGTAACCCTAACTATATAAGCATCTTATTCTTGACCAAAATCAGCCACTAGTGTGTGAAGTAAAAGGGCTAGCCGATTTTCATGAAGTGTAGAATTCTCTCAAGTTATTCCAAGTGTATTTGGTGTTGTGTGAACCATTTGAGGTGTCACACTTGCGGCACTAGGCACTCAAGCTTCATGAAGACTTTCTACATCAAAGAGGTATGTATTCTATCTTGTTACACTCATTGTTTTGTATGCTAGATTAGGATAATACCTTGGAAGTTCTGATTTGCATGTATAATAGAGAAAACATAGATCCAAGGTATTTAGGGTTGCATGTACACTTAGGAGTGTTAGAATGCTCAAAACCCAACAAAATCGATCTTTGAGAAATAACTCGCTCCTTGGAGTTGGTCAAACAAGTCGTCAATGCGTGGTAAGGGATATCGGTTCTTGAAAGTGAGATTGTTGAGTTCCCGGTAATCGATGCACACGCGGAAAGATCCATCCTTCTTCTTTACGAACAGGACTGGTGCTCCACAAGGTGAGAAGCTTGGTTTGGTGAATCCTTTGTTGAGCAGTTCTTTTAATTGGCTGGATAATTCTTGCATCTCAGCTGGCGCTAGGCGATACGGTGACTTAGCTACTGGGGTAGCTCCGGGAATTAAATTGATCCTGAACTCGACTTGTCGTTCTGGTGGGACTCCTGGGAGATCTTCAGGGAAGATATCAGGAAAATCGCAGACTTCCGGAATGTCTTTGATGTCTTTCGTTTCTTTTTCCTTATTTACCACATGGGCTATGAAGGCATGGTACTCCTTACATAGGTATTTCTGGGCTTTGACGCAAGAGATGATTTGTAAATTGGTACCGAGTTTGTCACCATAAATTACAAGAGTTTCGCCACTTGGCAGATTTAAGCGGACGACCCTTTCGTGACATAGAATATCGACATGGTGTAGGCTTAACCAATCCATACCGATGATGACATCAAAGCTTTTTATAGTGATCGACATTAGATCGATTTGAAATGAATTTTCATTTAGAGTTAGTGTGCAGCCTATGTACATATCGTTTGTGCTTTCTATTCTATCATTTTCCATTTCTACTGTAAATATCTTATTGAGTGATTGAGGGTTTGGTTTTAGTATGTGTTTGAATTTATGTCTAAAGAAACTCCTCTCCGCACCACAATCAAAGAGTATGCATGCATAAGCGTTATTGAGGAGAAACGTACCCGTAACCACTGTGGGATCACCTATTGCTTCGTATTGCCCTATTGCCAGCACTCTTCCTATGGCGCCATCATTCCTTTCCTTAGGGTAGTCTCTCTTGTAGTGTCCAGCCTCACCGCATCCATAACACGCCAACACACCGACCCTAGGGACTTGGGTGATTGGTCGTGTCGGTGCCTTACACAAACAGGCAGTGTGCCCTTTCTTGTTGCAGTTGTTGTAGTGCATCTCCCGACAATTTTTGTTGTGATGGAAATTACATTTGTTGCACTTTGGTAGGTTCCCAGCATATTGCTTCGCTGGTGCAGGGGTAACCGGGACAACAGTGGGGGCGGTAGCGGCATGGACTACCACTATTTGTTGTTTCTTGGAAGACTCATGCGGAAATTGCCCCTTTCTCTTGTTCCAAAACTTCTTCTTCTTGTTGTTGTTGGTACTATTGCTGTTGTTGTTGTTGTTCCCTATGGGTTGCTCTGTAACGGTAGTCACTAAACCCTGGCAGATTCCATGGTCAACAAGAGCTTGTGCCAATTGTTTGGCACTATCAAAAGTGACTAGTTTGGAAGCTAGTACACTTCCTTGAATCTGGGGTGACAATCCCCAGTTGTATCTTTCGATCTTCTTGCTCTCTAGAGCAACCTTTATTTTGCGATAGAGCCACTATTCCTCCTGATCCATTAGAAGATATGGGCTTGCTATTGGTGAAGTCCTTGAAGGTGCAATCCCCTGAACGACCCTGACGTTGGCCATTCGTAGAGCTATTTACTCCCCCTCCAGAACCATTATTACTCATCTGGGCCATTGCCGCTGCCACTGCAGCTATCAAGGCGGAATTATCCGTTAATGGAGGTGGTGGTGGTGGTGGTGGAGGTGGTGCATTGTTGACACGACGTGTAGATCTACGGGGTGGCATCGTGCTGCTAAAGAAATAAAATGAAGACCATAAGTCTTTAATGATCGGGATCCGCGTGTTAATTAGTCCTTTTCATCAATTCACGAATTTGATTTACCGACCCAAAGTTTTGAACTTGATTCATAATAAAAGTTGGTAGAATAATAGATAATCTTATGAATCTGAGTGGTATTCAAAGAATTAACACGTAAAGGGAAATTTTCATATATATTAAACATATGTTGAGTTACATTCTGAAGTTAGGAAAATTTTGACCCTTCTATGGATCTCTGATATAGAAGTTAAATAAAAGTAAGACTTTTAGCCGAGTTCCTATTCTATAACAAAATTTTCGGATTTAGACAAGTACTACTTGCGATGTAGGTTTGCGCTTGGAGCTTGACTCAACGTCTGATTACTTTGCTTCCATAAGACGCCTATCAAAAACGGCTTGTTGTTCCCTCATTTCTCTTATCTCAGCGAGGGCTGCAATCAGTTGTGCTTGGAGTGCATCGGTGTGGAGTTGGGAATTATCCTGCAACCTGTCCAGACGACGGATGTCGGAAGTGTGAACTTGTACTTCGACATTGACTTCGCGAATTCGGTTTGCTTGAACCCTGGATTGATAGGACTGGTTAGCTAGTTTTCCCACTATGACTGGGAGTGCTCGGTCGGCTGAACCTCCGTTCCTGACGTCGTAGAAGTCCTGACACATGTCGTAGGGACGACGTAATCCTTGCTGTCGTAACCCGTCTCGATTACCAATTCTCGATTGCCTTGATTTTGGAAGGGTCCACATGTATCCCGTCTTTGCTAAGCACGTGACCTAGGAAATCTACTTTCCGGATCAAAAATTCGCACTTTGAGTATTTTGCGTATAGCTTCTCTTTTCTTAGCGTTTCCAAGATTTGTCGGAGGTGTTGACTATGTTCTTCTTTACTCTCCGAATAGATGAGTATATCGCCTATGAATACGATCACAAATTTGTCCAGGAATGAACGACACACTCGGTTCATTAAGTCCATGAACACCGCCGGTGCATTTGTTAATCCAAAGGGCATTACTACTAACTCGTAGTGACCATAACGAGTTCGGAAGGCTGTTTTGGCAACATCTCCATCCAAGACACGTAGTTGATGATACCCGAACCTCAAATTGATCTTTGAGAAATAACTCGCTCCTTGGAGTTGGTCGAACAAGTCGTCAATGCGTGGTAATGGATATCGGTTGTTGATAGTGATCTTGTTGAGTTCCCGGTAATCGATGCACACGCGGAAAGATCCATCCTTCTTCTTTACGAACAGGACTGGTGCTCCCCAAGGTCAAAAGCTTGATCACACGCGGACCGCGTTAATAAACATGCGGACAAGGGCTCGATCACACGCGGACCGCGTGGGTTGAGCTGAAACTCTTCTGTTTTCCTGATAATGGACGCGGACGATCGCGGAACTACACATGGTCTGTGTTAATAAACACGCGGACGGGTACTCGACTACATGCGGACCGCGTGTGCTGGCTTGACATATTCCAACATTCTTTTTGCTCTTTCACCATTACAAACACCGGGCCCTTAATTCCAACATTATTTTTGCTCTATAAGGAAGGAGAAAAGATGTTAAATCCAAAAATGAACCAACCACGACATTTATTCGGAACTAGAAAAGTTGAAAACTTTTCGTTTTCCAAAAATGCCCTTCTTTAACGTCTTTGGCGAGACATGCTCCCTTCTTGATTTCAGTACACCGGGGCTTCCAATTCGATGACTTCTAAGATATTCGCATTAAAACCTTCATAGAAAGGTTTCAATCGATGCCCATTGACTTTAAAAACTTTCCCCGTTTCTTCACTTTGAATTTCAACTGCTCCATGTTCAAAAACTTTTAACACAATAAACGAACCTATCCATCTTGACCTCAATTTTCGTGGAAATAACTTCAATCGTGAATGGTAAAGTAAGACCCTATGCCCCGGTTCAAAATTCTTCCGGGTGATGGACTTGTCGTGGAAGAGATTCGTTTTTTCCTTATAAATCCTTGCGTTTTCATAGGAGTCGTTTCTCAATTCTTCTAGCTCTTGGAGTTGAAGTTTCCTATGCCTTCCCGCCTCGTCAATGTTGAAGTTGCATTGCTTGACCGCCCAAAATGCACGATGCTCCAACTCGACGGGAAGATGACATGGCTTTCCAAAGACCAACCTAAACGAGGACATTCCTATCGGGGTGTTGTACGCAGTCCGATAGGCCCATAAGGCATCGTCAAGTCTCAAACTCCAATCCTTCCTAGTCGGATTCACTTTTTTCTCTAGAATAGACTTCACTTCATGATTCGAAACCTCTGCTTGACCATTCGTTTGAGGTTCATAGGCTGTAGAGACATGATGGGTCACGTTGTACTAGGCACACCAAATCTCACAAACACATTAGATTTTAAAAATTCGATAACCGTTTTGGCATCATCCGATCTTGTGGCTTTGGCCTCAACCCACTTAGAAACATAGTCAACCGCGAGCAAGATGTAAACGTTGCCAAACGAAACAGGAAATGGGCCCATGAAATCAATCCACCATACGTCAAAAATTTCACAAACAAGGATTGGATTTTGGGGCATTTGGTTCTTTTGCGAAATGTTTCCCGTCATTTGACACCGTTCACAACTTTTGCAAAACAAGTAGCAGTCGCGTGACATGGTTGGCCAAAATAATTCACACTCAAGTACTTTTCTCTAAGTCCGACTAGGTCTGAAGTGTCCCCCACAAGCGAATTCATGACAAAATTGCAAAATGGATTGGTGCTCTTGTTGGGGTACACATCGCCTAATGATTTGATCGGGACAATGTTTCCACAAATAAGGCTCATCCCACACATAATATTTTGCATCACTTTTGAGCTTGTCTTTTTGAGCACGTGTGAATGTGTCGGGATACCTTTTTGTGACCAAAAAGTTAACGATATCGGCATACCAAGGAATAGATTGAGTAAGGGAAAAGAGATGCTCATCCGAAAACTCGTCCTGCAATGGGAGAGGAGTTTCATTTGAAGTGATCCGGCTTAGATGATCGGCAACGAGGTTCTCGCATCCGCTCTTGTCCCGGATTTCCAAGTCAAATTCTTGTAACACCAGGATCCATCGGATGAGTCTCGGCTTTGCATCTTTCTTCGTCATCAAGTACTTGAGAGCTGCGTGATCCGAATACACTATGACCTTGGTACCGAGTAGGTATTGTCTGAATTTCTCCAAGGCGAACACTATGGCCAATAGCTCTTTTTCCGTGGTAGAGTAGTTGCTTTGAGCATTGTCTAGTGTCCTTGATGCATAATAGATCACGTGGGAGGCCCTCCCAAAAACGGCGCCTATCGCATAGTTGCTTGCATCGCACATGATCTCAAATGGGAGATCCCAATTTGGTGATTGCATGATGGGAGCGGATGTAAGCAACTCTTTGAGCTTGTCAAAAGCTTCTTTGCACGCCTCATTGAACTCGAAATCGACCTCCTTTTGCAAGAGTTGGCACATTGGTCTTGTTAACTTTGAAAAATCCTTGATGAACCTTCTGTAGAAACCTGCATGACCCAAAAAAGAACGAACTTCCTGAACACAAGTCGGGTAAGGTAAGCTTTGAATAACATTACTTTTGGCCTTATCTACCTCAATTCCTTTTTTAGACACAATGTGACCCAAAATGAGACCTTGACTCACCATGAAATGACACTTCTCAAAATTCAAAACCATGTTTGCTTCAATGCATATTTTTAAAATTTTTGTGAGATTGGTTAAACATTCTTGAAAAGAGTTTCCATATACCGTGAAATCATCCATAAAAACCTCAATTATGTTTTCAACATATTCCGAAAAGATACTAACCGTACAACATTGGAAAGTGGCTGCGGCATTACATAATCCGAATGGCATTCTCCGATATACAAAAGTACCGAATAGACATGTAAATGTTGTCTTTTCTTGGTCTTCCGGTGCCACCGGGATTTGGTGAAAACCGGAATACCCGTCGAGACAACAATAATGAGATTTCCCGGCCAACCTTTCTAACATTTGCTCAATGAAAGGCAATGGGAAATGATCTTTTCTTGTACTTGCATTGAGTTTGCGGTAGTTAATACATACTCTCCACCCGTTTTGCACACGGATGGGGATCATCATACCTTTGTTGTTCTCGACCACCGTGATTCCCGTCTTCTTTGGAACGACTTGTACCGGGCTCACCCACTTGCTATCCGAGATTGGGTAGATCATCCCTGTGTCTAGGAGCTTCAAAATCTCTTTCTTGACCACTTCCATCATTGGCGGATTCAACCTTCTTTGTGCGTCCCGGCTTGGCTTGCATTCATCCTCCATTAGGATCTTGTGCATACAAGTGGAGGGACTCAATCCTTTAATATCCGCAATCCTCCAACCCATTGCTTCTTTATGTTCCCTCAACACCTTTAGGAGTTGTTCCTCTTCGCTCTTGGTTAGGTGAGTTGAAATGATGACCGGGAGAGTCTCGCTATCTCCCAAGTACACGTACTTCAAATGCTGAGGGAGGACCTTCAATTCTAATTCGGTCGGTTGGACAAGGGAGGGTGGCAATCTCGTGTGAGTTTGAGGTAATTCAATCTGCTTCGCACTAAATTGGGTGGTCTTCTTGATTTCCAAATTGTTGACTAATCTTTCAATTTCGGGGTCTAGTGAGTAAAGCTTCAATTTCTTGGCCAATTTTGCACAGTTAAACCCCTTTCTCAAGATCATCTCCAACATGTCATCATCACACAACTCGAACAACTCTTGGGTCATTGGTTCAATAATATCAGCAAAACACAAAGAGGAAACATCACTAGGATATCTCATAGCGTCATAAATGTTGAAACTTATTGTTTTACCATCAAACTCCATTGTCAAGCTTCCCGCATACACATCAATCTTTGTTCTAGCCGTCTTCAAGAATGGTCGCCCAAGTAAGATTATGCCCGATTTTGAGGATACTTGTTCATCTAGGTCAATCACATAGAAATCCGCCGGGAAGACCAATTGGTTTACTTGAACTAGGACATATTCCAAAACACCTCTAGAAAAGACACTTGATTTATCTGCAAGAGATATTATGACACCGGTTTCGCTTAAGGGTCCGACATTCAATGATTCATACACCGAGTAAGGCATGACATTGATAGAGGCACCACGATCAAGCATAGCACTACTGAAGGTGACATCTCCAGTCTTGCAAGGGACTGTGAACATTTCGGGATCTTTACACTTGGGTGGAAGCTTCCTTTGTAAAACTGCGGATGCGTTTTCGTTCATCGAGATTTTCTCATTCCCTTTCAACTTTCTCTTGTTGGTGCAAAGATCCTTCAAGAACTTTGCATATCTCGGAATTTGTTTGATCGCATCAAGTAAAGGGATGTTTACTTCCACCTTTCGGAAGGTGTCCAAGATCTATTTCTCCTCCATATTCTTCTTTGAAGTTGCAAATCGGGAGGGGAACGGTGGGTGAGTGGCTATTGGTGTCACTAGAGGAGTAGTCTTCTTTGGGACTCTGGCTTGTGCGTCATTCTTGGCTATGGGATCCTCAATGGGGATGATCTCTATTTCTTCCTCTTCTTCTTTTGGTTTCTTCTTTGAACTACTTTCTCCGGCTTCTTTGCCACTTCTCAAGGTCACCACATTGAAATTTGGGTTTTTTCGGTTTGAGAAGGGAGTTTACCATGGGATTCCAACTTGCTTATGGATGTAACTATATCTCCCATTTGTGCTTCAAGGTTGGAGATACTAGTCATTGTCTCTTTTTGGAATTGTTGGGTACTAGTGGCTAGAGATTTGACAATGTCTTCAAGAGACATTCCGGAGCTACTTGGTTGAGATTGAGGAGGTTGTTGATGATGATGTGGAGGGTGCGGTCTGGGTTGATAGTGTGGTTGTTGATGTTGGTAATGAGGTTGTGGTGGTGGATAGGATGGTCGAACCAATGCATTTTGAGGCAATGGTCTTGGGTTGTAGCTCATGTTGGGATTTGGCTTCCAACTTGAATTATATGCATTTTGGTAACCGGATGGTTTGTTGTTGTAGTTTTGGAACTCTCCTGTGGCATTCACATGCTTTGCATCTTCTTGAAGGATGGGACACATATCCATAGGATGTCCCATTGTTGCACATATTCCACAAACCATCACTTGTGGAGATTGTCCCATGGCTAGCTTTTGGACAATGGAGGTTAGATCTTTGATTTGAGACTCGAGATTTGATGTTCCCACTTCATTGACTTTGTGTTGTGTGTCTCTTTTCATATCTTGGCGAGGGCCAAAATGTTGTGAATTCGCGGCTATGGTATTGAAAAGTTGTCTTGTTTGTTGTGGGGTTTTACTAAAGACATCTCCACCACTTGAGGCATCAACTAGTCTTCTCTCCATTGGCAACAATCCCTCATAGAAGTGTTGAATGAGGAGTTGTTCCGGAATTTGGTGTTGTGGGCAACTATAGCACAAGTTGTTGAACCTCTCCCAATAATCATGGAAAGTCTCATTTTGACCTTGGCGGATTCCACAAATCTCATTTCTAAGACTTGAGACTCTTGAGGCGGGATAGAATTTATCAAGGAAAGCTCTTTCCATGTCGGTCCATGAGTTGATCGACCCCGGTGGAAGATAGAATAACCAGTCTTTTGCTCTATCGGCCAATGAAAAGGGGAATGCCCTTAGCTTGATTTGGTCATCGGTTGACCCTTGTGGCTTCATGCTAGTGCAAATAATGTGGAACATCTTCAAATGTTTATGAGGGTCTTCATTCTCCAATCCATGAAAAGTTGGGAGGTGATGGACTAAACTTGACTTCAATTCCGAACCTCCTTCCAAAACCGGGTAATTGATACCGGTTGGAGTTTGTGTAACATCGGTCTCCATCATTTGCCTCAACGTTCTCTCGGGAACTTCTCCTCCGTCCGCCATTGCGATTGGTTCAATAATGGGTGGATTTTGTTGTAGGGGTGGTGTTTTGGGAATTTCTTGGCGAGGGTCGAGACTAGAATCGGGTTCTATATCATTTAATGAAGCGGTTTCAACCTCCGGGTCCCCGTGGGGGTTAGAAGTTTGATCACGTTCAACTCGTTTTTCCTTCGCCAAACGCCTTGCTTCTTTTTCAATTTCTGGGTTGTAAATCAAGTCACCTGTACGCTGAGATCTGGGCATAGAGAAACAAATTGATTAAAAATAAACCAATCCCCGACAACGGCGCCAAAAATTTGGTGGTTGTCGAGGCCAACACAAATAATAACCCTAAATATTACACACTAAAATAGTGTATAGTGGTAAAGGGGTCGAATCCACTGAGACTGGTTCAATTTATAACTCTATGAAAAATCTCTTTGTAAAAATACTTGGAATATGACAATAAATTAAAAATGGGGGGTTTTGATGTTTTGAAATACTTGAAACAAACTAGAATTGACTATGATTTAAATGTATAATTGCAACAAAAATAAGAGTTTGATGTAAAATCAATAAGGGAAAGATGGTTGACTTTAGACTTTCATTACTTGAACATTTGGTTAAATAATCATGAGAATACCAAGGTGCAATACTTGTGTTTATAATCTAATTTGGCTATAGCAATTTATAAGCATAACTTGCCTCAACTCTTCTTTTTGTGTTAAAATGACTAGAGAAGCTCATAGCACATTTCCTAAATCAAAGTCACAAAACTAATGAAGCATGTAATTTTGTGAAAATCAACTAGCATTGGGTTTTAAGAGTCACCAAATCCAAAGAGTAATCTATGGCTTTCATTACCGCTATGGAGAAAATATTTTCTTAGTCAAAATGAAATGAAAACAAACATTTAAACTAATTGTTGCTTGCTAAATTGAAGACCTATTACTTAGTCAAGAATTTAACCAACAAAGATAACATTCATATATCAATATTCATGACTAGAGATATATAAACATGAAGGAATTTTTGATAGAAAATATAATCATAAATATTCAACACAAGTTCATGGAGTTCTTCAAAATAACCAAAACATTCAAGCAATTACATCCAAGTCAACCAAATGAAAATCTAGCCAAGCATGGCTAAGACTAAACAAAAACAAGAGGGATTAGAGATACCAAACATTGTCTTAGATGCAAGATGAAAGGAAATTACACTAATTTTTCAAATATTCTTCAAATCTTCCCAAAGCTTCTTAGAGAGAAAAAGTGGAATGTGTTCTTCAAGTTCCCCCCCCCCCCTCTAAATGAGCCTCCAATCTCCAGCTAAAGAGAGCTAATATCCGGATTCAAAAAGAGACCAAAAGCTACCCACCAAACTTCCACAAATAGAGTCAACAAGTCAAAACCCGGAAACAACTCAGCACAATTCACGCGGACCGCGTGGGTTACGCTGAATGTGAAAATTGGGCCATTTAACATGCATTTAAGCCCAATATTCATTTCTTCAACTCTAGCCCATAATCATAAATCTTTAAGACCCATTTTCCATTCCAAAGCCTTCTAATGATTGACCCAATACTCCTCATATTTCTTGTAGCTCGATTCCGCGCCGTCTCATCATCATCTTTGCCCATAAATTAGATCCAAATTGATTTCTTCTTTTACGCAAGCACCTAGCCCAATCGCACCACTTCAAGTCCGCAAGCAAATCACATGCCTCCATGAGTCCCGCATCCTTCTAAGCCTCCAATAACAAATAGTCTTCGGAAAATCATGCAATTAAGGTCAAAAGACTAGAAAGCACCCGGTGAAAGAGAAAAATGACAAAAAGAGAAAATATGCATGAAGATTGACTAAAATAAGATGGAATATGCTAAAATAAACTATAAAAAGAAGTAAATAAAATGAAGCTATCAATCGTCATGGTTAAGGATTTCACTCGGTGGCCCGAGTATTCCTTTCGACTAAGAGCATCAGCTACCACATTCGCTTTTCCTGGATGATAACGAATTTCACATTCGTAGTCATTCAACAGTTCAACCCATCGTCTTTGCCTCATGTTGAGTTCCTTTTGATTGACGATGTGTTGAAGGCTCTTATGATCGGTAAAGAATGCGCATTTAGTGCCATAGAGATATTGTCTCCAGATCTTTAGCGCAAAAACGACTGCTCCCAGCTCGAGGTCGTGCGTAGTGTAGTTGACCTCGTGCGTCTTGAGCTATCTCAAGGCGTAGGCGAATACCTTTCCTCGTTGCATTAGAACACATACAAGACCTTGATGAGATGCATCAAAATAGACCAGGAAGTCTTCTGTTCCTTCTACTAAGGACAATATAGGTGCGCTGCATAGGGCTTGCTTCAGTGTTTGGAATGCAGCATCTTGTCTTTCTTCCCAATTGAAAGCTACACCCTTTTGGGTCAAGGTGGTAAGTTGTTTAGCAATCTTCGAGAAGTTTTGTATAAACCTCCGATAATAGCCAGCAAGGCCCAAGAATTGTCGGATTTTCGTTGGGGTCCTTGGAGCTGACCAATTCTCGATTGCCTTGATTTTGGAAGGGTCCACGTGTATCCCGTCTTTGCTAACCACGTGAACTAGGAAATCTACTTTCCGGATCAAAAATTCGCACTTTGAGTATCTTGCGTATAGCTTGTCTTTTCTTAGCGTTTCCAAGATTTGTCGGAGGTGTTGACTATGTTCTTCTTTACTCTCCGAATAGATGAGTATATCGTCTATGAATACGATAACAAATTTGTCCAGGAATGAATGACACACTCGGTTCATTAAGTCCATGAACACCGCTGGTGCATTTGTTAATCCAAAGGGTATTACTACGAACTCGTAGTGACCATAACGAGTTCGAAAGGCTGTTTTGGCAACATCTCCATCCAAGACCCGTAGTTGATGATACCCGGATGTCAAATCGATCTTTGAGAAATAACTCGCTCCTTGTTACACTCCTTCTACATCAAAGAGGTATGTATTCTATCTTGTTACACTCATTGTTTTGTATGCTAGATTAGGATAATACCTTGGAAGTTCTGATTTGCATGTATAATAGAGAAAACATAGATCCAAGGTATTTAGGGTTGCATGTACACTTAGGAGTGTTAGAATGCTCAAAACCCAACAAAATTGATCTTTGAGAAATAACTCGCTCCTTGGAGTTGGTCAAACAAGTCGTCAATGCGTGGTAAGGGATATCGGTTCTTGAAAGTGAGATTGTTGAGTTCCCGGTAATCGATGCACACGCGGAAAGATCCATCCTTCTTCTTTACGAACAGGACTGGTGCTCCCCAAGGTGAGAAGCTTGGTTTGGTGAATCCTTTGTTGAGCAGTTCTTTTAATTGGCTGGATAATTCTTGCATCTCAGCTGGCGCTAGGTGATACGGTGACTTAGCTACTGGGGTAGCTCCGGGAATTAAATTGATCCTGAACTCGACTTGTCGTTCTGGTGGGACTCCTGGGAGATCTTCAGGGAAGATATCAGGAAAATCGCAGACTTCCGGAATGTCTTTGATGTCTTTCGTTTCTTTTTCCTTATTTACCACGTCGGCTAAGAAGGCATGGTACTCCTTACTTAGGTATTTCTGGGCTTTGACGCAAGAGATGATTTGTAAATTGGTACCGAGTTTGTCACCATAAATTACAAGAGTTTCGCCACTTGGCAGATTTAAGCGGACGACCCTTTCGTGACATAGAATATCGACATGGTGTAGGCTTAACCAATCCATACCGATGATGACATCAAAGCTTTTTATAGTGATCGACATTAGATCGATTTGAAATGAATGTTCATTTAGAGTTAGTGTGCAGCCTATGTACATATCGTTTGTGCTTTCTGTTCTATCATTTTCCATTTCTACTGTAAATATCTTATTGAGTGATTGAGGGTTTGGTTTTAGTATGTGTTTGAATTTATGACTAAAGAAACTCCTCTCCGCACCACAATCAAAGAGTATGCATGCATAAGCGTTATTGAGGAGAAACGTATCTGTAACCACTGTGGGATCATCTATTGCTTCGTACTGCCCTATTGACAACACTCTTCCTATGCCGCCATCATTCCTTGCCTTAGGGCATTCTCTCTTGTAGTGTCCAGCCTCACCGCATCCATAACACTCCAACACACCGACCCTAGGGACTTGGGTGATTGGTCGTGCCGGTGCCTTACATAAACGGGCAGTGTGCCCATTCTTGTTGCAGTTGTTGCAGTGCATCTCCAGACAATTTTTGTTGTGATGGAAATTACATTTGTTGCACTTTGGTAGGTTCCCAGCATATTGCTTCGCTGGTGCAGGGGTAACCGGGACAGCAGTGGGGGCGGTAGCGGCATGGACTACCACTATTTGTTGTTTCTTGGAAGACTCATGCGGAAATTGTCCCTTTCTCTTGTTCCAAAACTTCTTCTTCTTGTTGTTGTTGGTACTATTGCTGTTGTTGTTGTTGTTCCCTATGGGTTGCTCTGTAATGGCAGTCACTAAACCCTGGCAGATTCCATGGTCAACGAGAGCTTGTGCCAATTGTTTGGCACTATCGAAAGTGACTAGTTTGGAAGCTAGTACACTTCCTCGAATCTGGGGTGACAATCCCCAGATGTATCTTTCGATCTTCTTGCTCTCTAGAGCAACCATCCCTGGGCAAAGGATTGCCAAATCACTAAACCTATTGGTATAGGTTGTGACGTCCGAGCATACCATGGTAAGGCCCCAAAGTTCCTGCTCTAGCTTTGGTACCTCGCCCCTTGGACAGTACTCTTGCATTAACATTTGCTTTAGGTTCTCCCAACCCATAAAATTAGCCACTACCAGCGTTAGTGACTTGACATGGCCATTCCACAATTTCAGCGCTCTCTCGGAGAATGTACAAGCAACAAACTTTACCTTGCTTTCTTCCAGACATGCACAGATCTCGAAAACCACTTCTGTTTTCTCTATCCACTGCAATAGAGCCATTATTCCTCCTGATCCATTAAAAGATATGGGCTTGCTATTGGTGAAGTCCTTGAAGGTGCAATCCCCTGAATGACTCTGACATTGGCCATTTGTACAGCTATTTACTCCCCCTCCATAACCATTATTACTCATCTGGGCCATTGCCACTGTCACTGCAGCTATCAAGGCGGCATTAACCGTTAATGGAGGTGGTGGTGGTCGTGGTGGAGGTGGTTCACTGTTGACACGACGTGTAGATCTACGGGGCGGCATCGTGCTGCTAAAGAAATAAAATGAAGACCATAAGTCTTTAATGATCGGGATTCGCGTGTTAATTAGTTATTTTCATCAATTCACGAATTTGATTTACCGACCCAAAGTTTTGAACTTGATTCATAATAAAAGTTGGTAGAATAATAGATAATCTTATGAATCTGAGTGGTATTCAAAGAATTAACACGTAAAGGGAAATTTTCATATATATTAAACATATGTTGAGTTACATTCTGAAGTTAGGAAAATTTTGACCCTTCTATGGATCTCTGATATAGAAGTTAAATAAAAGTAAGACTTTTAGCCGAGTTCCTATTCTATAACAAAATTTTGGGATTTGGGCAAGTACTACTTGCGACGTAGGTTGCGCTTGGAGCTTGACTCAGCGTCTAATTACTTTGCTTCCATAAGACGCCTATCAAAAACGGCTTGTTGTTCCCTCATTTCTCTTATCTCAGCGAGGGCTGCAATCAGTTGTGCTTGGAGTGCGTCGGTGTGGAGTTGGGCATTATCCTGCAACCTGTGCAGACGACGGATGTCGGAAGTGTGAACTTGTACTTCCACATTGACTTCGCGAATTCGGTTTGCTTGAACCCTGGATTGATAGGACTGGTTAGCTAGTTTGCCCACTATGACTGGGAGTGCTCGGTCGGCTGAACCTCCGTTCCTGACATCGTACAAGTCCTGACACATGTCGTAGGGAGGACGTAATCCTTGCTGTCGGCTCCAATGGTGAATGTGACTTCCTCAAATGGGAGTTGGTCCCTAAAAGTTTCCCCAAAATGCGGGAGGTTGATCGACTGGTGGGTTGATTATATTTGGCTCTGAGTCTGTCCCAGAGTCTTCTCCTTCCTCCAACTCTATAGGTTCCTCAGCTTTTTCGGGGTCTTCCTCTACCCATCCTCCATTGCCCTGATTCGGGTAGTAAGGATCCCCGGGTGGATAGAATCCAACCATTGTGTCTGTGCAAGAATAGAGGTATGAGAATTGTCTAGGATTTAAAGCATGTGAATCTAAATATGTAGCTTAAATTATTGAAATTACCAAATACTCCTATAGTATATAAATTTGTATGTTTGATGCTGGTGTTATTTTGGTAAGTTTTGACTTGTTGCTCACTATGACCATTCCTTGACATAAATTAGTTCGATCTTAGATAAATATAGTTGATCAGGCTATATTCGTCCCAAATCCGATTACATATTCTGAGGCCTATTCGTAACGTCGAACTTGTCTTAATACTTCTTGTATAGTTCTAACTTTGAAAATAAATCATTGTATGCATGTATTTGTGCTTTTACGACCCAAATAATTTAAGTTAAATGAAACGCGGTTCAGGTGTAAAAACGTGTTGTCAGAGACTTTTAGTCCCTATGCATTTATAGTTTGTATATCTTATGTGGTTCGATATACTTAGTTCACTATAAACAATGCTCTGATACCAATCTGTCACACCCCGAAACCAGAAAGGCGGAATTGTTCGAGGGCGGATGACTTCATGTAGTATCGAAACAATTGAATACATAGTAAAGAAAGTAAAACAACCATCATATATATAATTTAAGGGTTACATTGTTGAAAGATACTTGTTTCAAAAATGAATTACAATATGATGACAAAAATGAGTTTTTAACTGACGCTTTAGCGTCACTTCTCCAAAAGCTGAAGTTTACCTGTATTACTGAATCCCTGAGAAATACAAGTAGATTTGAAAGAGTAGGTCAACATTTAAGCTGATAAGTTCATAAGTATTTAATGTCAATGTTTGTATAAATCTTAAATGAAATTGTTTGTAGATGTTTGAAAACTCCTTAGAGAATCCCATATTTCCTACTAGTATAAAAGTAGTCTTCTACCAAGACCCGACTGTTTTGAATGTTTTCTTCTAGAAATCCATTATTTTCCATAAGTGTATTAGTTTAAAAGTTCCAAAACTGTAATGCAATAATGTTTTTCATGCCTATAATAGGAGATTTATGTACATATAAAATTGCTAGGGCATTTGATAACCCCGTAAATCAATGTGTTTTTAATACTCCATGTGATTTTTATAACCATACTATTGACCCAGACTACCTGTAACAACGTTCTTCAGGCATTGGAATGTTATGACGTTTGTCACCTAGACCTGCAGGTCTAACTATAGCTAATTAACAGTTTAAGTGCGGGATTATCAATCCCGTATAGATCTATACACAAGTATCACGCTCTCCCTACAATAGATTATGATATATAATACAAGACTTTAATTGCATACCTGAATGTATGTGAAGTTGAATGTCTCACAAAACATAGTATAAAATAGATTTACATATGAAAAGTCCATTTGTTCTTGTAAATGAAAGTATTTCCTTGATGTAGTATTTATAGTATGTAAAATCTCATGAATATTTAGTAAACTATACCTAATATAGTTTTTCCCAATGTATGATTCGTTTGTATGATAAACCCTAGTGTGTTGTCGACTTTGTATGTAAAGTATAATATTATAGAACATTTATACTCAAAATATAACCAAAGTGTTTGATAATTAAATAACAACATGTTTCATTTCAAAAGACAAAGTGTTATTATGATATGTTGTATGAGAATGTTTTCGTATGATAGTTATAAATCACATATGATTGATTTTATAACAAAGTATAGCAAAAGATTGATGTTTTTCACACGAGGATAACCGTGTGTTTACTTGTATTCCCCCCTAAAAGTATTTAAAAAGCATTCAAAACATATTTAAAGTGTGTTTGTAGGGGTATGAACTCACCTGATAGAGTGAAGAGGGTGAGACGAAAACTGAGCACAACTTTGACTTCAGAAAGCGGATTTATCGGGAATCTCGGGAGTGTAAAACTTCCTTCGGGACTTGGGTATGAAAACCGGGGCTTCGGGATATTTCTTGCACGCAAAACGGAGTAAAAACGCAAGAGAAAGAGAGGAAATGAGCACTTATGCCCGAAACCCTCGCATCCCTTTTATAGGGGCTGAAAACCCTCGGTACGCGGGGCGTACTTCCGGTTACGCGGGGCGTACCCGACGTCATGCATGACCGCATCCTCTTCTGCCGGACTTCGGATGGGACGGGGCATAAGGGCGACGTGGACGATCCGAGGCCTAGCACTCGAGTACGTTGGGCGTAAATCGTCTCGGTTTGCACACTTCGAACTTGTAAAATACTTAACTTCTGCGTATGAGCTCTGTTTCTAAAGTTATATATATGCACGCGTAGGTGAGAATATGCTCTACAACTTTCATTTAGACTCCATCGGCTAGTTTTGACTTTATTTTTAATTAAATATTTTTAACAGGCTAGGACACGAAAAAGTTCGTAAAAAAAATCCATGACTTCTTTATTCGACGTCCGTTTTCGTCAGACTTTTTACCGTTGCACTACTAATGTTGAGATCTTCGATTCTCATTTAGGTTGTTTCGGCCAAAAGTCTATTGATCTCTATTTCGAGTTTTTAGTTGTCTACTGCTATATCCGAAACTTTGAAAAATCATAACTTCCTCGTTATAACGCGAATTTTAGTGTTCTTTATATTTCAGAAATCCTTGACACAATATCTATCATTTATGAAATTCAGTAGAGGACTTTTGAACATTTTATTTTTGACAATAATTTCATTATATCAACAGAGGTTACAATTTTTGACTTTTTAGGTCATTACATTGATTCAAAATATCGGGTTGACACAGTATGAGTGATCGGTAGCCGATTGTCAGATTTATCTTGTGAGAATAAGAGGAGCAGTGAGTTATCAGGGTTTGATGCTCGAGGAGCAAACATCATGGTGATAGTGTGAGTGGGTGGTATGGCGGCGGGCCAGGTCACTAGAATTTCCTGATTCTGGGAAGGTCAGGAAGGGGGTATTTTAGTGACAGAGGGGTCGGTTTTGTTCCAAATTTGGATTTCCTGGTCAGATCCAGGTATTCTTGAAGAAATATATCATTTTGGTGTGAGAACCTCTCAGTGGTGCTTTTCAAGTATTTGGTTTCTATCTATGTGGTCTGAGGAGCGATTTCGAGGGCGAAATCTATTTCAAGTGGGGGAGAATTGTAACATCCGGATTCCTAGGCTTGACAATTTGAGGAGTGACTCGACGAGTTGACGCCTCAACTCGTCGAGTAGAATCGTGACTCGGTGACCAGTTTAATGAAGGGACTCGACGAGTCGGGTATCTGACTCGTCAAGTCAACACTGTTAAGGAAAACCCTAATTGTCCAGGTTTGGGTCCTATCTAAATGTCCTTATGGCCTGTAGTGGCAGCCACCTACTCCCTTGAGAGACTCCTTTTGAACCCGAGAGCTTAGAGAGTGAATAAGAGCCATCTTGAGCCTTTTTGGTGTGACATTGCAAAGGAGAAGGAGGGTTCTAGCATGAGGGACCAGAGGAGGTTGAAATTCTGAGACTTTGAAGTAAGGAGCTTCACTTTAAGGTAATAAATTGGACCATTCCTTTTGTGCAGTGTTGATTTCATGAATCTAGGGTTTCTTGACCCCTTTTCTTTTAAGGAATATGATGTATATGAGGTCCCAATGTGGAATAAGCTTTAGAGCTGGACCTTAAGAGGTCCAGAGAGTCCCAATCTTCCAGCTTTATGCAGTCCCTTTGGGGTTATGGATCTAGGTTGCCATTTTAGGAGCTATTTCTTCTTATAAGGGCATAAGAATGTTGCATGAGCTTAAAGATTGAACCTTTACATGATTTTTGGGTGTAATAAGGTCAGATCTATAAGTTAGAGAAACATATCTGACCTTAGAAGGTCTTTTGAGTGTTGCCATGGAGGGAACTTGCCGAGTCCATATGGGGACTTCAGTTGACCATGGGGTTTTGGTCAAGCTGATTCGAGAGAGGTCAGGGAGGGGTAAAATGGCCTTCTACCCATTCTTTAGAGATTAGGACAATAGAAAATTATTGATTAGAGATGTTATCATGTTGGTAGGAGGAAGCTATATCGAGGACGTCGAGCACGAGAGCTTAGTAGACATCCTTCAAGGTGAGTCTTCTCACTATATGTTACCTAGAGTGGTAAATATGTGTGACCGGAAGGTCTTATGTGCTATGAAGAGTATGTGAGATATGTTGACAGATGATATGTGATATGTATGTGTTATATTATGTTGTGAACACCATGTTATGGACCGGAAGGTCAACAGTGTATGGACCGGAAGGTCATTATGGGTAGGACCGCAAGTTCTACCAGGGTTGTGGGACGGAAGTTCTATGAGACATAGTGACCGGAAGGTCTTATAGCCTTGAGGCGCGTATGTGCGTATGTGGTATTTTGGGGAACTCACTAAGTATTTATGCTTACTGTGTTATGTGATATGTGTTTCAGGTACTAGCGAGGATGGCGGGAAGGCGCCGACATGATCCGTACACACTGAGAGGATTTATGTATTTGAGATTTTGGGATTGGTTTATTATGATGACATGTAATACAATGGATTATTATGATATTTTATGAATGGAAGTATGTTTTAAAAATGAAAAATTGTTTTGAAAATTTACGTTGTTGCAGTATGTATTGCTTAAGGGGATATATGTATGTCGAAAAGTAATTGTTTTAGCCAGTGTGTATTTTTTGTAAAACTTCTATCATTCCTATAAATAGGGATAGGGGCTAGAGTTAGAGTGACTTTTGGAGCCTTCGTTGTTCTTACTCTAAACTTTCTCTTGTCTCTCATAGAAGTTTTAATCGATCCATCCAAATTATATTCACTTTTGTGTCCCAGAATCAATTCATACTCTGATTTCATTTTATATTCTCGATCACTAATAACTACACTTTGCTCATTTGCATGTCTTAATAGGACCCAGTACTCAATAAAACCCGTAATAAGAACCCTAACTCATGCATGGTCCAATACAACACATCAAGATTGCATTTTTATGAACAATGGACCTCAAAAATGCTAAGATCTACCATCTCTAGCTTCTGGACTAGCTCATCATGGCTTAAAGGGCCATAACAAGCATAAAAAACAAACTCTAACTAGATCTATCAAAAGAAACATCAAGTTAATAGCTTTATACCTCCAAAAGCTTCCCAAGTTGGTGTTGATTCTGGATACACAAGCTCTAGCCACACCAATGCAACTTCGAAGAGTTCTACTTCCTTCAAAATCATCAAAAACACCTTCAAATTTCACTTCTATGCTCAAAATACTCAAATGGCAACTAGGGTTTCATTCTTAGGGTTTGGAGAGGTGGAGGCTGTCATAAGAAGCTCCAAAGGCAACTTAAGGTGTTTAAATTAGCCACAAACCCTAAATTTTAGGGTTTGTCCTAGACGGCTGTATACCCTGCATACTCCACGTACGCCCATCATATTTCCTCCGCGACCAAATTTCTACCCAGTGCACCCAGCATACTCATAGCGTACGCCCAACATACTCGGACAGGGACTATAATGTAATGATTTTCACATGAAAGGCAAGAAGGTAAATGCCTGAAAAAGCAAATGTTACTAACTTTTGAACCACATCCTCTAAAGTTTGATATATTTGAACATCTTGATTTGGGCTTTCTATAAGGCACCATTCCTTCAAATGAATCACAAAAACATGAACTATCTCCAGTTTGAGCTCCAATCGAACAAAATACTTTAATAACTTTAGAAGATTTACATTGAAATTATTCAGTTGACACATTATATTCGGAGTGTAAATCTTCTAAATCACAAGAATTTCCAAAACACCTAACTCCCCCTCAATGTGAGCATTTGGAATTATCTCCTTTTTTGGAACATCAAGAACACGATGAACATCTACAAGAACACCATTATGGACTTGAGGAACATCTTCAACAAATTCAAGAGCACGAAGATCACTTTGATCTTCAACTAGAGAAACAAATTGCATGATGAACAATCTTTTTCTCTTCCCTCCTTTTATTACCTTCCCAAGATACCATGTTCATTGTCATGTCAGTTAGAATTTTGATCTTACAAAGAGGTTGAAATATCAATTTTCTAGAATCATCTTTCTTATTCCCATAAGAAATTAAAGTGTTCCATGTAATCAATCCACCTTTCAACAATAATCCATAATATTGTTCTTCACTGACTTTGTACTTGACATCTTCAATCATCATGATCCAAGAATCATAATCCAAATACACCATATTTGATCAATTAACAAAAATATCAATAGATTTTGGATATGTCAGGAGAGAGAAAATAGATCTAAAAATGAATTCTAGAGAGAGAAAGTGGATTTGAAATGAATTTTAAGATATATAGAATGAATCAATGAACAAAAAATCAATATCTTCAACAAAATCGCTTCTAAAACACGAAACGATAACAAACTTGAACGAATTTTCAAATAAGAAATAAGATTTCTACAATGTTTTAGAGAGAGAAAATCGAATCTAAATAAATCAAAGAATTGAATTTGATTTCTAAAACAAGAATTACTTTCCAAAACATAATACTTACAACACTGAAGATCGATGTAAGATTCACGAGATCAAATTGTCATTTAGGATCGTTCTCTTGAAAAAGTTGATTATACCTCCAAGATTAAGCTCTAATATCACATGTAGGATCCTGTTGAAAATGACAGTGCGGAATAAGAACGATCAAACATGAATCAAACAATATTGAGAGGAACAAAAAATGTAAATAATTATGTTTAAGCTCCATTCATGTCTGGAAGATAATCAAAGTGTACAATATAGGAATTGTAAGAACTCTCTCTCTCCCTAATACTTAAACTACAACACTATTTATAGTAGTGTTATCACAAAACCAAAATGTACAGTGTGACTAAGCTATCAAAGTACAACTCAAAAATACACACTTAACTACATAGATATATCGAAAGACCTTCCTTTCAATATAAAGAACCTCTATGTCATACAATAGAGAAGCTGGGCCTTCTCAACCAAAAATGCCACATCATCAGATTCAATATTTCTTAAATCAACAAGCCATCTTGGTCGGAGATACAGTGCAAATATTCTAAGTTGTTGACATCCACTGAGTAAAGATCAAACTCAATTATTGAGTGGTAAATCTGTGATGACTTATTCTCGGTCTAACAACACTTGATCAGTGTGAAAATTTCTCCATTTGCCAACTTGTGTAGAGACTCATTTAGATTCCATAGATGTCGAGTTGACAATGAACATGATCAGATTCGTGAAAAAAACAACATGAAGGTCTAAATAGCTTGAACTTATTTGTTAGAGAGCATATAAGCTTCATGACATTCCTTTTGATTTTGGGTAGGATGAAACTAATAACACTTTTATTTGAGGCTACATGGTGGTGATAATGTGATGTTGGAATCAACCTGAGAATCTTCAGATGGAGGATCAACGTGTGACTTATATGTATGCCGAATGAAGATAAAGACTTGAGGTCAACGAGATGTTCATTATGACATGAAAACCTACTAGCCGATGGAATGCTATCCTTTGAATACTGACTTGTAACAACCACTTGACCTTGAATTTAAAAGCATTTATCTGGACCTATAGCAATCATATGCACATGAAGACCATGTCAACTTTCTTCATCTCTAGAAACAACCCACTCGACTATCTCCTTTTGTGTCATTATTTAATCGTTTCTTGACAAACTATTTTCTTCAACAATTCAATGAACCAAGAAAACTGACTATGTTCATTTTTTAAACAATGACTAAAATACCCCTGCATTTCATTCTTTTCTTGTGTCAAGCTAGACCATAATGCCCCTTTTATTTGAAAGAGCCGAAACATAAGGATAGAGTTTCCATTTTAAGCTAGGGAGAGACCAAAAAAATCCCTTTGCTTTAATTCTCAGATAAAACAAGTAAAAGAAATGCCCCTACTCTTATCCTTTTACAATACGGACCAAATTGCCCTTGAGATAAAAGTGAAGCCATGTTCTTTTTGATGTCAGAGATTGATGTAGAGAGAGCCTTTGAAAAAGTAGACATTCAAAGAAGGCTAGATGACATATGCAAAAAAGGAGACGCTGAAAGCCTAAACTTGAGGATGAAGCTGACTTTTAAATATGAACATTGAAGTCAATGTGAGAGATAATCAACTCAAAAGTGATTACTTTCTTTGATGAGATGCTAGAATATGACATGATGTCTTAAGTTTATGAATGAGAGGTTCACGCTGACATCAATTTCTTTTGGACTTTACTTAAACCATACCCTTGAATTTGAAAAAGAATTTTGCTTTATTTTCTTTTGACCATCAAACTATCACATAATGATTTCAAAAATAAAAACTATATACAAACTTAAAAAGAAAACCAATTAAAAGACATTAAAAAGCTTAGCATAAACACTATAAAGAGTAATCTTACTTTTGCTCAGTGAAAGTGAGAGAGAGAGAGAGAGAGAGAGAGAGAGAGAGAGAAAGAAACTGCCAACCAGAGCTTTGAAAGATTCCAGTTCTTTCTCACATCTTTAGATTTTAGCAAAAGATTTTTAGGAACCAAAAGAAGATTTGGTTTATAAACACTTACCTGGTGGTATCTCTGAACAATAGAAGAACAAACACCATGTTACAGTAACTAAACACACTTTTTCTTTTCTTTAGGCTTCTGGTTCCGGTGTAGCTCTTTAGCTTCTTTGGTTGCCCTCACACCATAGTGTGTAGATGTGCCTTTGACAACCCACTATTGCTTTATCTTCTTAGGCTCTGGAGATGCTTTCTTTTCAACCCACATCTTCTTTGTCTTTGTCTTTTGGTTCTTCTTTGAGCAAGACTTAGACAAATATGGAATCCTACACCATGGATGTACATCAGGGAACTTGACACCTTGGTCTCTTCTAGTCATTGGAGTTACCTTTGTTCTGACAGTAAAGGATTTTTTAGTGTCAGCATGAAACCCATCAGTGTGTGAACTAGGGTTTTGTGATGATGAATTTTCTAAAGCCTTTTTTTCTAGATCTGCTATCCTTTTCTTACTTTCTTCAAGTTGCTTATCCAGATCAAAAACCTACCAGTCACATTCTTTTTTCATTAAGCTTCTTTGCTAGATCACTATTTTTCTTCTCACAGTCGCCACTTCCTGTAAAGAACTTATAGCTGTTCTTGTTTCTGACTGATAACTTCGTTTTTCAGATCTAGTTCAGCTTTGAAGCTTTTAACATAAGAATATGAATCTTCTTTCATCAGGCCAGAAAAGCAAGATTGAGGAGAAATATTAGTTATATATCTTCGTTTATCTTCCCATATGCATCTTTGTAATAACCATCAGATATGGTGGATGATTGTATAACGGAAGTTTTTTTTTTTTGGTTTTTTGTGGTTTCCGAAAAACAATTTCTGACTTTTTGTGAATAGATCTTAGAACGAAAGTTCTAACCTGCTATGATAACTTGAATGTATTAGGAAACCCGCTCTGATACCAATTGAAGGTTTGTATCGATCGAATACACTTAAGTATAAACAATAAAGAATAAACAACGAAAAAAAAGAACACGGTGGTCACAAAGATACTTTCACTAAGAAAGAGGTTCTCACAAAGAGAACGAAGTCACAAAGATGACACAAAACTCTATGTATACAATGCACAATTTCCTAATATAGAAATGATCACTAAGATCATTGAGTTCACGCTGACGTTAATCATGTTGATGTTGGCGCTGACCCTGATGCTGGTGTTGGTGATCAGTGTGTGAGGTTTGACTCATCAGATCATAAGGTGTAACCTTACAATAACACAAAGGGTTTTACTAAATTTTATGTTCTTAATGGATGAAAAACACATCTTATATAGATAAAACCGAGTTTAGTAGTTCATGCAGTGAGTGCGTGTAATTTACTCTTAAAATTTGGTTGAAAGTTTATTAGACTCTTATTTAGTCAACTCGTTAAAAAGGAAAAATGTAACGACCGAAAAATACAACCGATTTTAACTTTTTCAAAAACATCTCGATTCCATTAAATCTTTACAAAAAGGTTTTCAATACAAAACCTTTAACGTGTTCCCAGAATCACAATACTACAGAATCACGAGGAGCGGTACGATCATGCCTTCGCCTTGCCACAGTCTCCTGAAGAACCTGAAAAACATGAAACCACAACTGTAAGCCCAAAAGCTTAGTGAGATATCCCCAAAATACCAACCATAAATACCATACACGCATAACATGCCATAACATATCCGATCACAGAACAGCCATGCACTTCGGTTCTACTGTGTGACTGGTCCGCCGCACTGGCCTCCAGTCCACCCGGTCCACCCTCTGAGTCTATCCACATACATCGAGTCTACAGTGTGATTGGTCCGCCCGCTCTCGGGCCTTCAATCCACCTGGTCCACTCTCTAAGTCTACAGTATGACTGGTCCGCCCGCACCGGACCTTCAGTCTATCTGGTCCACTCTCCGAGCCTTCGACACGTCTGGTCCGCCCTTTCGGGGCCTACAGCCTATCCGGGCCGCTCGCTGGGCCTTCGGGACAACCGGTCCGCCCTGGGTATCTTGGCCTACAGCACACAGCAGGACCCGCCTCAACCCAACTCCAGTCTAAACAACCATGTGCACATATACATACAATCATATAGCAATTCACAGTCAACAGGCAGATCAAACAGATCACATAGCATATCATCCTCCTAACCAGGATACCGACCTAACAGGTCACCAGCATAGCATCTCCCTATCTCTCAGGATACCGATCTCAAACAGATCTCTAACATATACCATCCTAGCTCTCAGGATGCAAACATAACAAAACAACAACATAATAACAACTACCCAGATCTCAATCCGATAAGGGCCGGCCTCGGTACCTTAGACCCTGTTGATATAGTGAGGATAACTCACCTCGAAACTGCTGACTGAACAGATAACCCAAGCTGCTCTGATCACTGATACGATCTCCACCACTGGGCAACCACCAATACACTGAACTCAAAACAATAATCAACAATTACCACAATGCCCCTGGAAACCACTGGTCAACCCTTGGTCAAAGACAAGGTCAAAGTCAACCCCTGACTGACACTACTCGCCGCGTCAACCCGATGACTCGCCGAGTCCCCATACTCAGAACTTCCTTCAAACCGCGACCTAACTCGCCGAGTCACCCCGAGACTCGTCGAGTTCAACAACTCTGAGTCCACTCGCACACAACTCACCGAGTCATCCCTTGACTCACCGATTCTCGACTCGACCAGAAAATATTGGGACTCTTCGACAAGACTCGCCGAGCCTAAGAATAGACTCGCCGAGTCTAAGGCTATCTTCAACCTACTCGCCGAGTTGTTCATACAACTCGCCGAGTTCCAGGCAATCTTCAAGCAACTCGTCGAGTACACCCATGTGACTCGCCGAGTACCACCGGTCTGAATCCATTCAGAAGCATTCCAGGCCATGCAATTGCTCCAAAACATAGATCTAGCCTCCTACAAATCATCCATCACGTAAAGTGGCAAACTTTACGTGAATCCAAAGAGATCTATGCATTTTGCACATTAGGGCTAAGGTTTGGGACAAGATAGCTTCATCCAACACTCAACACAGGGACTTTCATGCATTCCAACTCTTCTCCATCCCAGATCTGAGGTAGCAACCTCAGATCTAGCCTCTAAACTCCAATACATCCAAAAGATATGATCTCAACACCCCCAAAATGAAGAATCTAGACAATAGCAGCTCAAACAATTGAAAGATACCTCAAAAGGAAGCTCCAGGAGAAGATTATCCCGAATCCTTGCAAAGCCCTTTCATCCAAGCCTCTTCTTCTTTGGAATCTCTTCAACAACCACCTCTTCAAGCTCCAAATTGCTCAACAATGGTGCTTCTCCATGATTTTAGGGTTTCTGGAACTTAAGGGGGAACAAAGAGGCTGGGAGGAAAACATAATGATCTTTATATAGGGCTCAACCCCGAGAATTAGGGTTTTCTCCACTCAGCGCCTACTCGTCGAGTCCATCTTACTGACTCGCCGAGTCGGCTACTTAACACGCGACCCAGTCGCGACTCTACTCGCCGAGTCCACCCATGGACTCGCCGAGTCACTCTTTCCCAATTTACTCTTTTAGCCCTTCTACTCTACTCTTGATATTTCGGGATGTTACAATTCTCCCCTACTTTAATTAGGCTTCGTCCTCGAAGCCTACAACACTTCAATCCCAAAGATACTCCCACAACGCGCCACCTGGCCTTAACCTGGCCAAGTCCCTCAAGGCATACCCATCGAAACTCAAACACACTTTCTTTTTCCTTACGGTGTCCTGATCACCGTCTCGAGCCGGGCACCGGCTGTACCCTCTGATAATCACACTCAATAACCGCGAATTACCCATGACGCATCACTGCCCCAAATCTCAACATTCACTCGACCCATAAGGGCTTAGAAAGCCATGAACCATCGGATCCCCGATCCGAATCCCACTCTATCCATTCTGCGACGATGGAAAGACCCATTCTCAATCTGAGAGCAACTCCCATGAGTTCTCCTCTTGCATTCACATACACATGCTAAACTTCTCCAGCACCCTCAGGTTGGGAAAAACCTGATACACTGAAGATATCCTCCAAGATCCCCCAAGATGAACCACTAATACATATCTAATACCCTGATCAGAATCACACTGAGAGCCCAAGACTCTCCCTCCGCATCCCTTCCGAGTCTCTTGGCTCGACACCTGCATAATTCCCTCCGCGACCTCAGCAGACATCCCAAACCGGATGTGCTTCAATTCCACTGCCGCAAACACGCTGATCAAAAACCATACCCGGATTACTCTAATCATAACTCTGCTTTGCCACTTTCACTTCCATGAACTTGCACTCCCTCTCGGAGTTACACACCTCTCTCACTTCCTTTTCCAAGGAATCCACTTGGCCATATTGCCACTCCAACAAGTGCCACGGTGCTCGCCCAACGCTACACCACCCTTTAGCATATCCGCTATCCATCCAACACACATACTCTGACTCTCATCGCAGGGACTCTCAAGCCCATGCACTATCTCCACTAATCATGATCACTACCCGGGGCCAGACCTTCTAATGCAATCACACTGCAGCATACACAACCCAAAACCTCACACTGATCCAACAATACCTGCAGAGTCTTCAGCATGACTGGACCGCCTCACCAGGCCTTCAGCCCATCTGGACCACTCTCTCAAAACCTTCAGCCAATCTGGACCGCTCTCAGTGCCTTCAGTTTGGCTAGACCGTTCTCTGAGCCTTCGGCCTGACTGGTACGCCTACCGGCCTTCAGTCTATCCGGACCGCTCAACTAGCATTCAACATTCCGGGTTATCCTCCCTCGGAAGTCCTCCCATGCATACCGTTCTAGCCCTCAAGAGGTTCCGAACTCTAACTCCATCATACTACTCGATCCCGGCCTGCTCCCAGGCCCTCTACAATCAAATGCCCTAGGTCTGAATCCCGCCCTGCATGTCCGACACTTACTCCTATCAGCCTATACTCTGGGCTGACAGAACACTTGCTGAATCCCAATAGCTACGCACTCTCGAATACTCTTCGATCTCCTGGAGAATTCTCCAATTCTCCCCCACTTGGGCACTAACTATCAATCACCGGTCGCCATCACCGACCTCCCAGAACAACTCTTCCACAAAGAAAACCCTTACACGCGGACTGCTTCCCACAAACATAAACAACCTCAACGAGATCTCACATCAACACCGATCATCCTACTCGAAAGAACTCAATCTGCATCAACCACTCTTTAGAACGCAGATGCTACCCGGCCTGAAACCCAATGCCGGGTTGCCACTAATAACCCTCATGAATGATAACCAACAGAATTCCCAAAACAATAACCCATAACCAAAACCACAACCCGCAAAAAGACGAATACCACATCGAAAACCAAACAAAATACAAGCTCATAAACATTATACCACAAAAATCACAAGATAACAAAATATCAAGAAAGAAACATACCCGTAGCTGCATCCGGCACAGCTCTGACCTCCTCTGCTGCAAGCTGATAAGCACGACCCTGAGCCCTTGGGGGCTCCGCTCCACCCTGACCTCCACCTGTGATCCTCAAAATGGCCGGTGCTGGAGCCTGCACCGGTCCTGCAACAAGCTGTGGACAGTTGACCCTCAAATGCCCAACCTGATGAAACCGATAGCAAATCCTCAAATCCTGAACTGGCGCTGACTGCCGACAATCCCTCGCATAGTTCCCCTCCTTTCCGCACTTGCGGCATGCACCACCGGACCTACAAACTTCGGTGTGACCCCTCCCACACTTCCCACAAGTGTGGCTGCTCCGATCCCCCACTCTAACATCAACGGTCTTGGACCGTTTCGGCGCCGGCTGCGACTGCACCGGAGCCTGCCTCAGCTCACGCAACTGCAACTCAATCTCTAACTCACGCCGCCTAGCGGCCTCCTGCAACTCCAACAATGTCCCGCACCTCTGCGCAGACACAAAATGCCTGATGTCCCTCTTGAGCATGCTCAGATATCGAGACATCTAAGCCTGCTCCGAAGCGAACTCTGGGAAAAACATCGCCCTCTCAGTGAACATCCTGGTGATCTCAGTCACCGACTCCGAATCCTGCTTCAGCTCAAGGAACTCCTGAGCCAATCTCTCCCTTTCAACCTACAGAACATAACGAGTGATGAACATCTCTCGGAACTGATCCCATGATACCGCAGCCCTCTGCGCCTCCGAATATGACCCCGTGGTCAATCTCCACCAATCCTTCGCCCCGAGCCTCAACAGGTTCAGAGCACACCTCACCCTCTGATCAGCAGGGCATGAACACATGAAGAAACACCCCTCCACGTCTGATAACCATCTCATAGAGACGATCGGGTCCTGAACTCCATCGAAAGTGGGAGGCTTCGTATTATCGAAATCCCGATACTGAAAACCCCGACTAGCTCCTCCCCCTACCGCTGCTACAGCCGCTGTAGCCGCCGCGGCAACCGTCTTAGTGAGAGCTGCATAGCGCTCATCAAAATACTCGACCATGGCGGTCTTAATCGACCCAAACAGCTCTGGCAACTCAGCCCGGAACAACTCAGCAATCTCATCACGCAGGATCTCACGAATCCTCACATCTAACTCGCTCGTGCTCATCTGACCGATAACCTCGGGCGGCACCGATCCGCCCGGAACTCTCTCTCCAGCTCCCGATCCTGATCCGGATCCACTCTCATCATGCCTCGGAAACTCCATACTGAAAAACACCACACAAAATCTCAGAATCTTCCCACCATCCTAGAATCCAACTCCCTCAACCCCACCCTAGAGATCATGGTTTCCCTGATACGCGTATGGGTCCTGTGCTTTCAGTAGTACGGGCCCATACTACCTTCCACACCTACCCATATTTGTATGAAGTACTACCACAAAGCCCTAGAGAAACATGCATAACAATGCTCAACCCTCACCACTAGAGGAACACTGAAACTATCCCATAAGGAACCCTAGGCTACAGGCATCACAATTCAGGCAACATATCATGAAATCCTGAAGATCCCTAGCCTATCACTAGCATGATGTTCTATCAAAGCTCAAAAACACATAACATGCATGGTATTTTGGGGTTACTTACTGGCTCCGGCTGATCGTAGCTCCGCGTCCTCCCTTACTCATTTTGAAAACCATTTTAAATACTCTTTTGAAAACTCTCCTCGATTTGAGACTGGAGTCACACGAATGTTCCTCCAATTTACTCAAACCAAGGCTCTGATACCAACTTGTAACGACTGAAAAATACAACCAATTTTAACTTTTTCAAAAACATCTCGATTCCATTAAATCTTTACAAAAAGGTTTTCAATACAAAACATTTAACGTGTTCCCAGAATCACAATACTACAGAATCACGAGGAGCGGTACGATCACGCCTTCGCCTTGCCACAGTCTCCTGAAGAACCTGAAAAACATGAAACCACAACTGTAAGCACAAAAGCTTAGTGAGATATCCCCAAAATACCAACCATAAATACCATACACGCATAACATGCCATAACATATCCGATCACAGAACAGCCATGCACTTCGGGTCTACTGTGTGACTGGTCCGCCGCACCGGCCTACAGTCCACCCGGTCCACCCTCTGAGTCTATCCACATACATCGAGTCTACAGTGTGATTGGTCCGCCCGCTCTCGGGCCTTCAATCCACCTGGTCCACTCTCTGAGTCTACAGTATGACTGGTCCGCCCGCACCGGGCCTTCAGTCTATCTGGTCCACTCTCCGAGCCTTCGGCACGTCTGGTCCGCCCTTTCGGGCCCTACAGCCTATCCGGGCCGCTCGTTGGGCCTTCGGGACAACCGGTCCGCCCTGGGTATCTTGGCCTACAGCACACAGCAGGACCCGCCTCAACCCAACTCCAATCTAAACAACCATGTGCACATATACATACAATCATATAGCAATTCACAGTCAACAGGCAGATCAAACAGATCACATAGCATATCATCCTCCTAACCAGGATACCGACCTAACAGGTCACCAGCATAGCATCTCCCTATCTCTCAGGATACCGATCTCAAACAGATCTCTAACATATACCATCCTAGCTCTCAGGATGCAAACATAACAAAACAACAACATAATAACAACTACCCGGATCTCAATCCGATAAGGTCCGGCCTCGGTGCCTTAGACCCTGTTGATATAGTGAGGATAACTCACCTCGAAACTGCCGACTGAACAGATAACCCAAGCTGCTCTGATCACTGATACGATCTCCACCACTGGGCAACCACCAATACACTGAACTCAAAACAATAATCAACAATTACCACAATGCCCCTAGAAACCATTGGTCAACCCTTGGTCAAAGACAAGGTCAAAGTCAACCCCTGACTGACTCTACTCGCCGATTCAACCCGATGACTCGCCAAGTCCCCATACTCAGAACTTCCTTCAAACCGCGACCTAACTCGTCGAGTCACCCTGAGACTCGTCGAGTTCAACAACTCTGAGTCCACTCGCACACAACTCACCGAGTCATCCCTTGACTCACCGATTCTCGACTCGACCAGAAAATATTGGGACTCTTCGACAAGACTTGCCGAGCCTAACAACAGACTCGCCGAGTCTAAGGCTATCTTCAACCTACTCGCCGAGTTGTTCATACAACTCGCCGAGTTCCAGGCAATCTTCAAGCAACTCGTCGAGTACACCCATGTGACTCGCCGAGTACCACCGGTCTGAATCCATTCAGAAGCATTCCAGGCCATGCAATTGCTCTAAAACATAGATCTAGCCTCCTACAAATCATCCATCACGTAAAGTGGCAAACTTTACGTGAATCCAAAGAGATCTATGCATTTTGCACATTAGGGCTAAGGTTTGGGACAAGATAGCTTCATCCAACACTCAACACAGGGACTTTCATGCATTCCAACTCTTCTCCATCCCAGATCTGAGGTAGCAACCTCAGATCTAGCCTCTAAACTCCAATACATCCAAAAGATATGATCTCAACACCCCCAAAATGAAGAATCTAGACAATAGCAGCTCAAACAATGGAAAGATACCTCAAAAGGAAGCTCCAGGAGAAGATTATCCCGAATCCTTGCAAAGCCCTTTGATCCAAGCCTCTTCTTCTTTGGAATCTCTTCAACAACCACCTCTTCAAGCTCCAAATTGCTCAACAATGGTGCTTCTCCACGATTTTAGGGTTTCTGGAACTTAAGGGGGAACAAAGAGGCTGGGAGGAAAACATAATGATCTTTATATAGGGCTCAACCCCGAGAATTAGGGTTTTCTCCACTCAGCGCCTACTCGCCGAGTCCATCTTACTGACTCGCTGAGTCGGCAACTTAACACGCGACCCAGTCGCGACTCTACTCGCCGAGTCCACCCATGGACTCGCCGAGTCACTCTTTCCCAATTTACTCTTTTAGCCCTTCTACTCTACTCTTGATATTTCGGGATGTTACAAAAAATAAGTCTTAAAACTTGGGTTGCAAGTTTACAAGACTTATCATTTATAATATATATATAATTTTCCTGATGAACGGAGAGGGAACTCTTACATACTTTCTACGCCACCAATGCTCTTCCTAAAAAAGAAGTTTGGTCAAAACAAAGAATCACTCAAATTAGTGGTTGTGGAAGAAATTACTAAGCAAATATGGACAAAATTGCCTTCTATATAACTACTACATCATTCGGAACACCCAGAAGAAGCTCACAATCTCGGATATTGACTTTCCAACCATCAATCCAAACGATGTCCTTATGATTGATGCACACTTAAAAGACAAAAAACACTCTAAAACCAACATTGGAGCCTACATTGCGGCCTTATACTTTTTAAAAGATTACATTGCTAAATTTGGTAGTTCGAACATTGAGTTTTCCTCCTTGTTCGAATACATCTATAAAATGAAGAATTCAGAAAAGATTACATTGCTAAATGAAGGCCATTTTGAGAATCAGAGCTCGAATACATCTATAAAATGAAGAATTCAGAAAAGAAGGAGTTCTTTAGGGCTGGGAAAAAGCACGTGGTTCACACTAATGTACTTTAAAAATCATTGCCAAAACTGCCAAGTCCTAAACTTATGAGCAAGGCAAGCAAAAGTTGATCAAGCAACTCAGTTGGTGGATTGTGTTTAGAAACTGGCTGCAAACATCATGTCTTTTCGTCTTTGGAGATCAAGTGTGAAAGCTCATTAATTGTCAAGATCACTTAGGGGGAGATTGTTAGTTCAAAACAAGTGATCATTTAGCAATCCGAATTTCCAAGCTTTGAGATAATTGTTTTTCCGATGAAGTGTACACTGGAGTGATCTGAGATAATGAAGTTATCTGAGCTGATGAACTATCCGAAGTGAAGCGAAGAATGAATGATCATAGTTTAGTACTGTTCTGTCTTGATGTAATTTGTCTTACTCTACACTAATTGTTAGGTTCAGTATAGTGTTGCGTCTATTGGGATCGTTAGCTAGTCCATGTTTATCTCCGGTATGGGCCTGTCCATCCATGATTTTTGTAGGGTTTAGTATAAATAGATGCTTCCATGCATCCTAGAAAAAAAGATTAGAAACTATAAGAGAAGTCTTGTTCAGCATATTCATCGTTCTTATTTTGTAACCCTAGAATCCTCTATAGTGGAAGTTCTTAGTCGATCTCTGCTGAGGATCGAGTAATCTAATCATTTGACACATTCTGATTCATACTTGTGTTTCGTTTTTACTATCTTTACGTTCATTACTTACCTGTTACAAAGATCTAATCGATCAAAGAGTTATTTTATAACTCATCAATTGGTATCAGAGCAGGAGGCTGTGTAATTCATACACATCTTTTCTGTGAAAGAGTTTGCGATTAGGGTTATTCCGCATTAACTAATATTTATTGAGCTGTCATTCCATAATTGACGTAACTCAGCATTTATTTGTTTTGCCCTAATATTACATATTACAAGTCTGATCTTTCAAACATGTTAAACGATCAAGCATGGACGAGTCACAATCTAATCCCATCAACATCTCAAACAGCATTGGATCAACGACGAAGATTCCTATTCTTTACACCCAGGATTACGAAGTCTGGGCGCATCACTTTGAAGATTATGTCATCGGATCTGAAGACAATGGATACCTTATTTGGGAAGCAATCGTATCTGGACCATTTGCTCACTCAGGAACATCAAAATCATTAAAACTCAGAAAGAGTATAATGATCTGTTAAAGGACGTAAAGGATGTTGCTCAAGACAAAAAGGAAAAGTTTCAGTGCAACATTAAAGCATTGAGACTGATTCGATTCGCTCTTCAATCAGATACATTAAGGCTGGTGAGTTCATGCAGCACCGCTAAAGAAATCTGGGATAGGCTGCGAGAGCTATATTCCACAGATGAAGATTTGGAGCATTCTATTCAGACCTTGCTTTTGTCTGAGTTTGGTGAATTTAAACAGAATTCTGATGAAACTGTTACTCAGACGTTTGATCGCTTCAATCATCTTCTTAGCAAGATGATCAAACACGATATAGAAAGGAAGCTGATTGAACAAAAAGTAACCTTTTTGAATGGCCTTAGATCCAAGTGGAGAGCGGTTGTGTCCACTGTCAAAGCTCATGAGCAATTTAAATCTTATTCATTGGCAAAGCTGGTGGAGATTCTAAAATCCCAAGAAAAGATTGTCTTGCAAGAGAAAAATGTGGTCTCAAGTTTGGGGTCCTTAGCACTCCTGTCTAAAAGCAAAAGTGTGGCAGAAGATGAAGATTTCAACTTAGAAGACTATGATCTTACTTCTGAAGACTATCCAATGATGGTGTCGAATCCAAAGAGGTTCATTAAGAAAAGGTTCCCTACCAATAAGAACCGAAATTGGCAGGGAAGCTACAGTTCTGAAAACGTTAAGGAGGAACTGAAGACAGAAGAACCAAAGAAATAGGTGAAAGTTGAAGGAGATTCTGGTGTGAACTGCTACTACTGTGGAGGAAAGAACCACTATGCCAAAGACTGTGTCCTAAAGAAATTGACAGAGAAGGATGAGGAAAAAGATGAAGAGGCTGTGTTGATGAAAAAGCTGGAAGAGATCAAGAGAAAGAAAGCTGCTACTAACCCTTCGATGAATGCTTTAATTGTGCAGGGTTCGGCAGCGGATGATGAGTTCGGTGGCGTGCGGGTCTGGTCAACCGACTCAGAGGATGATGAAGTCAGGAAGCCATCTCATGGAAAGGCGTATGTTGCAAGAGGTGATGAAAGCAGTGGGAAGTGTTTGATGGTGACATATGTATCTCAAATGAGGGGATACAATACAGATGGTGGGAAAGAGGACACCAAGGAGCGAGAGGACTTATGCTTCACAGCAAAACCTCTCAGTGTGCAGATCAATGAGCTTGATGAATTAATCAAGAAGGTACAATCCGTTTTTGTTTCATTCAAAGTCCCACAAAATTCATATGAAAAAGAATTAAAAAGCTTAAATTCAAGAATCTCAAATCTAGATAGCAGTTTAACTCAAACACGGGTCACCAATTCTAACCTAACCGACCAAATAAGCAGGTTGTTATCCAAGAGTGAGGAACGGAGGATGTGGATAGAGCTGAAGGAGTCGGAGCTGATTAAATCTAAGGACGAAAACATTTATTTACAAAGAGACAATTTAAAACTTCTGAAACAGAGAAATGTTTTTTGTTTAATTGCTAAATGTCTTTATGCTAACATCACTCAACTTCACCTGAACTGTGAAATAGGGCAGAAAATTCATCGCATGATTTTGCCCTTCCTTAAGTTTAAGGAGGATGAAATCGATGCTGAAGCACATAATTGCGAAAGTGTAGTTTCGTCTGATGATGTGAATCCGACTTATATGTATGGTCTGGACAAAATCGAATCTTTTATAAAGTCCAAGGACCATAAGGACATGCTGAAAAACCTTTTGGATGAAAACGATAAACTAAAACTAAGGACCGAAACCATACAAAAATTTGACTCATTGAATGCCAACTTGAGCTCAGAAAATAAAATTGATGTTGAAAATGCGTCTGAGCTTAATGAGGATGATGATATGAGTGTAATTTCTGTAGAGGATGAAGTTGACTATTCTGAGTTTGTCAAGAGCGAACCCGAAAACCACAAAAATCTTATTTCTGAAAATTCTGTGGAGTTTGCTCGTTTGTCCCAAAATAAGTCCCTAATTCTTGAAGAAAAGGCCGTTGTGTACCAAAAGGTGAGAACAACACCAAATCAGGTGTATAAGGTCACAGGAGTAACCGAACATCAGACAGCCGAACTCACCGCCATAGTAAACGAAGATAATGCAGATGGCTGTGATGAGTTTTTCTGGTCTGCTCCTATAGATAATGCTGACGAAACCGTTGGTCTGTCAGAGCGAACGTCCTGGAAAACCAAAGGCAGATATGTGCCAGAGCCACTAAACAAGCCTGACAACTTCGATGTGCCAAGTGCTAGTGGTACAAAAGAAGTTCCTTTAGAAGAGGTCACTCCTACAAGAGAAACATCATCTGTTAAAAGTGAACCGACTGACAGGAAGCAAAAGCAAAAAGCCAACATCCACCAACAGCCAAAGCAAGTGAAGGATCAAAAGCAGCAAAGGAATCTGAGATACAAAAAGAATCTCTCACAGCAAAAACAGTTTTGGCGATCTCAAAACGCCCATTTCTCTTATCATGACAAAGATTCAAAGTCAGAGAAAAGTACTGTCAGGCCGCAAGAAAGTAATAACAACCGAAGGGAAAGGTTCGGTTCAGAGAACACCAGCTACCGAAAGCATAGGTTCGGTTCCGAGAGCAAAAGCTATCAAGGTTCAAGGTTCGGTCCCACTAATGACCAAAACCTAAAGGGTCACTTAGAACCTCAAGTCAAGAAAACATCTCAGTCTAAATTCTCTCATTCTAATTCTTCTCAACCCCATTCTAAATCCAATTCTGTTCAAACTCGAAATCCCAAATCTTCAACAGATTTGAAAGGAAAAACGAAGGTTTCCTTAGTCAAGAATGATCAAAAGCATTTTAAGGCCCAAACGCCTGAACCTGAATCCAAACCGACTGTAACAAACCCTAACAAAATTAAAGTTTTCACTATTAAGAAGAAAGATGAAACAACTTTAATAAAAAGAACATATCTTGTTGACATTTCTCTTACTATTCTTGTTCCTGTGAAAGGCTCACGTGGACCCAAGAAACTTTGGGTTCCTAAATCTGCTTGATTTTTGCAGGTTATCAGTGACGAGAAGTTCGACGAAGAATGGTATATTGACAGTGGCTGCTCACGTCACATGACAGGAAGGAAGGAAGAGCTTAGGGAATTTCGATCTCTTCCAAACGGCAGGAATGTCAAGTTCGGGAACAACTCATATGGCACGATAAAAGGTTATGGGATGATAACAAATGGAGACTTCACGATTAGAAAGGTTGCATACATTGAAGGACTACAACACAACCTCATCAGTGTATCTCAACTTGTTGGAGGTACCGGTCTTAAAGTTTCATTTGACGATGAGGGTTCGGAAATAATAGAGAAGAAAAAAAAACGAGTGATTCTCAAATCAGAGCGCAAAGGCGAAATGTTTCCTCTCAATCTCAAACCTATCAAAGGAAATCCAGCTATTTGTCTGTTATCCAAAGCACATTCTGACGAAAGCTGGCTGTGGCACCGAAGGCTCTCCCATCTCAACTTCAAGGATATCAACAAACTTGTCACAGGAGGTCATGTTCGGGGTCTTCCATTGCTCAAGTTTGATCGAGAACATTTGTGTGCTGCGTGTGAAATGGGGAAGCAGAGTCGTCAAAGTCATCAATCCATTATAAACACTAAAGTCGTTGAACCACTTTAGTTGATTCACATTGACTTGTGTGGTCCATCATCTATCGAAAGCATTGGCGGTAGCAAGTATATTCTTGTTATTGTCGATGACTTTTCACGTTTTACATGGGTGTTCTTTCTGAAGCACAAATCTGAGGCAACTCTCAAGCTAAAGATGTTTATCAAGCAGATTGAAGTGCAACTGAGGAAAGTCGTTCGCAACATCAGAAGCGACAATGGGTTGGAGTTCAAAAATAAAGAATTTGAAGACTTTTTGGCAGAAAAAGGAACCAATCACAACTTCTCAGCCCCCTACACCCCTCAACAAAACGGAATTGTCGAAAGACGAAACCGATCTTTGTGTGAGGCGGCTCGAACCATGTTAAGTTTCGCTTCTCTACCTCTATATTTATGGGCTGATGCTATTGCTACAGCATGTTTTACGCAGAACAGGTCCTATCTCAATAAGCGTTTCACTCTTACTCCTTATGAGATTATCAACAACAGGAAGCCAAACGTTAAATTCTTCCATGTATTCGGCTCACGATGCTTTATCTTCAACTCTAAAGAACATCGTAACAAGTTCGACGTTAAAGCCGATGAAGGGATTTTTCTGGGATACTCTCTTACTTCAAAAGCATACAGGGTTTTAAACAAGCGTTCGAGGAAGATTGAAGAAACATATTATGTGACTTTCGATGACAGCTACGTCAAGAAGCTGAAGGCCACTAAAGAAACAGTTGGAGAAATTTTCTCTCAAACAGGCCAAGTCACGGCCTCGATTGCAAATTTATTTGAGCAGTTTGTGGAGTTATTCGATGAACCGGAGAAGGCTACTCTCTCAGAAGCCAATGCAGCAGATAACAAAGTTGACCATCTGAAGCAAATCGTCAAAGACGCTGCCAAACGAATGAATGAAGAAGTATCTGTTCCAAATGAACCTCCTCAGCACGGTGCTTCAGTTGAGGGGGAGAATCCATCTTCTTCAAAACAGTCAAGTTCACAAGTTGAGGGGGAGAACTCTTCTCCAACTGCACCCGAAAGCTCTATGGCACCCGAAGGTACTGTAGCTCCCGAAAGCTCAAATGCACCCGAAAGTCCTGTAGCACCGGATTGTCAAGATACACCTAAAAGCTCATCAGACGAGGGAGAGAATGCTGATATGTTTTATGACGATGATAGTCAATCTGAATTAGAAGAAATGGTAAATGCTGAATTGGATCCATCCTATGATCCAAATTACCCTCCTCTTGTCAAATGGACCAGAGATCATCCTGTTTCACAGGTTATGGGAAATGTCTCTGAAAAGGTCTTGACCCGATCTCAACTGAAGGCAAAGCAAACATCTCTATTCTCAAAAGTAGAGTTCTGCATGTTTAACTCTTTCGTCTCAAAAGTTGAACCAAAAACAATAAACACTGCTCCTGATCACTCTGATTGGGTTCAAGCTATGCAAGACGAACTTAATGAGTTTGAAAGAAATAAGGTTTGGCGCCTCATTCTAACTCCTAAAGATGCCTCGGTTGTTGGTCTCAAATGGGTCTTCAGAAATAAAATGGACAAGGAAGGAAATGTGATAAGAAAAAAAGCGTGTCTAGTGGTGAAAGGATACTGCCAGGAGGAAGGAATCGACTATGAGGAAACCTTTGCTCCTGTAGCTAGGCTGGAATCTGTTCGAATATTCCTTGCCTATGCTGCACACAAGAACTTTGAGGTCTACCAAATGGACGTAAAGTGCACATTTCTAAATGGAGAACTTGAAGAAGCGGTGTACGTGGAGCAACCTCCGGGATTCATCAATGAAAAGTACCCCAATCACTGCTATATTCTGAACAAAGCGGTTTATGGGCTGAAACAAGCACCTAGGGCCTGGTATGAAATGCTAACCAAGTTTTTAAAGATGTCCAAATTCAAACAAGGTTCGGTTGACCCAACCTTCTTTCGTAAGAAGGAAGGTAACCACCTTATGATTGTTCAAATCTATGTCGATGATATCATCTTTGGCTCAACAAATCCTAGCATGACAGCTGAATTCAGAAAGCTGATGGAGACTAAATTTGAAATAAGCTCAATGGGTCCGATTAATTTTTTCCTTGGTTTAAATATTAGACAGGGACCCGAAGGCATCTTTATTAACCAGGAAGCATATACCAAGACTCTCCTTGCTAAATTCGGAATGATGGGAGACTCAAAGGTTAAAGTTCCAATGGCATTCGGCACCAAGCTCACTCTATCCTTGGATAAGCCAACAGTCGATATTACGCTATATCGCCAGATGATCGGTTCTTTAATGTACCTTACTGCTAGCAGGCCTGATATAATGTTTTCTGTTTGTTACTGTGCTAGATTTCAGGCGAATCCTCGTGAACCTCATATGCTTGCAGTGAAGAACATACTCCGGTATCTAAAACGAACTACCTCTCTCGGCCTATGGTATCCATCAAACTTAGGTTTCTTCGTTCAAGCCTACTCAGATGCAAACCTTGGAGGTTGTGGACTAGACAGGAAGAGCACCACTGGAGGCTGCCAATTCCTTGACGGGAAGTTGGTTAGCTGGCAATCAAAGAAACAGACTTGTGTATCTCTGTCTACAGCTGAAGCAGAATACATCGCAACTGCCTCCTGTACATCTCAAGTGATTTGGATCCAAAGCCAGCTCCGGGACTATGGACTCAATATGAAAAAGATCCCACTATATTGCGACTCCGAGAGTGCAATTAGGATCTGTCATAACCCAGTGCAACACTCCAAGACTAAGCACATAGCACTAAGGTATCACTTCATTAAGGATCATGTGGAAGATGGGAACGTCGAAATTCATTTTGTTCGAACCACAGATCAACTGGCTGACATCTTCACCAAAGCTCTTCCTGAAGCTTCTTTCAATAAAATTCTACAAGGGCTAGGAATGATGGAATCGGAGTCAATACCAAAAATTACCTCTCCAAATCAAAAGTAAGAAGCGAAATAGACCGAACGTTCGGGTTCGGGTCTCATGTATGCCGAAATGAACCGAACGCACGGGTTCGGGTCTTGTTCTGGTGTACCGAAATTAACCGAACGCTCGGGTTCGGTTGTATCATCTGATCTTCGCTTATCACTCAAAGGTAGTTTCTTTGGTTGTAAATCTTTTGTATTATTTTTCCAAATTCATTTATCTTATTATCAAAGTTCTTTTCTTTTTCAAACTTATTTTTTTGGCAACCGAAATAGACCGAACGTTCGGGTTCGGTTCCAAAATTTTTCTCACCCGAAATAGACCGAACGTTCGGGTTCGGTTCCAAAATTTTTCTCACCCGAAATAAACCGAACGCTCGGGTTCGGTTCCAACATTTTTTTTTGTATTCATTTTTTATGTCTTATTTTCCTTTTTATCAAAAATTCCAAAAATATATTTTTTTTTAATTTTATTTTTTTTAATTCAAAATCTCCAAAATATTTTTTTTTAATTTTGACTCTTATCTTTTTGTATATCTCTTTGTGGGTAAATCATTTCACTAGCTAAGTGTCCCTAGAAGCATGTTGTTGTATGTGTCCAAAGCCTCACCTGATTCTGAATAAAAGCCTTACTGACTTGGTACAAACAAACCTTGTCTTCCCAATTAGGCTCTCATATTTATTCTAATCATGAGCTACCTAACTCTCTTCTCACATGAGATAAGAGTTTTCTGCTTAGTCCTTATTTTTCACAGCAGAGGTACTTTGCTTTCTTTACACCATCTACATTACTTTTTCTCCACCTCATTCGCTTCACAAACGTAACCCTTGAGACTCTCAGACATTACCACTGAGGTTTATGGTTGCACAATTTTTGTGTTCATGATCTTAGCTTCGTGTCACTACGTGCTAAGTCAAACCCACAATTCAATACCTACTATGCATTGACGGTGAACAATTAACTTGCTCTAGCTTTCACTAATGAATTGACGGACTTATCCATAGGGGTACAACATGAAATCTCTATTTTTCTTTTGAGTGATTCCTATGAAATTGTTAAATCCAATAACATTTCTTCCCTTGGGATCCAGTTTTAATCTTTTTTGAGATTTCGCATACATTAGTTTACCTTTCCACTTAAATTATCTCCAACCTACTTGTTCAACAGACTACATTGGTCTCATAAGTACTTCGTTCGATTTCTATCTTATATCAAGATCAGGAATTATGAATCGAAGCGAAAGCCACCCTCATAAGCCTAATTAAAAGAAGCCTTTCAACACTTCTTAATAAGTGTCTGATCGTTATTCAACGGGAAACCACACAAACACTTTAAGGTCTCTCTAGACTTTGAAGGAAGAGATTCGTGCCCGGGATCAATTGTTTCGTGTCTTTATTGACATCACCTAATCCCTCAAAAGTGTTGCTTTATTTCTTTTTCTTTTACACACTCAGCACGAAAATCTTTTTGATTTTCCAAAATTCTGGTTTCATTAATTTCAAGACATTTTAATTGGATTGGTTGTTATAAAAAGGTTGTGGTTGATATTGATCCACGTGGGCGATTTTATTTTAAAGATGCCGTTAAACTCTAAAGGGATAAGATGACAAAATGATGACTCAGGCGGGAGTCCAATCGATTTGATTTCAAACGGCGCAAGAAGGCAAAGCGTGCAAATTGGAATCGTTTCATCTCCAAACGGTGCCTGATGGGAAGGCGTGTAATTAGGGACTAACACTCTCTCTCCTGTGTAATCATCGGCAAGACCAACTGTCACGCGTCAATCGCCTCCGAAAAACTTTTCGTTTTTCAATCGAAGATTTGGGAAAGATTCTTCTCTCTCCTTTACCCACAGTATAAAAGGCAATGTAAACCACCGTTTACCTCTTTACTGCACCTATATTTCCAGAGAGCAAGAAAATCCTCCAATCTCTACTGTTCATCATCTCTTCCATCTTCATCACAACAATGGCGGATTCTTTATCAGTTCACGCAACTTCTCACATCTTGCCTATTCGTTCCCAGAAGAGTTTGATCATTGATCTTACTCCTCAGGCATACGACGCTTTCATGTTTCCCATCATCGAATGCCTGAAACACTCGCCAATCGCTCCTGCTCTTACCAGGGCTGAAGTTGTTCCCATGGAGTTCCTGTCACATATTTTTGCCACAGCTCACTACGACAAGGTTGTCGACAGGATTTTATTCGATGTCTTCGAGCACAAGGTGTCGATTTCCAAGCAGAGGTTTTGTACGCTGTTAGGGTTTAAACCTGATTCGTCGATGGTTAATCCTGAAACCATTCCGATGGGTCATCTGTTCAACATGTTCTACAACATGGGGTACACTGAGGTGCTCACAACGGTCACGAAATTCAAGAAATCGTGCCTGCCCCCTCAGTGGAATGGGATGTTTACTGTGCTTTTCAAGGGCTTGTCTGAAAGAAGTGCTGGATCCGATGGGGCAAGTCGTCTGTTCCTATCCATCATGTACGGGATCTACAATGGTATCAACATAGACTACGGGTCGGTCCTATGGCAACAAATCATTCAGAGTCTTTCTTCCACTTCTCGACATTCAGAGATTTCATATGCCCGGTTCTGGACACTTGTCACTGAATGGGTGATGGACAAGTACCACGTCCCCATTGTTGCTGGTGCTCCAATGTCTTCGATTGGTACTTTCCATACCACGAAGATCATTGTCTCTGACGCATCAAAATTTCCCTTCAACGGTTCTATCCCTGAAACAATGTATGGTGATGTTCCTGCCGACAACCAGATCATTTAAACGTACAAGGAGTTCCGACGTTCTGGTCCGAGAGACCTTACTCTAGAGATGCTCAAATCGATTCATGATGTTGACAAGCCTGCCCCCAGAGGAAAGAAGGCTGATAAGGGAAAGTAGGTTGCAAAGGGAGCAAAAGGCCCATCTCCCAAGAATAGGAAACCCACCAAAGCTGCCCAATCCCCTCCAATAAAGAAGCAAAAAACCCAACCAAGGCGAAAGCTAATCATCGCTTCGTCCTCAAGCGAATATGAGGAAGAGGGTTCTGATTCTGATGGATCTCAACGTGGTAACACTCCACCACGATCGCCTATACCAGAGATTCATCTTTCCACTTCTCCAATTTCTTCTCCACCAATTACAATTCCTTTTTCCATTCCCCCCATAACCTCCACCACTCAAATACCATCCACCTCCATCCCAGTACCACCACCTATATTTACCGAAGCAACAACCACCACCACTGCAGACGTAAGAACCAACGTATCTGATACGGGGGTTCATACTTATGCACCTAAATCCACCTTAGCACCCGAACCCACACCAACAACCGAACACACCACCCAACCCGAACCTACTACTACTACTACCGAGCCTCAAGCTTCACCACCACCATCTTCTCTTGCTCATGCATCAGAGGGTGAAGAACCACTCCTTGGCGGGGAGGACATGACCTTTGATTCAGTCTATTACAGTCCGTTTCAGGTTCAAAGTGACGATGATGACGATGCTCCTGTCACAAAGAGGCATCTCAAGGAGCTACATGATAAAATCGATTCGCTCATCGCCTCATCTTCTACATCTCAGTCCTCCATATCTGAAGCTGCCATTCAGAAAATTGTTGATGCATTTTCCAAAGCTCATCAAGTTTCCCTTGATTCCGCCACTGCAGCCATTAACGCCTCAACCAAAGCTTGTGAGGCAGCGACCGAAAAAGTCGATAAACTATTCACTGATGCTTCTTCCTTGTTGAAATATTTACAGGAAAACGCTGAAGCCACCACGACAAAGCTGGAACCCATTGTCAACAAGATGGCTAACTCAGTCACATCAGAGTTGAAGTCGTTCGCTTCACTTCGTCAAACAATTTCTGACGACAACTCAGCTTTCAGAACAACCATTGAGGAGTGTCTCTCCAAGCTTCAAGAAGACTTAGCAGCTGAGAACTCTTTCATGGATGCTCTCGCAAGGAAGACTACCGCTCTGAAGGTCAAGAGTACTCAACTCTCCAACTCTCAACAGGAGATTGACTCTCTTCGATCTGAAAGAGAGGTGGTTAAATCGTGTGTTTCAGATGTCCACTCAGCTATCTCAAACATCCTTGAAGCATATGACCCGATCCTCAATTATTCTGTAAGGCGTACCCTTACAGAGAATCTTGCTCCCGCCCTCTCTCTCCTAAGCAAACTTGAAGGGCTCCTTGATTTCGTGTCCATTCTGAAACAAGGGGGAGAAAAAATGAATATGTCTCAACCGCTTCCTACTTCAACAGCAACTCACACAACCGAACCTCCTCCAGTAGGCCAAGCCTCCGGTTCCGGTGTAAAAGACAAGGGCAAGAAGATTGCTGAGGAGAGCGATGAAGATGATAAGGAGACAATTGCCGACCTTCTGAAGCGACAGGGTCGAGATAAAGAGGCTGACATTAGTGCTCGTGTGGCTAGAGAGGCTGAAGAAGCTGAAAGAAGACAGAAAGAAGCCCACGATCTTCTCGAGAGCAGGAAAACTCTTTTTCCTCCTTGGACTCTTGAGAAGCTGATTAAAGAAGCCATCGAAACACCAAGTATCTTGTGGCTAGAACCTGTGATCCTTTTAGATCGTTCTAACATTTTCGACTCTCAGTTCGATATGCCACTGACCCGAAAGGCGTTTGTTTTTCATGCCTTTGACAACATTGCTGAGTTCCCTCATCCTCATCCACAGGTTGATCGGGACTTAGTCAAATTTTATCTGAGGGCAGCTCAACCACAATACCAAACTTGGAGCGCTCAAAAAATCGTCAATGTTCGGGTCCTAAAGCCGTTCAGGGAAGGCAACTTCACCAACGTTCGGTTCAAGGTACTACGGGGATCTACCAAGACCGAACATGCCATCTCACTTGCAGATCTTCCCAACCTTAATCCCCATGACTGGATTATCTTGCACAACATCTTTCTTACAAACGAAGCAGAATATGGTCCGATCATCGACCACTTTAAGAGGATGCTTGTATGTTATGTCATGGAAGTTGCTCTGATGGATCAGGAGATAGCGAGCATATTCAAGAAGAAGCCTACCATATCTCCTGTTGGTTCTGCCAGTGATCTCAACATGATGCAGATGGGAAAGATTGACCCACAGAGAAACTCTGTCATGTTTACCAGGAACGAAGGACAGAAATGTCTTTTCGCCTTGGCAGACAAACATCTCTACACCACTGCCTATTTGGAACACGTTTTAGGGATTATCCATCGATGCAAGCAGAACACAGCGGATGATATCAAGTACTTTGATGATATGATTCAATGGTACATTCGCTTCAGACAGACAATCCTTGCACTTATCACACGTCTGTTCGATACAATAAAGAAGGCCCCCGCTACTGGCCCAAGCAAGAAGAAACGATAGTCTCGCTCCAAATTGACGCAAAGGGGGAGATTGTTAGGTTGAGTATAGTGTTGCGTCTACTGGGCTCGTTAACTAGTCCATGTTTATCTCCAGTATGGGTCTGTCCATCCGTGATTTTTGTAGGGTTTAGTATAAATAGATGCTTGCATGCATCCTAGAAAAAAAAGATTAGAAACGATAAGAGAAGTCTTATTCAGCATATTCATTGTTCTTATTTTGTAACCCTAGAATCCTCTACAGTGGAAGTTCTTAGTCGAGCTCTGCTAAGGATCGAGTAATCTAATCATTCGACACATTCTGATTCATACTTGTGTTTCGTTTTTACTATCTTTACGTTCATTACTTACCTGTTACAAAGATCTAATCGATCAAAGAGTTATTTTATAACTCATCACTAATGCATGTAGTAGACAAAGGTCAACCACATCGACGCGTCAAGTGGTCAATCTGCATTTAGCTTAATTATCTCTTTATGTGATTGGTCCTATGTTAGTATAAATAGGACCACCATCCCATGCAATTCCTCAACCCTTTTCACCACCTTTTCCAACTCTCAAAGTATCAAATCAATAGTCATTCAGTCAATCATTTTCTTCTATTCTCTTTGTTCTTGTTCATACTCATACTTGTAATACTACTTCTGTTATATTGAATACTTTGTTGATTTCTTATCTTCAAGGCTTGAATGATTTATCCAGACTTGACTGGAAATATTATCAGTCTCCATTGTCGTGTTTATCTCAAGGTTTGGTTTTTCAAACATTGTCTTAGATATTTTTGATATCGCGCATCTTGAACTCATAGGAACCCGTTTACAACCTTGCTCTCGAAAGAGACAAGAAGAATCAGTTACATGCTTACATGTTATATGCTCACATATACATATAGTAAAATATAGTTTTGTATGCTCAATAAACTTTATGCTTACTCATTATTTATTAATATTTTTCAGGATCTGAGGGATAGATAAGTGGAAGAACACGGTTTGTCTATTGTTATGCTCACATTTATAGTTTTAACAATTATGTTATGACATTTTACACTTTAGTACTTTGATTAAAGTTTAAGTATGTTATTTCTATTTATGTTGCCGGTTGGTTTTTGGTTAATTAATAAAAGCATTATGGTTTTTTATTCCATTAGCTTTAATTGTGTAAAAATAAAATAGGGACTAAGTTGGTATTAGAGGAAATTAGACGCGCATTCGTGTATAACTTCAAATTGTGTTTGTTTCTTCACCTTTTAATCATTTTAAATAGGTGTCTATATGTTTTAGGTTGATTCTACATCATTTACATATTCAAGTCAATACCTTTTATCATATCGATCGTACTTAAGATCGAATATTTTTATTAGTATTTTAAGATTTTATACTCGGAATAAGCAAGACACGCCATCTATAATCTACCCGACTACCCGTATGATAAACATCAACTTGCGAGGAGTCATTTGACATTGAATTAGTCAGGTTTTGACTTATCATCATCAACTTCAAGGAAACAACCCCACTGAACCCCACCCCTAAAGCAATCTGCGCATATAAAAAACCCCATAACGAGTATGTTTGACAAACATAAACAAAACATGGAAACAAAGCTTTACGAAGCATCTTTAACTGGTGATGTACAATCACTCAATGCACTACTCCGTCAAGACCAACTCATCCTTGACAGACTCTCACTCACAGTCACCGCCTTCAATGAAACCCCCCTCCACATCGCCGCCATGCGCGGCCACCTCCATTTCGCCACCGTGCTTCTGACCCAAAACCCAAAACTTTCCACGGCGTTAGACACCCAAAGACGAACCCCACTCCACCTCGCCTCCGCCAACGGCAACCTGGACATGGTGCAGGAGCTTATACGATTAGGGAGTCGAGATGTGTGTTGTTTTCGTGATCAAGATGGGTTAACACCTCTTCATCTTGCAGCTTTGAACGAACATCTTGAGGTTGTTAAGGCTCTGGTTAAAGCTAACCAGGAGGCTGCAAAGGAGAATATTCCGGTCACCGGAGAAACAATCTTGCATATGTGTGTTAAGTATAATCGGATTGAGGCGTTGAAAGTGTTGATGGAACTATGGGATGAAGAAGAGTTGGCGAAGATGACAGATGATGGTGGAAATACTCTGTTGCATGCTGCTGCAATCAATAAACACACACAGGTTTCAAATTACTTTCGTATCTTCTTGTTTTGATTTAATCTTTACCATGTTCAAAAGTAGTTGTACATGTGTTCTTAATGGAATGTATCGGTTTTGTACAGATTTTAAACTATTTGCTCAAGAAACCAAGTATCAAAGCTACAGGAAACGCAGTAAACAGATTTGGATTAACGGCGTTAGATGTTTTAGATCAATGTCCACAAGATCTCAAAGCACTCGAATCTCGTCAGATTCTAATGGAAGCCGGTGTTTCAAAAGCAAATGACCTCCGACCATTGCCTAAACCACAACTACAACCACCCACAATATCATCATCACAAACAAAACGAAAAGGGTTACTCTCAAGAACATGGGGTCGATATCTGAATGACGACAAACAATGGCTGGAAAAGCAACGTGGGATTCTCATAGTTGCCGCCTTAGTGGTGGCGGCGATGGCTTACCTTTCCGGTATCAACCCTCCCGGAGGGACGATTTCCGATACCCAAAATGGCCGGTATTCTCTTGGAAACGCAGTTCAAACGGAAGTAGACATGGATAATTTCAGCCAATTTGTTGCGTATAATACAGTCACCATGATTGTTCCTTTGGCGATTGTTGTTCTATTGATCAGCGGAGTTCCATTGAGAAACAAGTTCTGGATGTGGGTGCTTACGATGGGGACACTGCTGGCGGTGGTGTTCATGGTGGCGACTTATCTGCAATCGGTGGCGATCATGTCGCCGGATATGTATGTGAACTCGACGACTGTTTGGATTTGTTTGATTTGGATGCTGGTTTGTGGGGTTACGGCGTTGATTCATACTATCTTTTTCGTTGTTTGGGTGGTGATGAAGCTATCCAACTCCAAGACGCCTGAGACCCAAATGACAAGGAATCAAGATTCATTCGATATTTGATCAAGTTTGATATGATGTACTTCTTGTGTATTATTGGTGGATTTTTTTTTTAAATTTTTTTTATTTGAAACAATAACTTATTTGTTACATATTGTGATCGATTGTATAAAAAGTTCTTTTTTTTTTTTTTTTTTTTTTCCTTTTTATGTATTACCAATAAACCTATCTTCAATGTACATGTATTGTTAATATCGAGATCCTATTTAGGATTGTTTTTGGGTTTGTAAGATCAGGATCCAGATAATAAGATCCCATAAAATAAAACATAATTTTAATTTATAATTTTAAAATATAAAAATATTTCAAACATTCAATTGTTCGTTCAAAAATTATAAATACTCCACAATATTAGTTATAAGTCAAACACAAGATGATAAACGGTAATTGGTAAAGTATAAAAGACATAAAACGGTAAAAAAAAATCAAGGTAATGTACGATCAGATCGGAACCTGATCCTATATTCATAAAATATAACTAATTTTTTTTTTTTACCTAAGTTCATAAATGTTATGCTATTTTTTTGTACGTATTTACCCAATATATATTCGCTCAACACGACATGCTACATAATAGACAAAACTACAAGAATGGTCCATGTGGTTAATTAAAAATTGTCTCTTTGGTCCAAAAAGGTTTGGACTAGCACCCGATGTTCAAGGTTTTCATTTTGTTGTGAGTTTGGTCCAACTTGGTTTGAACTTTTTTGTAATGACTATTTTGCCCTTACTTATTGCTTTTTCATTTATTTATTTATTTAAATACTTCTATAATTAAAAGAAAATAAAAAAACAAAAATAAAATTCTCTCTCTCTCTCTCTCTCTCCCCCCCCCCCCCCCCCCCCCCGGAAACATTGACACCATGGTTTTGTCTTTATCTTTTCCTCTCTTAAGCTTCTTTTCCCCTTCTAAATTCAACAAGATAATCAGGAAAAGAGAAAGGGAAAACTTGAAAGGGATTGTTTTTCAATCTCAAAGTTAATATTGATTTGATGTTGTTGAAGAACCAAGATTTGCCCTTTTTTTCTACTTCACACATGTCCAATGACAAAGATGATTCTACAAGAAAAGTGAAGAACAGATGAACTAAGTCTTCTCCATCTCTGTCGGAAACTACTGGACCTCAGCCTACCATAATCAAACCTACAATTTTTGTCCATGGTGAAGGTGTGTGAAGATCTGTAATGTTCGTCGGAAGCCACGTTGCACGATCACTAGAAGATTAATCAATACAAATGGAAGAATCCCGATCCAAGCAAGTGAAATATATCAAACACGGTCAAACAGAAGGTGGTAAATATGAAGAAAACGATATCTAGATCTTAGGAGGCGTTGGAGACTGTCACACCCCCGGACCAGACGGTGGAAACGTCCGGAGGCGGGTGACTTCATTGTGCAGTATCATAACAATTGAATATACATGAAACGTAGTAGATCCATACATCATACATTAAGATAACAGACTTACATTGTTTACAACACTTGTTCTGTTTAAAAGTTAAACATGAAATAACAAAAGTAGCAATAACATAATGCAACGACGCCAGTCCTCGATCGTGGTGATTATCTTCTTACTAGATTCCTGAGTATACAAGTTGTTTGAAAAGCATCAACATAAAATATGTTGGTGAGTTCATAAACATTTTTGCATAAAAAATTATGATAGTTTAGAAATCCATAAAATTTCGGTGTTTTCTTGTCAAAACAGTTGTAAGTCTTGTTTCCAATCAAGTATAGTTGCATGTGTGTGTGTGTTTTAGGTTATCGTCTTTCGAAATTGTATAAAATCGTTTTCTCTAGAAAATCATATGTTTTCTTATATAAAATAGTTGGAAATCATGTTTCCAATCGAGTGTAGTTACATGTGTTTGTTTTAGTTTATCATTCTTCGAAATTGTACAAAGTAGTTTTTCCCCAGAAAATCCTATATTTTCTATATGTGTGTGTAATCGTTTGGTGGTCTTAAAACCCTAAGACTGGAGAGGTGTGAGAAATCACCAGGCGATTGTGGACAATCCATGCGACGCAAGTGGACGATCAACACAACGAATGTGGATAATCACTACCATGCATAGGGATAGTCAACACATTGTGCCAATTTATTTGTAAGGTTTTCCCTACATAAATCTCTAAATAACATTATCATATTCTAGTTAGCCGTTATAACCATATTAATATCACGGAGGTCTGTCTTGGCATTTCTTAGGCGCCCATATCCATTAAAGACATTTGTCACCCTAGACTGACCGGTCTAGCTATAGCGAACAGCGAAGGTGCGGGGTGTCAACCCTATATAGATCTATACACAAATTCTCGCTCTCCCTCCAGGAGACTCTAGTTACAACTTTTTACAGGACTTTAAACGTACACTTATATATATATATATATATATATATATATATATATATATATATATATATATATATATATATATATATATATATATATAGATGTAAAGGGTTTAGGGTAACCCTAAACCCTAAACCTGAAACCCTAAACCCTGAACCCTAACCCTAACCCATAAACCCTAAACCCTTTATAAACACCCAAAACCCTTTATAAACACCCTAAACCCTAAACCCTAAACCCTAAACCCTTAACGCTAACCCCTAAACCCTAAACTCTAAACCCTAAACCCTTTATAAACACCCTAAACCCTTTATAAACATCTAAAATTAGAGGTTCTTACGGTTCTTAACCTTTTTTGGTTCTCATTTGAACCTTTACCTATATATATATATATATATATATATATATATATATATATATATATATATATATAGGTACTTTGGAGATGCGTCTGACTATAATACTAACAAACATTTGAGCAAATCGTTGAAATCCATTCTCTATTAAATAATTAACAATAGTTGTACTCGTTGAATAGAAATATCATTTTCGTTTCGTAACATTAGTTGTGTATTGTTGACTAGGTATATCGTTTTGTTTCGTAACATTAGTTGTGCATTGTTGACTAAGTATATCGTTTTGTTTTGTTTATTAAAAAATAATCCACATTGAATCATATTTATCAAAGATGATCCAATATTATTGATATTGGCAAAAATGGCCCTTCTTTTTGTAAAGTATCAAAATAAGATCGCTATTTGTCAAAAGGTGTCATAAGTGGCCCGAACCTTGGTGAATTGTTGAAAATGGCCCATTTCTTCTAAAAGGCTCATTTTTGTCTTATATTTGAATTTTTCAAAAAGGCCCTTGTTTATCCAAAAATTTCATTTTTGATACTTTAGAAATTGGGATGTTCAATAATTTCCCAAATTTATCCCATTTTCCAAAATGATCCTTATATATATATATATATATATATATATATATATATATATATATATATATATATATATATATATATATATATATATATGGCCGAAAATGTCCCCAGAATATCATTATTTCCATAATTTAACCATTTCCAAAATATTATGTTCAACAACTTGTTTAAGCAAAATTTTAAAGTAAATATTTATGGTTCTTGAGATAATAATTTATGATTTATATTTCATAAACATACTAGTTTTTGTTTCTAACATATAACTTGTGATGTATGGTTCAAATTCTTGAGACTTGCTCAAAATCTCGAGTTCTTGAACCATCCATATGGAATTCCATTACCTTAAGCACATAAATCATAACATGCAAATAAAGACAAGTAATTATACTTTGATCTCACAAGACTCTTAACTTGTATCCTCCCCCAAAAATAATGAAAAACTCAAAAGATAGGGGTATGAAGCTCACCTTGGTTTGATTTGGTGGGTGATTGGTTAGATGATGAGAAGTTCAAGCCCTAACACTTGAAGAGTTTTTGATAACTCTTTGAACCTTGAAACTTCCTAAGAATATTAACACATAACTTTATGTGTAACTATGAGGAAATTAAACAAGATAATATGGAGAATTACTAGCCAAGACTAGAAATACTTACAAGGATTTATTAATTGTTTGCAGAAAATGAGACTTGGTGCTTGAATACGTTTGAAAGTAGTTTGAGACTTCACAGAATGTGAAATGAGTTTTTGGTGGGACGAGAAATGGGTTTATGCTCATAAGGGATGGATAGGAGAATGATTGGATGGTTGCTTGGTTTACTGATGGATAATACTTTAAGATCCATGATTTCATGGGAAAGTGGCCAATAGAGCTCACAATCCATAAACATTCTTGAAATAGGGAAGGGTTCACGGTCCAAATGGAGGTCCACTAAGGTGTTTACGGCCTAAAGGTGTCATGGGGAGGGGTTTACGGCCAAAGTGGCTCATTGAAAGTAGTTCATAGCCAAGATTCCTACCTTTGAAGGTGTTCACGGCCTAAGTGCTTTCTAGGATTGAGTTCGCAGCCAAAAGTAGTCCACTAAGGGTGGTTCACGGCCTAAGTGCTTCCTTGGTAGTAGTTCACGGCCAAAATTATTTCACAAAGTGTAGTTCACGGTCATGGATGCTTCTTAAGGTGTTCATGGTCTTAGGTGGGTCCTATGGAAGTGTTTATGGCCTTAGCTAATAGTAAACCCAAGTATATTTCCTTATAATTCAAGTGTTCAAAATTGTGACACAATTACAATCTCTTGTGTCTACACCATGTCATCCTTGTTTGATTGCATTGTAGATTGAATTCGCAATTTATTTGCACCACTTTGTCTTGCTTAACTTGTTTATTTTTCTAAGAGATTACCTTATGTGCAACTTTCAAAGTGTATACTTCCTTATACATGCACCTATGCACTCATGGTTTTCAAGGTTCTTATTGTAATAGGGTTACAATTTAGACCTTGCCTGGTCTAAATCGTTTGGGTTGTCACAGAGACGGTGTATATCTCTCCCATCGCCGATGAAACCCTTAGCAAAACCCTAGCCTCCAGCGCTGCCAACCGGCAACGGCTCTACAAACCCTAGTAGAGATGAAGATTTGTGGTTTCTAGCACCATAATTGACAAACACAAGCATTCTAGGTCTAAAATTAGAAGGAACAAGAATGAGACACACATGACACTCATATTTGTTAATGATTATAGTAAAGAGGAACAAAGCGCCATGGTTTCAAAAATCTCTACTACTTTATGGTGAAAATTCCATCACAAGCCTCCATAAATTACCCCTCCATGATACGGAAATTCTCATCATCGCTCGCAGACAAAAAAAAGTTCTTCATTATTGCCTCTGATTTAGGATTTGAGTGTTTAGGGTTGGATGTAGTTTCTTGCTTTTGACTGTTAGAAGAGCACGATCAGTAGGAAACTGATTCCAGCCTTCTGATGCCTTATTTCTTTATGGATTTTAAGGTTTTTGGAAGGGATGAGTGGAGAAGATGAATATGCTGATTTGGATGCAGTGTTTCCACTATTTGCATCCTGATGAGGGAGAGAGAGAGAGAGAGAGAGAGAGAGAGAGAGAGAGAGAGAGAGAAACAGACAGAAAGATAGACAGACATAGTGGGAGAGAGAGAGAGAGAGAGACAGAGAGAGCAGACAGAGAGAAAGAGTGTTTTATTTTTGTTTTTTTTTATATTTTTAATTATAAAAGTATTTAAATAAATATATAAAACTTGAAAAGGTAAAAGGTAAGGGAAAAATCGTCATTATAAAAAGTTCAAAGCAAATTGGACCAAACTCGCAACAATATGAAAACTTTGGACCTCTGGTGCTAGTCTAAACCTTTTTGGACCAAAGTGGCAGTTTTCAGATATGGGAAAACTCTTACAGTTTTGTCTACATAATAATTAGGGAAATCTCCAAAATATTACAAAGATTTTACCCTAATTTACGAAAAAATCCCAAACTAAAATTTGCTTACGAAAAAACATGAATTACCGATAAAAATGATGATTTGACCCCTTTTCCTGGTACACCGTTTTATTACTTACCAGGTTCTATTAAAGTCTCATTATTTTATCATGATTTACTAATAAATCCCAAACTAAAATTAAGTGATGATATGTGATTTTCTCCATGTAACATACATTTTACCGGTTCCAATGCTGACTTGGACGTCTACTCATTAAATGAGCTAATAAGATAGATACGATGAGTTATATAATGTTATGTTTACTATAAATTTGATATCTATTTCATCGGCTTATTTATGATTATGTATCTAAGCGAGTAATAAAACCGGTAAAATATGTGTTTTCGGGAAAAAGGGCAGGAAATTAGTTGATGAGATGGATATACTGGGTTACATAAGATTAGATACTCAATTTGAAATTTCTTATGTACCTAAAAAATAACGACGTTGTTACTAGTTTATGTAATTAGCATGGTCTTTTTTGGATGCATTTTATATTCCAAAAATTATACAATACATCAGGATATCAACTTTTTGATGGGTTTTATAGGTTACAAGAACTATGTGCTTGCAGAATTCCACTTAACACTTAAGGACACATGCAACCTAAAGGATCTATGGTATACACTTTGAATGCAAGATACTATGAACAACAAAACTAACATGAACCTTAATTGAAATCCTACTATAATAAAAAAATACAAGAATTAGGGTAACATACCTTTGATTTGTTGTAGTCAACAAATCACTTCAATCCTTTCTTTGAAGAGATTGGAAAGTTAGCACCAAAAGTATGATGCCTCTAATGGCTTACACCCAAAACCTAGAATTAGAAGGCAATTGAGGAGAGAGGAGAAGAGGAAAAATTTGTTCCTAAGGCTTATGGGATGTGCATAAACGAAATTAAGGTCATAAGGGGTTATATTTATAGTTTAGGTAACTTAGGGACCAAACAAGATTTGAATGGATTTAATCCCAATCTAAATCCATTCCTTATATGCGTCTAAGAGGCTTATGGAAACCCCAAGGAAGCTCCCAAAACCGTCCACCCCTTTAGATGGTTCTAGAATTGCTTCTTTTCTTCAACTATTGAACAATTACAATTCACCCCTTTTACCTTTAATTAGTTCCAATTAATCTCAAATTAATTCTAGATTAATTTTGATTAACAATTAATTAATTCTAATTGATTTCTTGTTAATCTATTAACCTTATAAATTAATAAATCAATTGTTTAACTATTGATCTCATATTAATTTATTAGTCACATAATAACTTAATAAATCAATTATCTATTTCCCAGTTAATATATTGATCATATAATATATTAACAAATCATTTCCTCATAATTTCCAATTAGATTATTAACCTATAATAATCTAATAATCATCATCTTTCTATAATTTTCATTCTAATTAGGTTCTAGTTATGAGGGCAACCCAAAAGGACTTTTCTTCTAATTACAAGAATATACCAATTTAGTTACTAGCTTCGACACCTTAATCCAATAGTTTTATGGTAAACATGGGTAATCTAACCGAGAGATTGTGGACCCCTACCTGTTGCTTATATGTTACATGTATTGGTACTTTAGGGGAACTCACTAAGCTTTGGCTTACAGTATCAGTGTATTGTTTCAGGTAATTCAGATGACCGTGGCAAGGTGAAGGCGTGACCGTGTATATCCTTCAGTTTTATGTTATTTGGATTTTGGGATACTCTGATGATCGAAATAAAATTTTGAAATAATGGTTTTGTAAACATTTATGGTTTTGGGTCATTTTTGAAAATTTAAAATTTTATGTGATTTTTGGGATATTACAAGTTGGTATCAAAGCATTAGTTTGATAGAATTGGAGGAGCATTCGTGTGAATCCAGACTCAAACTAAGGAACTGCAAAAGTTTTAAAACGATTTTTTTTTCAAAAGTGATAAAGGAAGGATGTGATGTATACGATTTCTCGGAGCCAAAAAGTATACTCCAAGTTAGCACACTGTTAATTGATATAACGTTTATGATAGAATCGACATGCTAGTAATAGGCTAGGGATCTTCAGGAATTTCATGATAGAATTGCATAATATTTGATGCCTGATAGCCTAGGGTTACTTCTTGAATGGAATTGACATCATTACTGTTGTTGCTAAGTGTATCCATCACAACTATACATAACTAAGATTTTATAGTCTGAGAATGTTTGTTTTGGCCTTATTTCCTATTCCTTATATGGTTGTGCGCTTAGGGTAAAATCAAGTGTTCGAATGTCTATTGGATCCATTGTTATGTATGATTAGAATACGCGAGTGCTGAGGGTTAGTGGAAGTTTCATGGATGAGTATATGTGTGAGCAGTCGGTCAGATGAGAAATGTTTAGCCACCCTTGTGAGAGTGTGGATAGGATGTATGCAAATCCTAGTTATTGTAATTGTGTTGGGCGATTGTGATGATCCTTTAGGACAAATATCGGTTTGTGTAGAAGGTAGTATGGGCTCGTACTACTGAAAGCACAGGACCCGTACGTGTCACAACAAAGTCACAAACCCCGAGGGTTTGTCTGTCTGAGATGTGATGTTATGAATTGTGAAATTTATGATATATTTTGGTTTATTTTTAGTATGGTGTTCACAAGGGGATCAGGTTCTGGATTGCGAGTGAGCAGCCAGGATAGGCTAGGGATGACTAATGACCAGATTCGGGAGGTCATCACCATAGAGGTGGCTGATGTTGTCCAGAGATCTATGTCGAAGATGTTTAGGTCTATCAAGACCGCTATGATTAAGCTCTTTGATAATTGATACACTACTCTTACTGAGGCTGCTGCTACTGCAGCTTCCACAGTTGTTGCTGTTGCGGGGATTGGTAGGGGAGAGCCTTCTAGTACCCGGACTTCGACAACACGAAGACCCTATATTTTGATGGAGTTCAGGTCCCTATTGTTGTTATGAGATGGTTGTATGACGTTGGGGGTGTTTCTTTACATGCTACTGCCTTGCTGACCAAAAGGTCAAATGCGCCCTGAACCTTCTATAGTCAGGGTCGAATTATTAGTGGAGATTGGTGATTGGATCGTACACTGCAGACCAGAGGGCTGTTGTGACTTGGGAGAAATTCTCAGAGATGTTGCGTATGCGGTATGCTCCGTTGGTTGAGAGGAAGATATTGGCTCAGGAGTATTTGGACTTGAGGCAGGGGACTAAGACGGTGACGGAGATTACCAAGATGTTTACCAAGAGGGCTCATTTCTGCCCTGAGTTTGCTGCTTTTGAGCAAGCTTAGATGACCCAATACTTGAGCATGCTCAAGATGGATATCCGCCCATTTGTGTCCACCCAGCGTTATGGTACACTCATTGAGTTACAAAAGGCCGCAAGGAGGACAGTCACAGCCTACGAAAAAGTGGTTCAAGCCCACTGATTCGAGGATTGGAGGACAGAAGGGCTGCACTTGTGGCAAGTATGGCAAGGTTTATGATGGTGTTTGTCGATCTTTATCTTGTTGCCACAAATTTGGAAAGGAGGGGCGTCACGCCAAGGATTTCCATCATCAGGCCCCTGTACTGAGCACCAGGATTTATTATCATTGTGATCAGGTGGGCATATAAAGGCCCAATGCCTATTGATTGCTGCTAGGCCGACACATGCTCCAACACCAGCCACTCTGAGGATGACCGATGGACGCCAGGGTAGGGCGAATCCCGTAAGGGCTCAAGGTCGTTCTTTGTAGATCACTACAAAGGCGGCCAAGGCGGCTCCTGACATCATTACTGGTATGTTTCTATTTATATTTTGTCAAGTTATTTTATGATATTCTTATGTTTATGATTTTGTTAGGTACCTTCTTTGTGAACTCTTTACCTGCTCTTGTGCTTTTTGAATTGGGTGCGAGACAATATTTTGTATCTCAGACGTTCAGTAGGGGATTTGATATGCCTCTTGGGGAGTTATAGTGTCCATTGTAGGTTTCCATCGCCAACAAGCACGAGGTTTCTGCATCCATGGTTATTTTAGGGTTGTGTTCTGGAGATTTTTGGTGTTCCTTATCCAATTTTTTTTATTCATATACCCATGGTGGATGTGTGTGTGTGTGTGTGATAGCGAGGATGGATTAGCTAAGCAGGTTTGGTGCTATGATAGACTGGAGGGTCAGTGAATGGTAGTTTGAGCCCTTAGTGGGGGAGAACTGGTTATCTATGGAGAAGGTACTAGGATTGGGTTAACTTTTTGTTCTTCTACTAGGGCTTGGCAGTATATGTAGCATGGTTGTATGGGTTATCTTGCATATGGTTGATACTCGGGTTGGAAAGTAGGCTTCGGTTTCAGATGTTCCAGTTGTTAGAGAGTTTGTTGATTTATTTCCGGAGGAGTTACCTGGTGTGCCTCCCGAGAGGCAGGTTGAGTTCAAAATAGATTTAGTTCCAGGTGTGGCTCCAATTTCCAAAGCACGGTACCGATTGGCACCGCCTGAGTTGTAATAGTTGTCCTTTCTGCTTTAGGGGTTGTTAGGCAAACAGTTTATCAGACCGATCAGTTCGACGTGGGGAGCACCGATATTGTTCGTCAAGAAGAAGGACGACTCGCACTGGATGTGCATTGATTACCTAGAGTTGATCAAGTTGCGCTGAATAATGGTTAAGGGTGGATCTTAGTTCTCGAAGATCTATTTAATGTCAGGGTATCATCATGTGAGGGTTACAGAGGAGGACGTGGAGAATACCGATTTTTGGACTCGTTATGGTCATTATGAGTTTTTGGTGATGCCTTTTGGGCTCACCAATGTGCCTATGATATTTATGGATTTGATGAATCGGGTGTGAAGGTTGATGCTCGATCGATCAATTATTGTTTTCATTGATGATATGTTGGTATATTCCAAGACCAGGGAGCAACATGAGGAGCACCTTCGAGAGCTTCTAGGGGTTTTGAGGCAAGAATAGTTGTATGTCAAGTTCTCGAAGTGTGAGTTTTAGTTACGATAGGTCCAGTTCTTGGGGCATCTTGTTAACCGGTATGGGATTTTGGTCGATCCAGCCAATATCAAGGTCGTGATGCAGTGGGAGATTCCAAAGTCTCCTTCGGAAATCAAGAGTTTCCTGGGTTTGGCAGGGTACTATCGGAGATTTATTCAGGACTTCTCCAAGATTGTCATACCCCTCACCCTTCTAACGACGAAGGGCAAAAAATTCCGTTGGGGGCCTGAGCAGCAAGCTGCATTTGAGACACTAAGACAGAAGTTGTGTGAGGCACCATTGTTAACCCTCCCTAAGGCTATGGAGGATTTTGTGGTATTTTGCGATGCATCTATCACCGGTTTGGGAGCGGTGCTTATGCAACGTACGAGAGCCATTGCATATGCTTCTCGACAGCTACAGGCGCTGAGGTCTGATATCCAACACATGATTTGGAGTTGGGAGCGGTGGTGTTTGCTCTTAATATTTAGCGGCATTACTTGTATGGCGTCTGGTGTACTATCTACACAGATCATAACAGTTTGAGATATCGTATGGATCAGCCGAATCTAAATATGAGAGAACGTAGGCGGCTTGACGTGGTCAAGGATTTTGAATTTGAGATCTTGTATCACCCGGGGAAAGCGAATTTAGTTGTTGATGCTTTGAGCTGCAAGACAACTCATTCTGCTAATAGGAGTCTATGTATGAGGATATCGATTGATTCTATGTTTCTTGATCTGATTCAGGAGGCTCGGGTCAAGGGAGTCAAGAAGGAGAATTGGAAATGGGAGAGACTTGAGGATGAGGTTGACAGGTTCGCTATTGATAGTCATAGATTATTGACTCGGTATGGACAAGTTTGGGTGTCAGATTTTGGTGGGGTAAGACATACTGTATTAGAAGAGGCATACACGTCCAGGTTTTCGATACACCCTAGAGCCACCAATATGTATCGGGATTAGAGGCTTAGCTATTGGTGGTCGTGCATGAAGAGCGAGATAGCATGGTATGTTGAGAGGTGCTTGCCCTATCGAATGGTCAAGGCCGTACACCAGAGACCACATGGTGGGTTGCAACTGCTGGAGGTTCCCATGTAGAAATGAGAACATATTTCTATGGACTTCATCACCAAGCTACCTCGAATGGCTAAGGGATTTGATGCAATTTGAGTGATAGTAGATTGATTGACCAAGAGTGCCCATTTCTTAGCTATTCTTGAGAGCTTGTCAGTTGAGAAATTAGCCGACTTGTAAGTGCATGAGATCGTTGCCTGGCATGGTATTCCAATCTGCATTGTATCTGAACGAGATGTTAGGCTCACATCATTGCTTCTGGCAGAGGCTCCATGAGGAACTGGATATGAGGTTGCATCTCGTCACAACTTACCATCCGCAAATAGATAGATAGAGTAAGTTGGCCATCTAGACGCTCGAGGATATGTTAAGAGCCTGCGTGATTGATTTTGGTGGGAGATAGAACTCTTACCTTCCTCTGGCTAAGTTTTCTAACAACAACTGTCATTCTAGCATTGGTGCAATGCCTTTCAAGCTTCTCTATGGGAGGAAGTGTCGCACCCTAGTATGTTGGGGAGAGTTTGGTCACTGGGTCAAGGGAAGGACTAAGGTAGTCCTTCAGAGGACAGAGCTCATCTAACAGATCAGACAGTTCAAAGTCGGCAGAAGAGTTATGCCGACAAGCATTGATCCTAGTTGGAGTTCCAGGTCAGGAACTTGGTCTTACTGAAGGTATCACCCTGGAAAGGTGTAATTGTTGGATTAGGTATCTAAGTCCGTAACTATAATTGGTATATACTTGAATTGATAGTAGCACAGTCTTTTTGGGTTGCCCTCAAACCTAGCAATTAAATAGGATAACTTTTAGACAGAGAGACTGATTTATTAATTTGTTATATGGTTAATAAATTAATTATAAATCAAAATAAATAATTTGTTAATATATTATGAGAATAATATATTAATTAGAAATATATTATTTAATTAATAATTAATTAGAAATTAATTGGAATTAATTTTGGGATTAAATAAAAACTTGAGGGGTTAAAATGTAATTGTTCAGTAGTTAAACAAGAGGCATTCTAGATTCTTCCTAGGACAATGGGCAGTTTTGAAGAGGTCTAGAAGATCTAAAATTATCCTTGGAGGATAATTAAGAAGCTAGATAATTACCAAAAATAAGATAATGTTATTTTATTGGTTTGGGCTTATCTAGGGTTTTTTTTATTACTCTATATAAGGACCTTAGCCTTAGAATTTCATCCATGACTTCTAAGGGATAGTTAGGCCAAAATTTCCACCTCTCTCCTCTATCTCTTCAAGCTCCTTGATTGTTAGGGTTTGGGTGTGAACCATTAGAGGCATGTCACTTGTGGTGCTTGCTTCCAAGAGTTTTTCAAGAAGGGATTCAAGATTGTTTGCAATAACAATCTTCAAGGTAAGTTTCTTGTTCTTACGAATTAGTTTTTCATAGGATATTTTTTTAGGATGATGATTCATAGTATGTTGTCTATATGTGAAAGACATAGATCATATTTGGTTGCATGTGCCCTAATTATGTAATTGTTTAAATGTTTTTCCGCTTAGAGCATTGTAGTTGCAACCCTAATAACCCATCAGTGGTATTATAACATATGGCTTTTTTCATGTATTTACACATTGGTGAATCGAAAAAGAAGCCTGGTATTGGAATTGTCGCTACTCACGACGTGAGCGATGAGTCTCACGACGTGAGCTCGGCCTAGAAATAATCTGCCTAATCAACTTTTATGTGATAATTACTTGCTATACTTATCATCCAAATCCGATTTTGTTGTATCTATGATGATAAATTAAAAGCCTAGAGGTTACAAGATCAACATTTGACTAGATTAATTATTTTGTTGATTAATATGATTGATATTTAAAGTGTATAAATAATAAATCTAGATATTAATTGAACTTAATAATGAATGTCAAATAATATTTGGTATTTTAAAAATGTAACGTCCCAAAAATTTAGATTAAAAATTTCTATTCATAAATTAGTTAAACCATTATCCAAACAATATCATAAAAACCATAGTGAATTAAAGTGTACCAATAAACATCAAAGTACATCAGAGTCATGTATTATGCAGAATAATGTGGTGCATGCAATGCAGTCATCCTGAGCTCTTCCCTTTCGAAACAGAAGTACTTGTAACACAAAACCGAAAACCGGAATCATAAAGCTTAGTGAGTTCCCCAACATACCACATACAAAACACACACATACTCCCAATCCTATCGAGGTGCTCGTCTACCCCCTTCGATCTATTTCAACCAGATACTATCAAACATATATGGGTGCTTGCAATCCTTTTCGGTCTATTTCAACTGGATACTATCAAGCATATATGGGTGCTTGCAATCCCCTTCAGTCTATTTCAACCGGATATTATCAAGCATATCTAGGTGCTTGCAATCCCCTTCGGTCTATTTTAACCGGATACTATCAATAATATATGGTTGCTTGCAATCCCATTCGGTCTATTTCAACCGGATACCGAGTCTATTTCACCCCAACCACTAATCAAATAACCATAGAAACATCAACAAATATTGGCATACCATACAATTATCACAAAGACAATCATCTTACTATAAAAATCAACTAGTAGGTTGGTATTGGTGCCTTAGACCAATGGATACAGTGAATGTAACACACCTCGCCGAAAAAATCCACAGCTAACAGCTCAGACAACCAACGAAGGAGTGCCATACACCTCCTAACAAACAGTACAAGGTAAACCCTTAGTCCATCTTCTAAAACTATCAATTTGACCAAAAGTCAACACTCAAAGTCAATGGTCAAAGTCAAAGTCAACAGTCAACATTTCCATCAGTTGACACTCACGTCGTGACCAATCCTTGGTCACGTCGTGAGAACACACTCGGCCATATTCCAACTCAATTTGCTTCAACTCGGTCCTGGATTACCCACTCAGCAGACCTCACAACGTGAACGTTCCTTGGTCACTCGTGAGCTCGGTCATTCGAGACAATCACGTAAAAACCACTCTCACGTCGTGACACTCCCTGTGTCACGTCGTGAGCCACATCTGATGCTAAATCCTAATGTCTTAAGTCCTTAATCCATTAAGTCATCCATTCCAACTTTCTGGAGGGCTTTCATACATCAGAGGCAACATAAAAATCTTTGCTTTATGGACATGCATGTCTTGAACTTGATTATATCAAAATGGTGAAAATGAGATCCAAATCTCATTCATGGGACCAAAACTTAACCAAACCATAGATCTAGCACACCAAACCTCAAAGGGACCTCATGGATCCAACCCAACCACTCAAACCACCTTCAACATGAAGAAAAAGGTATGACCTTTAAGGTGGTGAGAGAACTTACCATGGTCCAAGGTATGATCTTTAAGGTGGTGAGATAACTTGCTTGGTAGATCTAAGCACCAAGAACATGTTTTTTTCTTCAAAGCACCAAAATCTCTGTAAATGGATCGAAGATGAGAGGGGAGGCTCAAAATAGTGAAAGGGGGGCTAGGTTTTCTCTCAAGATAATCGAGATATGATGGAGGCTCATAAAAAGCCCCAAAAACACAGAACCAACCGTTATATATGTTTAAAACCGTAAAAACTCATGGACTTGGGTTGCACATTTCTCATGGCATGATCCCTTAATGCTAACATCGTGAGAACAGTTTAAATCAGCATTTCCATTTAATTGCTTCTCACATCGTGAGCTCCAACTGCTCATATCGTGAGCTCAGTTTTTCCCCAGATCCTTCCCAACTTCGAACAGTCATAACTTCTTCGTTTCAACTCCTATTTCGATGATCTTTATATCCATGGAAAGGTAATGAGAACCTCTTCACTTCTATCAATTCCCCCTTGCCATAAAACTTTCTGAACTAAAATCCAAAATTTATAAAAGGCCCAAACTGCCACTTTACCGATATACCATTGGGCTCCAAAACACAAACCGAATTCCCAGATCATCTAAACTATATTACCACACTCAAAGGGGGTCTGGGTCTCATTCCCAAAGTCCCTAAGCCTTATGATAACCGGTCATCGGGTCACGCCCCCAAATTATGAAACGATTCGGAATAGGGTGTTACATAAAAGTTTAAAATACATACTTATAGATCTTATTATTAATTTAACTAGATTATAGCCCGCGTTAAACGCGGGAAACGTATAAAAAAACATATAATCGTTTATAGATATTGTATAATGATTATAAAAAAAATAAATGGTTATTGGTATTATTGAAATGTGTAGAAAATACATTGAAAACGATAAATATATATCATCATTGAAATATCTCTTCGTAGACATCATTTTTTGTTTTATTAGTTGAACGACTTTCCTCGTCTCATATAGTTATGATATTTATATATTTATAAGCATTTTAATTAGACGTTCCTTACATAATATTGTTACTTAATTTAAACATATATTGACAACCAATATACCGTTTTTTCTATTGCATTAAATATTGACAACTATTTCATTTATTCAAATAAAGTTATGTAATATAATTTATAAAATGTTAAATGTTATATAGATTTAATTTTAGTATATCATCAATGGAGATTCTTTTCTAAATCATGATTGGTTTATTTTAAATTGATTATAAATATAAATGCTAGCTTTTATGTTTGTTCTTATTTATTTAGTGTTCGCAAGAACTTTGCATTAGTTTTGGCGCAACTTTGAATAATTTTAGTATATCATCAATGTAATTTGATATATCTGTCAATTATATGAAATATCAAATAATGACATTTCATTACTACTATGATAATTTAGTTTATATATTGTATTTTCACTAATCTTAACGGTCTTATTTTTTCTAATAACCGTAAAGCTTTTAGTAAATGTACTTTTTACAAATCTCCTAATATCTTATAATTTTTATCTTACTTTATAATTTTTCATAACTATGTTATTTTCAAGATTGACTGCTTTAATAGTGTTTTTTTTAAGACTATTCAATTTTATATTTTATTGTACAACATCATCGTTTGTATGTATTCTGAAATTTCACTTTAAAAATGCTTAATGTTTACACCTTGATATTAATTTTTTTTAATAAACTCATGTAATAATTATGGAATATATATCTCATTTTAATTAACATTCACTTCCTTTATTATATCAAATTCCTCATTAAACGGATATACTTTTGGAAAATAATAATTATAATAGGGCAGCATTATCTAAGACGTAAATGTTTGATATACTTTTGGAGAAAAAAAAATCAAGATCATTAAAAAAAATTTATATAAAGAAAATACAAATTTAAATTTGTTGAAATTATGGATGAAATTACTGGCGAAAATTTATTTTGGAGGGAGTTGTATTTTGTAAGGTATAATAATATTACAAAATTTCAAATATCTATATTTGTTGTGTAAATTAATAAATTTTATTGTTACTATACAAAGATAAAAAAAGTAGGTTGATATGATATACAAAAACATAATAATTTCAATGATATTTTAAAATCATACCAAAATTAACCAGATTCTTATGACATAAAAATTAAAAAAAAATCATAATTATCTAATATATAAAAGTAACATTTTCGTAATTAATGTCAGTTCCCAAGATAGTTAATTTTTGTTTTGTTAAAGGTACCTAATATATTTTCATGTTTATTTGAAAAGTTTCAAAAAAGTAGTTAAATGCTTCATGTAATTTGTGACAAAGAAAATCGAAATATATGAATACCTACATTTGATATAGGAACAAAAAATAATCGAAAAAAATATAAAAAGCGAAAGAAGGTACTGACCTTCTAGCACACAAGAGCGAATGTTTATAGTAGAGAATGATGATGGAAGTTATAAGCAATATTAAAGATGTTGTAGGAGAAGGTTTGAAGAAAAGAAACGATTGAAAATAAATATGAGTCGCGGATTCAATGATGAATCATATATGTATGTGATAATTTGAATATGATTTTTCGGTATTAATGATTTCCTAATAAAAAAATATTTTTATATTAATGGTTTACTAATATAAACGGATTTATATTAATGATTGATATTAAGGCCTTGTTTGAAATGATTTGTTAGTAATATGTTTTTAAAATTGACCATATTAAAATCTTCATAACTGAAAATTCAAGATGTAAAATATGGAAAGCTTTTATTGGAATTAAATCCATTCCATTTTAACGAATGTAAGTTATTGATTGATGATTGGAAAACATTTATTGGAATTAAATACATTCCATATGGGAAAGATGATGTCAACAATTTCATCTAAGGGTGGAAAAAATAAGATTGAAATACAATCAATGGTCCAGATTATTTAAGATGATGTCATAACGTTTCTCTTTTAGTAATATTTAAGATTAAGTAATTAATTAAAAGATGATTAATAAATCCATAAAATGGTTTAAATTTAATTAAATTCAATGTTTAAGTTATTAAAAGATTAAACCCTTGAAATTTTAAAAAATATTTTAAAATACACCTTATACTATTCATATAATTAAAAGTTATATATATATATATATATATATATATATATATATATATATATATATATATATATATATTATACGTATAAGAAAAGTCAGTCAAATCGCTAGTATGCCTCATTCACGAAACCATGCTATAAAGAGGGTATAAGGAAGTGGTAAATAAAATGGTCATTGAATGGGTGTCGACTCTCACCCACCACTCTCCTGTGTGATGTGTAACATCTACAAAATGCATGAAAAATTTAAACTTTTTAAACAAATCCAAATGCCATCAATCTTTAAAAATGTTTTTAAAATGAGTTAATATGAAAGAAATCCCAAAATCATAAAACACAACATGAGGAGGTGTACGGTCATGCATTTACCTTCCCGCGATCCTTTGAAGTACCTGATACATAATCCAAAACTGTAAGCCCAAAGCATAGTGAGCTCCCCCAAAATACCAATATATAACAAATAGCACAAATACAAAACAACATACTATGGGCCCAATCAACCATCGGGTTGGAATTCCCCAGGCCCCTCAACCATTGGGTTGAAATGCCAACATACTATGGGTCCAATCAACCATTAGGTTGGAATACCCCAAGCCCTTCAACCATCAGGTTGGAATGCCAATAGACTATGGGTCCAATCATCGTCGGGATGGTATACCCTAGGCCCTCACCATCGGGTTGGAATATCCCGACATGTTGGCTTACACATAAAGCAGTGAAGCCTCAGCCACCAACCAATCATGTGCACATTATATTGATAACCATACAATTAACCAGCTAGAAACAATTAAACAGATCTTACGGATCACTAAGCATAGCATCATCCTAGATACCAAGATACTGATCTACTAGATCACTATAACATAACATGCACAACAAGATATCAATCCAAGTGAGGAAAACTCACCTCACAAGCTGCACAGATCTGACAAGGCCCTGACTCCAAATCTCAGCTCTCTACTCAATTGTTACAACCACCAAGTGACAAATTTCCATCAAAATCCCAAAATACCCCAAAGTACCTTTAAGTTCAAACTAAGCCAAAATGTAAAAAGGTCAAGAAAAGTCAGCTCAGCTTCGGGGTACCCTTGTACCATGTCGTTGTGCTGGATACGACAAAACAGTCACGAACCACCCCGCCACCACATCGTGGTTACATGGTTTTCAACAGCTTACTACATTCAGCCACCTTATTTGATTCCAAAAGGTCTCCAATTTAGATCTGGTCCAAAATAGGGTCTATATGGATAAAGTTTCTAACTTTATCCAATATAACCCTTCAAATGCATAGATCTCGACTTTTAAAGTCTAAAACACTTCATGGCCTCACCAATAATCGTCCAATCCATGGGGTTACTTGACCAAAAGGTACAAGAGTGTCTCTAACACCATAAAATTCGGTGCTTTTCAGACATGCATGTCTTGAACTCTTATTAGGTCAAAATAGGGAAAATGGCCAAGATTTCATGCTTGACCCTCAAACTCAATTCTATACTAGATCCAAAGAGCCAAATGCTCCAAATGGCCTGGAGACTTATAAAGTTGCAATCTTTATGAACTTCAACAACCCGAGGCAACAAGACTTAGAGAAAGAAAGGGAAAAATCCGTAGATCTAATCATAAACTCATCAAGATGAAGACTTTATACCTCCTTGAGATGCTAAAGGAAGGTAACCTCGTGGATCTTCTTTGCCTTGGACTCCCAATGGGGTCTTCCACCACCTTTTCCTTCACAATCACCAAAAGCTCACACTTTTAAGGCTAAAAATCACAAAATGGCTCTTGGGTTTGCAAGGGAATATTTTGAGAGATGGAGGTTGATGGGAGGAGGATAGAAGGGGGCTAAGGATCTTTAAATAGGGATCAACTCTTATACTTTAGGGTTTTCTCCAACAGCCACTATCACATCGTGGCGCAATCACCACGTCATGGTGGTTCATTAAATCTTACAGCCCAAAACTCATCGCCACATCGTGGTGAGGCTTCACCACATCGTGGTTTCCAAAGAAGATTACCATAATACTAAAAAATAATACCATAACTGGAACCGGGTGTTACAACTCTCCCCCACTTGAATCAAACTTCATCCTTGAAGTCGGATTCAGAGAAGAGATTTGGATAATGCCCCCACATCTCAGCCTCTGGCTCCCAAGTCGACTCGGATCCCCTCGGGTGCTGCCAACGTACCTTTACCAAATGTACTTCCTTGCGACGCAAAACCTTTACCTTCTTTTCCAGAATATCTACTAGCCTCTCAACATAGTTCAGACGCTCATCAACCTGAATATCATCCAAGGAAACCACTATATCCTCATCCAATACGTACTTTCGCAGCTGCAAAACATGGAAAGTGTTGTGAATCTGACTGAGCTCCTTAGGAAGATCCAATCTGTAAGCAACATTGCCAAACCTAGAAATAACCTAAAATGGCCCAAAAAACCGGGGACCCAATTTCCCCCTCCTCCTGAAGCGAATCACACCTTTCGAAGGCGAGACTTTCAGTAACACCATGTCGCTGACCTGAAACTCAAACTCTGATCGGCGTCAGTCGGCGTAGCTCTTCTGCTGACTCTGAGCAGTGTGCAAACTCTGTCTAATCTGCTGAATCATTTTCGTAGTCGGAAGCACCACCTCCTTCCGACCCATAACCCTATGACCAACCTCGCCCCAAAAAACCAGGGTACGACATATCCGCACATACAAGAGCTCAAAAGGCAGAGCATCAATGCTGGAGTGAAAACTATTGTTGTAGGAGAACTCCACAAGAGGTAGGTAGGACTCCCAGCTCCCACCAAAATCGATGACACAGGTCCGTAACACATCCTCGAGGGTCTGTATCGTCCGCTCACTCTGTCCATCGGTCTATGATGATAAGTTCTGCCAAAAACAGGAGGTGAATCGAACATCACCGTCTGAAAAAAATGGAGAGCGGAACCCCATGGCGAGAAACAATCTCGCGAATATACACATCAGCCAACATTTCAGCGGAAGAACTTTCCCAGATCGCCAGGAAGTGGGAGCTCTTGGTCAATCGATCCACAATGACCCAAATAGCATCGAAAACCATTGTCGTGTTTGGCAACTTGGTGATGAAATCCATCGAAATATGCTCCTATTTCCACATGGGAACCTCTAGAGGCTACAACTTGTCATGCGGTCTCTGATGCTCGACCTTGACCATCCTGCAGGTCAAGCACCTCTCAATGTACCAGGCGATCTCCCTCTTCATACACGGGCACCAGTAGCTCAATCTCAGATCCCGATACATCTTAGTGGCCCCCAGATGGATAGAAAAGTGAGACTTGTGAGCCTCCTCCAACACAATCTGTCTAACCCCACTAGACATAGGAACCCATACCCGACCACAACGGGTCAACAACCCACAACTATCTGGAATAAATCTGGTAATCTCACCCCTGATCCTCTCAATCTTCTAATTCTCTTCCCGAACACCCTCAGCCTGAGCCTCCCTAATCAATCCCATAAGAGGGGAATCCACTGATATCCTCATACATGATACTCCTTCTGAAGATCCAGCTGACTTGCGGCTTAAGGCATCCGCCACAACATTCGCTTTACCCGGGTGATAAAGGATATCGCAGTCATAATCCTTGACTATGTCTAGCCACCTGTGCTGCTTCATTTTCAGGTTCGGCTGATTCATAATGTATCTAAAGCTCTTGTGATTCGTGTAAATAGTACAATGGACCCCATAAAGATAATGCCTCCAAATCTTGAGGGCAAAAACTACAGCCCCCAACTCAAGATCATCCATGGGATATCTCGTCTTATGCGGCTTCAACTGTCATGAAGCATAAGCTATCACTAGTCCTCTCTGTATGAAGACCGCCTCCAACCCGATGATGGACGCATCACAGAAAACCACAAAATCCTTAATTTCCTCTGGGAGGATCATAAATGGGGCCTCGCATAGTCGTTGCCAAAGGTTCTCAAATGCTGACTGTTGCTCAGGGCCCAACCAGAAATCCACCCCCTTCCTCGTCAGACGAGTGAGGGGTACTGCAATCTTGGAGAATCCTGAATAAATCTCCGGTAGTACCCTGCCAACCCCAAGAAACTCCTGATATCTAAGGGAGATTTTGGAAACTCCCACTGCATCACCACCTTGATCTTGGCCAAATCGACCAATATCCTGTCCTGGTTAATGAGGTGTCCAAGGAACTGAACCTCTCGTAACCAGAACTCGCACTTCGAGAATTTGGCATAAAGTCGTTCTCGCCTCAAAACCCCTAGAACCTCACGAAGATGCTCCTCATGCTGCTCTATGGTCTTGGAATACACCAAGATATCATCAATGAACATGATAACCGAACGATCGAGCATTAACCTGTAAACCTGATTCATCAAATCCATAAAGACTTTAGGCGCATTGGTGAGCCCGAATGGCATCACCACGAACCTGTAATGCCCATAATAATTTCGAAACATGGTCTTCTCCATATCCTCATCTCACACCCTGACCTGATGGTACTCGGACCCCAAATCTTTATTGGAGAACCAAGACGCACCCTACAACTGATCAAAAAGATCATCAATTCGCGGAAGGGGATAACGGTTTTTCACTGTTAGCTTGTTCAACTCCCGATAATCAATACACATCCGATGTGAACCATCCTTCTTCTTTACAAATAAAATTAGTGATCCCCAAAAATCCCGGAGGGGTTCCTTTTTACTTAAATATTGTTCTTTGACAAAGATTTTAGTGAAAATTTGATGCTTAAATATTGTTGTTTGGGGGCATACCAAAAATCCCGGTAGGGTTCCTTCTTGCTTCTTCATGTCTAATTGTTAAACTCCTCCTACTCCTCCGTCATTCCTCTCTGTTGGACAATCCCTCTTGAAATCTCCCATCTCACTGCCTTTGTGGCATACTGGCCTTATTCTAGCTACAAGGGTTGGAGTGGTGTGCTGAGTCGGAGTCCTATAGAAACGAGCGGTGTGCCCCTTCTTGTTGCACCTATTGTAGTGTAACTCTCGGCAGGCTCCATAGTGATGGAAGTTGCACTTGTTGCATTTTGGGTGAGTCCTAACATATTGTCTCACTGGTGTTGGTGTGGTAGGTGTTGTGGCAACAATCTGTTGTTTCTTCGAGGGCTCTTGAGTTGGTTGTCCCTTTTTCTTACTTCCAAACTTTCGTTTCATGTTCTTAGGTTTGGGGTTCGGGGTGTCCTTGTAAGTAGTCACTCGTTGGTTTCCTTGGTTGTTGCTACGGTTGGAATTTTTGATACTGTTTCCATTTTCATTGGTGCTGTTAGCCTGGAGTTGCGCCATGACAGCTGTCACTGGAATTATTACGGCGACCTGGAATGTAGCGGCATATATCAGTAGAATTGGTGTCTCATTGGTGTGCTGGTTATTTCCGTGGGAAGACATGATTTTGTTGCACGATGAGAAGCAAGCTCGTAAATGACTATGGTCATTTCTAGTTGTACTCTATCTACTTTCATATACATTTCACATTTTATTGTACGATTCTCATTGTTTCGACCTACATCCCTATGATGTATTTTTGGTAGAGTGTAGAAATAGGTATTGTATGAATGTTAGGTTTATCAAAAGAGTACATAGATATCAGTACACTTAGTTGATTCAGAATACATGAGTTTTTGGAGGGCGTACCTCCCTTGATTAATACTACCAGTTGTAACGAAAGACAAAATCAACCTAGTACATAGTACGAGTAGGTTAGTGACGATCATATGCCAAAGTAGCACACAAGGTGCTCAGCCATTTTACTCATTTCATGAGTGGCCTCTTCCGCTCTCTGCTCTGTTAAGGCTACTCTAGCATCAGCCGCAATGAGCTGTTGTCTTAAGGTGGCCACTTCCTCATCTAAGGAGCTAAACGGTCGGTACGGTCATCCTGTTCTATGTGCTGGTTTGGTATTGCCCCCGAAGCGTAGGGCTTGCTAAGGATTTCTCAGGTGCCTTCATCCTCATCTGACTCCTCATCAGAATTCTCCCCCTCGTAGTCCATATATTGGTATTCTTTAGGACCCACTTTTGGGTTCTCCTCATGAGCCTCTTCTAGTTTCTCCTCGATCCATTTGTTGACTACTACGATAGGGTAGTGGGGGTCTTCATGGTGAAATTCATCCATGTCATCTGTGCGAGAATATATGTATGAGAAACACGTAGAAGATTTAAGTGTGGGAGTTGGCATCCTAAAATACTCCTATAGCATTTTAAACTTTATGTTTGGTTCTAGTATTCCCTTGTATATAGAGTTGGTAAGTTTTAGAATTGTTGCAACACCACTATCACTCCCAAACACATGTTGGTCGTATCTCAAATAAATATAGTTGATCATGTTATATTTATCCCAAATATGATTACATAACTGTCTAGGTTTGACTATAGTATCCAACATTTAAATGCTTTTGTTTTGTTCTTATTATGACACTGTTCTAGTACATATACTTTTATAAAATACTTACATTTTAAAATATACTTTTAATCAGAGTGTTTTAGTCTCATTGTATTTATAGTTGTGTATCTTGTATGGTTTGATATACTAGTTCACTATAAACAATGTTATGATACCAATCTATCACACCCCCAAACCAGAATGGCGAAAACGTCTAGGGGCGGATGGAGTGACTTCATGCACAGAATCATAACAACTGAATAGTAGTGAAACATAGCAACATAAACATTAATACATTCAGATTTCGAGTATTACATTTTTTACAAACGCGATTGTTCAAAAGTCGAATACAAATAACTGAAAAGTAAGAAAAACATGAAATCACGATGTCGGCCCTAAAGAAGGGTTGAGTACCTGCCTGATAGATCCCTGAGAATACAAGTTGTTTTAAAAAGCATCAATTAAAAAGTTGGTGAGTTCATAAGCATTTTTGTACAAATAGTTTTACACTTATTTAGAATATTTCTCGTAGTACTTTCTGATAATCCGATATTTTCTATATAAAAAAAAAGGTTTGCAGTCTCATTCTAAAACTTTGAATATATGCATGCATATCCTTTGTTTCTTTTGTTATACTTGTAAAGAGTGTGTTCCCAGAAAATCCAATATTTTCATAAATATGAGTTGAAAGTGAAAGTAGTTCCTTGGTATCCTTTCCTTGTAAAGTAATAATATATAGTTCCAGAAAAATGCAGTATTTTCCTTAAAGATGAACTGTGGTCTTAAGCCTTAAGACCACGATGGAGGTGAATATCATACATAAAATAGTTTATGGTTTCATTTCTTTCAATAAAACTAATGAAGTAAGCTTCTCGTAAACCCAAAAATCATTTTTGTTATCCCTATGTGAGTCGTTACAACCATACTAATGACCTAAAGTGCATGGCTTGACGTTTTTCAGGCGTCGGTTTCTATGAGGTATTTGTCACCCTAGACTGGCCTAGTCTAACTGTAGCGAACAGATCAGGCGTGGGGGTGTCAACCCCGTATAGATCTATACACAATTATCCCGCTCTCCCTATAGGAGACTCTGGTTATAACTAACAGGACTTACCGCGTATGCTAGGTAGGTACGAATAAAGAAGTTTCACAAGATCGTTAACAAATTTACGTGAACTATGACTCCTTTTCTTGTAAAACGGGATAGTTATACCTTTAAATAATTAAACGTGTCTTTGAAAAGTGTGGTTCGTGACTTCCAAACTATACCGATTATAGTTTATCTTGTTGGTTTGAAATTATTTATATACTCTTTTATATAAATATAAAGGTGTGTTCAAGCACGAAAAATATGAAATCAAAACATAGTATTTTGATGTTAAAACTCACTAGATTTTGTGTTTGACTATAATGTACTATTTTTCTTAATAAAACCATCTTTTAATAAAAGTTCCTAAAAGCCACAAATTTACATAATACCTTGAAATTTATTATGTTTCAACAATTTTACAAGTATTAGTGGTAAAAATTTGTGTATCCAAAAATTTACCGTTTTGAGGGTAAACTCTCATATTTTATCTTCTTTCAAGCTCCCATAACCAAAATACTTTAACATTTTCTTTGAAATTGTTGGTGATTTTTAACATACTTTAAAAAGAGAAAACATTTTCATTTAGCAACTTGTTTCCTTTTCCACGTGTAACCCAAATATGTATAACTACACAAAGATAATCTTGTTCCAAACTTGAGACTTTGTGAAAAATCTCGAGTTTAAGGATTTTTTTAGCATGAAATAACAATATTCCACCACACATAAAAATATATTCATATCAATACATGCAAATATCCCAAAAAATTCAAACAAGGATTGACTTGTATTCCCCCTCCCCCCCCCCCCCCCCACCCCAAAGAATGAAAAGTTGTAAATAATGGGGTACAAACCTCACCTTGGTTTGGTTTGGTGGATGATATGAAAAGATGTTGAGAAGTTTTCAAGCCTAAGCACTTGAAGAGTTTGATAAACTCTTTGAAACTTAGTATATCTTAAGAATATTAACACATAATATTATGTGTAAATAGGATGAAATAAACAAAATAATATGTGGGATCACTAGCCAAACTCGAAATACTTACAAGGATCTAGGGATGATACTTGAAGAATGTTGAACTTGAAGATCCTAGGTTTGTTCTTGAGAGTGTTTTGAAGTATTTGCTAATTGAAGTGATGGAGGGATTTATGAGAGAGTATGGATTGATTAGAAAACAAGAATAAGGGAATGGTTAGGTCTAGAGAGGATGTTCTCATTCAAATAATAGAAGTAAAGTTGATGTGAAGTTGCTTTGAGGATTGTTGGTTATATTATGGATACATGTGTGGTTCCTACATGGTTTACTGGGATTTCATTGGAAACAGAAGAGATATCAAGTCCTAGAGCCAACCATTTTTGTCTTATCCTCATCCTAGGCCATAAACACCATAGGATGGTGGTGTTTACGCCCTAAATGCCCCCTAGAATGGAGTTTTCAACCAAAGGGTGGTCCACCAAGGAATTTTCGCCCAAGCATTAATTCCCTAAGGTAGTTTACGCGAAACATTGAACCCCTAAGGTAGTTCATGCCCAAACATACCCCATTGAAGTTGTTCACGACCAATTAAGGTCCACTAAAGGTGTTTTCGACCAAACATGGATTCAATAAGGTGTTTACGGACAAAGGATGGCCCGTTAGGGGTGTTTACAGAAAAACATGGCCCAATGGAAAGGGTTTACGATCTTGGATGGCTCCCAGGAAGGTGTTTATGGTCTTAGTTAATAGAAAACTCAAATATGTTGGGCTTGTAGTTTAAGTGTTCAAGATTGTGACACAATTACAAGTTCTCGTGTTAGCATCATTTGATCCTTGTTGGATTGCATTGTTTACTTAAGACTTATTGCAACTTGAACTCCAATTTACTTGTCACACTTTGTCTTGCTAAACTTGTTTACTTTCAAGAGGTTACCTTATATGTGATTTCTAAAGTGTATACTTCCATGTCCAAGCACCTATGCCCTTTTAGTTTATCAAGGTTTTCATTGTAATAGGGTTACAAATTAGACCTTACTTGATCCAAATATTCCGGGTTGTCACAAAAAAGATATGGCATTGTTCCTTTAAAATGATAATGTGTTCTTCTAGAAAATCCAATATTTTCTTTTAAAGTGAATTGTAGTCTTAGGAACCCTAAGACTGAAAATGTATAAGTATTGATGTACTCTGAAGTAGTATAATGTAGTTTTATATCTTTATAAAACCATTTGAATGCATGTTTCTAGAAATGTAAATTGTATTGTACTGGAAAATAGTGTAATGTAGTTTTACCTAAATAAAACCATTTGAAGGTATGTATGTATTCGTAAACCAAACGTATTGTTAATACCCCTTGTGAGTTATTATAACCATGTTAATGATCTAGTTGGCCTGCTACGGCATTCTTCAAATGTCGGAATGGTACGACATTTGTCACCCCAGACCTACCAGTCCAACTGTAGCTAACAGATAGGGTGCAGGATTGTCAGACCCGTATAGATCTATACACAAGTGTCACTCTATCTTACGGGAGATTATGGTTATAATACAGGAACTTTAGTATGTACTTTGGTAAGTACGGTGAAGGTATGTCTCACAAAGTCGCATTGACCGTTTACGTGTAGTATAATGAAAAGCCATTTTGTAATGTGGAAGTATTATCCTTCCATAGTAGTTACGTGGTGTAAAACAATTATGCCTTTAAATAATTATTTTTGTATTGTATCCCGAAATGGTAAAATAGAGTGTATGTCCTATAAACTATACCTATTATAGTTTATAAAAATGTTTCGTTGTATTGAAGAATCCTTTGTATGTACATTATCATTTTTATTATGATAATAAAATGGAATAAAATAATTATATATATATATATATATATATATATATATATATATATATATATATATATATAATTATACCCTTTTGCTCAACATATTACAAAAGGCTTAAAGTTTTATAAATTATATTTATAAACTTTATTATTGTAATCAAATTTATACCCATATATATATATATATATATATATATATATATATATATATATATATATATATATATATTGTAAGAATAACATATGTAATGGTTTGTATATTAACACAAGTTTTCTTGTGTTTTACTTGTATTCCCCCCCCCCCCCCCTAAAACATGGAAAAATCTTGAAATTTGTAGGGGTATGAACTCACTTCAAGTGTGTTCTTGGCTGGATAACGAGGTAGAAACGATGATCTTCAAGTTATAATACGTGAAGGTGTTTGTATCCTACCAATTTTTAACACATCATAATATGTGTAAATTAGGTGACTAACAAAGAAAGTATTGTATAACCATTAGATTTGACAAAGAACTTACAACAAATTCTTAAGAATCAATTAAAAGATTTTGTCTCTTGGGTAAGTTTGAAGGTGTTCCTGGGAAAAGTGTATGAAGATTCGAAGATTTGAAGATGTTCATATGAATTTTGAGAGAAAAGGTAAAAGATTTGAAGATGTTTGAGGATGGAAATGAGAATTGGGAAGGATGATTTCGGTCATATATATATAGATAAGAGGTGATAATGATGTGATGTTTGCATTGGATTGTGTATTTTATCACATTGGGAAAAGTGTCACGGGATAAGATTTGTGAATTCGGACTAAGCACCAACTAAGATCTCCCTTTAAGCCATCAAAATCACATATAATTTCGGTCCAAGTATGATCTAGGTCTCGCATGTTCTCAGTCCAAGTTGAGATTTCGGTATGGCATGTTCTCGATCCAAGTTGAAATTTTGGTCTCGCATGTTCTCGGTCCAAGAAGTAATTTCGCCCAAGAGGTGATTTTGGTTTTTCATAACCGAAATCTCTATGTTTTTGGGTTTCAAAACCGAAAACCCCAAATGTAAGTTGTAAAATAAAATGAAATATAATGTTTTGTCTAACTATTTGACTTTCGTTGAATTAATTGACTTTTGTTGACCCGAAATAGCCAGTTGTCACAGGGTAGTTCGGGTTGCTTTAAGTATGGCCGCAATGGTCATGTTAGCAGGGATTGTACTGCTACCACCACCACCTCGACAATATCATATCTGATTTGCTTCCATTGCAATTAGAGGAGACACAAGCAGTCCCAGTGCCTGAGTTTAGCAGCAACAGGACAGGTAGCGACACTCACTCTTGCTACGTTGAGCATTACCGATGGCCATCAAGGCCGGTCAGAGGCGCCTGTGGCGAAGAGCAAAGCCTTCCAGTCGACAACAGAAGAGGCACGTGCAGCTCCTGATGTGGTGAAGGGTATGTATCTTCTCCTTATCTTTTTATTTATATTGATTATTGCGTATGTTTATGTGTTTCATTATAGGATTGTTCCTTTTAAATGGTATATCTACTCTGGTATTATTTGATTCGGGGGCTAGCCGATCTTTTGTGTCGCTCGCGCTCAACAGACGATTTTTGGGAGCTCCAGGGGAGCTAGGCTTATCCACTTGATGTAGAGATAGCGGATGATAGGATCGTTCGGGTTGCTACGGTTCATCGGGGATGTACACTGCAGTTGTTTGATGAGCAGTTTTCCCTGGATTTAGTCCATATTCCCCTGCAAAGGATTAAGGTAATAGTGGGTATGGACTGGTTGAGCCCCAATGGGGCAGTGATCGACTGCAAGCAGCAACTTGTGCGGGTTCGGACCCCAAGTGGGGGAGGTTTAGTTATTCAGGGTGAGAGGTCGCAGGGTGGACGGACTTTGCATTCAGCAGCGAGAGCTAGGCGCTACCTTCAGCAAGGTTGCGCAGGTTATGTCACCTGTGTTATGGATACTCGAGATAAGGGTAAGGTGACCATGGATGATGTATCGATCATACGGGAGTACCCAGACGTTTTCCCAGAGGATTTGCCTGGGATACCTCCGGAGAGGCAGGTAGAGTTCAGGATTGACCTAGTCCCTGATGCGGCTCCGATAGTCAAGGCACCATATCGGTTGGCTCCTCCCGAGATTCAAGAGTTGTCTACATAGCTACAAGAGCTGCTAGACAATGGATTTATCAGGTCGAGCAGTTCGCCATGGGAAGCCCCGATCCTATTTGTGAAGAAGAAGGACGGGTCACATCAGATATGTGTAGTATTTGTGTAATTGAGTATGAAACATAGAATCAGAGTGATATGAAAACGATGAACACAAGATCTAAATATAATCTGTATGGCTCGATTATGCTTTCAAAGAGTATAGAGTTCATAGACAATTACAGGAAAGTTCTTATCTAACTCTAGTACTGATCACCTATTTATAAGGAACAGAAAGCATACAAAAATATAAGGGCATAAACATGATAAGCTTCGACATAAAGTACCCTTATAATAAAGTTACAAACTAACAAAACTATCCATTAACCTTTGAAACCTAACAACATACTTCGACATCAACATTCTCCCCCTTTGTGAGAAGTGTCGAACCTAGGTCATCAACATCAGGATCGCTTGATGCATTGAACTTTGTATCTCCGCACCAGTTCATCACCATCATCAATTCAGCCTTATCTGTTTCATTGTTCTTTTTACAGTGATTCATAAGAACCATCAAGTTCATATACTGTGTAGTAGTATATCTTTTAACATCGCATTCTTGGAACAAAAACTTTGTCTTCCTTCCCTTCTTACTTTTACCAAAATAAATTATCCCAAGAGGCTTTAGAAAAATTTATCCATCATCATAAGGCTGTAAATCGGCTTTACTCTTCAATAATGATTGAGGTACAGTAATCTCTTTACCCATAAACGCTAGTTCAACATTTGTCAAGGCTAAACAATCATAATAATTGTCGATGAATAGCTTGATATGAGCAAGACCCACCTGATATTCTTCATTTCTTGTACCCTGAAGTTTCTTTTCATTATTGACTTTAAGTATCTTCGCGTCAGAGATTAAGTCATTCATATTCATAAGAGGGAAATCAACAACAGAAAAGTTGAAGTTGGTATTGTTAGCTCTGACCACACGATATCGATAATTTTGAAGTACACCCTCAAACAGAACATCTTTGGAGATACTCAAAACTCGAACTTTCTTTATAAGTGACCAAACTTCTTCTTCTTCTTTCCCAAGTACTACATGAAATCGAAGTTTTAGCTTCTTGAACTCTTCCTTATCTTCAAACTTGTCAACAATCCGATATTGTGAAGTAATAAACATCATCTTGTTGATGGGAAAGTCCAGTTGATTCATATCTGAATTCTCTATTGCATAAATCTTCTTTGGTTTCTTCTCATAATCATGCATTTCTCCATATACTACCATAGCTTCAATGTTCACATAGCTATGTAGTTTCCTTGGATCACCTTTATTCAAAGTTGGAAGATCATTTTGATGAAGTCTGAGAATGCTTTGAATATGACGTTGTATTTCCATTTCAGCTTCAACAACTGCTTTTCTTTCTTCCTTCACTAACACCTTTCCCTTTGCCTTTATCTACTTCAGTAGGTGTAGGTTTCGAAGAAAAATTAGAACCACCAATAACAATCCCTTTTTCCAAAGGTATTGTTGTTGTTGTTGAATTAATTGGACCAGTCTTCTTTGACAAAGTTCTTGGAATTTAAGTAGTCTAGACTTTTCCCATAACTTTTGCATCACCACTTGCATCTCCACTTGTCTTTCTAGATGCTCCTTCTCCTTTAGTTACACCAACAATTTTTCTTTCTCCCCCTTGCACCCCTGTGACAACAGGTGGGGCATCCGTTGGTAGTAAGTTCAAGAGTTTCGAGAGTGGAGCCAATTCAGAATGAATTGTCGACTCAAGCAATCGAAAATTCTAAGTTAAAAACTCAGGAGTGAACATTGATGAAGAACTAGACTTCGAAATCATTGCTTTCAATTCAACTAACAATGAATCAATCTTCCAAAAATTCTTTGACTCGGTCACAACTTGTGCATCCATCTTCGGAAGCATGGAATTGTAACACTCAACGATTTTTGTTACTACACCAGCAATCATATCTACCTTTTCAAGAATAGAAGAGTAGTTATTTGTCAATTATTTTATCTCCTTTGCAACATCTAATCGTAATTCTTCAATCTTTCGATTTACGTCTTCTCATACTGTCTTTACGTCTTGAACGAAAATATCATGTCGTTGCTTGGAACTTCTTTCAACTCCTTCAATTCTGCATTAAAGGTCTCAGATTGAGCCTTGACCCTTAATTCGTTATTTTTTTTAGACTGATCAATTTTGTTTAGAAGATGAAGCTCTTGAGCTTTTGAGCATAACATCCACTTCGATACCAGACACCGGATGTTTGCCTCCTCCATCAACTTGTAGTTGGAGTAAAGAATTGAGCTTTCGGTTTAAGATCTTGAACTGTTTCCCAGACATGAGCATATCGTCAGGAATATTCTCCTCTTCAGGATCAAATTCGATATCTGCAAAGGAACCTATGAACCCTCCATCATCTGTTTCATTGTCATGAATTGTTCTGGGTTCTTCGGTGGATTAAGATGGGAATAAAGATGAAATGTGTTGTTGCATAATGGTGTCGAAAGTAGGTGAATGTATGGTTGTAGGTAATGAAGAAGGAATAGGTATATTAAATGGAGATAGGGAAACATTAGGATCAACACCAGAAGTTTCGAAAGTAGAGGAGACAATAATAGAGGAGGTACCTTGGGCTTTATATGTCGATACTCCATCACCCTTGTTCACATTTGCATCCGTATTAGATATATTTGCAGTGATGCCTGAAGTTCGAACCTCCTCTTGAAATGATTCGGTATTCGAAACTTCAGGTGGTATGATAGTTGTCTGTTGTGGAGTAGAAAGCTTCAGTTGTTCACCTTGATTAATGGTTGTGTCCACTGTAAAAATTTTCACAATGTCATCAGGATTTCCAGTCTCCTCAAGATTCAACTTAACTAGATGTAACACCGAAATTTTCAATTAAAATAGTTTATCTCTTTAACACTTTTCATAAAAATCTCCTTTTTATTTTAATTACAATACATAACTCTTTTGTTCAAACAATTAATAAACCAGGATCCTCAAAACAAACGCTTCCTCTGGTGTGTACAATCGTGCCGGTGTCGTCCCGTGATCCTGAGAAAACCTGAAACATATAACACAAAACACTGTAAGCATTAAGCTTAGTGAGTTCCCCAAAATACCACTCTAACACATATTAGCCACCCGAGGCTATAATCTATGTTGACCCTCTGGTCAGTGTGTCTCAGTGGGACCCTCCAGTACCAACTCTCGGGGAGCCCTCTGGCCCTAACTCTATGGACCCAAAGGTCCTAACTCTGAGAACTCTGAATCACATATCACAATAAATCTCAACACATAAATAGCATACAAATACACGGGCACATAATTCTAAAAATACCACATATAACATATATTAGCCACCCGAGGCTATAACTCTGTGGGCCCTTGGGCCCTAACTCTACGGACCCTTTGGTCCTAGCTTTGTGGACCTTCCGGTCCTAACTCTGATATACACACAGTATAAATCACATAGAAATAATGCAGTGCCACACTTCACATAGATAGCATATAATATCTCTATCACATAACTCTATTACCACTCTACGTAAAGTATACTGAGAAGACTCACCTGGCAAGCAGAAAGCAGATATCCTCACACTTGAATCTCGAACTCGCCACCGCCTAACAAATAAGGCAAATACTCTCATGAATATAACTCTCGATACTAGACTCAACCCTCTCTTGGAACCCACAGAAGGGTAAATGACCGTTTTACCCCTCTCTTGACTCTAATGTCCAATCATTGACTAAACCCCCAAAGTCAACGAAGTCAACTGCCAACCTTGACCAGACTCGTCGAGTGCACCAATGTGACTCGGCCGGTCCATGCGTGTCCTTCACACTCCTGGTCCTCACTTGACTCACTGAGTCAACCCTCCACTCATCAAATCAACACTGATCGCGAATCGCGGGACAACTCGTCCCAACTCGTCGAGTCCGACTCTTGACTCGGCGAGTCCAGTCGTGGACCAAGTCCTCTAGTTCCCTTCCGACTCACTGAGTCGTTCCTCAACTCAGCGAGTCACCAACTGTGTGATTATCGGGAAAACCCTAGCCCTACTCGTCGAGTCTGCCCATGGACTCAACGAGTTCATGCCGTGCTCATACTGAAATGACCTCCTGAGGTCAGATCCGTTCCTCCAATCTATAAATATGGCCTTCCCAAGCATGATAATCACGTAAAGTTCCTATCTTGGTGCTCAAGCAAGGGCTCAAGAGCTCTATTCGAAGAAATGACCCCTAATATGACATCCTAGTCTCATTCCTTCCATTAATACACATAAAGCTCAGAGGTTTAAGGTCTCTGGACCTCTTTGGATTCAGATCCAAAGCCTTAACACAAGAAGGGGCCAAATGTTCAGCAAATATAGTCTCTAAAGGGTCTAGAAAACCCTAACTCCAAAACTGAGGAAGGGTCGAATCAATACCTCAAGAATGATGTCTCTGGCTCTGAACTTCATAGAATAGCACCCTCTTCAGCCCCCCTCTTGCCCTGGTCACCTTCTTCTTGCAATAACACTAACACAAGGATAAAAAATGGCCTCTTCTCCCTCACAAATGCTCCAACTCTCTTAGGGTTTCTCTCTGGGGTTTGGTATCCACAATTGACAGCCATAAGGGCCTTTAAATAGGTCCCAAACCCACGAAATTAGGGTTTCATTAAACAGCATGAACTCACCGAGTCCACCCATGAACTCGCTGAGTCTGGTCATTAACCCGGATAAGAATTCGCGACCCTACTCCGCGAGTCTAAGCACCAACTCACCGAGTCCCTCCACAAACCCCAAAATAAATGAATAAAATAATATACCTGGGAACCTGGATGTTACAATTCTCCCCCACTAGAATCATACTTCGTTCTTGAAGTCTTACTCTGCAAACAACTCTGGATGTTGCTCGCACATCACTCGTTTCGGCTCCTAAGTCAACTCTGACCCCTTCCGATGCTGCCACTGTACCTGCACCAGGGACACTTCCTTGTTCCTCAGAACCTTGATCTTCCGATCCCTAATTGCCACCGGTCTCTCAACGTAGATCTTGCTCGCATCCACCAGAATATCCTCTAATGGTACCACTGCCGACTCGTCGGCTATACACTTCCTCAGCTGCGATACGTGGAAAGTGTCATGAATCTGGCCCAACTCTGCATGTAACTCCAACCAGTAGGCTACCCTTCCTACCCTCACAATCACTCGGAACGGGCCAATATATCAGGGTCCCAGCTTGCCCCTCTTCCTGAACCGGATCACTCCTTTCCATGGGGATACCCTCAGGAGTACGAAGTCACCGACCTGGAACTCGAGCTCTGACCGTCGACTATCCGCATAACTCTTCTGTCAGCTCTGGGCCGTCAGCAACCTCTGTCTGACTTGCTAAATTTGCTCGATCGACTGAAGCACAATCTCTGTACTACGCTCACACGTTGCCCTTCCTTTCCCCAGCAAATGGGAGTCCGACACCTCCTCCCATACAACAGCTCAAAGGGTGGCATACCAATGCTCGAATGATGGTTGTTGTTATAGGAAAACTCAGCCAAGGGTAAGTACATGTCCCAAGTCCCTCCAAAATCTAATACACATGCCCGAAGCATGTCCTTGAGCGTCTGAAACGTTCGCTCACTCTGAAGTGTCCTCAGACATCACCATGATAAGCTCTAGCTCATTTCTCATATCCCTCTTCGATACTGAGCACCAGGTCAGCTTTTGACTCCACAACTGAACCTCCGAAGGTCACCCATAACATGATCCAAAATATCTCACTAACTGCCTCCCCGTGACCACTATCCCAATTCCCTCCTGTTGCCACAAACACAACTCAAAACAAAATATAATGATTCCCGACAGAGACGGAGACCCCAGTCTCGCCCCTGGTTCAACCACCAGGCTCCAAAAACTCAATACTAGGGCTACTCAAGCCTAAAACTCTTCTGCATCATACACTGATCGGAGAACACTCCATCATCACACTCTCTTGCCGTCTAGTGAGTATTATGGCTCCCTGCAACATCAAGACAGCCTCTGACTAGTGAGTACTACGGCTCCCCGTAGCACCACAACACCAACTGACTAGTTAGTACTACGACTCCCCGTAGTACCACGACTCCCTCTCTCTGACTTGTGAGTACTACGGCTCCCCGTAGCATCACAACACCCTCTGACTAGTGAGTACTACGACTCCCCGTAGTACCATGACTCACTCTCTCTGACTTGTGAGTACTACGGCTCCCCGTAGCATCACAACACCCTCTGACTAGTGAATACTACGGCTCCCCGTAGCTTCACCCCATACTCTCATTCTCATTAAAATGCCACACTACATACACTAACTCATGCACCGTAGACTTATCATAGATAGTTACACACACTTGTCCCAAATATGCATCACAGACTCTGGCGGTAACCGCTATAACATAGTACCTACCTCTACGGAGATCCACTTCCTTAAGTAATCCCTCTTGATGACGATACTCGAAGGGCTCCCACTGGAACCGTAGATACATGATACACCACTAGTCGCCTCAAACTCAAGATTCTAAATAACTCCGAAATCGGGACGTTATACCCGGGTGCCACGGAACACCATTACCGAACATCACAATGTCTACCTCTACCATTAATCTCCTACTCCCAGCACCATACATATACAACAATACATTTCCTTTGAACCCCATAAATAATTCTTCATTTTATCCAATGCCCAACTTCAGTGTATCCAAACACTCAATTGGAATACAAAGAAAGTGCTAAAGCTTCAAAATACACTGATGATCCTTCGAAACCCGTTTCCTCTACTGCTCAAAATCCAAGCAAGAATACACATACCAGCTCGGGAGTTGGCTGTTCGATAGTCTTCTATCCACCCCAAAAAGGCATAAACAATCCATACTTCGACCTAGAAGTTCTCAACTGCCCATACCATCATTACGAGCCTTCCACTTGAAACGGCCCTGACCACCACCAGATTTCTTTCCATTGGCCACCTTCCGTGGAGACACCCACCCTTTCTCAGATACAGACCACATGCATTATCTCGCTATGCACCTCTCCTTGATCACCAATGACCCTGGTCTCATGAATTCGAGCCGCAGGTCTCTGAATCCAACCCCTATCCGCTCTTGCACAAATCTCTGGTTCCCTCAATAAAATATCCGGTTCTCCCCCACTTAGGGTTCGAACCATCACCAAATGACGTATCAACAATCCACCCCACATACGGTTTCCACCAGAAACATCGCACCTATGCTTGGAAGGTGCCACACAACGCCCAATGATCTCCCCACGTAGAGATGAAGAAATCTCAAATACCCTAAATCTCCAATGAAATCCCCAGGAACTTCTCATCACGACTGCCTCTAACCATTCGAAGTCTCATACCATCCCAATACCGAACCCCTCAACTATCCAGTACTATTACTGAATCTTAGACTTAAACAATAAATCATCATACTCCCCATCCTCGACTTTGTAACCCCCGCTCCAACACATGAATGATCACAAGAATAGGGACTCCACTACCATACTCAATACTCATCATAGACAGAAGAGTCACCGCTCTGATATCATCAACTGGATTACCCACTGATACCGCTACCACACGCCCTACAACACTCAATTAAGGTGTAATGTGGTCCTTGACCATCTTAGTCCCCACTGACTACCTGCTCATGGTAGATCATTTCCTCGCGGCAGACATGCTGCCTGATACTCTGGTGGAAAAATCATTATCAATGTCAACCCGTAGGGTTTACTCCTAAACCCAAAACTGAATTCTCACGCCTCTCTTGTTTCCCACATGAAACATAAATAACACTCATTAGGTCATAGAAGGTGACATATGATCCATCAGCTGATTGCTCACTCAGACCGCAATCCCCCATAAATGACTTCTCTGCTAATGCCTGCGTCTTGCAACTACATCTGACATCTTACTAAAATACTATCGACCTCTTCGAACTCAATCATGGCCCTCAGGCCTAAAACCCCATCGCGTCCAAATTCCATCAATCAATCCTGACCGGACAACCGGAGAATCACCAACATCATTTGCTAAGAACCATGGTACTCAACCCATGACATCTCTTCTCAATCTGCTACAACATATGGTACTCGAACCATAACATCACTCCTTAATCTACTCCGATGCATGGTACCCGAACCATAACATCACTCCTCAATCTGCTCCGATGCATGGTACTCGAACCATAACATCACTCCTCAATCTACTCCAATGTATGGTACTCGAACCATAACTTCACTCCTCAATCTGTTCTAATGTATGGTACATGAACCATAACATCACTCCTCAGTCTGCTACTTAAAACCTTTAGAATACTCCCCGTATCGAGTATGGGTCCTCTGCTTTCGGTAGTACGGGCCCATACTACCTGCCACATCTACGCATACTTTCCACACAGACCATTCCAGAGCTCCTAAGTAGCTACTCAACCTTCTCGTTCACTAATTCCACCACGCGTGCTTGCTCCTCAGCGAAATGCTCTACTCCGCCAGCGTACTCATATGGCTAAGGTCACTCCCACTTCTCCGCCATCAGCTGCTGAAGAGCTCCTAATGGTGCCAATCATCTACCTCCTGAATATCGTCATATTCACTTGGTAGATGACTCCCATCATTGAGAGTTCCACAAAGCACGAAGCAAGCAGCATTCGGGCATCGAAGAATACATAGAGCTCACTCTGGATGATAACTCCGCTTGGTTTGCTCGTTCTCAAGGTACCACCGAACTCTGCAACTCTGCCCCTCGCAGGTTCTAACTATTCTTCGATAAACACCACAATACTCATATAGGCGTCTCTCCTAGATTACTCCTCTACTCAAATCCCCTAAAAGGATTCCAACTGAATACTCTCACTCACACTCAAAAGCACATCACATATAACAACAATTCCTAGGCTAAGGCATCACAAATCAAGGCACTCTAGTCCCAAGATATGAAATACCTAGCCTGTCTCTAGCATTCATAATATCTCATAAAATGTATCATAAATATCTCATAACACAAAAGTAAGGGTATTTTGGGAAATCACCGTTCGGGCTATGGCTGATTGTACACACTGCTCTTTCTCGCTTTTTCTTTGAACTCTTATTCACTTTTATAAAATCATTTCTTTGAAAACTTTTCGTATTCCCTCAGTTTGAGTCCAGATTTACCCGAAGGCACATCCGAATCCCTCAAACCAACGCTCTGATACCAACTTATAACACCGAAATTTTCAAAACAAAATTTTCAATTAAAATAGTTTATCTCTTTAACACTTTTCATAAAAATCTCCTTTTTATTTTAATTACAATACATAACTCTTTTATTCAATCAATTAATAAACCAGGATCCTCAAAACAAACGCTTCCTATGGTGTGTACAATCGAGTCGGCGCCGTCCGTGATCCTGAGAAAACCTAAAACATATAACACAAAACACTGTAAGCACGAATCTTAGTGAGTTCCCCAAAATACCACTCTAACACATATTAGCCACCTGAGGCTATAATCTCTGTTGACCCTCTGGTTAGTGTGTCTCAGTGGGACCCTCCAGTCCCAACTCTCGGTGGGCCCTCTGGCCCTAAATCTATGGACCCAAAGGTCCTAACTCTTAGAACTCTGAGTCATATATCACAATAAATCTCAACACATAAATAGAATACAAATACACTGGCACATAATTCTAAAAATACCACATATAACATATATTAGCCACTCGAGGCTATAACTCTGTGGGCCCTGGAGCCCTAACTCTGCGGACCCTCTGGTCCTAGATCTGTGGACCTTTCGGTCCTAACTCTGATATACACACAGCATAAATCACATAGAAATAATGCAGTGCCACACTTCACATAGATAGCATATAATATCTCTATCACATAACTCTATTACCACTCTAGGTAAAGTATAGTGAGAAGACTCACCTAGCAAGCAGAAAGCAGATATCCTCACACTTGAATCTCGAACTCGCCACCGCCTAACACATAAGGAAAATACTCTCATGAATATAACTCTCGTGACTAGACTCAACCCTCTCTTGGCACCCACAGAAGGGTAAAAGACCATTTTACCCCTCTCTTGACTCTAATGTCCAATCATTGACTAAACCCCCAAAGTCAACGAAGTCAACTGTCAACCTTGACCAGACTCGTCGAGTGCACCAATGTGACTCGGCGGGTCCATGCGTGTCCTTCACACTCCTGGTCCTCACTTAACTCATTGAGTCAACCCTCCACTCATCAAATCAACAATGATCGCGAATCGCGGGACAACTCATCCCAACTCGTCGAGTCCAACTCTTGACTCGGCGAGTCCAGTCGTGGACCAAGTCCTCTAGTTCCCTTCCGACTCACTGAGTCGTTCCTCAACTCAGCGAGTCACCAACTCTGTGATTATCGGGAAAACCCTAGCCCTACTCGTCGAGTCTGCCCTTAGACTCGACGAGTTCATGCCGTGCTCAAACTAAAATGACCTCCTGAGGTCAGATCCGTTCCTCCAATCTATAAATCTGGCCTTCCCAAGCATGATAATCACGTAAAGTTCCATTCTTGGTGCTCATGCAAGGGCTCAAGAACTCTATTCGAAGAAATGACCCCTAATATGACATCCTAGTCTCATTCCTTCCATTAATACACATAAAGCTAGGAGGGTTAAGGTCTCTGGACCTCTTTGGTTCCAAATCCAAAGCCTTAATACAAGAAGGGGCCAAATGTTCACCAAATCTAGTCTCTAAAGGGTCTAGAAAACCCTAACTCCAAAAATAATCACCAAAACTGAGGAAGGGTCGAATCGATACCTCAAGAATGATGTCTCTGGCTCTGAACCTCACAGAATAGCACTCTCTTCAGCCCTCCTCTTGCCTTGGTCACCTTCTTCTTGCAATAACACTAACACAAGGATCAAAAATGGCCTCTTCTCCCTCACAAATGCTCCATCTCTCTTAGGGTTTCTCTCTGGGGTTTGGTAGTCGCAATTGACAGCCATAAGAGCCTTTAAATAGGTCCCAAACCCACAAAATTAGGGTTTCATTAAACAGCATGGACTCGTCGAGTCCACTCATGAACTCGCCGAGTCCGGTCATTAACCCGGATAAGAATTCGCGATCCTACTCGGCGAGTATAGGCACCAATTCGCCGAGTCCCTCCATAAACCCCAAAATAAATGAATAAAATAATATACCTGGGAACCCGGATGTTACACTAGAGAATCCCTCATAGGTGAAAAATTTTCCGTCTGATCATTTTTCAATGGAGATTCTGGTACAACTTCATCATCCATTAAATCATCTTGAATGATTAGCTTCCTCGGCTTCCTTTGTTTCTGTGAGATCTTCTTATCCATATCCTCTGCTCTCCTTTTCTTCGATTGTGAAGAAACAGGTGTGGGTATTTCGTGAATTACAACACCCTTTCGACCAAGTTGAGGTTTTCGAACAAAATATGGTGAAATGCTTCCGGACCTTTCAGGAGAATGGCAAGGTTTGTGAGCCATTTTCTTGAGTCTTTTTAAAACACCAGTTTTCGAAGGTACCACATCCTTTGAAGGATTGACAGTTTCCGTAACTATCGGCTTTGAGCTTTTCTTCGAAATCTTTTCTTTGACAATAATCTTCTTTGGAGATTTAGCCACTTTTGTAGTCGGACTGACTTTCGAAAGACTTGGCTGAGCTTCCTTCTTAGATCCTCTCCCCTTCTTTGAGGGACCTTCTATGTATTTGTTAACAAAACCCCAGTTTCAACAGATGTATTAATCTGTTGCAAATAAGTCACCAAAACATGATTCGATGGATCTACCTTTTTCAACATCGAATCTGGAATGCGAGCCACAGTTGGAAAGATATCAACATTGTCTTCAACTATCTTGGGAAATTGATACAAAGCAAACCCAACAGTTTCTTCGTTATCAGGAACTTGAATACCCTCTTTTTCATTAACGAACTGAAGTATGAGACTCCAGTACCTAGCACAATAAATTCCATCATTGGGATTAGTATTCCCAATAATCTTAACAAATTCGTCCAATAGCTGAGTAGCATAATCTACTTGTAAGTCGTAATAGATTCCAGCCACCATTGTGTAGATTTCCAAATGTGCTTTATCTAACCCCACACTTCGACCTATTAAGCACTGAAGATAGATTCCAAATAGGAATTTCCAAATACAATGCAACCCTAATTTACTAAATTTGCTAATCTTAGTGAGAGTAGGTTGATAACCCATCTTATTGAACATGTGAATCACATGTTCATTCTTAACCTTATAAAAAGGTTCAGAATTGGGAATGTTCAAAATCTGGGCAAATAGCTTCTTTGACAGTCTAAACTTCTTATCATTCACCAGTTGGAATGTAACAATCATCATTGTTTTGCTGTATGTTGCTATAGAACCAGCAAGTGATAACCAAGAAAGAGGAACAGCAAACGAATTGAACATTGCAATTGACAAAACGGAACTCTTGAGAGCAATGATGAGCATATGTAACTCCTCTGGATAAACACTTTCATCGCCTTGAACTTGGTATTTTGTGCTTTGAATCTTCATAAGAGGTTGAGAAGAAACATCATCAGTGGTTTGCGATTGATGAGCAACCATTGTTAGGGTTTTTAAAAGAACTTTGAAGAATAGAGAGAATAAAATCACAAATCGTATGAGACTCATTTTTTAGCGTAAAGTTGGAATAAAATCCCCAATTTCATTTTTTATATGTTCGCAATTTTTGAATTCCAAACGATTGTCATTAATAGCTTGCCACGTTTTCCTTGAAAGTTGTACCCATAGTCGTAAAGCACACCATGTCGGGAAAAGTGATGAGTACTTTTTCCTAGAAAATCGCAAAGTAACCAAACCATCACATTATACGTCGTTTAGAAAGTACCCCATGGATAAGTATCAAATCTTCGGCATGGAGGTTGGGCTCTTTCGCTTTTGGGTTGAAAAGCAAAGTCATGTGCCAAACTTGCGAAATCTTCAGCCTGAGTTGGTTTTACTCAGAACCTCAAGGATTTCATGAGTGCAACGTGTGCCAAAGAAAAAGATGAAAAACAAAATAATTTTTTTTGATTTTGTGATGTCGAAAATAATATTTCAACATAAAGGTAGTTAGATCCCAGGCAAAGATCACTTCACGAATCATCAAGAGAGATGATCAACAGCTTGTGTAGTTTCCCGTGAAATACAATAGAATACTTGTTAAGAAGTATCGAAGGGCATCTTTTATAAGGCTTTATGGGTGGCTAAAAATTTTGTTACATGTCACAACAAAGCATAAGTGTGAGAAATTATAACCGAAATTACTTGTTTGACCAGTGTAGTCAGGAACAAGTATGCTTTGGAAAAATTTATCAAGTAGCAAGGAATTAGAAAGATACTCACGCTGAAATCATATTCCACAAATCAAAATTATTATTGGATCTTGTTTGGTAAAAATGTCGTGGGTTTCGATCATTTTATCGAGACCACTAAAAAAAATATGATTTGGAGTATCGAAAATTGGTACAGAAACAAATGTTTCGTTAAATTCTGGAACAAAGTTCCCCATCAATTCCTTATAGGTTTAGAAATTTGGGTTTCACTTTCATCATGGTTTCATGGATCCAGATCATTAACACATAGTGTGTACATACCTATAACCTGGTTGGTTTATACCAGAGATGTCTTGGATATATGTCATTGTGTGTGATCGTGAAAGAACTTTGAAACAAAAGAGATTGGTTTTAAGAATCGAATGTACCTCTGTTATATATGGACCCAGCAGTTAACTCTTAACTCCAATGAGAAGAGTAAGGTAGCTCAAGAACAAAGGTGAATACAACCTGATTGGGAAGGAATTCTCAGGATGAGAAAATCAATAAGGCTTCGAAACACACTCTATTATGGAGGCTTTGGTCGACATGCTGCAACATGCATCTAGGGACATCTTAACTAGTACAAAGTTTCGAAAGTTTACCTTTCCCTAAAGCAGCAAGTTGGTGACATGAAAATTCTTTGCTAAAAGCTACACAAGAAAAAATTAAACAAACAAAAATATTTTTGGATTTTTGATTTTTGAATGAGAAGTTACAAAAATAAGAAAATCTTTTTGATATTTTTGACTTTTGAAAAAGAAAAACAAAAAATGAAAAATCTTTTTGTTTCTTTTGTTTTAAAAAATCACAGACATAATTTTTTTACCTAAGTTGCGAAATTTGAAAATTATCTAAAGTAGCGAAGAATTTTTCAAACAAATGTGCATGATGTCGAAAGCTGATGTGTGCAAACTCACTTAGTTTTAAACCTACTTTTAATTATCAAATAACACACAAAAGGCAGTGAACCTATCAATTGTGGTATAGCTAAATAAGCAGGGTATCAAACACAGGGAACGGCAAATTAAACTAAAAACTAATTTAATCTAAGTTAATTAAGAAGTAGGGGTTTTTCTCTAGTTTTACAAGACTAGAAACTTACTAACTATTACTAGAAAATAACGATTTAACTAGATTCAATAATTGGAAAGGAACTTCTGTTTAGTTCAACTTGGTTAACTCTATGGTTGATTTCAAGGTAATGGTGCAATGGATTACTTCTTTCGTTGGTTACCGATTCAAATGATTATATTCGTGTTCACTACCCTAATCCTTAGCAAATAAACTAACTCAAACAGTGGCCAATTGTCTACTTTAATTATATTCACTAGATTAATTATTCGGGTTAAGTTAGACTTGCAATAGTTAACTAATTTATTCTTTTAATTAACTTCTTGTTTGATGGTCATCTTACAAGCTTGCACATGAATTTACTCAATTTTCTTATTAATTCTAGTTTCATATTCATTAATCCTAGACATATAGCATAGTGATCACATAGCATATGAGGTCAATAATCAATAGATGTTCATGCTAATCAATTATCTTCCTATTAACACAAAATTAATTATTATTCACACACAAGGTTCTTTAGCAAGCTAAAATAACAAAAATTCACCAACTTGGAATTAATCCTACCAATCAATCAATCAAACCATACTGTCAACTTTGTATCCCCAAACAGAAGTCTAAAGGTTTTAGCTCATAATTAAAGTAAATAACAGCAAACAAACAAAGTCAAGTTGCTTAATCATAATGAATAAACAAAAGAATAAGTGGAATGATGAAATTTTGCCTTAATTACTCTCCGGAATTGAATTCTAGCTTCCTTCGTCGTCTTCTAGGGTTTTTCTGGCTTCTCAATCGTAGCAAAGCACTTCTGAATCGTCCCAGAACTCCCCTCAATCGATCTGTAAATTATCTTTAAATATACGAATCGACTCGTCGAGTCAAATGGTGACTCGTCGAGTCCCTCTCACATTCCCCATATTGCGATAACTCTCTGTGATCCCGAGTCATTATCTTCTCGATTCTTCGATTGGACTCGCCGAGTAGTCGATCCGACCCGCCTAGTAGGTGCCTTTTTTAGTGTTTTTCTTCTGTATTCCATTCTAGATCTTCTAACTGTTTCTCCCGCTTCCTTTCGCTTCCGAGCTTCATCTTTGGACTGAAAAACATAATTTAACACTTTTAAGTACCTTTTGTCCATAATATGCGATAATTAAGCTAATAAATGAATAAAAATGTATACTTAATATGAACTAATTATGCACATATCAAAATACCCCACACTTGTCTTTTGCTTCCCCCCAAGCAAAACTGAATTTTAAACATATTAGAATCATATATAACAACTCCAATTTAACCCAACCATTATGCCAAGACCGCAACGCATGCATTTGTGTCTAAAATTTTTCCTAAAAACCTCCCATACTCCAAATACTCACAATCCTCATAAACACTTGCCACTCACCCTGAACTATGCTCATTTTATGCAACCCTCCGAATCCATCCGCAGAAAACCTCTTACCCTTAAGGTGTTTTTAATTGAGCAACCCAAGCATACATAATCTAGAATTACAACTTTTTGATACCACTATGGAGCTCTTTTGAATTCATCTCTTCTTTGATATTTGCTTTGATCTCTTTGAATTCACCACCTTTATGGTTTGATTTTCGGGTATCTTCAACTTTTTTGGATTTCTTGGAATTTTGATCTTTTGATCTTCACTTTAATTGCTCCAAAATTCTTACAACTTTTCTTGTAATTCTCTTTTTTTACATGTACCTCACTTTTTTTTTCACTCAAATCCCTACATGCTTAAGCAGGGGCGCTCAATCTCAACCTTTATTGGCTAACGATAACAATTTTCCTGGATACATTTCAGGTTTAGGCTGCTAAACATATTGCATCCCTCAGGCTGAGCAAGGTCGTGTTTTTGTCCCATGATTTCATTGGAATAAGGAAGCCACAAATGCACTAGAATGTATATAGGCTCAACTAAACATTTGGGTTATCATGCAATTATCAACACAACTCTAACATGGAGTCCTAATTACTTTTACCAAAATTTCCTAAATTAAATCCCTAAGTCATATTTTTGGTATGCAAAATTTTAAAAATTAACCTAAATTAAGACTCTAAATTTTCTATTATGTAACCAACCCCCTACCCCACACTTATTTAATGCAATGCCCTCATTGCATATTATGCATAATATAAACATAAAAAGAAACTAAAGAGGGAATTGGAACAAACTCCCCTGGGATAGCAGTGGATAGGTTGATCACTTTCATTTTAGCTCCAACTTCAATTAACTTTAGACATAGTAACATCTTATCCATGCCTTGGGTGTCTCGTCTTGTGTGGGTCACTCCAAATACACGGAAAACAGTGTAAGATCTTCAGGAATGATTATGGAAAAGATAAATAGTCAAGTGGTACTCTAATTAGCATCAAATCAGCAGCCCCTTCGACATGAAACCAAACGACTCGTCGAGTATATACCAGACTTGTCGAGTTACTTCGGGAAATCTTCGCATTTGTGAGAATTAAGGGCGACTCGTCGAGTCAGTTTAGTGCACTCGACGAGTTGGTCACTGAATGAAAATAATATAACTCTGCATCTGATCCAGCTTCCAATAAACTTTGTATACTTTCTATTCACTTCTAGACTCCCTTGCCAACATCTCTAAGGACCGGACTCAATACTTTAACTCTAATGCTCCTCCTTTCTTGACTCTCTTTCTCACTTTGATTCTATAACTCTAAACCCTTTTGAAGCTAGTACTCCTAATTCAATTCTAAAAAATTGTCAAAGCATCAAACATCAATTAAACATCAAAAACAAGTTTTAAAAACATCAAACAAACCAAATAAAACAAACAAACACAAAATTAAAAATTGTTCAATAAAAATGCATAAAAATCAATCCTCCTCATCATCATCATCAAGCCCTACTCCACTTCCTCCATCCCCACTTCTTTTTGCACTTATCACTTCTTCCCACGATGGAATGTATGGAAAGTTACCACCATCTATGTGTGGAATGTTAAAGTGTTCAAAAAGTCGGATATGAGATTGGTTGCAAAAATTCAAGCCCCTCGCCATTTGATCCTGTAGTCGCCTCATCTCCACATTGTACCAATCCATTGGTACATCTTCATTCTCAACCGGAATCACCGGCGGCTCCTCCTCAATATCCCGCTCTCTCCTCGAACGAACCCGTCTTCCCGGCGCCTCGGGACCAACCACCGGGTCCTCATTTGGAATGGCATAATGGCCACCACCATAGTCTTTAATGATTCTCGCTCTCCAGAAAAGAATTGGATTGAACGGAGGTGTAGGGATCATCGTCATGAAATTCCATGCACCGCGGTTCATCAACCCAAATGAGTTAGCCAACCGGGTGACAAACATCCCACCATTTATTCTTGAAGTCTTGCGATCCTTGACCGCACCCTCCGAAAGATATGAAGCAAGACACCAAGGAATGTTGCAAAAAACGTCGGGTGTAATGATGCTCCATAGGAAAAAGACATCAAGGTTGGAAACCTTGTCATCATCCTTTCGTTGGTTGATGGTGGATGAAATTAGACGATGGATGAGGCGATGTGTTGGGGATCGAATGCTCCCTTCTTGCGCCGACTTTGGAATATAAACTTTATTACCAATGGTATTCCACCAGCCCGCACTTGTAACTCCTTCGGGAAATACCATATGTGTTTGTGCCAAAAAGGCCCGAAAGATGGGTGTAGAGACCAAGGGCTAGTCATAAACCCCTAATCGGCATGCAAGATCCACCACTGAGCATTGATGAAATTCTCCCCCAAAGCAGAAACTGAAGCTTGTTGGGTGAAAGACATCCACTCCCCCGGTGAAAGACACCGTGGAAAAGAACTCTAAGCACAACTCCAAATAAACCGGTTCTTGAATACAGAAGACCTGGTTCCACCCGTCACACACCATGGTTTCGCCATCATGGTGAAACTCCTTCAAAAGATAAGGAGCTAACTCCTCCTCATAGCGAACATTCTGCAGCCAATCCCAATCTATCCGGTTGGGCACATAGACCTCCTTCTTCTTGATATCAGCCAGCTTCTTCTTCCATTTCCGCAATGTATAAGCGGACTCGATTTGTGGGAAGTTTAGCCACGGAAAATCCCCTTGGTGGCTACTGGAACTTTGCCCCCTTCTGAACATGGTTTCTGCAAAACAAAGACCCAAAACCCAGAAACGTAGAATATAATTAAAAAAAATTTCGCATATGCTTCCCGACTCGACTCGTCGAGTCCAGGCACGACTCGGCGAGTCGCGCAAACTGCACGAGTCAGTCGACGGGTCGATGAAAATTAGACCATGAAACCTAGAAATTTCGTCAAGGGTTTTGTCTAGGCATACATTATTAAGGTATTAAGGCCAGAATAAACTTTCAAAACAACATAATTCATGAAAAATCAAAACCCTAAAAATTTACTACTTTTCAAAAACGGGTTTTTCATGCAATTGCTACCATAGATGGCCTTGTAATCACGTTCTTAACAGAAATCAAGAAGAAATTTGTTACCTTTTGAGTTTGAACTTGAGAGATTTGAAGAAAACTTGAAGAAAAAATATGAATGCTTGAGAGGAAGTTAGAGAGGGGCACCCGGCGAGTATGTATGAGAATAAATTGATTCTTAGGGTTAAAACCCTAGTTACCGGATGTAAAAGTAATTTTGAAATTATTTTTTTTTTCTGTAAATAATACCGACTCGTCGAGTCGGAGTCAGACTCGGCGAGTCTCTTGCAAAAATTCATAATTTTCGAAATTTTGTTATTTATTTAAAATCATTTCACCCCACACTTGGCCCATGCACACTCTCAAGCAGACATGTCTGATGAATTGGAGAATTAACATTTTAAAAACTAAGGAAAAATTAAAAAAAACTAAAAAGTAAAAGAAAGCAAACTCTATATAACGGGTTGCCTCCCGCCAAGCGCTTCTTTTTAAGGAGTCATTAGCTAGACTCCTTCCCATCTACGTTTCGTCATCTTCGAGCATCAGGAATGCACGCCTAGTCCTTTGTGGTTTGTACTTAGTCTTGTAAGCGTGAATCTTTTTCTTGTAAGCCCTTTTCAATTCATCTCTTTTCTTTTTCACAGCATCCTCCTCAGCTGCTTGGGCTTCTCTTTTCCTCTTTTTCTTTTTTAACCCATTCTTCTTTACCTTCTCTTGTACCTCCTTCTCTTTAAATTTAATCACTTCATATTTTGTAATGGTTCGTGCTTTAGGTTTAGTAGTGAATGGTCGATCAGCTTCCACCCTTCTTCCCTTTATGTCTTCATCCTTTTCTGTGTTCAACCCTTCTCCAAATGGAATTGTATCAAGGCATGCCACCTTGACGTCTTGGACTTCCATTCCTTTTCCTTTTTCTGTTGTTTGTTCTTCCAAAGAATCATAAATAGTAACTAAATCCAGGGTATGTGGAGAACTATCAACAAACATATCAACATTGGCCAAGTTTTTATCAAATTCGACTGGACTCGTCGAGTCCATCAAGGTGACTCGGCGAGTCTGATCGGGTTCCATCAATTCTGGAGTGTTTTCTGAGTTGGCTCCTTCCAGTAGCTTTTCTAACTCCTCCAAGTCTTTGCTAGCATCTCCACCTTCTTCAGAGTGTAGCAAAAACTTGCTTGGATCTTCTTTTAGCAAAATTTCAAGCTCTTTTTGTAATATCTCATCATCCAATTGGATAAATGAGATTTCTTCTCTCTTTTCTTCTTCTTGCTTGGCTTCTGGAATAGCTTTAAACATCACCGACTCATCACCCACTCTCAATGTCAATGTAGACTCACTTATATCAATTAGAGCACACGTGGTGTTTAAGAATGATCTTCCCAAAATAATTGGTATTTCGGGGTCTTCTTCCATATCCACCACCACGAAGTCTACTGGAAAAATAAACTTGTCCACTTTGATAAGGAGATCCTCACAAATGCCTTATGGATGAATTATCGTTTTGTCCGCCAAATGGATCCTCATATTTACCGGCCTTGGTGCTGGTAAATTCAGCTTCTTAAAGAATGAATAGGGCATCAAATTAATGCTAGCACCTGAATCAGCTAATGCTCGGGTAAAAACTTCATTACCAAATTGGCACGGAATCACCATATTTCCCAGATCACTCTTCTTTTCAGGCAGCTCATTCATCAATATTTCCACGACTTCAGCCAAATCCTTCCTAGCAGCAAAAAGGCTTTTAAGCAAGTTGAAGTATTTAGGTGTTTGGAGCATTGTTTCCACAAATGGCATATTGACTTGTAAAGCTTTAACATGCTCCATGAAGGTTCTGTATGCTTCTACTTTTTCTGCAGGCATGGCTTTGATTGGGTATAGAAGAGGAGGATTATAAGGCTTTAAAGTACTGGCAGTTTTATTATTTACGTATAGACTCGTCGAGTCCATTGGAGTGACTCGGCGAGTCGGATCGGGTTTTGCTGGATCCGATTCTTCTTCCTTTTCTGCCTTCTTCTTGGAGATTTTTAGTACTTCTGTGAATGTTTCTTCACTTCTGGAGGTTATTACGCTTACATTCTCCATTCTTGGATTGGGTTCGGTGTTACTCGGAAGTTCACCCGGTCTTCTATCATTCACTTGATGTGCAAGCTGCCCCAGCTGTTTCTCAATGTTGAGAATTGATGCTTGCTGATTTCTAAGCATGTTTCTGGTTTCGTGTATGGCAGCATCGTGATCACTGTGTCTTTTTTCGGACGCGGCTATGAATCTAGTGAATAACTCTTCTAAATCGGCTTTCTTTTCTACCGGTTCTTCCTTTTGGTATAGTCCCCTCTCCTTCTGCTTGTATTTCTCCTCCTTTGCCTTCTTATACTCCTCGTATGGTAGCCAATCCTTCTTAGGTTTCCGCCAATTTTCATCATATCGATCACCACTCGAATAGAAAACTTGAGCTTTCTTATTTCCATTCTCATCCAAATCACAATCTTTTGTGAGATGGGGCCCTCTACAATTTTCGCATCCTACTCTAATAGCATGGATTGCTTGATCCATTTTTGTCATTCTTCGATCTAGACTATCAAGCTTAGCTATCACCACCGCCATGCTATCATTTGCCGCGTTCACTACCCCACGACTTACTTCGTTTCTCGGATTATGGTATTCTCTAGAGTGTTTAGAGAATTCTTCAATTAATTCTTTAATTAACTGGGGTGCCTTCTTTGTGAGCGGGCCTTGAGAATCAAGCAATTGCCTTGTGGTGACATTGACTCCATCATAGAAGATGGAGACCTCTTGTTGGCTATTAAGGTCATGGTGTGGGCAATTTCTAAGTAGGCTCTTGTATCTTTCCCAAGCTTCATAAAGAGATTCTCCGGGTTGTTGCTCGAATTTGGCAATGGATTTCTTTAGCTTGGTTATCTTGGAGGGCGGGCAGAAATGGTCTATGAATTCTTCTTTCATCTTGGCCCATGTGGTGACCGATCCGGGAGGAAGTGACTTCAACCAATCTTTTGCAGCCCCTTTAAATGTGACAGGAAGCATGCGAAGAAGTTGGGTCTCGCGTGGGACATTAGGCACGTTGAAGTAGTCGGCCACATCATTCACTTCATCCAAGTGCTTGTAAGCGTCTTCATGATCCTTCCCGTAGAAAGGAATCTCCTTGAGTTGGGCGAGAATATGGCCTTTTAGTTCGAAAGTAGCGGTTGCGGGAATTGCGGGTTGCACAAGTCCTAGTCCGGTGTCATCACGCATCCTTTTCTTCCACTCCCCCATGGGGACTTCATTGATGTTAGCCATCGTGATAGCTAACTCTTCTTCGGAATCGGTTTCGTGCTCGTAAGTATGCTCTTCTTCTTCCTCGGTCTCGTACTCGATATCTTCTTGAATTGGTTCTTCAATTGTTAACGAGGCACTGGATGCTCCTGATTTGCTGCTCCTTTTCTTGCTGAAAACAGACTTTAAATTCTTGAGTGGTGAGTTCTTTGAAGTTGCGGTTTCTCCAACGGCTTTTCCTTTGCTCCTTCTTAGTGCGGATTCCGGGTCTTCCAAAGGAAGGACCAGAGGTGTATCTGATCCTCGGGTCATGAAACAACTGTAAACAAACAAAACAAAAGAAATAGAACGCGTAAAAAGAACAAAAACGAAATAAAAAAATAAAGACTGAAACAGCGATGTACTCGCCGAGTCGGCACGAGTGCACTCGGCGAGTTCAAGGCAAAAATAGAAAAGAAAATTTCTAGTTATTCTAAAAAAAAAAAAACGAATTTTTTATAAACTAATTCTACTTACTGAATTACTTTGTAAATAACTTTGTGTAAGATAAATCCCACACAAAGGATCGATTAAACTAGAGTTTAATATTAATTTTAGAACCGTTCCCCGGCAACGGCGCCAAAAACTTGATGTGTGCAAACTCACTTAGTTTTAAACCTACTTTTAATTATCAAATAACACACAAAAGGCAGTGAACCTATCAATTGTGGTGTAGCTAAATAAGCAGGGTATCGAACACAGGGAACGGCAAATTAAACTAAAAACTAATTTAATCTAATTTAATTAAGAAGTAGAGGTTTTTCTCTAGTTTTACAAGACTAGAAACTTACTAACTATTACTAGAAAATAACAATTTAACTAGATTCAATAATTGGAAAGGAACTTCTGTTTAGTTCAACTTGGTTAACTCTATGGTTGATTTCAAGGTAATGGTGCAATGGATTAATTCTTTCGTTGGTTACCGATTCAAGTGATTAGATTCGTGTTCACTACCCTAATCCTTAGCAAATAAACTAACTCAAACAGTGGCCAATTGTCTAATTTAATTATATTCACTAGATTAATTATTCGGGTTAAGTTAGACTTGCAATAGTTAACTAATTTATTCTTTTAATTAACTTCTTGTTTGATGGTCATCTTACAAGCTTGCACATGAATTTACACAATTTTCTTATTAATTCTAGTTTCATATTCATTAATCCTAGACATATAGCATAGTGATCACATAGCATATGAAGTCAATAATCAATAGATGTTCATGCTAATCAATTATCTGCCTATTAACAGAAAATTAATTATTATTCACACACAAGGTTCTTTAGCAAGCTAAAATAACAAAAATTCATCAACTTGGAATTAATCCTACCAATCAATCAATCAAACCATATTGTCAACTTTGTATCCCCAAACAGAAGTCTAAAGGTTTTAGCTCATAATTAAAGTAAATAACAGCAAACAAACAAAGTCAAGTTGCTTAATCATAATGAATAAACAAAAGAATAAGTGGAATGATGAAATTTTGCCTTAATTACTCTCCAGAATTGAATTCTAGCTTCCTTCGTCGTCTTCTAGGATTTTTCTGGCTTCTCAATCGTAGCAAAGCACTTCTAAATCGTCCCAGAACTCCCCTCAATCGATCTGTGGAATTATCTTTAAATATACGAATCGACTCGTCGAGTCAAATGGTGACTCGTCGAGTCCCTCTCACATTCCCCGTATTGCGATAACTCTTTGGGATCCCGAGTCATTATCTTCTCGATTCTTCGATTGGACTCGCCGAGTAGTCGATCCGACTCGCCGAGTAGGTGCCTTTTTTAGTGTTTTTCTTCTTTATTCCATTCTCGATCTTCTAACTGTTTCTCCCGCTTCCTTTCGCTTCCGAGCTTCATCTTTGGATTGAAAAACATAATTTAACACTTTTAAGTACCTTTTCTCCATAATATGCGATAATTAAGCTAATAAATGAATAAAAATGTTTACTTAATATGAACTAATTATGCACATATCAAAAGCAAAGCATGTCGAAGCGTTAACTATGAACGGTAACCGCTGAATCATGAACAGTAACTGCTGAATCGACATCTTCCCTCCTCTTTGTCATTCTATTGAAATTAGTCCTATAAATGAATTCGCATCGATCATTCCCAAACCATTCAAAATTCTCACGAAATATTTTCCATCTAAGGGTTTTGTAAAGATATCAGCAAGCTCATCAGTGATCTTTACAAAATGAACTTCTATATTTCCATCTTCAACGTGATCTTTTATAAAATGGTAATGAAGAGCTATGTGTTTAGTTTTCAAATGTTGCGCAGGGTTATCCAATATGCGAATGGCACTTTGTGAATCACAATACAACGTAATCTTCTTCATGTTGATTGCATAATCACGCAGTTGACTTTGTATCCATATGATTTGCGAAGTGCAAGCTGCAACAGCAACATATTCTGCTTCTGCTGTGGGAAATCAAAACACATGTTTGCTTTGTCGATTGCCAGCTTACAAGCTTCCCATCCAATACTTGACACCCACCACTTGTACTTTTGCGATCAAGATTACAACACCCCAAATCAACATCTGAGAATGCTTGTATGAAAAAGCATGTCTTCGAAGGATACCACAATCCTGACGAAGTTGTTCCTTTGAGATTACGAAATATATTCTTCACTGCATTTAGATGAGATTCCCTGGGATTTGATTGATACCTAGCACAATTTCACACAGAAAACATAATATCAGGTCGACTTGTCATAAGGTAAAGTAACAAACCTATCATGCTTCGATATAATGTGAGATCAACAGCCGGTTTGTTTAACGAAGGATTAAGCCTTTTCCAAATAGCCATTGGTACTCTCAGCTTTGTGTTATTCATCATTCTGAAATTTTTCCAGCAGATTTCTTGTATACTTCTCTTGATTGATAAATATTCCTTCTCTGCTCTGAAAAATATTTAATCCGAGAAGATTGTTTATCTTCCCCATCATAATCATTTCAAATTGGCTTTTCATTAGATTTTCGAATTCTCTTGACAAAACAGGGTCAGTGGAGCCAAAAATAATATTATCAACATAAATTTGAACAAGCATAAGATGATTCCCAACTTTCTTTCGAAAGAGAGTGGGATCAACTGGTCTTTGTTTAAATTTTGATTGCTTTAAGAAATTGGTAAGAGTTTCATATCAGGCTCTTGGTGCTTGTTTTAACCCATAAACAGCTTTGTCTAAAATATAACAATGATCAGGATATTTTTCGTTAATAAAACCTAGGGGTTGTTCAACATACACCGTCTCTTTGAGTTCACCGTTGAGAAACGCACACTTGTCATCCATCTGGTAGACATCAAAATCCTTTTGCGCAACATATAAAAATATTCGAATTGCCTTGAGTCTTGCAATAGGGGTGAAGGTTTCCTCATAGTCAATACCTTCTTGTTGCGAATAACCCTTACCTACAAGCCTAGCCTTACTTTCAACAACATGTCTTATTTATCAGTTTTATTTTTAAAAATCCATTTTAATCTGATCACTGACACATCTTTTGGTTTAGGAACTAGACGCCAAACTTTATTTCTTTCAAATTCAATCAACTCAAATTGCATAGAAACAATCCAATCAGGATCTTCCTTAGCTATCTTGACTGTTTTTGGTTCTATTTTCGAAATAAAGACATTGAACATGAAAAATTCTTGATTAACCTTTCGTACCTCGTTTTTAGCAAGAATTTGAGCTCTAGTCAAAACTCCATCTTGAGGAATACCAAGAACTTGTTCCCTTGGATGACTTCGTGTCCATTTTTCCAATGGTGGATATGCAGGATCAAACTCTAATGGTGCATCTTCAAATATTTCATCATTCTCTAAACCTGCAATAGACACATTATCCATTATATCATGAATTATTTCGGTTTGATTATTTGAAATATTTGGTTCCTTTTTATTTTGCTCCCCCTCGACATCAACATTCAGTCTCCCTCCCCCCCCCCCCTCGAAACTATGCTCCCCCTCAACATGAGTAGTCGAACTCAAGTGCTTCCAGTCTACTTGATCAGTTTGTAGAATTGTCAGACTTTCGTTATAAACTGGAGAATTTAATGTCGAGAGTGCATCTGCAATATTCTGACTAATTGTCGAATCATCAATATGTTTAGATGCTTCAGGAACTCGATTATCATCAGCATGAAGTTCTACATCAACAGCCCTGTCAGGAACACCAAATATTAAATCATAATCAAAATCTAAAAAGTTTACAGTTTGGCATTCATCATTTGATTCATTAAGAATTGGCATTTGTTCAAAAGATTTTTCAACTCTTTTAACATGATAGTCATCGAAAGTAAGATTGAACGTTTCTTCAATTTTGTGTGTTCGTTTATTCAACACCCTGTATGCAACTGATTTGTGTGAATAGCCTAGAAATATTCCTTCATCAACCTTAGACTAAAATTTTGAAAGATTATCCTTCAGATTCATAATAAAACACCTGCACCCAAAAACATGAAATTTTCACATTAGGTTTACGGTTATTTATGATTTCATAAGGAGTGATGTTGAAACGACGATGAATAAAAGATCTATTTTGAGTAAAACATGCAGTTGAGACTGCTTCAGCCCAAAAATATTGATGAAGATTCACATATGTTAACATTGTCCTTGCCGCTTCACAGAGTGAACGATTTCGCCTTTCGACAACACCACTATGTTGAGGCGTGTATGGAGAAGAAAAATTATGCGAAATTCCTTTGTTTATTAAGAATGAATCAATAACATTGTTCTTAAATTCTGAGCCATTGTCACTCTTGATCTTTCGAACCTTTTTCTTTAAACTTGTTTCAATGTGTTTGATAAAGTTGATCATTGCTTGAACAGTTTTGGATTTTAACCTGAGAAAACATACCCAAGAAAACCGTGAAAAATCATTGACAATAACCAAAATATATCGTTTCTTTTTTAGTGTTTCAACAGTCGATGGTCCACCAAGGTCAATATGAAGAAGTTCCCGTGGTTCAATAATCTTCGAATCAATTATAATTGGATGGCCTTGTCTATGTTGCTTGTTGCACATAAAGTATCATTATCAAACTATAAAATAGATAAACCACGAACAATATCATTTACCACCAACTTATTGAGATTTCGAAAGTTCAAATGAGAGAGTCTTCGATGCCACAGCCAGCTAACATCTGATGAATCTTTCAAAAGTAAGCATACTGAGGGAACTCCAACAATGGGTTTTATGTCGAGAGCGAACATATCGCCTTTTTGTTTGGATTTGAGAAATACTTCTTTTGTGTCAATGTTCGAGATGACACTACCTTCTTCATTAAACACCACTTGATTACCAGTACCCACAACAAGTTGCAAAACACAAATCAAGTTACGTTGAAGAACTTCGACATACGCTACCCTATTTATTGTGAATTTGCCATTCGTTAATTTTCCATAACCTTTGACGTGACACGTGTTATTGTTGCCAAACTTCACCACTCCAACATTATCAAGACTTCGATAATCATGCAAGTTTTCTTTCTTTCCAGTCATATGAAGAGAGCAACCACTTTCAATGTATCATTTATCATCATATTGCTCGTCACACAAAACCTGCTATTAATGAAAGAATTTAGGTCCCTGCGGTTGTTTGGGTCCTTGGTGATTAGATTCAAAAACACTATGAAATGAAGATCCTAAGACCCAATTTTGAACTTTTGATTTGAGACTATCAATTAAGTCCACTTCATTAGTTAAAGGCACAGAAATGTAATTATTCACAGGTTTAGAGTTTCCACTAACTTTCGCCTTTTGCTTCTCAGAACATTTCTCATTCACCTTTGCTTTCGAAGTAGGTTTCCACCATTTGCCTGTTTGTTGCGAATCTTTAGAAGAAGAACTTCCATTCGAAGATTCATTCAAATACTTTTCATAAGCTTCCTTGATTTGTTTTTGAGAAATTTCGTTGATTGAAATGATTTTCCTTTTCCTCAAGCCAATGATTAATGTTTTTCACATCTGTATTTCCTTTTACAAACGAAACTTTGGAAAATTGTTTCGCGGGAGGATTTGGAAATTTTTGTTTTTTTGGTGTGAAATCCACTTTTTTTAGTATAGACTTCATCAAACTTTTGAGGTGAAACTTTTTGTGAATAAACATGATTTTGATAATTCTTCGAATTATTTGAAAATCAACTTTGTTTTGAAAAATGATTTTGTGAAAATCTTGTGGGATGATTTGTATGTGAATTCCTTGTTGATTGTTTATTTGTTTGAAAAGTTGATTTTGACTCTTGAAAGTTAGATTTCGAAAATTGATGTTGTGATTTATTTTGAGACAAGACTTGTTTAGTTAGAACATAATTTTTCTTGTTTTCAATATTCTTTGAAAAAGATGTCTGAACTGATTTAGTCGTTTCTTGTTTAGATGGTTTATTTGACAAATCAATTAATTTCTTTTGAGACTCAACAACTTGCCAAAACATTTCCTTTCTAGCTTGTCTTTTTCAAATTCCGTTTTCTTTCGAAATCGTTTCAATTTGTTCCTTAAACTCTTGAGAATTAATCTTGATATGTTTGGAAACATTTTAACCTTGTTTCCAAACCGCATTTGAATTTTGAGATTTTTCAACCCATTTTCGTTGTGATTTTTGTCTTTGAAAGGTGTAAGAATTCTTTGTGAGATTATTTTCAACAGTGCTTTGATTTGCAAAAAAATCCATATTTCGATGCTTTCTTGTTATCCTCTTCAACCAAGTTGTTGAATTCAGGATTTATTTTATCATAATTTCTTGTGGTGACAAAAACCTGATTCGGAAAGATAAGATCGTCAGTGCACTTTGTTGGGTCAAAAATATGGTTTATACTTTACTTTTCTGGGCAATTGTATTTTACTGTAATATTTATGAATTTTTGGTCTAGTTTACGGCTGAGTTTACGGCCGTAAACACCTTACGGCCGTAAACTCATTTACGGCCCATGTGTTATCCAGCTCATATTCCAAGTATAAATAGAGGTGTTAGGGTGAGGAGTAGAGATGGATGAACCCTAGAGAGTTTACGGCCAGAGAGAAACAGGAGCTTTTATGTGTGTGTGAATCTTTTGTATCTGGAGCTTTAATTCATATCATCAATACATTCAAGATTCAACATATTCTTCTTCTCCTTCTCTTTTATTTTGATCTGACATCATCCGTTTGATTGGGATTCCGCACCATCACACGGATCTAACTGATACACGGGAAAATTAGGGACTTACAATTGGTATCAGAGCCTGGTTGTATCAGTCAAAAGGATTTATTGTTTCGTCTGGAATCTGTATAATTGGTGTTTCCGGTCCAAGCTTACGGCCGTAAACACCGAGTTCTTGGGCCGTAAACTCTATTTTGGGGCATCATTTGATCTTATTTTCGAAACATTTTTGCGTTTTTGGATAGATCTCGCAAAAATAAAGGGGGTTTGTTCTTCGTGTTTTTCATAAAAAAAGGTTTTTGATCGAGTTTTGGAGCTTCAAAGTCGAAAAATCGCTGTTTTTCACGTAATCGTTGAAGGGTTTTCGGCCGGAGCTTACTGCCGGAAACAGTTCACGGCCAGAGTTTACGGCCGGAAACTGTTCACGGCCGACGGTGGAGTTCGTATTTGCGGCTAGGGTTTCAGAGCTTGCGGCTCGGCTCGGCAGATCGGCTCGGTGGATCTCGGCTCAGCAGTCGGCTTGCATTAGCACTTCAGCAAAATAAAGGACGCGAAGTTAGGGGGAGGCGGGGATTGAACCCGCGACCTCTTGCTCACAAACCAAGCGTGCTTAGCCAACTCGACCAACTGAACTTTTGTTTCAATCCCCCGAAATATTAAACTTAACCTCTCCCAGTCGCAGCAAGTTTCGCATTATTTACACTTTCTGCCCGAAAACTAAATTTCTTTTATTTTTAAATTCGTTTTTCATCCAAAATAAAAAAAATTAAAATAAAATAATAAATTAATTAATTAAATAATAATAATAATTGTTTTTATTTTTGATTTTTATTTTTAACTTTTCACTTTAAATTTTGATTTTCAGGTTTGACCTTTGATTTTAAACTTTGACTTTTTCGTTTAACTTTTGAATTTAGCTTTTTGGTTTGACTTTTAAGTTTGACTTTTTAAATTTGACTTTCAAGGTTGACTTTTTCATGTTTGACTTTTGAGTTTAATTTTTTTATTTTGACTTTTAAGTTTTATTTTAGCTTCTAGTTTTTTTTAATCGATTTTAAGGTCTACAAGGGAATTTGAAAACATGAAAGAGAGTCGTCAGGAGACGTTAAGACAAAATTTCAACTTTTTCGATTTTATCCCTAGAGAAACCCTCAAAACTCAGTTGCAGCAATTTACTACACTCACTACTGAGATGAATATAGTCGGGATCTTCTTGATAAGTCCGAGATAAACAAAAAGCTGCTAAATTCACTTCCGAAATTGTGGGATATGAACGTGGCCATCATCAAGAAGACAAAAGATCTCAATCATCTTAGTCTTGCTGATGTTATTCAAGAACTTGATGCTTTGAAGTGTAGAGAAACAATGAGTTCTGAAAACATTCCGGTCACTGAAGTTACATGTACTCCAGCTTGTGAAGCCACGATTAAATTTCTTCGGGAACAAATTCAAATATTTAAAAGAGAAATTGAGGACCTGAGATATGAAGGATATCAACTCAGGAAAGGACAGAAACCCCTGAAGGCTGAGTTAGAAGCAAAAACCAAGGACTTTAGGAAACTTCAGGAAGACTACAGTAACAAATGTGAAAACTATGATTATGTAGTCAAACAAAATGTTGAGCTAGTGGCTGAAGTTGAATCTTTGAAAGGAAAGTTTGAAACCGCCAAACTTGATGTTTGAGAATATGATTTCTCAAGTGAGGTGGTTGCAAATATGATAGACCAAAGCATGCAGTTTAAAAGGAATCAAAACAAGGGTCTAGGGTATGATAGTGTACCTCCTCCTTATAATCATAACTACACATCCATCCCTATAACAAAGAAAGAAATTAACAGGGAGGCACATCTTCAATATGGAAAACGAGCTGGATTTGTGTCAGGAAGTGTTATTAATATTGAAGATACTAATGATGCTACTTCTTATGCAGGAAAAGTAACAGAAGATGAGAACAAGGAGAAAACCATTGAACAATCCAACATCTCCTTGAACTCTGAATTTGTTGCTTCAAACTCAACTGCATCTGATCAACCTGCCATTGGTAAATACAGGCCACCAATTCCAACGCAACAGAGTTCTTGTGTTAAGTGTGCATGTGGGAACAACAAGAGACAAGGAAAGGATACGCCACCAGGGGCAGGAAGAAATAACTTCACAGTGAAGAAAAAGACATGTTTTCACTGTGGAACACCTAGACACATTGCCTGAAATTGCCCAAATCGCGCATACGTTCCCTACTATGCACAAGGGTGGCAGAACGTGCCAAGAGGGAGATACTCCAAAGGAAACCCCTCAAGGTCACGTTCAAACAATGCCGACTGGAATGCCATGAAGACCAAGAATTCAACTCCCAAGGCCAAGAATCAAACCTCAAAGGACAAGAATCAAAATCCTAAGGGCAAGAAGGGAATGTTGGCACAGAAGTCTAGTTTAAGAGATGCTCCTGTAAAACCAGGACCGGCTAGGTCAAACTCATCTCGGCAGCCGACTTCAAGTTCCAAAGCAAATGCCGAGGCACCCATCGGATCGAAAAAGAAATGGGTTAAACCCGAATATAGATGGGTACCAAAGGCTCAATCTCCCAAATCAACTAATGACTCTAATATTTCTACATCTTCTGTTTGTGATAAGCAAGACATGTCATGGGAGAGAGTATCGTGCAAGGATGACAAAGGTCGACCCAGTTTCAAAATGGACTGGGTTTCAAAGACCAGCTGATCCCGCTCTGTGTCGGAGCAGCTATGGAGGCATGTCATCAGACTTCGGTTTGTTGATAGTGGTTGTTCCAGGCACATAATATGGGACATCTCTCAAATATACAGCACTCATAACTTTGTTCGAGAGTTTGTGTCCTTTGCGGGAAAGGAAAGAAGGGAAGAAAAGAAGGGATCACACGGGGTTAGTGCTTAAAGACATGAAGAATTTTCGGATCTGTTCTGAGATTATGTTTGCTGTTCTCAGACCTTCTGAATGCAGATTCAATCGGTGAATTACGGTTTGCGTTTTCTTCTCTATACTCCTGTGTTTTTCTTAAGCTAATTCGCTTTAAAGACTAATTTTTGTTTTAGGATAGTTTAAATTTGCGCATTAACTTTCGTTTCTCTCCTATGCACAAATTTAGGGGGAGAAATAAAAACAAAACAAAAATTAAAAAAGTTTCAAAAATCCAAAAACATTAGAAAATCAAAAAATCAAAATATGGTGTTAACGGAATGTGCTTGCAGGAGATGTTTTGGGAAGTGATATTATTAAGTGATAACAGGCAACCTGAGTCTGCGTAACGTACTCGAAGTTGAAGGGTCTATGCTCTGGTTTGATGCGTCGGTAGGCATGAAAATTTATACATGGACTTGACTAGGGAAATTTGAACTTAGGAAATTTATAGACTTGACAAATCTTGACCTACTTAGATCCATTCAGCCAGACAATACGACGCTCGGATAGGTTGAGCAGGGAGATATATATGGGAATCTACTCGTCACATTAAATGAACCCGTACTTGGAACCGTGGTTTAACTTTTCCTCGATGTGCGGATTCTGTACTTAATTCTGGTTGGATGGGGCGACTGGTAAATTCCGATAAATTAGGTCTGTAAAATATCATTTTCTTTCTTTCTGTCTATTAGTCATATGTTGTCTCCTTTGCGTGACCTCCAATCCGACCTGGTACACAACATATGCAATTCTATTTCTCTGCAGTCTATATATATATATATATATATATATATATATATATATATATATATATATATATATATATGTGTGTGTGTGTGTGTGTGTGTTTGTGAAATCCTTCTTATCTGTTAGCCATATGTTGTCTCCTTTGCGCGACTTCTAATCCGACCTGGTACACAGCATATGCAACCTTCTTCTTCTCAACCCCTCTGAAGTAGTTAGCAATAGAATTCTGAATCTCTTCTCTCTCTGAATGGTTGTCTGCTCACCCGGTGTAAGGAGTACTCTGGAAGTTCTTGATGGCCGGGGCATATCAGGAAGCGGGAAACACGTTCTAGTACAGTTAAAATTGAACACATACAGATTGTCTGTAAATCTCGCTGCTCAATTTAGGTGGACAACAATATCTCTGGTCATCGTCAGATGAATGGACCTTAAGATATAGTATCTAAGAAATTAGGATCAGATATAAATTTTATGTTTTTAAGTTCATCATGTCTTGTAACAAATAGTATGTCCTAAATCTGTCACAAATTTTTCGTGTTTAAGTGGACCACAATACCGACGATCGACCAGACAAAGATGTGAATATGAAAGGTACCGACAAGTGGATTAAGGCTGTCTAAAAACTTTGATCCCAAATCACTCTTAAAGTTAAATATCATTTTTATTTTTGTTAAGTTTGTCATAGTTTCTTCTAATTTAAATATTAGGGGAGAATTAAAAAAATTAAAAATAATGAAAATAAAAAAATCAGAAAAATTAAAAAAAAAAAACAAAAAAACAAAGAAAAATCAAAAAAATTAAAAATCCAAAAATAGTGTTATTTTTGTTTTATTTCTTATTCAGAAAAAACAAAAATCCAAAAATATTTTTGTTTCTGTTTTAATTTGTGTGCTAAGTTTTCTTTTAGTTTTGTTTTGTCTTGAAAAGTGATTTCAGGTATAGATAAGACTCATGGAGTTTGTGTTGAAGATTTCTGAGCCAAAGCCTCGTCCGTGAGCATCGAAGAATTCGCATTCGAATGAGCAAGAAATGAAGATTATTATTTCAACATTCAATCCTTCAACCCCAGAAGCAAGGTGAAGCTACAATTGAAGATTATGTGATAGATTGCATTGAAGCCTCCTCAATCAGTCTGCTGCTATCGTTGTACCTGCTGAAGTGATCCAGAAGATTTATTCTCTCTGATGTTCTCTCTGAAGATTCTCAAGCTGAAAGCGCTATCTTTCAAGAATCAGTACATCAAGCCTCCTCACCCGACGTGCGTTCAAAGCCAAACTCTGAAGAAAAGCCCAACTGCTCAAGATGAATTCATTCATTGAAGATTCATATGTTCATCCTGATGTTGTGAAGAAATCGAAGGTTAAAGCTGAACGCAAGCTCTCATTGAAGATTGACAAGAAGAGCCAGCTACTTTTTAGGGGGAGCTTGTTGGGTCAATTAAGAAAAGAAAGCTATAAACCAAGGGGGAGATTGTTGGGTCAAAAATATGGTTTATACTTTACTTTTCTGGGCAATTGTATTTTACTGTAATATTTATGAATTTTTGGTCTAGTTTACAGCTGTAAACTCATTTACGGCCCATGTGTTATCCGACCCATATTCCAAGTATAAATAGAGGTGTTAGGGTGAGGAGTAGAGATGGATGAACCCTAGAGAGTTTACGGCCAGAGAGAAACAGGAGCTTTTATGTGTGTGTGAATCTTTTGTATCTAGAGCTTTAATTCATATCATCAATACATTCAAGATTCAACATATTCTTCTTCTCCTTCTCTTTTATTTTGATCTGACATCATCCGTTTGATTGGTATTCCGCACCATCAAACGGATCTGACTTATACACGGGCAAATTAGGGACTTACACACTTGAGGCTTGGATACACAACTGTATTTGTTTCCAAATAATGCGAACCTTCTTCTTTCATTATCTTGTCAAATTTCTCAGTTCATCAAAGACTTGATCAACAAAAACTCTTGCAATTTCCTTGGAAACATCATCCTGTTTTGTGGTTTCTTTTGACACATCCTCATCATCATCACTATCTATTTGACTATCTTCGACAGTCACATGGTCAAGATCAAGAACATTCGAAGTTGAGGGTTCAGTAGTGTCAACTTTAACCTTAGAATCATCTCATTTTTCTTTGCCTTTAGCCATTGATGTACATTATTGATAGGCAACTGAGAACAATCGATAACTTCCTCTTCCTCAATTTCACTAGTATCATCAAAATCATCTTCGATATCAGCAAAATTAGATTAAGAGTCAGATTTTGATTTCTCAGTTCTTTTTAAAATCTTTATATGTTCATTTTTTGTCAAAGTATCATTTACAATATTGACTAATTCATCAACACTCAGACATTCTTCAATTTTAACAATACCATAAACATATTTATTATCTGGTACTCTATCAAATTCAGCAATAGCTTGTTCACAATCATAAGAAATATAGTCAATTTTCTCCCTTTCGAATTCCAAAAAGGGAAAAAGTTTCCTATGTTGGTCCTTGCTAATATCAGAAGAATGATGTAATGCTACTAATTTTCCATACAATCTTTTTGCAGAGTTACAATATATATTTCGTTGTTTCAACAACAATTTAACATCTGCACTCAGTCTATCCCTATCATACATCAGATTTGTTATTTGCATATCTCATCTTCTGTGTTTCTAGTAATTGAGTAATATATTTTTTTAGCCTCATTGCTAGCAGGAATAACCAGATTATTGGCATAAGTAATGGCATCATCAAATTCAGTTAACACAGAATTATAAGCACTTGAAGGAATATTAAAGGATTGAAGTAGAGAACGTACATTTGAAGTCATTGGTGCATTGTCCCCAAATGTCAAAACAAAACAGTTGTTGGGTTTTGAGCACTATAACACTCCTATGGTGCACATGCAACCCTAAATGCTTTGGATCTATGTTTTCTCTAATTATACATGCATATGTTTTTCCAAAGCATTCTCCCTATCTAGCATACAATTGAAACTATATAATACAAAACTTTAGGTTAGATGCTTACCTCTTGAGTAGGGCAGAGCTCTTGACCTTTGAAAGCTTTAGCACCTCAAGTGTGATCCCTCTATTGGTTCACAAACATCAAAATGCAAAAGGACGCTTGAGAGAATAAGTTGGTTATCTCTAAGATATGGTGTAGCCGATTTTGGATCTATATGGGCTCTATTTATAATGTTGCACATGCTAGGGTTACACTTTGGAAACCCTAATAACCCATGACATTCCACATTCTCATGCTCCATGGGTTTAACCTCCATGGACTATCCATGGATTATTTTAGCCCACCTACATGATCATGGATCATTGGCCCACATTGCAAGAATAACTGATTTACATAATCAATCCCCCCCCCCCTATATTTAATTAGTCTCTTTAGATCACCAAATTAATTCCAAATTAATTCTTGATCAATACTAATTAAATAATAATATGGTTTCATATTAATATATTATTCTTGTAATATATTAATAAACCATATACAACCGTATTCTCAAAATCCATCCTATCAAGTTGCACTGGTGAAGGCAATCCAAAAAGGACCATGCTAGAATCGGGTCAGGTACATCCCAGTTATAGTTACGGGCTTCGACACCAAATCCAACAGTCTTCCACTTGGATAAGTCTAGTAACTATAACTGCCAATGTGCAGGATCCGACTTAGCAATCATAAGCTTTTAAAAGTTGCTATCAACTCTACCCAATCAATGACGCATCCTTTTGATAAGGGATCATATTATCCTTTGTTCTCAAGATATCAGATGGACAAATACATGGAACAATGTCATACTTATTGTCCAGCAATTTGTTTCCCGATTTCCGATTCGTCTGACATAGAACATAACTGAACACATCAATTTAGTTTTGGTCAGGCCCGGCACATAAGTCAAAACGGAATCATCGAGGGGCCCCTAGATATCACTTTTAATCCTTTTAGGAAAATAGGGAACAAATAAACTTGGACATTATATGCTTGTACCAACGATTCATTAAATCATGCACAACGATACGTTTTATAACATCAAGTTACTGATACGTTTTCGTATCATCGATGCACAACTAATTCATAGTCAACAACTCATATATCTAGGTATGAAGACTTATATGATATTATCGTCTCACTATCACTTGAGATAAATTCCATGAAGTGATTCAAGTGAGCGCGGGTTGATCCAATACTCAAATATTATTTCAGAAGTACTCATGAATGGTGTAGTAAACCTGTTGCTATGCCTAACTCCTTAGACAAATATACAAGCCAACTCATAACAATGATCTCTCATACCTACTTCCAAAGTATGATAGACTGTGGATAGTTTGAATAAATATTATTATTCTGGAAGTCAAAACATGAAAAGTGAAACAATAGTAAACGATTAACACATGACAGTAACTTTACTTATAAATAAAACTCCTTTTATTATCATCATATGTCAATTACAATTTAGCTATTACACATTTTGGTTTATCTAATCAATAGAACTAATATCATCCTTTAGTCCAATTCCCCTCGCATGCTGCAAGTGCTTAACCCAAGTCAGAGTCTTTGTAAGAGGATATGTTGGGTTGTCCTTTGACGATATCCTCTTCACCACGATATGCCCTTCTTCTGCTTGATGTCTTATGAAGTGGTACTTTCTGTCGATATGCATGGATCTTCCATGATCTCTCAGTTCCTTGGTTAAGGCAACTGCCCCTTCATTATCGCAGAATATTTCCACAGGCTCCTTTATTGAAGGAATAACTCCAAGGTCCCCGATGAAGTTTATCAACCATATTGCCTCCTTCGCTGCTTCACTTGCTGATATGTACTCTGATTCACATGTTGAATCAGCTATAGTCTCCTGCTTGGAGCTTTTCCATGTTACTGCTCCTCCATTCAGGGTAAACACCCAGCCCGACTAAGAGCGGAAATTATCTTTGTCGGTTTGAAACTTAGCGTCACTATACCCTGTCACTCTCAAGTCATCACTCCCACAAGGGTAAGGACCCAATCCTTAGTCCTCCGTAGGTACTTGAGAATGTTCTTAACTGCAGTCCAATGAGCTTTGTCAGGGTTCCCTTGATATCTACTGACCATGCTCAAAGAAAAGGCCACATCAGGGCGAGTACAAGTCATAGCATACATGATCGAACCAACTGTGGAAGCATATGGTATATGACTCATTTTTGCTATCTCAACCTCTGCACTCGGACTCTGAGTTTTACTCAGTTTGGTATTGCTTATGATAGGTAGGTTACTGATTTGTGCATATTTAACTATATATTTAGTATAGATTATTGTTATTTACTGGCTAATTTATTGCAATTTATGGACAAAAGGTACTTAATAATGTTTAAATTGTATTTTCAGTCCAAAAGATATGCTCGGAAGCAAAAGGAAGCAGGAGATACAATCGGAAGCTTGGGAATTGAAGAAAGAAGAAAAAAAGAGCCAAATCCTGAAGCACTCGGCAAGTCTGGACATCTACTCGACGAGTACCCATGAATGTTCGCGAAGCAAAACATAAAGTCCTTACCATACACAGATTTTACAAGGGGACTCGACGAGTCAGTTGGCTACTCGACGAGTGGCCTCTGTTTTTTGAAAACTATAAATAGAGGCCAAATTATGAAACAACACCCTCTCTGGATTCTTGAAGGATTACCTTGCGACTAGGAAGGCTGCTGGAGCTCTAGACACCGTGAGAGTCAACCCTAGCTTTCAATTCTAAGAAGATTAAAGGCAACATAAGTTTACTCTTTACTTTATCAATTGTTTTAATCATGTTTAAACTACTAGACATTGGTTTTTGAGTTGCTTTCTGCTACATTTATGAGCTAAACTTTATATCTTCTATTTAGGGTAGGAAAATTTACAGCTATGGATTGATTTGTAGTTGGATTAATTATTTATTGGTGAACTTAGTTTTATTAAGCTTGTTAAACAACCTTATGCATTAACCATAACTATTTTTTGTTAATTATCAAGTAATTAAGCTGCATGAACATCTCTTAATTGCTTATCTCATGTAATTTATGCGAAAGCATTGTTATGTGCCTAGGAATAGCGAACGTGAAACTAGGATTAACTAGAAAATGGGTAAATTAATGTGCGAGCTTGTGTGATAAACCATCAACAAGAGGTTAATTGAACGACCAATTTAATTAACCACTACAACTCTTATTTAACCCAAATAATTAACTAGGAAATTTATTAGTTTAATCAACTGGCCACTGTTTGAATTGATATGTTTTCTAAGGATTGGTAATAGCGAATGTGAACCTAATCACTTTAATCGGTAGCCAATAACAATTAATCCATTGCACTTGCCATAAAATCAACCATAGGAGTAGATAAACCAAACCTAAACAGAAGTCTTCTTATTATTGAATTTAGTTGATTTTTACTTGCTTTAGCCGTTAGTTATTTAATTTGCGTGTTAGTTAGTTTATCTAAGTTTCTAGTCTTGCAAAACTAGAGAAACCCTTTTACTTTTATTACTTGTTTTAGTTAATTCTAATTATTAGTTTAATTTCTGTTCCCTAAGTTCGATACACTGCTTATTCAACTATATCACCAATTGACAGGTCCACTGCCTTTTGTGTGTCTGATTCATATTTAAAAAGTAGGATAAAACTAGTTCGTTTCAAACACATTAGTTACCTTTCTTGGAGTTCTCCATGCTGAAACGTTTCAACACCTTGTCTAAGTAGGTACTTTGACTAAGTCATATTAGCCTTCTACTTCTATTTCTCAATATCCTTATCCCTAGGATATAGGCAGCTTCTACGAGGTCCTTCATAGCAAAACACTTACCAAGCCAGGACTTAACCTCCTATAATGTTGGGATGTCATTTCCTATGAGTAGTATGTCATCTACACAAGACTCATCCTTGCTTCTCGAAAATCCAAACTATTTGACTTTCTCATCAAAACAAAGATTCCATCTACGAGATGCTTGTTTCAATCCATAAATGGATTTTTAAAGCTTACACACTCTATTTGGGTACTTTGTATTGACAAAACCCTCTGGCTGACTCATGTAAACATCTTCAGCCAACTTTCCATTAAGGAAAACGGTTTTAACATTCATTAGCCATATTTCATAGTCATGAAATGCAGCAATGGCCAACATAACCCTTATAGATTTGATCTTCGCTACTGGTGAGAAGGTCTCATCATAGTTAACTCCCAGAGTTTGAGTAAAGCCCTTCGCAACCAGTCGTGCCATATATGTGTGTACATTCCCATCCATGTCGATCTTCTTCTTGAAGATCCATTTGCACCCGACCGTCTTACGACCCGCTACAATGTCAACCAAGTTCCAAACTTGATTGTCATACATGGACTGAATCTCGCTATCCATAGCCTCTTTCCATTTAGCAGACTTGGGGCCTGCCATGGCTTCCTTGTAATTGTTAGGTTCATCTAAATTTACCAGTGTGCTATCACTGATAAATGTATCACCTTCTGCAGTAATATGGAAACCATAAAACTCAGGTGGAACTCTAACTCTACTGAAACGCCTCAGAGGTACGGACTCGTCAATTGGCTCAACCGGAGTTTCCTCCTCGAGTTGAGTGCCAGTGTTTGAGGTTCCTTCACCGCTTAACTCTTGAATCTCTTCAAGGTCAATTTGCCTCCCACTGTCCCCTTGGAATATGAGTTCTCTCTCACAAAAGACTCGTCTCCTCGTGACGAAGACAACATTGTCACTTGGCCTATAGAAGAGATATCCAAAGGACTTATGTGGGTAGCCGATGAAAATACATCTCTCACTCCGAGGTTCGAGCTTGTCGTGAGTCTCGCATCTCACGAAATCCTCGCAACCCCAAACCTTGATGTGGTCTAATGTGGGAACCTTCCCAGTCCACATCTCGTGAGGTGTTTTGGAAACCTTTTTGGTAGGGACTAGATTAAGGATATGGGCAGCAGTCTTTAAGGCATACCCCCAGAATAAGATAGGTAACGAAGCTAGATTCATCATGGAATGAACCATGTCTATCAAGGTTCTATTGTGCCTCTCAGCCACACCATTAAGCTGTGGTGTCCTGGGTGGCATCAATTGTGAAACAATTCCACATTCCTTAAGATAGTCTAGGAACTCGATACTAAGATACTCTCCTCCTCGATCGGATTGAAGTCTCTTTATCTTCCTGCCCAATTGATTCTCCACTTCTTGGTTAAAATCTTTGAACTTTTCAAAGGTTTCTGACTTATGCTTGATTAAGTAGATAAAGCCATATCTGTTGTAATCATCAAGTCACATAGAAGCGATTAGCATCCCTTATGGAGGTTCTGATTGGTCCACACACATCAGTGTGTATGAGATCCAACAGACCTTCACCCCTTTCACAAGTAACAGTGAAGGGTGACTTGGTTATCTCTCCAAGTAAACAATATTAGCAAGTGTCATCCGACTTTAAGTCGAATGACTCCAAAACTCCATCCTTTTGGAGTTGGGCTATGCGCTTCTTGTTGACATGTCCAAGACGACAATGCCACAAGCATGCTTTATCCAAATAATTGGAAGAATCAATGTGTAACACATTATTTCCTAGGTTATCTACAACATTCACAATTTCATATACACCATTGCAAGGTAATGCTTCAAAATAAAATAAACCATTGTAATAAGCATTAATATCATCAATTTCATTATTAAAAGAAAAGGTAAAACCTTGTTTGTACAAACTGTGAAAGGAAATAATATTTCTCGCCATATCGGCCAAGTAACAACAATTATTTAAATCTAAATCTAAACCATTACTAAGCAATAAAGAATAAAATCCAATCTTGGTCACATTCGAAATTTTCCTATTTCCCATGATTAAGTTTATCTTCCCCTGCTCTACATCCCTACTTCTTTTTAGTCCCTGCAAATCAGAACAAATATGAAATCCACAACTTGTATCAAGGACCCAAGAATTAGCATGTGATGAGTTTTTAGATTGAATAGTGTAAATACCTGAAAATGAGGGTTTGATCTTCCCATCCTTTATGTCTTGCAAGTACTTTGGGCAGGTTCATTTCTAGTTCCCTTCACTACTAGAAAAACAGCCTTTTACGATGCTCATTGCGCGTCATAAAACGCTCAGACGACGCGCAAATGCGCGTCAAGGAAGGCCCTGTCATAAAGAGAGACGACGCGCATTTACGACGTGCATTATGACGCGCATTTACGACGCGCGGTTATGACACGCAATGCATATCAAGGAAGGCCCTGTCATAAAGGAAGAAGACATGCATTTGCGTGTCGTAACCTTACAACGTGCCTGTTTATGATACGCAATGCGTATCAAGGAAGCCCCTGTCAAGAAAGGCCATGTCATAAATGAAGATGACACACATTTTTGCGTATCATAATTTTAAATGTTCTAAAAAATATATATTTATATATTTGTTAATTTTTAAATTAAATTTGCATTTAATGTCTCATAATAGAAATAAAATATCATATACAAAAAATACAATCCATTGCATAAAATTTAATATCATACAATTCTATTTTTTATAGTATCTAAATTTGCATCTAATCTACTCTGTACATCAAATTCCAACTAAGTAAAGTTGCATCTTGCCTTTCATAATTCTTTAAGACTAATGTTCCAAGCAGCTGATTATATGGATAAGCAGCTGTACATTGGCCCATCTCACTCAAGAATGACTTAGCCAAATTCAACTCCAAGTCTTTACTGCATCTTGCTGATAATGTTTCAAGATTTGAATCAAGTGGCTTCATATTCCTTTCTTCCATCAACTTTACCTGATGCACAAAATACATAGAAACAAAAAAAACATTGTAGAGGAAGGGGTAATTTGGAAAAATGTGAGGGGTATCCTCTGCAAAACAAAACAAAAAATATCCTTTGCAAAATTTTCTCTTTAGTATCCTCTGCAAAACAAAACAAAAAATATATATCAAAAAATGAAATTTTTTATAGTTTTATATTATAATTATGCCTAGAGTATTGCATACCTAAAGAACCATTTGTTAGCTCTACAACACTTTTTGAATATGAACCTTGTCTTTCATCACTAACACCACCACCTTTTGTAGCCCCTAGGAATACGCATAAAAGTTAGAAAAACTAAATATTCCAAAAATACCCCTAGGACTCTTTTTGTCCCAAAATCTGAATTAAACCACAAGTGATGCTTCGATTTCTTTGTTTCTTGCAACTTCAACATAAAGTGTTCAGATGTTGTATGTGTAAAGTTTCACACTTACAGGAGATTCTTGGGGAAGGAAAATTTTAATGTTTCATTATTTTTTTGACTAAGTATTCTATTTTTTTAGTTATACCAAATGTACTGCAAGATGACTTATAATTAAATCTCCACTTAATATAGTGCATACAATTACAATTTACAATTACACCCCTATTGTTAGATGCTACTTACCAGTGACTCATTGAGTACTGCATCCCCATGCAAAACCTACATGGCAATATCAAATTATCATTGTTAGAATTATGTAACAATATCATATATTTTTCAAGGTCGTATTGTGAATGAACACTATGAATGACAGTAAATGACAATTTTAACCTTTTGTGTTGAGAAACTTAAAACTTACTGGAACAAAACCGCAGTCAAGGGCAATAACCACTGTTGATACATCAGCAGACGCTATCTGTAAAACCAAAAGATTGTTATGGTTGTATTGTTGTGTAAAAGGAGTATAAATTTCAAATGAGTTGATGGAAGACAGTTTTTGAGTGCTTCCTAACATTTCTTCCATGGGTTGACCATCCACAAGAAAATGGAGACATTGCAACCGATGGAATACCCACTACAAAAGGAGTTAAAAACATAAGTCAACATGTAATTGGATATCCAGAAGTCAAAATTAAAATGAGTGGAAACTTTAGTTTGGTGATGAGAAGTCTACCTCTTGCAAGTGCTCTAACTATTTCAAGATTGAGGGATGTCACCTAATAAAATGAGAAACAGTTAGACATAAATTTAGTAGTAAATGAATAACATAAGATATACTAAAAAGGCAATGAAGGAGAAGTTTATACAAAAGGTGATATTACAAAGATACAACTTGAAAAAAAAATAGAATGAGGGTATAGCCTTGAAACAAAAATAATAAGCTAGTGGTAAAGTAATAGAGCATACAAAAATCCTAGTAGCAACAAAGCCAACTTTCACAAGAGGTTTATTCAACCCCCCTTTATGAACATCGGATTTGCTAGCTTGGAAGTGACCAAAAGAACCTGAAAAACAAAGTGGCACATAAAATGGATAGAAAAAGGAAACTTGATTGTTAATGAGCCAAATCATTGGAAATTAATTTCAGTGAAAAATTTCTATCATAGATAATGAATAAGCAAGCAAGATTCTTTACTCACCATCTCCATGAATAACAATGAAACTGTTGTAGTCAAAAGCTTCTTGTTCTTTAAAAGCATCCACTATAACTGAAGTTTCTGAAATTCCAGGGAGTTTGCTCCAATCCATTTCAAGAACTGGCCCAGATAAAGATCCAGACATCATTTCCTCCCGCAACTGTGAAGAATCCTCAACAAGATTGCATGTGATTGCGGCACCTCCTAATACGCAGAAACCCCAATCAGTAGTGAACGTAGACAAACTGAGACTAATCATGATTTTAAAGAAGAATAGAGAGTACTTTGGGAATCCCATTTCCCCTAGTTCATAAACATAGAATAAGAAATATAACTAAAACCAAAACAAGGTTAACTCTCTTATTAATTCATTTTTTATTTTTAATAAACTAAATACAAGAACTTAGCCAACTCACCTGTACATATTTTGACTTTTAGACAGTCAATTCCTCGGTCAAGATTGTTAACCTATAAGGAAAAAAATAGATAAATTAAATATACTTCCTAAGACATGAAAAGGAAATAAAAACGTATGCTTTTACTGGAACCCAGATTATATTGAGTAACAAGTAACAACCTGGATTGTAGCTCAGAAACCTTGGTAAGCAGCAACCGTTCTTTACCAGATATTTCAACCTGGAAAACAAATACCATTTAAAAATTAAATTTATGTTTATGGACCTTTGGAAATTCTTAATTGATTATTTCAAAGAACACAAAGTAGTAATACATAATAAACTAGAAATGAGTGGAAGGAAGTAAGCCATGAACATATAGCTCCATTGTTCTCAGAGCTGCGAGGCAATGGTGGCAATTTCACATTTTGAGAAGCTGAAATAGAATCAGACAACATATTTTACAACCATATTATAGGGTTAAAAATGAAAGAAATAGCGACATACTTTCTTTGATTATTTTATTGTTTATTATAATAAATGGAGAATTTAACTCACCTTCTGCTGATACCTCAGCTGGTTGCAAGCTATTCAACAGATTCAAGATAAGATCCTAGAGAAAGAACACCATTAAAAATTAAAATGGGTTGATGATTTTTTTTAAACAAAAAGTAAGCATAGTTTAATTAGTTTACCTATTGAAGTGATGTCTGCTGAAAGAGGTTTTGAAGGTGGGGCATGAGAACTGATGCATGTAACTGTTATGTATAGAAACAGAACTGCTATTCATCTCCCTATGTGTAGGCTGCCAAATACCAGAAATGTATAATTTTGCATCAAACTGTTTCCTAAAGCTCGGTTTGGAATGTTTGAACAGTAGGATCAATAGAGGTGGTACCACTACATATTAGATCAATTGCAAAGAAAGTTCATCAGATTCGGTAACTAAATAAAGGAAATAAACTGGAATTCAACGAAACTTGAATATTTTAGCGTAAAATAAACGATGCTTGACCGAGTTTGACGATGTAACGAACTAGAGTTTTCAATTTAATATCAGTTTGCTTTGTCTCCATTCTCCTGCTAACTGTTTCTTGTTACTAACTTGCTTTAGCTCTGTTAAAATAAAAAACCAAGGCCACCGGAAAGTTGCAAATTACAAAAAGGTAAAACAGAAAAATAAGAGAAAAACAACTAATACAACACCATATAATAACTCCAAGGAGAACTACAGAATTGCAAACTCCCCACAGGAGATAGGCCCCAAATGAGATGCCATTAGGAACACCACTAGATATTATTAAAGGGGAAATATCACTCCAACAAAGCTCTAAATGCAAAATCAATAACAAACTAGGCCCAAACAACTTTCAAAAAAGCTCCAGGGGCAAAAATGTCATAAAATGGCAAGAGACAGCAGGGTGCAATGCATGAATTGGGAAATAAACACAAAATCTTTGAGGCTAGCACCTGGAGACGATATCCATAAATAGAAATATCCATGAAGCTTATCAAGTAAAGATGTAACAGAGGCAAACACAGATGCTGTATCAGAACTCCAAGTTCTTGTTTGATTAGAAATAGAAGCATCAATATCATGCGGGTTAGAATTTGGAATGAGAAGAAAAGAAAAGATTTGGTGTCCACTAAAATGTATTTCAACATCTAGATGCAACATTAGTTTCAAAAGTTGAAGAAGAAGATCCTCAGGGAATACCTGGTATAAGAGAGATTTTAGAAAAGTAAATTTAATTTTGAAAAAAAAAGTTTGGTGATTATGCTCAGTTGTTGTGAATTTGAGGAAACATATGCTACAAGTTCTCCAAGTGGAGCCATTTTCTTTTGCAAGTTCTGCAACTTGCAAAGCATAATAGTCAATTATAAATAAAATAAAGGCTTACAGCACCTGTAAAAGGTTCAGATTAGAAAATGAAGGTGGTATTGAACCATCAAAAGAATTCCCCTCAAACCTCCTATAGGAACATCAAACATAAATAATATTTAAAAAGTTCATAGTGAATGATGTAAATAATCTAAATGCTTTCTTACAAGGGTACAAATGACCAAATTTTATTAAAAGAACTCTAGAACTGATACGTACTGTCTAATAAACAAAGCACCGTTGAAGGACCTCCATCATCTTCCACTGCCCTTACTTCCTCCAGTGACAATTTCAATCATAACCTAAAGACTCCTGAAAAAACAGAAGAATTAAAACCCTAAATCATACAATCGAAGTTTAGGGTTTACAAAATTCGTCGGCTGTAAATCACTCAAAAAAACTGTAAAAATAACATGCAATTTAAGAAGCAATTATCGTTAATTTTGAATTGGGGAAACAAACCTTAGTTCTTTTTTCTTCTCCATGGAAAAGCACACAAACGGAAGGATGTGTATGATGTTTTCCTTCGAGATCTTCGCCTTCATGGATTATAACAGCAAGCAAGCCGCCGCCCTCTGGAATTCCCACCGGACCTTTCTGCATCGCACTAACTTCTTCAACGCCAGTCAGCATCTGGTCTTCTCCGAAGGGTTTGTACATGAATTTAACCACGATTTGACCTCGTGATTTATCATATGCGAATCATTGAGATCCATGTTCTTGAGTAGATTGTGAGTCAGGGTTTTTGGTTCTTCGAGAGTTAGATCTTTCAAAGGTACACGATTCATCCCCATTTTATCATGCTTCCCTACTGATTCCTAATAGAAAACTATGATTTCTAGAGCTTTAACTTCAGGAGCGGGAAGGAAGGAAGCATCGTAACTAGGGAAAGAGGGAAACATAAATGGAGGATAAAAAAGAAGGCGGGTTTTCAAAATTTTAGGGATTTCATTTTCCCCAGTATCTACTAAAACCCTGGACTAGCACGTGCTAGAGAGAAGGGAGGTGGCGATGGCTTAGGGTTTACAGAGAGACGGGAGGTAGAGAATGAACAGAGATCTAGAGGAGAGAGTATCAGAGTGGGGAGAGTGGGTTGCAAGGATGAAAGATAGATAGAAGATAGAAAAAACAAGGCGGGTTTTCAAAATTTTGGGGATTTCATTTCCCCCTTGTCTACTAAAAGCGCCTTTCATTAAAATTATAAAGCGACAGGTACAGACGACGCGCGTTTAAGATAAAGCTCCCTCTATGTTTTTAATTTTTTTTTCTTGAGACACTAAATTAAGGGCACGCAGTAATGCGTGACGTAAATCCTAAATATTTTTGGAGAGATAACACTATTTTAAGGGCACGTTCTTTTGCGTATCATTAATCAGTGTGTGTCATAAAAAGCACGTCATTAAAGGTCTCCTTTCTAGTAGTTCTTTTTCATGGCAATGGAAGCACTCCGCATCCTTTGGATTAGAAGAGTTAGTAGAACCAGCTTTGGTCCCACTAGAAGAGGATCCATCAAGAGACTTTCCCTTGAGGCTCTTGTAGGGAGCCTTCCTCTTCTTTCCCATTCCATGTCCGATTGCCAAAACAAGGGTAGAAGTAGTAGTAGTAGTAGGAGTAGACACAACCGATTTGCCTTTCAGGTTGCTTTCAGCAGTCCTTAAAAGGCCTTGAAGCTTGCTAAGAGTGACCTCCTCCTTGTTCATATGATAAGTCATATGAAACTAATCATAGCAAGAAGGTAAAGAGTGTAGAATAATATCTATGGCCAACTCTTCATCAAAATTGACATTCAATTTAATCAAGCGGTCCACGAATCTATGCATCTTTTGCAAGTGGGTCATGATGGGTTGACCATCCTTCATTTTGGTTGTGATCATGGAGGCAATGATCTCATACCTCTCATGTCGAGCACTTTGATGGTATCTTTCCATCAAATCATGATACATTTCATAGGGATAGTAGTCCTCATAGGACTTTTGTAGCTCTGCAGTCATGGTTGCAATCATAAGACACGGCACCTTTGTTGCATCCCTCTCATGAGTAGTGTGTTCAGCGATTTGTTCAGGAGTAGCAGTGGTTACATCAATCTCCTTTAGCTCTTTATCAAGGACATATTCTTTGTCCTCATACTGAATAGCCATTCTGATGTTTCAAATTCAATCATTGAAGTTCGAGCTACCGAAAATGACCCTCCCACATAGGTTCATGAGGGAGAAAGAGCCTAAAGGAATTGGTGTGGAAGCATTATTTGGGATAGACATCTGAAAAGAAGAAGAAAAAAATTTAGATTAGATGATAATCCTTAATATTACACCCGATATGAAATATTAAGGCTAGGATCCAACACAATATCCTACAATTGCGAAGAAGGATGCCGTAATCCAATTGTAGAATATTTGAAGGTACATAAATGACGATTTACTAGTTTCCACCATGAAAAACAAAATAGATTATTAAGTTTTAATTGGTTTGAAATTCCTAGATCTTTGAGATTCATTGAACTTTTCAATGGCATGTTTAAATCTCGGTGTGCCCTTCAAGTTTGTGACTTGGATGTCGAGGATCACAAACAAGGCGTGAATAACCATGCAAATTAGCTTGGTACACCTAATCAATGTGTCGGTTAACCACACATGCTCCATTGATCTATGATTAACACAAGGTTACCCTTTACTACACATTATCAGTTTCGAATTAGTGTGTCGGTTAACCAAACACGCTCCACTAACGAATATTAGGAATTTAATAAACTTTAGTTACTTTATATTTATCATTATACTTTTAATGAAAGGAGAATTAATGTCCTATCCTACCCATTCGGCTAACAACCCTCCACCAGTCAAGGAAGCGGTGGGTGAGAGTGGACACCCATTAAACCACCATTTTATAGGCAGTAACCTTATACCCCCCTTATAGACCGGCTTCGTGAATGAGACCTACTAACGATAAGACTGACATGCTCTTATACATATATATATATATATATATATATATATATATATATTATTAAACTTATAATACTATAAAGTATAAGGGTTGAATTTTAACATTTAAAACTCTAGGGATTGGAATTAAAGTTTCATTTAATGAGACTTTGCAAATTCCAAAATTTGAGGGAAAGTTTTGAAACTTGTCAAAACTCTTCACATTCATAACCTATGAGTTTAATTTGATTTTAATGAAGAGACCTTTCATTTTCCATAACTTGAGGACAAGTTATGGAGGTCATTAAGCATCAACTAGATCATTTTTCTAACAACTAAATCATTATATACTTATAAAGCTAGCATTTTTTCTTTCACCACATTCATTTGAAACTCTCATTCATTTTTCCTTTCACCACATTCATTTGAAACTCCCATGACTTTTCAATTTCTTTCTAATGATTATGAGTTAGTTAATAAGGTTAAATAAATATAAAACCTAAAGTGTAATCATATATAAACTAAATTTCAATATTAAAAGAATATATTGTCTTTTACTTATAAACTTATGTTTTTAACTTTTAACATATTATACTTAGTTGATTATGTGTAATATGTTGTCGTATGTAAACCATTATCATTTTAAACAAGTTTTGAACAATTTGTATAAAATTGTAACGACCCAAAATTCAAGACTAAAAATTTCTTTTAATAAAACATTACTTAGAGCAAAATCGTCAATTCAAAACATAATCAGAGTATTAATTCCCAAAACACATGTTCATTATCAGAGTAAAACATTCCCAGGCTGTCTAGTCTATGGTGTGTGCCATGCGATCACCCCGAGCTCTCCCCTCCGCTACCGGAAGTACCTAAAACCAAAACTGAAAACTGTAAGCACGAAGCTTAGTGAGTTCCCCAGATACCACATACCATACAAACCATTCATAGCCAAGAACCATACATAATCGACTTATCCATAATCAAGTAAGGTGCTATGTGCCAAACATAGTCTTGCCATTATGCCACGGGCCGCGCGTGGTCTTCCTGGTCAAGCCTGGGCCGCTCCCTGGGTCTTACAGACAAGTGCCAAGGGCCACCCCCTGGTCTTACAGACATGTGCCAGGGCCACCCCCTGGTCTTTTATGCAAGTATCACAAAGACAACTGTACATACTACTCTACTTAGCTAAACAACATACAGTGTGCCAGAAGCCACCTCCTGGTCTTTCATATATAATAGCATACAATGCGCCATGAGCCACCTCCTGGTCTTTCGTACATATTGACTAGGGCTAACCCCTGGGTCTTCCTATCATCCATAATAACATATTGTGTGTCAGGAGCCGCCCCTGGTCTTTCATGCATATTGCCTAGGGCTAACCCCCGGGTCTTCCAACCATACATAATAACATACTGTGTGCCAGGAGCCGCCCCTGGTCTTTCATGCATATTCTAAATGGGCCAGCATTCGTGCCTTAGACCCATACAAACAGTGAGGAGACTCACCTCGCACTGCTGAACTCTGTTGATAATCCTCTGGCTGCTGACCGACAACTCTCTGAATTCCTGCTCCACTCGCTCCCCGAGCTACCATTGTCAAAGCAACACTGAGTCTAACTAACCCCTGAAAGACAACCAAGTCAACTCTAGTCAAAGTCAAAGTCCTAGTCAAAGTCAACCTTCCAGGTCAACCCTACTCGCCGAGTCACCCTATTGACTCGCCGAGTTTATATGTTCAGAGTCCTTCTCTTAGCGACTCGACTCGCCGAGTCAGTCCATGACTCGTCGAGTCTACCGATTACCGAGTCCTGACCTGTCCAGCTCACCGAGTCTCCATTCGACTCACTGATTCGAGTCTCAACTCGAAGGGTTTGGGGTTTCGCGACTTGACTCGCCGAGTCCAAGACAATCTTCATCAGACTCGCCGAGTTGTTCTTCCAACTCGCCAAGTTCCTGCCCAACTTCATCCGAGTTGACGAGCCGTTCATCCCATTCGTCGAGTTCCTCCAAATCTTCATGCTACTCGCCGAGTCCACTCAAAGGACTCGTCAAGTCCATTCAGATCTCCATACATGCAGAGGACTTTTGAGTCATGCATGGACTCCAAACTGCAGATCCACCCTTCCCATGCCTATTCCTCATGTAAAGTTGCAAACTTTACGTGTAGAGATGGAGATCTAGGCAAAATACACCATAAACTAGGGTTTAAAGCCAAGGGGCTTCAAAATTGACTTAAGGGCTGATACTTTATGCTTCTCTAGTCCATAACACACTTGGATCTGAAGTAGCAACTCCAGATCCGACTTCTAACTCAAATGGGTGACAAACCATTGCTTAAGAGCCCCAAATCTCACAACCATGGAAGATCTAAAGGAGAGAAACGACTTATTACCTTCAATATCTCAAAAAGGCTCCAAAAACTCCATATCTGAAGCCTATCCTTGAAGCTTCACTGATTCCCCTCTTTCTTCTTCCTTCAAATCACCCAAAAATGGCTTGGAAGCTTGAATGCACAACAATGGAGGCTTAGGGTTCGCTTTCTGAATGAGGGAGGCTCTAAGGAACCCTAATGGAGAGAATAAGGAGCTTAAATAGTGCCCAAAGTCCCGGATTTAGGGTTTTCCTCACACAGACCAGACTCGCCGAGTTGGTCACTTACACCTCGACCCGGATCTCGCTCGGACTCACCGAGTCCCTCCTTGGACTCGTCGAGTCGACCCCTAAACTTAGGGTTTTCTTTCCTTTCTTGGCCTTCAAAACTTTCGGTGTTACAACTCTCCCCCACTTAAACTAAACTTCGTCCTCGAAGTTTGCTATGGCCCACCGCCTGCGATCTGCCTCCAATAACTCACCAATTAATCCAACACCAGCTGCCTAACTTCGCTGGCATCCCGCTCGGTCATTCCGACTAACACAAATCCTTGCGGATAATCATTTCGGGTCAACTCTGACTCTGATCATTCTGGAAACACAACTTACTCAGCCGACAACCTTCTGGTACACTCCGACTACTGCAACTGAACCCATAGGGATTCACCCCTTCTTTCCTCACGCGATTCCCTTGCCTTCCCAAGGCAATGCCCCAAAATAACTATCTCCCCTGCCACTGTGAAGATCCTATCTTCATCAAATCCATTACTCACGCTACTTCCAGTACGGGTCATTATCGCCAGTATCCACTGGGCATTCTTTCTACTATAATTGGTGTCGAGCACCCCACGACCAACTATCTGAATTTCACCATAGACTGCTTACCAACACTGCTACTGGCTGGAAATTTCTGCTATTCCTTATCTGCCTTCCGGATGAACTAAGACCATCCTGGTCCCTACCAATCTACCAATATCTGGATTACAGGCTCCCACCGGTCGCTAGCCCCAACTCAACTCCTAGTCGCTCCCAGCGACTTTCAAAGAAACTTCACCAATAACCGCTCAATCCACTCTGCCACTAAATCATACACCTGATACATTCGCTCTAACGAATAGGGACCGCTGAATGCTACGGGACACCCAGTAGTCTTACAACACTTCTACGCTGCCAGCCAACCAAAGCTACGGGCCGCCCCACAGTCTTGCTAAACCAGTGCTACGGGCCACACCGTAGCCTAACCATACTCACATACGATTGCTACGGGCCACACCGCAGTCTTGCTAATCTAATGCTACGGACCACACCGCAGTCTTACTAATCTAATGCTAAGGGCCACACCGCAGTCTTACTAATTATCCTCACGTACGATTGCTACGGACCACACCGCAGTCTTAATATACTTCTCTTACTATCTAGCCACTGGTGAATGCTACGGCCATCCGGTAGTCTGACAACACCTTTCCACACCGACTAGCTGCTAGTGGATGCTACGACTAACCCATAGTCGATCATACAGCACAATCGAGTACCCCCAAGTGGTACTTATGTCCCAAATGGAACTCCCAACCGATTCCTATGTAATCCGCGACCAGAAATTTCGAGAATGAGGTCTCACAATTGACAAGTTTTCCTAACTTCCAATTTACACTATCCTCCAATCATACAGTCACCTGAGCGGTCTTTCTTCCTAACAGGAGAGCGAAACTTATCCTAGTTTCAAAACCCCTTCTACTCCCATAACCTGATTGTTTCTCCCCCACTTAGCCTCAGCTAAGTCTTTACTGCCTGCGAATACCCAAAGATTTCCATTCCTTCCTTCCTTACACGATAGGCATGATAACCACCATCGCCCTATCCCTGCTAGTGATACGTCTCTAGCCCACCCCAACTACCGTATGATTACCGAATACTAGATGAACACCTCTCGCATCCCTGATACTAAAAAAATCCCCTAAGCTCTGACTATTGTCCTTATAGTCCGAATAACTGGGCACAGACTCCTTGGTGATAAGCCACTTTCTTTGATGCTTCCAAAAGCCATCCCGAACGCCCAGATTAGAACCATCAAACCCTGATGATGGTGGCTGACCACTCCCCGAACCATTTTCAACAGTAACCGAGATGACACTGGACAGTTCGAACCCGAAGTGAAAGATGACCTACACTAGCTACTAATAGCTCCTGGTATGCAATTGGCATATGACAATTCCAAAATACAATCCAAATACAAGCAGAGAGACAAATCATACATAAAATCGCCTGAGTCCAGGGTAAAACTTCTCTAATTCACATAGGAATGAAAATAGCCATAGATACGTACCTGCAACATTCCTTGCTGTAATCCAGATCTTCCGCATCTGTCACTGCAAGGCACTACCCTCTCGCCCATCCGTAATCCTCATCGTCGTTGCGGCAGGTGCACTCCCTGCTCCTCCCCTCATCGTCGGGCAGTCGGTCCTCTTGTGGCCCACCTGATTGCAGTGAAAACATAATGGGCTTGCCCCCCGTGGGCAGTCCTTGCTGACGTGACCATCACTGTTACACTAGTAGCAGCCGGAACCCCTGGAAAGACACACTCCCTCATGCGGTTTCCCGCATGTGCTGCACTGACTTCGGCCCTGCCGACCCACTAATCGTTGATCTGAAGTCTTGGGTCTCTTCCCGGGACCCTCCAAAGTGAATGTCTGATCTGACTTCCTCTTCGCAATGTGCTCCAGATCGATCTCCCTCTCCCTAGCTCTGGCAATCATAGAGCCCAAGGTCGGGCATGCCGAGAAGCTGACATGCTCCCAAATCTCCGCTCTCAACATGTCATGATAGCGGGTCCTCTGCATCTCATCATCCCCTGCATACTGAGGAACCAATAGGGCCCTCTCCCGAAACTTGGCGGTAATCTCCGCCACCAACTCTGTCGTCTGTCTCATGTCTAGGAATTATCTGGCCAGCTGATGAAGCTCCACTGCCGGTGCAAACTCCGCCCTAAACCTGGTCACGAAGTCTGACTACGCCATAGCCTCGACGACCGAGGCTCCCAATGAGTCTCCAACTGACTCCCACCAATCTCTAGCTCTGTCTCTCAAACATGCCGCCGCAAAGCGGACCTTCGACCCATCCGGGCAGAAGCTCGTCAACTGTGCAGACTCAATGTCTGCGATCCATCTCCTGGCAGCAATGGGGTTCTTCACCCCATGAAAATCCGGCGCACCACACCCTCTGAAGTCCTTGAAGGACAGCGTGCGCGTACTTGCCTGGCCAGACGCCAAATCACTCCTGAAAGCTCAGAGGAGATCCTCCATCAGCTCAATGATCCCCTCCTTGATCGACCCGAAAATGACCGGGGTCGCCTCAAGGATGCCTCTCGTAATCTCAGATGCGATGAACTCGCGCAACCCATCATCAACTGGTTCGGATCTCGCTCCCGAACATGATCCTGAACCAGATCCTGACCCGCCTACTGGTCTCTCTCGCAACGTCACCATGCTGAAAATATAATGCAACCACTATAAGAATACTGATCACTGCTGCGAGACCAACACACGCACTACCAGGTTCCCGGCCTTGTCTCGGCCCTTCCCGAATCGAGTACGGATCCTCTGCTTTCAGTAGTACGGGCCCATACTACCTTCCACATCTATCCGTACCTTCCTCAGGAACTGCTTCGACTCCAAAAGGTCCCTTTTCTATTACTATTGCTCCCAGCACTACCTCGTCCTAGGCTTGCCCTAGAGAAACCTCTGACCCAACTCAATCAGTCCTCAGCTACTGAAGGTTTCCTTGTGATGCCAATTATCCATTACCTGGATACCATCACATGTGACGCGGCTCAGATAATCCTTCGAGTAAAAGACTCGTCCTTACCACGGTTAGACTCAAACGAGAGCTACGCAATAGGGCCAAATCCAACACTCTGAGATTATTCAACCCTGATCACATGTGACATGACGTATCCACATAATGGCGAACTCCCATCACTTAGAATCCCACAATGCACAAAGAAAGCAGCATTCAGACAAGGGAAAATCTAACCATAACATACTCAAGCAATCATAATATCATATCAAGAATCTGAACTAGCATGCAACACAAGCTCATAAACTCAGGCATAACCTAAACACGCTATCCTACTACTGTCTAGCCACCACTATCATGCAGCTCAAAAGCACATATAACGGGCACATAAGGCATCCTCCCTAGATCCTTAGTCCTAATCTAGCATGATGTTCTATTATCTGATAATCATAACATAAACTTGTATGGGTATATTGGGGTACTTACTTGAGCTCGGTTGATTGCATGCACCACACCCCTTTTCTCTTTTCACAATTCTTTTCTTTTTGAATTCTTTTTGCTTTTCTAAAACTGTTTTTCGTTCTCAAAATTCTTTTTACCAAACTGTCTTTTCATTTTTGAAAACTTTTCATCCGACCCTTAGTTTGAGTTCAGGCACACCCGAGAGTATGCCCGAATCCCTCAAACCAAGGCTCTGATACCAACTTGTAACGACCCAAAATTCAAGACTAAAAATTTCTTTTAATAAAACATTACTTAGAGCAAAATCGTCAATCCAAAACATAATCAGAGTATTAATTCCCAAAACACATGTTCATTATCAGAGTAAAACATTCCTAGGCTGTCTAGTCTATGGTGTGTGCCATGCGATCACCCCGAGCTCTCCCCTCCGCTACCGGAAGTACCTAAAACCAAAACTGAAAATTGTAAGCACGAAGCTTAGTGAGTTCCCCAGATACCACATACCATACAAACCATTCATAGCCAAGAACCATACATAACCGACTTATCCATAATCAAGTAAGGTGCTATGTGCCAAACATAGTCTTGCCATTATGCCACGGGCCACGCGTGGTCTTCCTGGTCAAGCCTGGGCCACTCCCTGGGTCTTACAGACAAGTGCCAAGGGAAACCCCCTAGTCTTACAGACATGTGCCAAGGGCCACCCCCTGGTCTTTTATGCAAGTATCATAAAGACAACCGTACATACTACTTTACTTAGCTAAACAGCATGCAGTGTGCCAGAAGCCACCTCCTGGTCTTTCATATATAATAGCATACAATGCGCCAGGAGCCGCCTCCTTGTCTTTCGTACATATTGCCTAGGGCTAACCCCTGGGTCTTCCTATCATCCATAATAACATATTGTGTGCTAGGAGCCGCCCCCTGGTCTTTCATGCATATTGCCTAGGGCTAACCCCCGGGTCATCCAACCATACATAATAACATACTGTGTGCCAGGAGCCGCCCCTGGTCTTTTATGCATATTCTAAATGGGCCGGCATTGGTGCCTTAGACCCATACAAACAGTGAGGAGACTCACCTCGCACTGCTGAACTCTGCTGATAATCCTCTGGCTGCTAACCGACAACTCTCTGAACTCCTGATCCACTCGCTCCCCGAGCTACCATTGTCAAAGCAGCACTGAGTCTAACTGACCCCCGAAAGACAACCAAGTCAACTATGGTCAAAGTTAAAGTCCTGGTCAAAGTCAACCTGCCAGGTCAACCCTACTCGCCGAGTCACCCTATTGACTCGCCGAGTTCATATGTTCAGAATCCTTCTCTTAGCAACTCGACTCGCCGAGTCAGTCCATGACTCGCCGAGTCTACCGATTACCGAGTCCTGACCTGTCCAACTCACCGAGTCTCCATTCGACTCACTGATTCGAGTCTCAACTTGAAGGGTTTGGGGTTTCGCGACTTGACTCGCCGAGTCCAAGAACAGACTCGCCGCGTCCAAGACAATCTTCATCAGACTCGTCGAGTTGTTTTTCCAACTCGCCGAGTTCCTGCCCAACTTCATCCGACTCGACGAGCTGTTCATCCCACTCGTCGAGTTCCTCCAAATCTTCATGCTACTCGCCGAGTCCACTCAAAGGACTCGTCGAGTCCATTCAGATCTCCATACATGCAGAGGACTTTTGAGTCATGCATGGACTCCAAACTGCAGATCCACCCTTCCCATGCCTATTCCTCATGTAAAGTTGCAAACTTTACGTGTAGAGATGGAGATATAGGAAAAATACACCATAAACTAGGGTTTAAGGCCAAGGGGCTTCAAAATTGACACAAGGGCTGATACTTTATGCTTCTCTAGTCTATAACACACTTGGATCTGAAGTAGCAACTCCAGATCCGACTTCTAACTCAAATGGGTGACAAACCATGGCTTAAAAGCCCCAAATCTCACAACCATGGAAGATCTAAAGGAGAGAAACGACTTATTACCTTCAATATCTCAGAAAGGCTCCACAAACTCCAGATCTGAAGCCAATCCTTGAAGCTTCACTGATTCCCCTCTTTCTTCTTCCTTCAAATCACCCAAAAACGGCTTGGAAGCTTGAATGCACAACAATGGAGGCTTAGGGTTCGCTTTCTGAATGAGGGAGGCTCTAAGGAACCCTAATGGAGAGAATAAGGAGCTTAAATAGCGCCCAAAGTCCTGAATTTAGGGTTTTCCTCGCACAGACCAGACTCGCCGAGTCCACTTGGCCGACTCGCCGAGTTGGTCACTTACACCTCGACCCGGATCCCGCTCGGACTCGCCGAGTCCCTCCTTGGATTCGCCGAGTCGAACCCAAAACTTAGGGTTTTCTTTCCTTTCTTGGCCTTCAAAACTTTGGGTGTTACGACTCTCCCCCACTTAAACTAAACTTCGTCCTCGAAGTTTGCTATGGCCCACCGCCTGCGATCTGCCTCCAATAACTCACCAATTAATCCAACACCAGCTGCCTACCTTTGTTGGCCTCCAGCTCGGTCATTCCGACTAACACAAATCCTTGCTGATAATCATTTCGGGTCAACTCTGACCCTGATCATTTTGGAAACACAACTTACTCAGCCGACAACCTTCTGGTACTCTCCGAGTACTGCAACTGAACCCATAGGGATTCACCCCTTCTTTCCTCACGCGATTCCCTTGCCTTCCCAAGGCGATGCCCCAAAACAACTATCTCCCCTGCCACTGTGAAGATCCAATATTCATCAAATCCATTACTCACGCTACTTCCAGTACGGGTCATTATCGCCAGTATCCACTCGGCATTCTTTCTACTATAATTGGTGTCGAGCACCCCACGACCAACTATCTGAATTTCACCATAGACTGCTTACCAACACTGCTACTGGCTGGAAATTTCTGCTATTCCTTATCTGCCTTCCGGATGAACTGAGACCATCCTGGTCCCTACCAATCTACCAATATCTGGATTACAGGCTCCCACCGGTCGCTAGCCCCAACTCAACTCCTAGTCGCCCCCAGCGACTTTCAAAGAAACTTCACCAATAACCGCTCAATCCACTCTGCCACTAAATCATACACCTGATACATTCGCTCTAACGAATAGGGACCGCTGAATGCTACGGGACACCCAGTAGTCTTACAACACTTCTACGCTGCCAGCCAACCAAAGCTACGGGCCGCCCCACAGTCTTGCTAAACCAGTGCTACGAGCCACACCGTAGCCTAACCATACTCACATACGATTGCTACGGGCCACACCGCAGTCTTACTAATTATCCTCACGTACGATTGCTATAGACCACACCGCAGTCTTAATATACTTCTCTTACTATCTAGCCACTGGTGAATGCTACGGCCATCCGGTAGTCTGACTACACCTTTCCACACCGACTAGCTGCTAGTGGATGCTACGACTAACCCATAGTCGATCATACAGCACAATCGAGTACCCCCAAGTGGTACTCATGTCCCAAATGGAACTCCCAACCGATTCCTATGTAATCCGCGACCAGAAATTTCGAGAATGAGGTCTCACAATTGACAAGTTTTCCTAACTTCCAATTTACACTATCCTCCAATCATACAGTCACCTAAGCCGTCTTTCTTCCTAACAGGAGAGCGAAACTTATCCTAGTTTCAAAACTCCTTCTACTCCCATAACCTGGTTGTCTCTCCCCCACTTAGCCTCAGCTAAGTCTTTACTGCCTGCGAATACCCAAAGATTTCCATTCCTTCCTTCCTTACACGATAGGCATGATAACCACCATCGCCCTATCCCTGCTAGCGATCCGTCTCTAGCCCACCCCAACTACCGTATGATTACCGAATACTAGATGAACACCTCCCGCATCCCTGATACTAAAAAAATCCCCTAAGCTCTGACTACTGTCCTTATAGTCCGAATAACTGGGCACAGACTCCTTGGTGATAAGCCACTTTCTTTGATGCTTCCAAAAGCCATCCCGAACGCCCAGATTAAAACCATCAAACCCTGATGATGGTGACTGACCACTCCCCGAACCATTTTCAACCGTAACCGAGATGATACTGGACACTTCGAACCCGAAGTGAAAGATGACCTACACTAGCTACTAATAGCTCCTGGTATGCAATTGGCATATGAAAATTCCAAAATACAAGCAGAGAGACAAATCATACATAAAATCACCTGAGTCCAGGGTAAAACTTCTCTAATTCACATAGGAATGAAAATAGCCATAGATACGTACCTGCAACATTCCTTGTTGTAATCCAGATCTTCCACATCTGTCACTGCAATCCACTACCCTCTCGCCTATCCGTAATCCTCATAGTCGTTGGGGCAGGTGCACTCCCTGCTCCTCCCCTCATCGTCGGGCAGTCGATCCTCTTGTGGCCCACCTAATTGCAGTGAAAACATAATGGGCTTCCCCCCGTGGGCAGTCCCTGCTGACGTGACCATCACTGTTACACTTGTAGCAGCTGGAACCCCTGGAACGACACACTCCCTCGTGCGGTTTCCCGCACGTCCAGCACTAACTTCGGCCCTGCCGACCCACTAATCGATGATCTGAAGTCTTGGGTCTCTTCCCGGGACCCTCCAAAGTGAATGTCTGATCTGACTTCGTCTTCGCAATGTGCTCCAGATCGATCTCCCTCTCCCTAGCTCTGGAAATCATAGAGCCCAGGTCCGGGCATGCCGAGAAGCTGACATGCTCCCGAATCTCCGCTCTCAACATGTCATGATAGCGGGTCCTCTGCATCTCATCATCCCCTGCATATTGAGGAACCAATAGGGCCCTCTCCCGAAACTTGGTGGTAATCTCCGCCACCGACTCTGTCGTCTGTCTCATGTCTAGGAATTCTCTAGCCAGCTGCTGAAGCTCCACTGCCGGTGCAAACTCCGCCCTAAACCTGGTCACGAAGTCTGACTACGCCATAGCCTCGATGACCGAGGCTCCCAATGAGTCTCCAACTGACTCCCACCAATCTCTAGCTCTGTCTCTCAAACATGCCGCCGCAAAGTGGACCTTCGACCCATCCGGGCAGAAGCTCGTCAACTGTGCAGACTCAATGTCTGCGATCCATCTCCTGGCAGCAATGGGGTTCTTCACCCCATGAAAATCCGGCGCACCACACCCTCTGAAGTCCTTGAAGGACAGCGTGCGCGTACTTGCCTGGCCAGACGCCAAATCACTCCTGAAAGCTCAGAGGAGATCCTCCATCAGCTCAATGATCCCCTCCTTGATCGACCCGAAAATGACCGGGGTCGCCTCAAGGATGCCTCTCGTAATCTCAGATGCGATGAACTCGCGCAACCCATCATCAACTGGTTCGGATCCCGCTCTCGAACCTGATCCTGAACCGGATCCTGACCCGCCCACTGGTCTCTCTCGCAACGTCACCATGCTGAAAATATAACGCAACCACTATTAGAATACTGATCACTGCTGCGAGACCAACACACGCACTACCAGGTTCCCGGTCTTGTCTCGGCCCTTCCCGAATCGAGTACGGATCCTCTGCTTTCAGTAGTACGGACCCATACTACCTTCCACATCTATCCGTACCTTCCTCATGAACTGCTTCGACTCCACAAGGTCCCTTTTCTACTGCTACTGCTCCCAGCACTACCTCATCCTAGGCTTTCCCTAGAGAAACCTCTGACCCAACTCAATCAGTGCTCAGCTGCAGAAGGTTTCCTTGTGATGCCAATTAGCCATTACCTGGATACCATCACATGTGACGCGGCTCAGATAATCCTTTGACTAAAAGACTCGTCCCTACCACGGTTAGACTCAAACGAGAGCTGCGCAATATCGCCAAATCCAACACTCTGAGATTATTCAACCCTAATCACATGTGACATGACGTATTCACCTAATGGCGAACTCCCATCACTTAGAATCCCACAATGCACAAAGCAAGCAGCATTCAGACAAGGGAAAATCTAACCATAACATACTCAAGCAATCATAATATCATATCAAGAGATGGAGATCTAGGCAAAATACACCATAAACTAGGGTTTAAGGCCAAGGGGCTTCAAAATTGACACAAGGGCTGATACTTTATGCTTCTCTAGTCCATAACACACATGGATCTGAAGTAGCAACTCCAGATCCGGCTTCTAACTCAAATGGGTGACAAACCGTTGCTTAAAAGCCCCAAATCTCACAACCATGGAAGATCTAAAGGAGAGAAACGACTTATTACCTTCAATATCTCAGAAAGGCTCCACAAACTCCAGATCTGAAGCCAATCCTTGAAGCTTAACTGATTCCCCTCTTTCTTCTTCCTTCAAATCACCCAAAAATGGCTTGGAAGCTTGAATGCACAACAATGGAGGCTTAGGGTTCGCTTTCTGAATGAGGGAGGCTCTAAGGAACCCTAATGGAAAGAATAAGGAGCTTAAATAGCGCCCAAAGTCCCGAATTTAGGGTTTTCCTCGCACAGACCAGACTCGCCGAGTCCACTTGGCCGACTCGCCGAGTTGGTCACTTACACCTCGACCCGGATCCCGCTCGGACTCGCCGAGTCCCTCATTGGACTCGCTGAGTTGACCCCTAAACTTAGGGTTTTCTTTCCTTTCTTGGCCTTCAAAACTTTGGGTGTTACAAAAATACTTAAATTGTTAATTTAAATATAACCTTACAGGATCAACTTAAATATAAATTTTAGTTCAACTTAAACAACCTAAAGAATATTTTGTAAATAGTTAAAAGTGATAAATTGCAGTGTCTTTCTAATAATGATTATAAGTTGGTTAATAAGGTTAAATAAGTATCAAACCTAAAGTGTAATCATAAATAAACTAAATTTCAATATTAAATAATATGTTTATTTTTACTTATAAAGTTATGTCTTTAGCTTTTAACTACTTAATTTATTAGATTTAATATATTGTTGTATGTAAACCATTATCAATTTAAAGCCACAACTTTTAAACAGTTTGGATAAAATACTTAAATTGTTAATTTAAATATAACATTATAGGGTCAACTTTAATATAAATTTCAGTTCCACACAAAAACCTCAAAGAATATTTTGTGCATAGTTAAAAATGATAAATTATAGTGTTAAATGCAAAAACTAAATTGTAATATCAATTTAACTAAAATATTTTTATAATCGTTAAAAGTTTTCAAATAATTAGCTTAAAATAACTTACAATAACAATAGTTAAAAATAACTCTATATAAATGATTATATTGTTACCTTTAAAATCAAAAAAATTGTTTGATGTTTTAAATAATTACAATGATAGAAATTAAAACATTAAGCAAATAAAGTTTAAAAAAATAATTAATAACAACTACAACTTTAAATAACATTAAACTATATATTATATTTTATTTTATTCATAAGTAACCCACGGGTAGAGGTCATTCAAAAGATTGAGATTATGCAGTTTTAATAGATGTATATATTATCATATAATTCAAAATAGAGTAAATTACATGAATGATCCCTATTGTTTAGAGTATTTTGCGTGTTTGGTCCCTGGTTTATTTTCTTAACATGAAAGGTCCCTATTATTTGTTTTTGTTACGCACTTGGTCCCTGTCTTACCTAAAAAGACTATTTTTCCCTTGATTTTCTAATTTATTTAAATAAACACAACCTAACCCCACCCATTCACCTTAGCTTACCTACCCCATAATTTTTTCTTATTTAAATAATAGTCTTTTTAGGTAAGACAGAGACCAAACGCGTAACAAAAACAAACGGTAGGGCCAAAGCGCGTAACAAAAACAAATACTAGGGACCTTCTGAGTTAAAAAAAAATAAGTTAAGGACCAAGCGTGCAAATCACCCCAAACCATAGGGACCATTCATGTAATTTACTCTTCAAAATAATCAATATATTATATCTCCTTAGTATAAGACTTATTATATCAAATTTAACAACAACATTATTGTTATATTTAAAAAAATATAAAGATTTCGGTTATATAGATGCTTCTACGCAACGCGCGGACATTCGCCTAGTTATCACATAATTCATGATCTAACTAAACTCATAATCAAGACAATTCTAAATCAACAATTTTAAAAGCAACTTTGTTTATCACATAAAACAACAATTATTTTAAAACCTTTGACAATTATCTTGTGGTTGGATGAGTACAAGCACTACCATATCATAAAAAACATTTCCAATGATTCAAAACAATTTTTGGTAGTGTTCCTAATCCAAACCAGGCCAAGAAACTTGAAATTCTACAAACAGGGCCTTCATCTCGTCGAGTGCATGAACTGACTCGCCGAGTTTCCCTGTTTACTGAGTCGAATCGTCGATTCTGTTTATGTACTCGACGAGTTCACCAGTCAGAGGCAAAATTTTGACTTTTTCAGCTTTGAAAAACTAGTAAGCATCAAATATAATACAAAACAATCCTAGGCTCTGATACCACTTTTGGCTTTTGAGCACTATAACACTCATGTGGTGCACATGCAACCCTAAATGCTTTGGATCTATGTTTTCTCTAATTATACATGCATTTGTTTTTCCAAAGCATTCTCCCTATCTAGCATACAATTGATGCTATATAATACAAAACTTTAGGTTGGATGCTTACCTCTTGAGTAGGGTAGAGTTCTTGACCTTTGAAAGCTTTAGCACCTCAAGTGTGATGCCTCTCTTGGTTCACAAACACCAAAATGTAAAAGGAGGCTTGAGAGAATAAGTTGGTTACCTCCAAGATATGGTGTAGCTGGTTTTGGCTCTATAGGGGCTCTATTTATAGTGTTGCACATGTTAGGGTTACACTTTGCAAACCCTAATAACCTATGACTTTCAACATTCTCATGCTCCATGGGTTATCCTCCATGGACTATCCATGGATTAGTTTAACCCACCTACATGATCATGGATCATTGGCCCACATTACAAGAATGATTGATTTACATAATCAATCCCTTTATATTTAATTAGTCTCTTTTGATCACAAAATTAATTCTAAATTAATTCTTGATCAATACTAGTTAAATAATAATATGGTTTCATATTAATATATTATTCTTGTAATATATTAATAAACCATATACAACCTTATTCTCAAAATCCATCCTATCAAGTTGCACTGGTGAAAGCAACCCAAAAAGGACAATGCTACAATCGGGTCAAGTACATCCCAGTTATAGTTATGGGCTTAGACACCAAATCCAACAACAACTACCAGTGATTCTCTCTTCTTTTTCCTCCTCATACCTTGCGAACATGGCTCCATGCGTCGGATTTCTCATTTCTTCGTCATCTGAGTATGAGGACCATATTTGGTATTTTTCCTCATCTTTATCATCTCCTCTAGCAACTAGTGACAATCCTTTCCGCTTTGCCCTTACTTCTTCCAATTTTTCTAAATAATATGCTTCATCCTTAACTTTATTCTTCTTTTCTTCTTTCTTGCACAACATACAGTCTACCGCCATATGATCAGCGCCATTGCAATAATGACAATCAACTCTTGAATTCCCTTTAAAATTTTTCTCTTACTTCGTCTCTTCTCCCTTCACATCTTTTTTCTCAAACTTCTTCTCTTCATTTACCTTCCCAGTGTGGTTTCCTTTTGCTTCCCCAGTTTTTGACTTTGCATTGAAAGGCTTCTTGTAGAACTTCTTTACTCTATTGTTTGAGTAAAAAGCTACAGCTTCGTCATCAGAGTTGACGATAAGACCGTCATTATCCGAACTTTCATTCTCAGTACCATCCTTCTCAGTTTCTTTTCCAGATAACTTCGATACTAGTGCTAATGGACCACCCAGATTAATCCTTAACTCTTCAGCTATTTCATTTACTTCAGCTTCATGACCTTTTAGCACGTTGTACAGATCGTTTAAAGTATAGAAATCAAAGCTTTGTTGAGTCTTTACCATCAAACTCACCTTACTCCACTCTTTTCGAAGTCCTATTATGAAAGTGAGATTGAACTCCATAGTTTTCCTGGTGATGCCATACCTATTGCACTTATAGATAAGCTCATTCAAACGATCATAGAACAATTCAATCGATTCTCCATCTTTTTGTTTGAACTCTCTTAACTCAATCAAACACTACTTGACTGAACTAATTTTACTCTTCTCGCTGCCCTGATATTTCTCTTTCAGCGTGTTCCAGATTTCTTTTGATGTTTTACATCTTTGTACATAATTGTACACAATTGGAGGAAGGGCTCCACGAAGTTCTCTCATACATCTTTTCTCGTTTTTCAGCAGCCTTGCAGTTTGATCAGCAACATCTGGATTAGCTGCAGAAGTACCAACACTTTGAACAGAAGAAGGAGGATGAACATCATCAGTAATGCACTTCAAAAGTTCTTCATCAATTATGTTTAAGTAATCCTCCATACGATCCACCCGTTGAAGATCGTAGTAATCTGGAATTAGCATCAGAATTTTGGTTGAAGAATCAAGCAGATGAGAATAAGACGTCATCGTGTTCATGTTGAAATTCGCCATTGATGTACGGACATAATTTCAGAAAAGCTTTAGGAATTTGAAAATTTACGGATGAATTTGACAGAAAACACAAATCGATCACTCGATTAAACAAACTAACCGCATAATCGAATCACAACTGAAGATCTATGAAGATTTTCAGACTCAAAAGTGCAGAAACTTTCGAATCTAGAACTAGATTCAAAATACTTTCGACACAAATGAAAATTAGATCATTGCAGAATGATTCCTACTCTGATACCAATTGTAGTATTTGTGTGATCGAGTATGAAATACAGAATTAGAGTGATACGAAAATGATGAACACAAGATATAAATATAATCTGTATGCCTTGATTATGCTTTCAAAGAGTACAGAGTGCATAGACAATTACAGGAAAGTTCTTATCTAACTCTAGTACTGATCACCTATTTATAGGGAACAGAAAGCATACAAAAAAATATAAGGGCATAAACATGATAAGCTTCGACACTAAAGTATCCTTATAATAAAGTTACAAACTAACGAAACTATCCCTTGACCTTCGACGCCTCAGATTACTTCGACATCAACAATCTGTATAGATTATCGAGAGCTGAATAAGGTAACGGTGAAGAACCGTTCTCCCCTCTTGAGGATTGATAATTTATTTAACCAGCTTCAGGGTGCATCTTGGTTCTCCAAGATTGATCTATGATCGGGTTATCACCAGATGCGAGTCAGGGACGACGACGTGCCGAAGACACCCTTTCGGACTCGCTATGATCACTATGAGTTCGTGGTGATGCCATTTGGTCTCATCAATGCTCCTTCCATGTTCATGGATCTCATGAACCGCGTGTGCAGACCGATGTTGGACCGGTCTGTGATAGTCTTCATCGATGATATCTTGGTTTATTCCAAGACTCAGGAGCAGCATGAGGAGCACCTGAGGGAGGTGCTGGAGACACTAAAGAGGGAGAGACTTTGCGCAAAGTTCTCCAAGTGTGAGTTCTGGTTGCGCGAGGTGTAGTTTCTGGGGCACCTTTTCAACCAGAATGGTATTTTGGTCGATCCGGCCAAGATAAAGGCCATGATGCAGTCAGAGATTCCAAGGTCTCCATCTGAGATTCGGGGCTTTCTTGGTCCAGCAGGTTATTATCGGAGATTCATCTGGGATTTCTCCAAGATTACTGTTCCCTTGACCCAACTGACCAATAAGTCTGTGACATTACGCTGGGGGGCTGAGCAGCAGACAGCCTTCGAGACTCTCAGACAGTAGTTATGCGAGGCACTGATTCTGACTTTGCCGGAGGGTGTTGATGACTTCGTGGTTTATTGTGACGCTTCGATCACGATCATGGGTGCAGTGTTGATGCAGCAGGGCCACATGATAGCATACGCTTCGATTTAGTTGAAGCCTCATGACGCAAACTACCTGACACATAATTTGGTGTTGGGGGCTGTAGTTTTCACCCTCAAGATTTGGCGACACTACCTCTATGGGGCTCATTGTACCAATTACACAGACCACAAGACCTTGAGGTACCCGATGAATCAGCCGAATCTAAACATGAGGCAGCATCGGTGGTTAGATGTGGTGAAGGATTACGACTATGAAATCCTTGATCACCTAGGGAAGGCCAATGTGGTGGCCGATGCTCTTAGCCACAAGGCAATGGCGGCTCTGATTCGACATATATATCTGAGGATGGCAGTGATTACTCCATTCCTGGAATGGATTCGAGAGGCGCAGGTTGAGGGTATGAAGTAAGAGCGTCGAAAGTGTGAGTAGATTGTACGCTAGGTGGCCTTATTTGATTATGACAGCCACGGGTTGTTGACCCTGCATAGGAGGGCCTGGGTTCCGTACTGGGGTAGTATACGACAGGTTCTAATGGATGAGGCCCACAAGTTGAGGTTCTCTATCCATCCCGGGGCGACGAAGATGTATCGGGATCTTCACCTTGATTATTGGTGGACATGCATGAAGCGGGACATAGCTTAGTATGTGGAGCGGTGCTTGACTTGCAGGAAAGTCAAGGTCGAACACCAGCGACCTCACGAAAGTTGTAGCAGTTGGATATTCCCATGTGGAAATGGGAAGATATCATTATGGATTTCATCACGAAACTTCCCAGGACCGCATGCGGAGTAGATTCGATATGGTTCATCATGGATTGGTTGACCAAGAGTGTGAAGGGTTTAATACAAACAATCCTATGTGTGCATGCAACCCTAGGTATGGATGTATGTTTTCACTATTAGTCATACAACATTATGAACACAAAAAGAAACCTAGCATGCATCTACTATTTTTGAAATTGACATGGGAGAATAGAATACATACCTTTTGTTGTTATATAGTAATAACAACTAATTCCTTGAGTTTCCTTAGCTCTTGAAAGCAAGTACCACAAGTGTAGTACCTCCAATGGATCACAAACACACTTTGAGTGAGAGGATGAATATGAGAGAGAGGAGGAAAGGTACTAAGATCCAAAATTCGGACCTAGTCGGGTTTTCCTAAGGGGGTGATCGAATTCTTGTGCCTTAGGGTGCTATTTATACTTGAGGCTAGCTAGGGTTTCAAGGTGGAAACCCAAATCCCTTAGCTTAGGGCCTAAGCAAGTCCATGGACTCCTTTCCTTAAGCCCTTGGACAAAAACTCCTAGATCCTTCTAGAATTTTCGTTCAAGCCTTAATAAAGTTGATCCAATAGCCCAAAGTCTCAACTATCAAATAATTACAAAACAACCCCTGTACTTTTAATTAATTCCTTGAATCCCGAAATTAATTCCTAATTAATTTCTGATTAAATACTAATTAACAATATGATTCCAAATTAATATATTATTCATATAATATATTTAAAAAAATCATATTTATACTCTAATTTATTATTCTTAACAATAAACCAGCCTCTCTCCTCAACAGTCATCCTGTCTAGTCACTAGTGTGAAGGCAACCCAAAAGGACCATGCTCACAATCGGGTCAAGTACATACCAAAATAGTTATGGACTTAGACACTAATCTAACAAAGTGCTCATGTCATCCCGATCCAGGAGAGTATATCGGCGGAGAAACTAGCTGAGATCTATGTGTGCGAGGTAGTGGCACGACATGGAGTGCCAGTTACGGTTGTGTTAGACCGAGATGTTTATTTCACTTCCAGATTTTGGAAGCAGTTCCATGAAAAGATGGGTACTCATCTTCACTTCAGTACTGCTTTTCACCCTCAGACTAACGGGCAGAGTGAGAGGACGATCCAGACTCTCAAGGATATGTTGCGCGCATGTGTATTAGATTTCGGCGATAGCTGGGATACATATCTTCCGTTGGTGGAATTTTCATATAAAAACAGTTATCACGCCAGCATAGATCGACCTCCCTTGGAGATGCTCTACGGGAGGAAGTGTAGGACCCCAATCTGTTGGGGAGAGGTCGGTCAGAGAGTCATGGGGAGTACTGAGGTGGTACTCAAGACCACAGAGAAGATCCAGCAGGTCCGGAGCAGGCTCCAGACTGCTCAAAGTCGGCAAAAAAAACTATGCCGACAAGCATCATTTAGACCTAGAGTTTCAGGTAGGGGATATAGTCCTCCTGAAGGTGTCACCTTAGAAAGGTGTCATTCGGTTTAGGAAGCGGGGCAACTTGGGCCCCAGGTACATCGGTCCGTTCTGGGTTTTGGCTCGAGTGGGCCGGGTTGCTTATTGTTTGGATCTTCCAGCAGAGCTTAGCCATATCCATAACACTTTTCATGTCTCCCAACTGCAGAAGTGCTTAGTGGATGACTCTACAGTTGTGTCTTTAGAGGATATACAGGTTGATGACAGCCTGAACTACATCGAGAGACCGGTAGCCATTCTCGACAGGAAGGCGAAAGAGTTGAGGAAAAAGAGGGTAGAGCTGGTGAATATGCAATGGCAGCACCGTAATTGGACTTGGGAGCTTGAGGAGGAGATGAGGGAGCAAATCCCGGAGCTATTTCCAGGCGCAGTGGACTTCGAGGACGAGGTCTAATTCAAGTGGGAGAGAATTGTAACATCCGTCACTTGAGGTAATAATTATTTAATATCCTTGTAATTGATTTTTAGGCTATGACATAAATAATGTATTATTAAGTGGGCTTTAGCAAGTGGGCCGATAGGATTTAGGCTGCCTGAAAACGTACGTTGGGCATAAGCTTGGCGTACGCGAGGCATAGTGCGACATTGGATGCGGGGGTGGAGGTACGTACGCGCAGCGTACGCAAGCAAACTCAAAACCCTAATTTTTAGGGTTTAAGCCATATAAATACAGCATTATGACTCAAACCCTAGCCTCCTTACCAACCTCACAACCTCAGAAACCCTAGATAGCCTTTCATTCCACATCCTTGTGTGTTTTTGGCCTTGTGAAGTTCATTGTGGTGTTTAGAAACTTGAAAGAAGAAATAAGAAGTTGAAGAAGAAGATCTTGAGTAGCTTGAACTCAAGGATCCGAGATAACTTCACCATTTGGAACTCATTTGAGGTAAAAAGCTTTCAACTTGCCTCATGAATACTTAGATCTATGTTAATGGTGTTTTGGACCTCTTTAGGTCCCAAGAATGGATTTTTATGGTTCAACTTCGTATCTAGGCTTAGGGTTGCCACCCTTAGTGTTATATGAGTCCCAATAACAGTAAAGTGTCGATCTTTAAGGTCCTTTTGTGGTTACATATGAGTTCTAGTCATTTCCATGGAAGTTAGTTGCTATATTCCAAGTTTGGGTCCATTTGGTGAGGTGCAAGCGACCAACTAATTGACTTTGTGAGTTAATACATGTTAATAGACTCATATCTGTATTTTCGGCTTAGGGGATTAAGCACTTTTGAGGAATGTGGCTTAACAGGGTAGTACGTTGGGCGTACAAGCCATGTAGCCTGTACGCTTAGCATACAGAGGAGTACGCCCTGCATACTCACTGATTTGGGCCTCATTTTGGGCCAATCTGTAGACTTCTTTGTTTCTCGACCTTAGTGGGGCATCAAGAGTCAGTTATTGTGGTAAGGACATGTTTGGTCTTAGGGGAATCCCATTTGAGGAGTTGGGCCCACTTTAGAAAACTGGGCCATTAGTGGACCTTTAGTGGGCCATTAGTGGGCTTGGAAAGATTAAATGGAATTAGGCCTAGGATATGGTCCAAATTAGACCAGGGGTAAAATGATCATTTTACCCTAAGAAGGATTATGGGAATTTGACTAAGTGTTGTTGTGATAATAATAGTCGGGGAGTCGTTGGAGCAGCCGTTAGAGATTCCTTACCGTGAGATTCTGCATTCAACTTGGCGAGGTGAGTTTCCTCCTGTAGGAACGGGTTAAAGGCACCAATGTCGACCCATTTATATATGTTAGTATGTTCCGGACTAAGGTCCGATGTTAGGCAATACCCGATGTAGGTTATTATGTTTCTGGATTCCAATCCGATGTCGGACAGTTCCCGAGGAATGTTTGTATGCTTGATGTGTAACACCCATAAAATTCAAGCCAATTTAAAACTTTTTAATACATTTAAAAACCATTAAGTGATTACAGTTTGTTTTCAAAATAGTTTAACCATCAGAATATCCCCAGAATCAAATCATATAACCATGAAATATGAGGAGTTGTACGATCATGCCTTTGCCTTCCTGCGATCATCTAATGTACCTGAAAAATCAAACTGAAACTGTAAGCCCGAAAGCTTAGTGAGCTCCCCCAAAATACCAACCTCATATAACCATACTCATATCATATCAGCAAATACAGAACAGTGTGCATAATGAGCCTACAGCCTGACTGGACCGCCTCTCAGGGCCTACAACCTATCTAGACCGCTTCCGAGCCTTCGGCATGACTGGACTGCTCTGCAGGGCCTACAGCCTATCCGGACCGCTTGTCGGGTATGTTGGCCTACAACACAAAGCAGTACCGCCTCAACCCAAGCCAACCACAATGTCGACATACGTACAACACATAATCAAACCATAAGCACAAATCATACAGACTGCTAAGCATAGCATCATCTTATCTACCAGGATACCGATCTAATAGATCATAACAGCATAACAACACCCTAACTATCAGGGTACCGATCTAATAGATCATAACAACATATCACCACCCTAACTACCAGGGTATCGATCTAACAGATCATAACAGCATAACAACACCCTTATTACCATGGTACCAATCTAAAAGATCATAACATAATAACAACACCCTAACGACCAGGGTACAGATCTAGCAGATCACGAATGCATAACAACATACTAAATGCAGGATAATAATCCAAAGGGACCGACATAGTGTCGTAAACCCAGTCAGTATAGTTTAAACATCAGAATATCCCCATAATCAAATCATATAACCATGAAATATGAGGAATTGTACGATCATGCCTTTGCCTTCCTGCGATCATCAAATGTACCTAAAAAATTAAACTGAAACTGTAAGCCTGAAAGCTTAGTGAGCTCCCCCAAAATACCAACCTCATATATCCATACTCATATCATATCAGCAAATACAGAACAGTGTGCATAATGAGCCTTCAGCCTGACTGGACTGCCTCTCAGGGCGTACAACCTATCTAGACCGCTTCCGAGCCTTCGGCATGACTGGACCGCCCTGCAGGGCCTACAGCCTATCCGGACCGCTTGTCGGGTATGTTGGCCTACAACACAAAGTAGTACCACCTCAACCCAAGCCAACCACAATGTCGACATACGTACAACACATAATCAAACAATAAGCACAAATCATACAGACTGCTAAGCATAGCATCATCTTATCTACCAGGATACCGATCTAACAGATCATAACAGCATAACAACACCCTAACTATTAGGGTACCGATCTAACAGATCATAACAACATATCACCACCCTAACTACCATGGTACCGATCTAACAGATCATAACAGCATAACCACACCCTTATTACCATGGTACCAATCTAAAAGATCATAACCGAATAACAACACCCTAACTACCAGGGTACAGATCTAGCAGATCACGAATGCATAACAACATACTAAATGCAGGATAATAATCCAAAGGGACCGACATAGTGTCGTAGACCCTGTCAGTATAGTTTAAACATCAGAATATCCCCAGAATCAAATCATATAACCATGAAATATGAGGAATTGTACGATCATGCCTTTGCCTTCCTGCGATCATCTAATGTACCTGAAAAATTAAACTGAAACTGTAAGCCCGAAAGCTTAGTGAGTTCCCCCAAAATACCAACCTCATATAACCACACTCATCTCATATCAGCAAATACATAACATTATGCATAATGAGCCTTCAGCCTGACTGGACCGCCTCTCAGGGCCAACAACCTATCTAGACCGCTTCCGAGCCTTCGGCATGACTGGACCGCCCAATAGGGCCTACAGCCTATCCGGACCGCTCGTCGGGTATGTTGGCCTACAACACAAAGCAGTACCGCCTCAACCCAAGCCAACCACAATATCGACATACGTACGACACATAATCAAACAATAAGCACAAATCATACAGACTGCTAAGCATAACATCATCTTATCTACCAAGATACCGATCTAACAGATCATAACAGCATAACAACACCCTAACTATCAGCGTACCGATCTAATAGATCATAACAACATATCACCACCCTAACTACCAGGGTACCGATCTAACAGATCATAACAGCATAACAACACCCTAATTACCATGGTACCAATCTAAAAGATTATAACAGAATAACAACACCCTAACTACCAGGGTACAGATCTAGCAGATCACGAATGCATAACAACATACTAAATGCAGGATAATAATCCAAAGGGACCGACCTAGTGTCGTAGACCATGTCAGTATAGTGAGGAGAACTCACCTCGCATTGTTGAAGTCGTGTAGATAAAACTCTAGTTGCTGGTTGACAGCTTCCCGAACTATCAACATCAAACAATACCCAATTAATAATTGGGTTCCAAGCCCACGGTCCAACTCACACTCCGAAATACCCAAAAGTTAAGTAATGGGTCAAAGCCGAACATAGGGCCCAATTTTCCAAATTGGGCCCAGACCTCTACATGGTCTTTCCTTAAGGCCCATTCATTTACTCTAGTCCAAACTCTTGGTATTCCCATAGCCCAATATAACATAATCATCAAGGCCCAGTTATGGCCCATCAATGGCCCAATTTTCCAAATTAGGCCCAAGACTCTCACATGGGCCTTATCTAAAAACCATCAACATATTCTAGTTCATATGATCATTCTTGGATGGCCCATTAATAATCCAATTACCGAAGCCCAATGGAAAGGCCCAACACAAGCCCCAAGTGAAATTAGGATTTCACATAAAATGACAATTAGGGTTAAGTGCTTCTTACTTAACCCCGTTAAGGACTTAATCCATTAAGTCCAATATTGACTTAGGTTCATTTTCCAAATAATTATTAATTAATATTTTAACTTTACTAAATAATTCCTGTGTGTCCCGATAAATTCCCAAAATTAGGGTTTTAAGCCATTAGGGTTTTCTAAACCCAAATTAGGGTTTCCAACCCAATACTAGCCCATTAGTCAATTAGTTGGGCTTTTAGGTCACTTTGGTTCTCATTGGGCCCATTAGGGCTTTATTAGGTCAATTAGGGTTTCCTCGGGCCCATTAGGGCTTCATTGGGCGCACTTTGATCAAGCATCACCCAAACAAGTCAAACACAGCAAGGCAAGCACACCGCCACCCAACACGGCGGCAGGAGGCAGTAGCCACCACCTCACGGTGGTAGTTAGGGTTTCTTTTCATTATTTTAAATTCTAATTACACTTATAATGTTGGATTTCAAATAAAACACACACAACCACTAAAACACACACACCTGCGATGGTGCATGGTGGCAGCGAGGTTTTCCCCTCGAATATTCGGCCAAGGAACGATCTCACATCCCTTACACATGAAACACACACACACACACACACACAAAACATTGAATCCCACTCACAACCACCCATATACGGCGATTAAGAGTGGCAGAAAAGAGCTAGCGACGCCAGCCACCACGATTGACAGCCATGGTGGTTCCTTTGGGTTTTCCGGCCAACAGAAACGCTCCAAAAACGATTAACACAGCAGCACCCGACTTTACATACCCAAAACAGATATGGCCACCCACCTGTGACGGAAAATGACGGCAGCAGCAGCACTAACGTCCGCAGCGGCGGCATTTTGTCTTCGTCGGCAGTGAGACATGCACGACTATTTCCCAGTGGTCTTAAGGCTCCAAAAGCGGCGACAGCTGCATTCGCTTATTCCCGACCTCCCTAACGGCCATAACACCCACACGAAGCATACATCGCAGCTGAGGAAAATCCGACAGTGGTGGCGCTGCGGTTTGCGAAGTAGCGGGTGGAGGATGAAACCTCCTGTGGCAACGACTAAAGAAAGAGAAGGAAGAGAATGGTGGTCGTCCGGTGGTGTTATTGTCAGATGCAGGTCGGAAACAACATAGCGGCAGCGCCGACGGTTTTGTTAATCAGAAAACAGGACCAAGGGGGTGGTGGGACCGGAGGTTAGGAGGGTGGCGGCATCATAAGGGTTAGGTTTAGGGTTGCATGCGTGATGAATTTATACGCAGCCGTCCCATCAAAAACTTTGGCCCTCTTGACAAGTTCGGCCCCTCTAAGCCCATTCCTTCCAATTACTACCGAATTTTACCTTTTTAACCCTAGCCATCCAAAACCTCTTCAAATTAAGTCCCAAAATTACCCTTTAACCCCTGACTCCTTAAAATCTTTTCAACTTGACCTTATATTTACCAAATGGCCCCTCAATGACAAATTCTTTTTAGCTTAAGTCCAAAAGTTACCAATTTCACCCTGCCTTCAAAAATTCTTTTCAAAATAAATCCTTAAATTACATTTTAACCCCCGAAACTCTAAATCGTGACATTTGGCTCCCCGAAACCAATACCCGCTAATTATTATTTGATTTCTTGGGCTATAATAATATAAAATAATGATAAAAAGTACACCTCGGGGTTCCGGTTTATTATTTAATTATCTTATTTTAATCGGGAAGTTACAACTCTCCCCCACTTAAATTTGATTTCGTCATCGAAATCGTTTCTTATCATTCCTTACACGCCAAACAACTTGAACTATATGGCCACCATCTCATGCATAATCCCAACCTTTCCAAGGAAACCGTGACCAACCCTCGCAGGGTCCTAAATCCTGATGATAAATTGATTCCTCGTATTATGATCACATTTACCCAATCTGAAACCTGAAGTTTCGAGATGGTCTGACTCCCTGACAGACCTCTCACACCCAGTCATTATTGTTGCACCCAATCCGCTTGTCTCTCATCTAACTATTCAACTTCTGATATCCGGGGGGTTCCAACATCTAGATACTTCTCATACATCTGAAGACCCAATTTGTCAATACCGCCCTAAACACGAAAACTGTCTGAACACTGATCTGCCTGAAGCAGTATGCTGCCACATAGCTGCTTTCCAAAATCTACCGAGACCTCCCTGGTCTCAATTCAGTCACCAATCATCTGACATAACAGGTTCTAGACCAGTCGCAAAGCTATAGGAATCTCACGTAGTTGCCTCACACGACTTCCAAATGAAATCCTTCCCTGGAACTAGTTGCCACTACTTATCATGCCACTGCGACTCTAACAACTTTCGGATCCAACCGATCGGATCCATGCGTCGAATCTCGTCGTTACCAAATCCAGCTAAAAGTGATTGCTACATGACCAATGGTAGCCTCACATCACAAACAACCTTAAGCAATCCATTGCTTCCTTGATCTCATAACTATAGTGACGTTCCTACAGTCTTATAACTGGCTTAACCAGGTCTAATCCCTTTGGAAAACCCATAAACCCATCTGTGGATTTCCATATCCTCACTACTACACCCGAACTGGTTGTTACTACTGTCCCTTCCGCGTCTTAGCAACGCGCTCATACTATCTACCAACCTAGCGAATGTTGCGGCTACACCCACAAACTTACATCACTCTAGCACTATTTGCTAACCTTGTGAATGCTACGGCTACACCCACATACTTATAACAGTTCTCACACTATCTGCTGCTAGTGAATGCTACGGCCACCCCCGCAGTCTTACAACACTTTCCATACTACCTGATCGCTAGTGAATGCTACGGCTACACCCACAGTTTTACAACACTTTCCATACCGGTCGAACACGCACTCGACCTAACACACAACTAAACTTAATTCATGGCTAGAATCACAACCTGATTTCCCTAAGTTCTTCTATCAAACACCGAGAAGACGCGATTCACATGTTGGGGAGTTTTACCGAACTCCCAACTCACACAACTCTCAAACTAAGCAGCCATTAGGGTTGTCTTCCTTCTTGAAAACGATGCAAAACTTATCCCATTTTCAAAACCGATCCTGCTTCTGTATTCCGGGATGATTCTCCCCCACTTAGATTCAACTAAGTCTTCACAATACATGAAAATTTTAGAACTCCCAAGCCTTCTCACTTTCCAACGATCGATCTGATGACAACCAGACCTTTCCAACTAGTACTCCTTTACTAGCCAACCACAAGTGATCACACACTTCTAAGAAGTAGTTGAACACTTCTTGAATTCCAGTGAAACCAACAGTCCCTAATTCTTGAATGATCCTACACTCATATCTTGAAGTCCAAAAGATGGATGTTCCAACTAACATCTCAGCAACGAGCTACTTCCCTTGGCGTTTTCCTTCGTTATCCAATAACGGTTACTAAACTACTGAATCCTGAAAATGCTGAATAACCATCCTGTGGCACCATGTCCGCAAACCTCCCACATGATACCCTTCTTCCCAAAGTGGTCCAACAAACCCCCCGCTCTCGGCTTTAGAACTCAAAACATTCAGGGCCTCGCACCCTGACTCACTCACCAACTCAATCATCCATAATTGAACTGCAGTAGCTGAAACAAACTTAGCCCTAAACCGGGATACAACTACTCCCAAGACATAATCTACAATCCCAAAAGTGCAATAGATTTCACAATTAATCCTTACCACCTGATATAAGAGGTCCAAGGCAACCGGACCTCACAAAATACTTATGCCACCTCGACCCACCTGCGCTCACCAGCACTGAAATAATGTCACGAATCCCTGCACCCGAGCTGAAATACAACCTGATCCTGGAGTCCCAAGTCTGCTCACTCCTTCGAGCTCGAAAACTGAAAGGGCACAATCCTTTCCTTATAAAACGACATTCCAATCCACCAATTAACCATTATACTCCCAGCTGCAAAACCCCGGCTGAACATAGTCATCACTCCTTTCCGAAGTCCCTTGACTCGTATCTCGGCTTTGAGCAAAGCCCCCGAAGCCTCAAATCTAGAAACTCATGTGCTAGCCTCCCCCACTCAACCTGTGGAATGTAACGAGTACAGAACATCTATATGATCCCAAGTAACTGTAGCCCTCTTCTCATTAGAATGTCCTAATAACAAGTCCCCACCAGTCCTTCGCCCCGGACCTCAGCAGGTTCAGAGCGCGCCTGACCTTTTGGTAAATAATACATAAATATGCGAAGCAACATCATTCCACATCAAATGGCCACCTCATGGCCATAATCGGGTCCTGAACCCTATCAAAATTTAGGGGATTCACGTTATCGAAGCCTCGATACTGGAAAGCCCGACTTGCTCCTCCCTCTGCCGCTGTTACAGTTGATATAGTTGCCGTGACAACTGTCTCGTCAATGGTTGCATAGCGCTCGTCGAAATACTCAACCATGGCGGTCTTGTTAGACCCAAACATCTCCAAAAATCTCCCGGACAATCCCAATCACCTCCTCCCGGATGATCTCCCTAATACGATCCTCTATCAATGCCAGCCTATCCTGTTGCCAGTTCCCGGTCCTGACTTGGATCCGATCTCAAGACGTCTCATAACCACCATTCTGGTAAGACACCATAATGATAGCTGATAATCCATAATATGCAAGGGGACCAACTGATGGGTTTTGAGCATTCTAACACTTCCTAAGTGTACATGCAACCCTAATAAACCTTGAATCTATGTTTGTCTAAGATACATGCAAATAATTAATTTTCCAATGTTCATATCCTAACTAGCATGGCATGGGGAACATGAATCAAATAAAGCTAGTAGAAATACTTACCTTGTAGTAGTAGTTGATTCCTTGAAGTTTTAGAGCCTAGCACCAATAGTGTGGATGCCTCAAATGGAAATCACAAATCACTACAAACTTGGAACTTTGAGAGAATAGTCACTACTATCTTGAAATTGGCCCTCTTGTTTTTTCTCACTCAACTAGTGTCCACTAGTTTTATTTCAAGAACCAAAGCCTCCTTTATATAGTGTGGTGGATTAATGTTACATCCATGTAAACTCTAATACCCATGTCTCTTCATTTCCATGAGATCCATGGGTTAAAGCTCCATGGAGTATCCATGGACTTTCCATGCAAGCCTAGCCCATTCCAAATAAGCATTAGCCCACACTATATAAATATAGAAGCCCATATTTAATTAGTAATATCTTTGATCTCTAAATTAATCCTAGATTAATTATAGATGAATACTAATTAAATAATATGATCTTATATTAATATATTAGAGCTTATAATATATTAATAAATCATAACTTGTACTATTCTCAAAAGATTATCCATAAATTGTTCGGGTGAAGTGCAAACCAAATGGACCATGTCGGGTCGGGTCAAGTACATACCAAATATAGTTATGGACTTAGACACTATATCCAACAGTCTCCCACTTGGATAAGTCTAATAACTATAGTTGCAAGTATGACTTCAGGAACCGATCAGCAATCGTAGCTCTTTAAACTCTGTTGAACTAGAACATGCCATTTAAGATAAGTGATCATATAATCCTCTGTTCTAGATATCAGCCGGACAAATACATGGAACATGGTCTTACTTATTGTCCAGCATTTGTTTCCCGATTTCCGATTTGTTTGACATAGAACTTAACTGAACACATCAATTTAGTTCTGACCGGGCCCGGTACATAGGTCAAAACAAAATCATCGAGGGGACCAGATATCGCTTCTAATCCTAAAAGGAACAGATAAACTTCAACTCATATGTTTGTTCTACTACTCATTGAATTATACACAAAGGCACGTTTTATAACATCGAGTTACCAATGTGTTTTCGTACAATCAATGCATAACCAACTCGTAAGTAACAAATCATATCTCTGGGTTTGAACACTTATATGATATTACCGTCTCACGATCACTCGAGATAAAATTCCATGAAGTGATTCCAGTGAGCGTGGGTTGAGTCCAATGCTCAGAACTTATGAGCACTCATGATTATTGTAGCCATGTCCAACACCTTAGACCTCTGCAACCAATCATGACAGTCTTGATTCATACCTACTTCCGACATATGACCAACTATGGAGGTTTGAATAATATGATATACCAAACATAATTATTTTGGAAGTCAAAACATGCAAACGAAATATAGTAAACGATCGACAAGAGATAGCAACACTTTACTCATAAATAAAACACCTTTTATTCATCATCTAATGTCAATTACACTTTACAAATTTCATAATTTATCTAACTACTAAAACTTATATCATCCTTCAGCCCTATGCTCCGAGCATGCTGGAGATGCTTAACCCTACTCAGTCCCTTTGTGAGGGGATCTATTGGGTTCTCATCCGATGATACCCTCTTTGCCACGAGGATTCCTTCTTCTATTCGATGTCTGATGAAGTGATATTTTCTGTCAATGTGTCTGGATCTCCCATGATCTCTTGGTTCCTTGGCTAAGGCAACCGCACTATTGCTATCACAGAAAATCTCTGTTGGCTCTTTTATAGCTGGTACAACTCCAAGGTCTCCGATGAAGTTATTTATCCATATAGCCTCCTTTGCTGCCTCGCCTGCTGCTATATACTCTGATTCACAAGTGGAATCAGTCACTGTCTGCTGCTTGGAACTCTTCCAAGTGATTGCTCCTCCGTTTAAGGTAAAGACCCAGCCCGACTGAGACCGGAAATTATCCCATCAGTCTGGAAGCTATCATCACTATACCCTGCAACTCTCAAGTTGTCACTCCCGCCGAGGGTAAGGATCCAGTCCTTAGTCCTCCGCAGGTACTTGAGGATATTCTTTACCGCAGTCCAGTGTGCCTTGACAGGGTTCCCCTAATACGTGCTAACCATGCTCAAAGCAAAGGCTACATCAGTTCGAGTACACGTCATAGCATACATGATCGATCCTACAGCTGAAGCATAAGGTAGTCGACTCATTTCTGCTATCTCAGCCTCAGTACTAGGGCTTTGTATCTTACTCAATCTGGCATTACTCTGAATGGGTAACTCACCTTTCTTGGAGTTATGCATGTTGAATCTTTTCAACACTTTGTCCACATAGGTGCTTTGACTAAGTCCAATTAGTATTTTACTCATGTTTCTCAAAATCCTTATCCCTAGGATATAGGCAACTTCACCAAGGTCCTTCATAGCGAAACACTTCCCAAGCCAGGACTTAACTTCCTGCAGAGTTGGGATGTCATTTCCTATGAGTAGTATGTCATCCACATACAACACCAAAAAGCTAACTATACTCCCACTAGCCTTGACATACACACGAGATTCATCTTCACTCCTAGAAAAGCCAAATTCCTTTACCTTTTCATCGAAGCAAAGATTCCATATGCGAGGTGCTTTCTTTAATCCATAAATGGATTTCTCAAGCATACACACTCTATTAGGGTACTCGTTGCTGACAAAACCTTCTGGCTGAATCATGTAAACATCTTCAGTCAACTTTCCATTAAGGAAAGCGGTTTTGACATCCATTTGCCAAATTTCATAGTCATGAAATGCATATATGGATAACATAACCCTAATAGACTTAATCTTGGCTACTGGAGAAAAGGTCTCATCATAATCCACTCCAGGAATTTGAGAGAAGCCCTTTGCAACCAGCTGAGCCTTATAAGTGTGTACATTACCATCCATGTCGGTATTCTTCTTGAATATCCATTTGCACCCTACAGTCTTACGACCTGGTACATTCTCAACCAAGTTCCAAACTTGATTGTCATACATGGATTGTATCTCGCTATCCATAGCCTCTTTCCATTTAGCAGACTCAGAGCCTGCCATGGCTTCCATGTAGCTGTTAGGTTCATCTAGACCTACTAGTGTCTCATCACTAATAAGTGTCTCACCTTCCGCAGTAATATGGAAACCATAGTAATGCTCAGGTGCATTCCTAACTCTCATGGAACACCTCAGAGGTACAGACTCGTCAATTGGCTCAACAGGAGTTTCCTCCTCAAGTTAAGGGCTAGGGTTTGAAGTTCCTTCACCGCTTGACTCTTGAATTTCTTAAAGATCAATTTGCCTCCCACTGTCTCCTTGGCTTATAAACTCTCTCTCTCTCTCTCTCTCTCTCTCTCTCTCTCTCTCTCAAAAGACTCCTCCTCTTGCTACAAAGACCACATTATCACTAGGTCTGTAGAAGAGGTAACCAAAGGATCTTTGTGGGTAGCCGATGAAAATACACCTCTCGCTTCCGGGTTCTAGCTTATCATGAGTCTCGCGCCTCACAAAAGCCTCACAACCTCAAATCTTGATGTGTTCTAGGTTGGGTACTTTACCAATCCATATCTCGTGAGGAGTTTTGGCAACTTTATTTGGAGGGACTAGATTAAGGATATGGGCGGCAGTCTCTAAGCCATACCCCCAGAATGAGATTGGTAGCGAAGCTCGATTCATCATGGAACGAACCATATCCAACAAGGTTCGATTACGCCTCTCAGCTACACCATTCAACATCCTGGGAGGTGTCAATTGTGAGACAATCCCACATTCCCTAAGATAGTCGAGGAACTCTAAACTAAGATACTCACCACCTCGATCGGATCGTAGCATCTTAATGTTCCTACCCAATTGATTCTCGACTTTCTGTTTAAATTCCTTAAACCTTTCGAAATTCTCTGACTTATGCTTGATTAAGTAGACATATCCATATCTACTGTAATCATCAGTAAAAGTCAAATAATAACGATTAGCATCCCTTGTGGCATGTTTGAATGGTCCACACACATCCGTGTGTACAAGGTCCAACAAACCTTCGCCCCTCTCACAAGAGCCTGTGAAGGGTGACTTTGTCATTTTTCCAAGTAAGCATGATTCGCAACTATCATCTGAATTTAGGTCAAACGACTCCAATACTCCATCCTTTTGGAGTTGGCCTATGCGTTTCTTGCTTATATATCCAAGATGACAATGCCATAATGATGCTTTATCCAAGTTATTATTATTAACAGAATCAATATACAATACATTGTTTCCTAAGTTATCAACCACAGATATTGTTTCATACACGCCATCACAAGGTAATGCTTTAAAATAAAGAACATTATTAAAGAAAGCATTAATCGAACCAACTTCATTATCAAATGAAAAGGTGAAACCTTGTTTATACAATGCATGAAAGGAAATAATATTTCTTGCCATTTATGGCGAATAACAACACTTATTCAAATCTAAACTAAACCCACTACTTAGCGATAAAGTATAAACTCCAATCTTGGTGACAGGTGAAGCTTTCATGTTTCCCATGATCAAGTTTATTCTTCCTTGCTCCACATCCTCACTTCTTCTTAGTCCCTGTAAATCAGAACAGATATGAATACCACAACCGGTATCAAGGACCCAAGAATTAGAATGGGGTGAGTTATTAGATAAGATAGTGTAAATACCTGCATGGTTGGGTTTAACTTTCCCATCCTTCACATCTTGCTGGTACTTTGGGCAGTTCCGCTTCCAATGTGCATTTTCATGGCAATATAAGCATTCAGCCTCTTTTGGGTCAGAAGAAGGAGTGATGAAACCTTTCTTGGTTCCACTTGAAGAAGAGCCATCAAGGTTCCTAACCTTGGTAACCTTCGAAGAACTCTTTCTCTTCTTCCCTCGTCCTTTCCCGATTGCCAAGAAAGGGGCAGAGTTGGTAGGAGTAGGAGTAGTAACAACCGCCTTACCCTTAAGACCACTTTCCGCGGTCTTTAAGAGTCCTTGAAGTTTTCTGAGAGTGACCTCTTCCTTGTTCATGTGGTATGTCATGCGGAATTGATCATAACATGAAGGTAAGGAGTGAAAAATAATATCTATTGCTAGCTCCTCGGGGAAGTTCACATTAAGCTTCAGCAAACGGTCCACAAATCTTTGCATTTTCTGCATGTGGCCCGTGATGGGTTCACCATCCTTCATGCGAGTTGTTATCATGGAGGAGATGATTTCATACCTCTCTTGACGAGCTCTTTGATGGTATCTTTCCATCAAGTCTTGGTGCATCTCATAGGGGTATAAATCTTCATAGGATTTTTGGAGATCCGCGGCCATAGTGGTCATCATGATGCATGCCACTTTGGTGGAATCCCTTTCATGTGCCCTAAACTCAACGATCTCTTGAGGAGTAGCAACTGTCTCATCAATCTCCTTAAGCTCCTTAAGCTCCCTATCGAGGACATATTCCTTGTCCTCGTAGCGAGTAATCATTCTGATGTTTCTGATCCATTCATTAAAATTGGATCCATCAAAAGTGACTTTCCCACACAAGTTCATAAGAGAAAAGGAGCCACTAGGATTAGAGCCAGAAGCAGCGTTGTTTGCAGACATCTTGTAAGAGAAGAAAGAAAGAATTAGTTTAGATATAGAGATAGACCTTAATAAAACACCCAAATGTAATATTAAGGCTAGGACCCAATCACAATATATTATACTTAGAAGAGGTATGCCGTAATCTAAGTAATAACATATTTGAAAGGTAGGTGAATGACGATTCACCAATTTCCACCAAAGTCAAAATATTAAAAATATTTAATTTGGTTTTTAGAAACTCCTAGATTCTTTTGAGATTCAATGAACTTTTCAAATGCATGTTTCAATCTCGAGTGTGCCCTCCAAGTTTTGTGACTGGGATGCCGAGGATCACAAAACGAGGTGTGAAGTAACCATGCAAATTACTTGGTACCCTTAATAAATTACCCCTCAATCGATGTGCCAGTTAACCACACATGCTCCATCGATACTATGATAAATATTAAGTCACCCTTTACCTACCTTGTTAAGTCCAAGTTAGTGTTCCGGTTAACCACACACGCTCCACTAACGACTTAGACAAAGTGTAAAGTGTAATTTCATGGATTAGCACCTTATTCACATTTTTCCTAAAGTAACTAAGATTGGGAATTTAATAAACCATTTAGTTACTTTATAATATTCATCATACTTTTAATGAGAATTTATAAGTCCTTGTCTTACCCGTTCGGCTAACGACCCTCCACCAGTCAAGCAAGCGGTGATATGACTTTAATCTTATACATATATATTATTAACTTATAATATTATAAGTATAAGGGTTGAATTTTAACTTTTAAAATTCTAAGGGTTGGAACTAAAGTTTTTAATATGACTTTACTTGTTCCAAAACTTGAGGGCAAGTTTTGTAAACTTTCAAAACTTTTCATTTCTTGTAACTTATGAGTTTAATAGAGTAATAAAAATGAAGAGTATTCATTTTTCTAACTCTTGTGTTCTTTTAATGGTTTTAATTCAAGTGACTTTTGGTTTTCCATAACTTGAGGACAAGTTATGGACTCCATTAAAACACATAATGATCATGAATTAATCTACCACATAGGTTACAAATAATTCCTATGATCATCTAAACATCATAAGATCAAGAACATGAATATGAACACTTTCATGAATCAAAAATTACACATAAAATTTTGTAATTTTGATAACAAGTTGTTGTAAATGGATTAGCAAAGACATTACACCATCTAAAACAAGTTTTCAAGTACCAAAACAGTTTAGGGTAATGTTTCTAGTCCATTTCCAGCAACTAAAGTCGAAAATCTGCACTCTGTGGCTCCTACTCGCCGAGTGCATGAACCTACTCGGCGAGTAGGTTGAAGATACACATGAACTCGGCGAGTCCCCCCATGGACTCGGCGAGTTCATCAGGCAGACAGCAAGTTTTTCGACTTTTTCCAATATTTTGCATCAAGTATCAAACAAACAAGCCTAGGCTCTGATACCACTGATGGGTTTTGAGCATTCTAACACTTCCTAAGTGTATATGCAACCCTAATAAACATTGGATCTATGTTTGTCTAAGATACATGCAAATAATTAATTTTCCAAGGTTCATATCCTAACTAGCATGGCATGGGGAACATGAATCAAATAAAGCTAGTAGAAATACTTACCTTGTAGTAGTAGTTGATTCCTTGAAGTTTTAGAGCCTAGCACCAATAGTGTGGATGCCTCAAATGGAAATCACAAATCACCACAAACTTGGAACTTTGAGAGAATAGTCACTAGTATCTTGAAATTGGCCCTCTTGTTTTTTCTCACTCAACTAGTGTCCACTAGTTTTATTTCAAGAACCAAAGCCTCCTTTATATAGTGTGGTGGATTAGGGTTACATCCATGTAAACCCTAATACCCATGTCTCTTCATTTCCATGAGATCCATGGGTTAAAGCTCCATGGAGTATCTATGGACTTTCCATGCAAGCCTAGCCCATTCCAAATAAGCATTAGCCCACACTATATAAATATAGAAGAACATATTTAATTAGTAATATCTTTGATCTCTAAATTAGTCCTAGATTAATTATAGATAAATACTAATTAAATAATATGATCTTATATTAATATATTAGAACTTATAATATATTAATAAATCATAACTTGTACTATTCTCAAAAGATTATCCATAAATTGTTCGGGTGAAGTGCAACCCAAATGGACCATGCCGGGTCGGGTCAAGTACATACCAAATATAGTTATGGACTTAGACACTATATCCAATACCAACTTCCTACCCGACCTTAGGGGTTGTGACTTCCTTGCTATGCATATGGGTCCTGTGCTTTCAGTAGTACGGGCCCATACTACCTTCCACACCTACCCATATTTGTCTCAAGTATCATCACAACGCCTTAACAATATACATAATCATAGCAAGTGCTCAATCCTCACTCCTAAAGGAATGCTAAATATCTCATAACTGGCCTACCGGCCTCATGCAACCCACCCATCCATGAAACTTCCACCAACCCTGCAGCGTTGGTGTATGCTATCTATACATAACGCTGGACCCTATAGACTTTCTAATATTCGATCCTACCCTGAGCCCCTAAGCGAGAACAGAACATAAGGCCAAATCAAACATTCTCAGGCTATAAGATCTTAATTATATACAGCTGTGATGCATACACAAGTAACTACAGTAATGATGTCAATCTCATATAAGGAAAACCCTAGGCTAGCAGGCATCATGTAATCAGGCAATTCTATCATGCAATTTCTGAAGATCCCTAGCCTAGTACTAGCATGTTGTTCTAACATATCACATAATCAAATAACTGTATGGTATTTTGGGGTCTACTTACTGACTCCGACTGATCGTACACCCTGCATCCTCCTTTACTTATTTTGAAAACCATTTTAGAAATCATTTTGAAAACCTTTACTTGATTTGAGACTAGATTCACACGAATGTTCCTCCAATTCACTCAAACAAAGGCTCTGATACCAACTTGTAACACCCATAAAATTCAAGACAATTTAAAACTTTTTAATACATTTAAAAACCATTAAGTGATTACAGTTTGTTTTCAAAATATTTTAAACATCAGAATATCCCCAGAATCAAATCATATAACCATGAAATATGAGGAGTTGTACGATCATGCCTTTGCCTTCCTGCGATCATCTAATGTACCTGAAAAATTAAACTAAAACTGTAAGCCCGAAAGCTTAGTGAGTTCCTCCAAAATACCAACCTCATATGACCATACTCACATCATATCAGCAAATACAAAACAGTATGCATAATGAGCCTTCAGCCTGGCTGGACCGCCTCTCAGGGCCTACAACCTATCTAGACCGCTTCCGAGCCTTTGGCATGACTGGACCGCCCTACAGGGCGTACAGCCTATCCGGACCGCTCGTCGGGTATGTTGGCCAACAACACAAAGCAGTACCGCCTCAACCCAAGCCAACCATAATATCGACATACGTATGACACATAATCAAACAATAAGCACAAATCATACAGACTTCTAAGCATAACATCCTCTTATCTACCAGGATACCGATCTAACAGATCATAACAGTATAACAACACCCTAACTATCAGGGTACTGATCTAACAGATCATAACAACATATCACCACCCCAACTACCAGGGTGCCTATCTAACAGATCATAACAGCATAACAACACCCTAATTACCATGGTACCAATCTAAAAGATCGTAACAAAATAACAACACCCTAACTACCAGGGTACAGATCTAGCAAATCACGAATGCATAACAACATACTAAATGCAGGATAATAATCCAAAGGGACCGACCTAGTGTCGTAGACCCTGTCAGTATAGTGAGGAGAACTCACCTCGCATTGCTGAAGTTCTGTAGATAAAACTCTAGATGTTGGTTGACAGCTTCCCGAACTGTCAACATCAAACAATACCCAATTAATAATTGGGTTCCAAGCCAACGGTCCAACTCACACTCCGAAAGACCTAAAAGTTAAGTAATGGGTCAAAGCCCAACATAGGGCCTAATTTTCCAAATTGGGCCCAGACCTCTACATGGTCTTTCCTTAAGGCCCATTCATTTACTCTAGTCCAAACTCTTGGTATTCCCATGGCCCAATATAACATAATCATCAAGGCCCAGTTATGGCCTATCAATGGCCCAATTTTCCAAATTAGGCCCAAGACTCTCACATGGGCCTTATCTAAAAACCATCAACATATTCTAGTTCATATGATCATTCTTGGATGGCCCATTAATAATCCAATTACCGAAGCCCAATGGAAAGGCCCAACACAAACCCCACGTGAAATTAGGATTTCACATAAAATGACAATTAGGTTTAAGTGTTTCTTACTTAACCCCGTTAAGGACTTAATCCATTAAGTCCAATATTGACTTAGGTTCATTTTACAAATAATTATTAATTAATATTTTAACTTTACTAAATAATTCATGCGCGTCCCGATAAATTCCCAAAATTAGGGTTCTAAGCCATTAGGGTTTTCTAAACCCAAATTAGGGTTTCCAACCCAATACTAGCCCATTAGTCAATTAGTTGGGCTTTTAGGTCACTTTGGTTCTCATTGGGCCCATTAGGGTTTCCTCGGGCCCATTAGGGCTTCATTGGGCGCACTTTGATCAAGCATCCCCCAAACGAGTCAAACACAGCAAGGCAAGCACACCGCCACCCGACACGGCGGCAGGAGGCAGTAGCCACCACCTCACGGTGGTAGTTAGGGTTTCTTTTCATTATTTTAAATTCTAATTACACTTATAATGCTGAATTTCAAATAAAACACACACAACCACTAAAACACACACACCTGCGATGGTGCATGGTGGCAGCGAGGTTTTCCCCTCGAATATTCGGCCAAGGAACGATCTCACATCCCTTACACGTGAAACACACGCACAAAAACATTGAATCCCACTCACAACCACCATACACGGCGGTTAAGGGTGGCAGAAAAGAGCTAGCGGCGTCAGCTACCACGGTTGACAGCCGTGGTGGTTCCCTAGGGTTTTCCGGCCAACAGAAATGCTCCAAAAATGATTAACACAGCAGCACCCGACTTTACATACCCAAAACAAATGTGGCCACCCACCTGTGGCGGAAAATGACGGCAGCAGCAACACTAACGTCCGCAGCGGCGACATTTCGTCTTCGTCGGTAGTGAGACGTGCACGACTATTTCCCGGTGGTCTTAAGGCTCCAACAGTGGTGGAAACTGCAATCACTTATTCCCGACCTCCTTAACGGTCGTAACACCCACAGCAGCACCCGACTTTACATACCCAAAACAAATGTGGCCACCCACCTGTGGCGGAAAATGACGGCAGCAGCAACACTAACGTCCGCAGCGGCGACATTTCGTCTTCGTCGGTAGTGAGACGTGCACGACTATTTCCCGGTGGTCTTAAGGCTCCAACAGTGGTGGCAACTGCAATCACTTATTCCCGACCTCCTTAACGGTCGTAACACCCACACGAAGCATACATCGGGGCTGAGGAAAATGCGACAGTGGTGGTGCTCCAATTTGCGAAGTAGCAAGTGGAGGATGAAACCTCCCATGGAAGTGACTGAAGAAAGAGAAGGAAGAGAATGGTGGTCATCCGGTGGTGTTTTCGTCAAATGCAGGTCGGAAACAACACAGCGGCAGCACCGATGTTTTTGCTGATCGGAAAACAGGAGCAAAGGGGGGTGGTGGCGACCGGAGGTTAAGATTGTGGTGGATGCATAAGGGTTAGGTTTAGGGTTGCATGCGTGATGAATTTATACGCAGTCGTCCCATCTAAAACTTTGGCCCTATTGACAAGTTCGGCTCCTCTAAGCCCATTCCTTTCAATTGCTACCAAATTTTACCTTTTTAACCCTAGCCATCCAAAACCTCTTCAAATTAAGTCCCAAAATTACCCTTTAACCCCTGACTCCTTAAAATCTTTTCAACTTGACCCAATATTTACCAAATAGCCCCTCAATGAAAATTTCTTTTCACCCTGCCTTCGAAAATTCTTTTCAAAATAAATCCTGAAATTACATTTTAACCCCCGAAACTCTAAATCATGACATTTGGCTCCCCGAAACCAACACCCGCTAATTTTTATTTGATTTCTTGGGCTATAATAATATAAAATAATGATAAAAAGTACACCTCGGGGTTCCGGTTTATTATTTAATTATCTTATTTTAATCGGGATGTTACATGATGTCTTCATGATTCTTGCATGTGCTTGTCTTATATGCTTTCGGACTTCGGTCTGATGTCGGGGAAAGCCTAAGGAATGTTTATATGTTTCCGGATTTTAGTCCGATGTCGGGCGGGGCCCGAGGAATGTTTATATGTTTATGTTATGTGATTATTTATGTGTATTTGTTGATATGTTTATATGTATACAGAGCTTTGCTCGATGTCGAGCGGAGCCCGATGCCGGATCTCGGTCCGATGCTGGGCGGGGCCAGATGACGGACTTCGGTCTGATGCCGGACGGGGCTGGATATAGTGGGCAAGGCCCATGTTATGTTATTATGTGATTATATGTATGGTATGTGGTAGTTTGGGAGACTCACTAAGCTTCGTGCTTAGAGTTTTCCGTTTTGGTTTCAGGTACTTCCGGTAGCAAAGAGAATAGCACGGAATGACTGCAGTGCACACACCGTGATTTTAACCTGGGATGTTTTTACTCTGATATGTTTGACAGATGTTTATGATGTTCTTAGAAACAATGACTTATGATTTTCATGTGATGTTTTGATAACTATGGTTTTATTAATAATTAAAAACGGAATTTTTGGACCGTATTTTTCGATTATTTCAGAACACCATTCCTCAATCCAGGTGAATATCATGTGAAAGAGTATTTGATTGATGTGACTAGCTCCTACTCATGATAAGTTGGAGACTATAACCTTATGGTTGAAATAAAATGTTACCTTTATTGTATATATTGTGTATTCCTGGTACGTTTTTTTAGTATCTTTTAGTATCTGTATTTATTATTTAAGTATTAATATACAAATAAATATAAAACATATTGATTTGTATAAATGAAGTATTTTTACAAAAAAAATATGTATTTTTATATTTAAACTTGTATATCCATGGGGGGCGTTGAGGGGAGGCAAAGTGGGCAACTGCATAGGGCCTAATTTTTTTATTATATATTTTATATATTTTTATTTAAAAATAAAAACTTATATTAACAATAAGGGTCATTTTTTTCTAGCTCGTCCTGGGTCTTTGATGATATTTAATTTTTCAGGACCGATCATGTGTATATATAAATGTACTAGGTTATAACCCGTGTACAACATAGTTGACAATAAAGAAAAATTATATAATAAAAAACAATTTATCTAATCATACATTGGCAAACAAATATTTGTATATAATCTTTAAAATAAACACAAATAGGAGGAAAAGAGCATAGGTTATGGTCGAAAAAATCCTTAGTTTCGATGATATTTATATTATTATTTTTTTGAATGATAGTTTTTTTGTTATATTTACAGGCCAAGTAGTGGCTAGAAAATAGTGCATATACAATTAAAATGTTAACTACAGCAAATTTGGTTGAACCATCATTCATTAAATGAAAAATTAGAATGCTAAAAAGCCACACACCAATTAAGGCTTGACTTGTAATGGAAGCAAGATGCTAGAACCACCACAGAACTTGACTTTTGATTTTAGAAAACATTCGACACCAATAGCAATGTAATTTCAGGGGCTTCCCTGCAATAGATAGCCTTGTAATCCATGAGCAAACCATAAATAACATTGTAATTTCTTAGGTGTACCAGAAATAATATTGTACTTTCATGGGAAAACCAACAATAACATTAAACATTAGTTCTTAGGAGACCAAACATCGACACATGTGAAAAAGTGTGAATGGGTTAATGACCCCTGCCACTTAAGCTTATCTCTTTGAAACATTGTGTATCATGATGTAGCAGTGTATTTTGATGGACTTCAAAACTTCATGTTGAAAACTATTGAACACCACAGGTAAATTTGCATAAAAAACTCGTGATCATAACATGAATGAGATATCATTAGGATCCAGTCATTGCAGTGTTGCGCCAAAAAACTAAAAGCCTTCAACCAGCAACTAAGCATTGTGTGAATTATGACTGTTTGATATTCCTCTAATCTTCTTCTATAGGATTTTTGAGTCTGATGTCATTTCAAACAAACCAATATGTTGTCACTACACTAACAAATTACAAAAAGTAAAACACAAACTTACGAATATAGGCAATTAAAAATCACTATTCTTTAATCTTGACATAACTTTATCGATAATACCCAACATAAAGTTGTTGATTTGACCCTCACATTTTCAGGGTTACCGCCAATCTCGTTTACAATCTCCTTTATTCCAGCGTCTTTAACCATCATCTTTCTTGAAATTTCAAACACATAAAATTCAAACATGTATATGAGGCTTCATAGAGAGAGAAGGGTGAATGATATCTTTCAGGTACAGAATGTTGACAATTAAATCAAAATCAAAATGATGGTTCTAAAACAAACCTTTCGGTTTCAAGAAGAGGAAACTTATAATATCTTTATTAACGACATTAAAATCAAACGGCTTCAGATGGATTATATGTAATCGATGTGCCTCTCATTCTCATCAAGAAAGCAATTGATTACATACTTGGTTGGTAAATGAAAATCCATGACCGTAAAATCAAGAATAAAATAAAAAAATCTTGAACAAATAGCTTGAACGCAAACTTTCGTACACATGTAAAGTACATTAACCAAACCTCAAAATTTTGTGAAAGAATTCCCAAAATTAAACCTCAAAATTTTGTGGAAGAATGTAACATCCGGATTCCCAGGTATTATATTTTATTCTCTTATTTTTGTAAGTTGTGAGGAGACTCGGCGAGTTGGTGTCTAAACTCGCCGAGTATGGTCGCGGATTCGTATGCGAGTTCACAGCTGGACTCGGCGAGTTCACGAGTGGACTCGGTGAGTCCACGCTGTTTAATGAAACCCTAATTTCCAGGGTTTGGGACCTATTTAAAGGCCCTTAGGGCCGTCATTTGCGGCCACCAACCCCCAGAGAGAAACCCTAAGAGATCTAGAGCGTTTGTGAGGAAGGAGAGGCCATTCTTGATCCTTTTGTGGGTGTTTTTGCAAGAAGGAAGTGACCAAGGCAAGAGGAGGCTGAAGGAGGTGTATTTTGGTGGTTTTTGAGTTCATAGAGATTGTATTAAGGTATTTTTCTCGGACCTTCTTCAGTTTTGGTGTTGATTCTTAGTGTTAGGGTTTTCTAACCCTTTTAGAGGTTGATTAAGTGGAGCATTTGGTCCCTTCTCGAGTTTGTGTCTTGGATCTGGACCCAAAGAGGTCCAGAGACCTTAATCCTTGGAGCTTTATGAGTCATTTTGGGAGCCATAAGCTTGGGATGTCATTTTTGGGGCTAAATCACCAAGTTAGACCATTTTGAGGTTGTATGAGTGTCAAGGTCTGAACTTTACGTGATTATCATGCTTGGGAAGGCCAAATCTATGAATGTATGGAACATATCTGACCTCAGGAGTTGTATGGAGTTTGTGCATGGCATGGACTCGCCGAGTCCGAAGAACAGACTCGGCGAGTAGTATGAAGGTTTCCCGTAAATCACTCAGTGAATGGACTTACCGAGTTGGGGAATAACTCGGTGAGTCAGGGAGGGTCAGGGGGGACTGAGGTCAAGATGGAACTCGCCGAGTTGTTCTTGAGACTCGGCGAGTTGAGTCGGGGTGGCCCCACGATTCATGTCATGTGGAACTCGTCGAGTCAGGGGAAGTACTCGACGTGCCAAGAGAGGGTCTAAGAGAGTCAGTGGACATGTGTAGACTCGCCGAGTCGCCCTAGTGCACTCGACGAGTCGGGTCAAAGTTTGACCGTTGACCTTATTGACTTTTAGGGTTGAGTACAGTTGTATTTATGAGAGTATTTACTTTATGTGATTAGGCGGAGGCTAGATCACATTTCTACTGAGTCAGACACTTACCGAGACACCGAGGTGAGTCTTCTCACTATACGTTACCTAGAGTGGTATATTGTGTGGACCAGAGGGTCTTATGTGCTATGTATGAGATTATGTGCTATGTGTTATATGTATGTTGTATGATGTTATAGACCGGACCGAAGGGTCCAACGATACATACCGGGCCGGAGGGCCCAACGAGCTATGACCGGACCAGAGGGTCCAACGAGCTACGGGACTGGAGGGTCCCGCTGAGACACATCGACCGGAAGGTCGTATTATAGCCTCGAGTGGCGTATATGTTGTATGCGGTATTTTGGGGGACTCACTAAGCATTTATGCTTACAGTTGTTGTGTTATGTGTTTCAGGTACTAGTGATGAGCGCGGGAAGGCGCCGACATGATTCGTACACACACACGCATTGGAGTTTATGTTTGAGATTCTGGGGAGATGTTTTGTGATGATAACATTTGATACAATATATTTTGACATGATTTTATGAGAAAATGTATGTTTGTAAAAATGAAAAATTGTTTTGAAGATTTACGTTGTTACAAAGAATTCCCAAAATTCTTCAAGGCGCTTTCACCTGTGGTTTATTGGGACACCTTCAAGAAACCAAAATCATTAAAATAAATAAATAAATAAAATTGAAATCATAGACGAAAGAAGTAAAATCGTCTGACCTCAAATATACCCATAGGAAGTGAGCTTTCGATTTTAAGCATCGTGTTCATGTTGAAGAAAGAGAGAGGTCGGTTAGGTTTTGGCTCCGATTAGTATAGAGCAAGAGAAAGGTGGAGATGGTTTTAAATTTGAATGTAGATTAGGGTTTGAGAGAAAATGGGAGCATATAAAATTGATTCGTAGATGAAAAGTCGTATAATTATGCTACAATCATGGTGATAGATAGAATCAATTTCAAATCATACATACTTATAAAGCTAGCATTTCTTCTTGAATCTCATGCATTTGAAACCCCCATTCTTTTTCCTTTCACCACATTCATTTGAAACTCCCATGACTTTTCAATTTCTTTATAATAATAATTATAATTTGGTAATTAGGTTAAATAAATATCAAATCTAAAGTGTATTCATATATAAACTAAATTTCAATATTAAAATAATATCTTGAATTCTACTTATAAAATTATGTTTTTTAACTTTTAACATATTATACTTAATTTATTAGTTTTAATATATTGTTGGATGTAAACCATTATCATTTTAAAGGTATAATTTTTAAACAATTTGTATAAAATACTTATATTATTAATTAAAATATAACATTATAGGCTCAACTTAAATATAAATTTTATTTAACTTAAACAACCCAAATATTATTTTACAAATAGTTAAAAGTGATAAATTGTAGTGTCTTTCTAATAATGATTGTAAGTTGGTTAATAAGGTTAAATAAATATCAAACCTAAAGTGTAATCATAAATAGACTAAATTTCAGTTTTAAAATAATATATTCACTTCTATTTATAAAGTTATGTTTTTAAATTTAACATATTATAATTAATTTATTAGATTTAAAATGTTGTTGTATGTAAACCATTATCAGTTTAAAGCTACAATTTTTGAACAGTTTGGACAAAATACTTAAATTGTTAATTTAAATATAACATTACAATGTCAACTTAAATATAAATTTCAGTTCCACTATAAAAACCAAATAATATTTTGTAAATAGTTAAAAGTGATAAATTATATTGATAAATGCAAAAACTAAACTGTAATATCAGTTTAACTAAAATATTTCCTAAATATATTTATATAATCGTTAAAAAATTTCAAATAAGTAACTTAAAATAACTTATAATAAAAATAGTTAAAAATAACTTTATATATTTGATTATATTGTTACCTTTAAAATCAAAAAATAATGTTTGATGTTTTAAATAATTATAATGATAGAAATTAAAACATTAAGCAAATAAATTTTATAAAATTAGGTAACAATAACAACTATAAATAATATTAAACCATATATAATATTTAATTTTATTGATGTGTAACTCACGAGTAGAAATCATTCAAACGATTGAAATCATGACGTTATAATAGATTTATATATTATCATATAATTCAAAATAATCAATATATTATATCAAATTAATATACGAATTACTATATCAAATTTAACAACAACGTTAGTGTTATATTTTAAAAAATATATATTCGTAAAGACTTCAACTATATAGGTGTTTCTGCGCATTACAATGTCAACTCAAATATAAATTTCAATTCCATTTAAAAAAAACTAAAGAATATTTTGTAAATAATTAAAAGTGATAAATTGTAGTGATAAAAGCAAAAACTAAATTGTAATTTCAATTTAAATAAAATATTTCTTAAATATATTTTTATAATCGTTAAAAGTTTCCAAATAAATAGCTTAAAATAACTTACAATAACAATAGTTAAAAACAACTCTATATAAATGATTATATTGTTAGCTTTAAAATAAAAAAACAATGTTTGATGTTTTTAATAATTATAATGATACAAATTAAAACATTAAGCAAATAAATTTTAAAAAAATAATTAACAATAAAAAAACTATAAATAACATCAAATCATATATTATATTTAATTTTATTCATGTGTAACTCGCGGGTACAAGTCATTCAAACGATTGAGATTATGAAGTTATAATAAATGTATATATTATAATATAATTCAAAATAATCAATATATTATATCAATTTAGTATATACAAATTATTATATCAAATTTAACAACAATGTTATTGTTATATTTAAAAAATCATATATTTGTAAAGACTTCAACTATATAGGTGTTTCTGCGCAACGCGCGGGCATTCGTCTAGTTATGATATAATCTTGCATAATAATATCGATGAAATTGGAGTATACGGGAAACCAAAAGGCAAGAGAATATGAAGAGGACATGTGGCATTTAAAGGTATTAAAAAATTGACACATGGCAATTTAAGATTTATTTATTAGAAGAGGAGATTTTATATATTTATACAAATAAATTACGTATATATATTTATACAAATAAATTTTTATGTATATTTATACAAATAACTTTTGATTTTGTGCTCATTTGGTCACTTAACTATTTTTAAATTTTAAAATGTCATTAAACTTTTGATTTTGTGATCATTTAGTCACTTAACTTTTGGTTTGGTCACATTTAGTCACCTAAGTTTTAGATTTGTGCTCATTTAGTCACCTAACTTTTAAAATTGTGCTCATTTAGTCACTAAACTTTTAAATTTTTTTAAAAGTTTAGTGACTAAATGAGCACAATTTTAAAAGTTTGGTGACTAAATGTGACCAAAACAAAAGTTAAATGATCAAATGAGCACAAAGCCAAAAGTTTGATGACCTTTAAAAACTTAAAAAGAATTAAGTGACCAAATGAACATAAAACCAAAAGTTAAGTGGCCAAAAATGACCTAAACCCTTTTTTTTTAAGATATATACTTTTATAGAAAAAATAGTTCTAAATGTTAAATTGATTCTTTTTCCGAAAAATAAAACAAACATATTCAAAAAATCAACTAACAAAAATGTAATTCACACTTATAGTAATGTTACTTTTTTTTTAAATCAGGAATGGCATGTTTTCATTATTAGTTACTTTGGACAATATTCTCGTCATTATAAAATTAAGATACCATAATGATAATCTAGAGTTGACCAAGTAGATTCTATAGTTCTAAAATGTCAAAGGTGGTATGAAACATCATATTGGAGGGTGGATATGGCCTGGGCTAAACCCACTCAGGGATGTTTGGTTAAGCTTTTAAAAAGGCAAAAAGTCCTTTTAGGAAAAGTTATAAAAAATCATGTTTCTCTAACATTTCCAAAAAGTTCATTTTTTCTTATATAAAAAAATAGTTTTTACAAGATTACCAAATATCTTTTGTCTTTTTATTTTTTCCTAAAAGCTAAAAAAATGTTTTAAAAGATAAAACAAACACCCGCTCTTAAGTCTTAAGTTCGTCATGTTGAGCTCAACACCCAACTCGGTAGTGACTTGTAAAGGAAAGAGAGTCTTCAATCAATAAATTTTTTTTACCAATTTCGAATAAACTATCATTTTTCTCCAAAAATTCTAATATTTATCTTTCAACCAAAATAAATATCAACATGATCTATCTCCATTTCTTACCACTTTTGTTCTCAAAAGAATTGTACCTTTTCAATCTACTAGATTCTCTACTTATTTTACAATATTTTAATTTTTAAATATATAACTAACAGGGAAAATGACTTATAAGGGTAAGAAAGTTTCAAAAACGTTCAAAAAAGACCATTGAAGTTTTTCCTGTTAAAAAAATACCATCTAACTAAAGTATTTGTATAAAAAACACCAATGAAATATACATTTTGTTTAAATTCCACCTAATGTAACCGGTTTTTATGGGTAATTGATGACTTGGATTAAAAATTTGCTGACTTGGTCTAAGAGTAATGACATGGTGAAGTGGGGATGACATGGCATTTAGGGCTACAAAGAAAAGAAAGGGAACGACTTATTTCTTCTTATCCTACTTGTCTTCTCCTGCATCTTCTTCTTCTTGGGGTCTTGTGCATAGTTACCTGGGTCGCAACTTAACTCAATTCTCAAAGCGTTTCCAATTGTAATTCCAATCGTTCTAGTCTTTCTGCTTTTGAATGAATTTAGCGACTCTTGGCAAAAGACGATTTTAACTCCTTAATTCGTATTCGACAGAGAACTTCCGGTTTAACATTAGAACAGTTAAACGATTTGCATCATTACTTTCTATTCTCTTCTTCTTCAATTTCTGTTAATATGTTCTTTTAGGTTTAATTTCTGAATTGGTGTTTGGAAAAAAATCGCAACACTCCAGAAGATGATAGTGAGACCATATTAGAGGGTAGATTAGACTTTAGAGCTTTGATAGTATAATGGTATAAAGGGATGCAAAAATATAAATCTTTAGTTATATTGTTCATGTAACAGTAGGGGTAAAATGGTCCATAAACTATCATCAAGCTATAATAATGGAGGGACATGGCCAGAAATAGCAATGTATTTTGAATAATAACAAAATGGACAAAATGATCCATAAACTGTCTATGAACCGTCAACACGGGCATGGAAATTTACTTATGTGTTAATCTTAATATGATGTAATAAAGTAATATTTTTGAAATGGAATGGGTATAAGTATTTATTTTGGAAACTTGTAGTTTGGAACCAATCTTTATGTAAGAAAGGTAAGACCTTTTCCTTGGTGTGCAACTGGAATGGAATGACTGATTTCACTCACAATTAAAGTCCAAGGCACAAAACTATGAAGGGTTACACCATCATGTTTATTAAGGGACAAAACTGTCATTTTTGCCTTATATGAACTATCATTTTTGTCAAGGGTATAACAACAATGTTGGAAAATTTTAACCTTGGTCATAGGGGTATTTTAGTCACAAACTTTTAATGATAAAAAAATATGTGTTTTTTATTAACTTTAACCAAAAAAAACTTTGCTTTCATTTTGAACATAAAAACTGCATACACTGTCCCATTTTATTCAGATACTTAAATATGAACAAAAAAATTGCATTCTGTAACTTCTTATCAATTTACATATAATAACATATTGTATATAGGGGCAATTTGGTCGTAAAAATATGTATGTATGATTAGCCTAACACAAGAGTAAATTCGTCTTTATGCACCTTAATTGACTGTTAAACTGTTAAAATCAATCAATTTAAACAAAAATAACTGTATACAGGGGTAAAATGGCCATAAAGCATAAAATTATAAAAATTATTGTTTATTTAATGTAGATAATGATATAGTGGTAGGTATATTTCATTCTAACATTATTAAATAACTTGTAGTAATTAAATTCAAATTAAACATAACTTCAAAATTGAATATTTGAACATAGTTTTTTTAATATTTCATTTCCATTATCTTGAATCAACCATTACAGCCTTCATACAAAAATGAATGGAGCTTCTATTTTCACTTCATGTGTAGTTACAAATAAGTTGAGTTATGTTTGTGGTCAGTTGTCCTGCCTTCTCCAACTGCAACAACCTCACCACCTTGAGGCTTCGTTTATGCAGTGGATGGGAGTAATATACCACATGCACTTTTCTGCTCTACAACCTTTATTTTTACCAACACTCTGTCACCCAATGGTTTCAATGAAGTGTAATTGGGAGCAACGGTAGTAGCAAATTTGACGACCAGACTAAAGGTTGACCTAATTGTCGAACTTCTAAACGGAGAAGACACCAGAATCGATTAGGTGGTTTCTATCTCAGACCTTCAAACGAAGGAAGAAAACAAGTCAATTTCAACTGAGCAGCTGCCATTTCCTAAAGCTTGGGGAGAGATTAGGTGGTTGCTGGACGAAAACGGAGAGGATAGAAATCGATTTCAAGAACAGAGAAGAACATAGCAGTCGGCTTTAGCAAGGAATCGATTTCACAAAATGGCGAGGAAACTTGATCGATCGAACCTTACAGACGTCTTCGTGAAAGCCAATTTACAAAACCCTTATTCCACCTGGAGACCCTTAATCCACGTTTACATCCATGTCACATTTTTTCCTTAATTTTTTTTTTTAACAGGTAAAAATGTAAGGCCTTAACCTACACCTGCCGGTTACCAATGGGTGATATTTGAACAAATCGTTACTTCTTTGGTGTTTTTTATACATAAGCTTTAGTTAAATGGTCTTTTTCAAACGTACAAAACTTTGATGATATTTTTTGAACGTTTTTAAAACATCATTACTCTTATAAGTCATTTTCCGTAACTAATAATTGTCCGTTTCTTTGCAGCATTATCTACTGGGTCAAACATTATCAAATTGTATTTCATCTAATAATAATATGAATAAAGACAGAAGGTGCGGTATGAGAAATAAAGATTGACCAAATAAAAATAAAGCAATTTAATGAAGGGTATTATTTATTATAATTCACTATAAATTTATTATTATAAGACATAAAAATAAATTTATTCTTATATCTGTAACAATATCTCAAACAACTCCTTTGACCTCACAGGCTCATACACCTCCAAACCTTCAGTGTTTGGATAAAAAGCAATTCAGTGTCTTGTAATGTATGTAGGCAGTTGATGCAGTTCAATGAACAATAATACTGATCAACAAAAGATTTAAAATAGCAGGATAAAAATAAATACAGATGAACAACACAAGTCACAACACATAACAATTACTTGTAGTCATGTGGAGATTTAAGATGAAGTTCGCCTTCTGAGCCTAGCCAAAGTGAACTCCACTCTTAAAAGAACCCAATCTTTGACAACATTCAAGAATCCATAATACGCATGTCTCCATGACTCTTTTAGAACCAACGACCCATAAAAACCCCAAAACCCAAACGCAAAACCAGCCACAATGCCAAAAATGAACCCCTTATTTATTATCTTATCATCATCATCAGATTTTTGTTCAGTAACTCCATCTGGGTTTCCACTGTTTGTCTCATCACCAGGGCATACGTTTTTCAGTGGAACCCCACAAAGTGCAAGATTTCCAGCGTATGATGACACGTCAAAGCTCTGTAACTGCGTCCCTTTCGGGATTCTTCCCGACAAGTTGTTGAATGACAAATCCAACACCCCAAGATTACTCAATTCCGAAAGGCTTGTAGGGATTCCACCAAGAAGGTCGTTTCTCGATAGATCAAGAAAATCCAACTGTCTCAATCGACCGATGTCTTTGGGTATTGATCCAATTAAGCTGTTTCTTGAAAGATTCAAGGCAATGAGAGCCGAAAGACTCGTGATTTCACTTGGGATTTCGCCCGTTAGTCTATTGGAAGAAAGATCAAGGCTAACGACAAGACCCAATGTCTTTTGGTACTCCGATTGCCTTCCTTTCCATTGCAGTAATGCTTTAAACACAACCCTAGCTGTGATAATCAGTCTGCTTTGATCCAACCCGATTGCGTTGTACTCAATACTTGCTTGCAGTATCCCTTTCTCCCTCATTATCATCCCCGAAATGTTATTGAGGCATTTCGGTATTTTCCAGGTGATATCGTTAACTGAGAGGTCTAAAATTTGAATGTTCTTGAGCTTACATAAGCTTGTAGGAATGGTTCCATTGAACCGATTTGATGGTAAGCTAAGAACAAGCAACATTGCAAAGCTTTCCCCTAACCATTCAGGTATATTACCCGATATTTCATTTTCTCCAAGATCAAGAAGTAGCAATGAAGTGCAGTTTTGTAAGGACGTAGGCAGCTCCCCGATCAAGCTATTGCCTCGTAAACTCATCATTTTAACAAACTCGAGAGCCCCAATCGAGTCGGGAACTTTCCCGATAAATCCATTGTTTTCAAGGTTGAGAATATTCAGGTTATTCAGGTTGTTCCAGCAGTTTGGAAGCTCTCCCGACAGTTTGTTATTTGAAAGATCAAGGTGGCTTAAACTAGTTAGGTTACACAAGGAAGAAATGGGCCCGGAGAACATGTTGTCGTTGAGCTTTAGAGTAACGGTGTCAAGAGGAAACAACGGTAAGTTACCCGAGAAGTTGTTTGAGCTCATATCGATTAAAGGTCGGTTACCAGATATAAAATCCAAATCCGGAATTATTCCATGGATCTGGTTCGAGGAGAGATTTAAGTAACGAATGCCCGGAATCAACGACTCCCAGAACCAACTGGGGACGGAATCATCAATTCCGGCGTTAGATATATCAAGCACGGAGAAGTTTGTTTGAGTTCTTAGCCATCCCGGGAAAGAACTCCCGAGTTTGCAGGATGACAACGAGATGGTTTCGAGTTGAAAAGTTGCAGACCAATCGGAACCGAATTCTACATCCAACGAATTAAACGACAGATCAAGGAACGTCAAACGAGAAAGATTAGCTACATGCGTTTCAGATATCGTTCCTTGAAAGAAATTCGAAGATGCACCCAAAGACTCGAGCTTAGAGAGAGGCTCTAACTTTTCAGCTAGAGTTCCATTTAATAGGTTTCTCTCAAAATACAATTCCCGCAAAGAAGCGAAAACAGAAAGATTAGGGAGAAATCCATTGATACGGTTATCCGCCAAATCAAGGATGGAAAGATTCGAGACTTTTTCAAATTTTCGTGGGAAAGACCCGTTCAACTGATTGCGTCCAAGGAGTAGTTCCTTGAGAGACGTGAATGTTGTAAAATCAGGCAAAAAACCAGTAAGTTGATTATCATATAAATCCACAACTTGTAATGACCTCTGTGGCCCTAAACCAGAGAGTTTATCGAAAAAACTAGGAAGATCTTGATTCAGATTGTTCCCAGATAAGACAAGTTCCCGAATGTTGGTCATGTTCTGAAATGAGCTCGGGATACCACCTTCGAGGCCATTGTTGGTTAAATCTAGGGTTTGGAGGTTTTTAAACATACCAAATGCTTCAGGAATGATACCAAGTAGCTTATTGTTAGATAGATCGATGTAAGTAAGGGTGCTACTAAAATTGAATAACCATGGGTATATCATAGAGTTTGGAAGATCGTTATAACTTATATCAACAACTGATAAGTTTGTCATGGAACGAACAAATGATTTGTCAGTGTTATTTGGAAGTAAGCAGTTTGCAAGGTGCAACTCTACAAGGGAGGGCAATCTGATGGCGTTATTAAGTAACCCAACAGATTCACTCAAGTCTATATAACTTAGATTTAGGTATTTGAGAGAGGAAAGACGAGAGAGCCAATCTGTGTTCTTCATGACCACAGGTGTAGCTAACAGATCTAGAGTTTGTAAGCTGGAAAGATTGCCTAATTGATGCGGAAATTTTGATGAAGTTAACTCGATGTTAGCGAGTTTGAGGTGTTGTAGTGTCTTGAAGGAACCAAGGAAGTTTGGGATACGAGTGAAACTGTTTCCACTCAAATCTAAATATGTCAAAGAATTTAATGAAAGCAATGAAGAATCAATTTCACCACTGAGACTAAGTAATTGTTCGAGTTCATCTGACCAGACTGCAGGAAGATCAAGTTTAATGACTCGGTCAGTGTTGTTGTTGCATCCTACGCCTCTCCATTTACAGCAATCTCGTGAAGCGTTGTTATTTCTCCATGATTTGAGAAGGGCGTAATCGTCCGTGAGCCCTTTTTTGAATTCCAAGAGTGCCCTTCGGTCACGCTCCACGCACCTTGTTTCAGCATAGTTGAAGTTGCTGCATATGAAAAGGAAAAGGAAATATAGGAGGAGATGCATGAGTGATGAATTTGGTTTCAAGAAATTAATTAAAAGGAGTATGAGATTAATAGTGTTGAAGCTCCAATCATTATGCTATTATTTATAGAGTTATGGGCAATATTGTGTTGTAGATTATAAGATTAACATGGGATAATGACAAAATAGAGTTGACTATGGAGATTCTCCAATTCCAAAATGTCAAAAGGGACATCCTCTTCACAAAACCTTTTTTTTTTTTTTTTTTTTTAAACATATAACTAATAATCATGCATACCTAGGACATATACCTAGTACCAGAATTCACGTCAATTAGAATGAAACAATGTGTCATCACCTGTACTTTTAAAAGATGAGTTGTAAGTGGCACGGAAAAACGAAACCCTTTTTGAGGTTTCAGTTTGGCCAATATGTGTAACATTCTACACTGAGATTGAGAAATCTGGAAAAGCTAGAGCCTAGAAGACAATTTGTCAAACACTCGGTGGCTGTTTTGCTTGACCTCACACACACCTCAACCATGTGAGGTTTTAATATGCCATGCTTAGAATCATGTGCAGATGTGTTACAAGATAGGACCTTCACCTTCCTCGGATAAATCCATCCACTTCATAATTATACTATATATATAGCATATATAAAAGGGGGATAGAGAATATACATTACAGCCCCACCTAAGCTTAGGTACTAAACCTCTAAAATATGTTATTTTAATATGCTAAATATACCCGGTTTGGTTTCACTTGGTAAATATATCATTCTCCATAACATTTCTTTCTTTCATTATCGTTTTATCATCTCCGTTTTCTTTCCTCAGTTATCGTTTATTACTTCATCCAAGTGAACATTACTAAACCCTAAACTTAAACCTAAACCCTGAATTTAAACCCTAAACCCTAAAGCTAAACCCTAAACCCTAAATCTAAACACTAAACCCTAAACCCTAACCCTAAACCCTAAACATAAACCTAAACCCTAAACCCTAAACATAAACCTAAACCCTAAACCCTAAGCCCTAAACTCTAAACCCTTGTGTCGATCTTGAATTTACATCTTGAAGTATTAATCGTGAATCCATTAACCGTAATCTTTATATAGTAAAACAATGTAGTTTCAAGAGGTTTAATACCTAAGCTTAGGTGGGGCTGTAATGTATATTCCCTTTTCCCATATAAAAGACTCTAAAATACTAAAATAAAAAGAGGAGATCGAATAGAAAAGGAAATTAAACAATGCTATGTTATACCTTCGTTTGGAATAGCACAAGAATTCATGTCAAGTAGCATGAAACAATAGGGATTAAGTAACTTGAAAATTAATTATTCAAGCCGGTGAGAATTCACCCCTCCCACCGGTGATGTCTCATTGAGGCTACATTAATCTCATCTTCCTTTCAACATTTAGGTCCCATTTGATACGCATTTTTTCAGGTCTAAACACATCTTTCTGGCTCAATAGACCGGAAAGACTATTTGATTTGCATAAAAAATGGGTTTTTCCCGGTAAGATATGTCTTTTCCCAGAAAGCTCCAAAATCATATCTTTCTGACTGAATGAGCCAGAAAGACAATTATGCATCAAACCCCGCCTCTTTCTTTCTTTCTTGGATTATTAATTTTTTTAAATTTGTTTTTTATTTTTATTACTTTTTTTTCATCATTCAGCATAGTCAATCAGATGTACAATCAAACAACATAGTTTCTTTCCCAGTCAGAAAACTTTCCCAGACAGAAACTATCAAACGGGACCTTACAACCTAAACATTTTGGCGAGGTTCACAGATTTCGAAAGAATTTAGAGGACTTGAAATGTAAATTTCGGTAAAAATTGTGTCTGGTTGTCAAAATTAAATAATTTTTAATTTTTTGGATTCCATTAAGTTATCTGTGAGGGAATTGGTCATTTTTTTTTTTTTGGATAAAAGCACAGATTTTAAATTCTATTTTTTTATGTTATATTATAAATACAAAATATCTTCTCACCTCCTCTTTATTTACAATAATTCATCAAATTAACCATATTATCTATTATCTTTTATATGTCTCACCTATCCACCTACTCATTTACAAGACCCACTACCCACGCTCACCCCCCACAAGCCCATGCCTATACTCCCACCACAGGTTGTAGGGTTGGTCGGGTCAAAGAATGCCCGTACTCCCGCCACAAGTAGCTTATGGCCAGAAGCTGAAAGTCTGTGATTTGTATTGTATATGAGTGTTTGACAAAAATAGTTGAAAACTTTTGAAATATGTTTAATTACATAAAAGACATTTGTATAAAAATACAAGATTAGTTTTGTTAAGGGTAAAGTACTAATTTTTTTTTTATAATAAGCAAGAGTTTTTTGTTAAATCGTTGAAGTAATTTTTAGATTTTGAGTTTTTTATTTAAATTAAAAACTAAAAGCTTCTACCGACAAACAATTTTATTTTTTGAATTCGAAAGCAAGCTCCCCA